>NC_140033.1:48568233-49168233 GCF_963513975.1 Fringilla coelebs | reverse complement strand
TTATTGCTGTTCCACTCTTACGAGATCCATAGGCTGCTGAGACAAGTTACTGTTCCATGACCATCAGTCACTTGCGCTGTCTCATAGTCTAACTGGTGGACTTCATTGTCAAGGAGAACTGAAATCAAGATCTACCTTATCAATACAATACCCCTGATGAGGAATGAAGACCTAAAAAGGCTTTACACTCTAGGTTCTTCTCTACAAGCTTGTAGATGAGGTCCACTGTCAGTTCCTTGCATGGAGAGAGAATTCTTCCTCCCAGTGCTGGGAAAAAAGTTAACAAAAACAAGTTTACAAGAGAAAACCTCTTGAAATAGGTGCCTTTTTCCTTTGAATGAAAACAGTGGTCACTCAGCACTCACCCTGACTACACCTTTCACATTTTCCTCCTAAATGCCATCTGCTGCAGAAATTCTGCCGTTCAAGAGAGCAGTATTGTTCAGCACAAAGATAAATGAAGTGGTGCCCAGTCAAACTGATATCACAGCTGGAGGTGAGAGCAAGTTTTGCTGCATTGGTGAGAGCTATGTCGTTTGGTTATGTTGCACAGACTTGCATATTTAGGTCATACTTAGACTGTAATCTTCCCATTTGAGATCAGCCATGCTTCCAGCAAACTGGCCTGGATGTGTCTGTCATGGTTTTCACAATAATCTTACGTTTGAACTTTTTGAGAGGACCTTTCATATATCAGTGGAGAAATGCATTTGATGTCTTCTTTACTGCTTAGAAATAAAAGAGCATGTTTGTAGACAAGAGTTGGTGAATGTGCATGATAACGACTATCAGCCCCAAAGGAGAGTTTGGAAATTTGTCAGTGTGCTGTAGTTCAAGGAAATGCTTTTCCAGACCGGGGTTACATTGATCAGTGAATGTGTTCATAAACAATAATACCCCTGATTCCCTGATTGCTGGAGCCTGGTTTGTATAGTCATTAACCTTTTGATTAGAGCTTTCTGTGCACTTAATTTTCAGTCTCAAAATTTCTCAGAATCTTTGCAAATAGAAGACTTGGACTTCTTCTTTTTTTTTTCTCTAAACAAGTTCTAATTTCCATGTTCTAACCTATGTTCATGGATTCTTTGTCTCAGAACAGAGAAGATATTTTGAGTAGACCGAAGAGCTGTATTGCTTCTTCCTTAACAAAAGGGAGGTCCTGCTTGTCAGGGGATGGCAGTATTTTGGTAGTAGCTGAGCAGAGTCCTTCCATGATGCAGTGTTGGTTATTACCTGGATTATTTTATTGAGTTACTAAAGATTGGGAGATGTAACTGATGTTTATAAAATCATGAAGCCAGTGGATAAGATAAATGCAGACTTGTAATTCCATGACTCCTGCAATGCTAGAGCCATGGTGCAAATGCTGAAATTAACAGGATATAAATTTTAAATAGATGGGAGCTTTTTTTCCATCAGGAGTGGTGAACTTTCAGGTTATGTTGCTTTCACAACTTCTTGAGACTGATGATACTAGCCAGTTGAAACAGTAAGTGGATAAAATGATGGGAAAATAGTTTCACAAGCTGGTGCTAGCAGATAGAGGGTATTTCTGCCATCTAAGTTGGGACAGCTGTGGATACTGGGAGAGTGTGAGGCCAGTAGTCCACAGATAGTGGCCAGGTTTGTGTTCTGTCCCTTAATGGTATTACTCCTACTGCTGTTGGCAAAACACTGGACTAGATGGACCAGTTCTGACCCAGTGGGGCACTTCTTTTGTCTTCTCTCAGATTCTCCCGTGTATTATCACAGTCTAATACTGCTCTTGCTGTGGCAATAATTTGAACCAGTAGTATCATATTTTCTTTTGTATTTGTCTGTGAAAGTCATAGTCTTGACTATAAATCTTCATTACAAAGGTGACTGAAATGAACCCTTCCATGCCAGATTCATCCTACATTGCTTCATTCTAGAGAGTGCATCTTGGATCCTGCTTTTAATAATGCATCTTTAATTACACTCAAATATTCTATTATTAATTATTTCCAAAATTCAAGTTTGGAATTCTGTATCCTATATCTTGTATTTGGAATTCTGTATCCTTGTATCTGCAAGGGATGAATCTGCCACCTTTGCACTCTTCTCACACTTAGACAAATTGTCACATAGTATATGAAGCTTCTTTACTTGTTTTTGTGCTTGTCAGTTTTACTTTTGCACCACTGCTTCCAGAACTGACCACAGCACTTTATTCATTGAAGGAGCTGAGTTACTGATCTCTCTTAGAGTAATTGGAGTCTCTGTGTGTTCATATTTAATATAATTCATCCTCTTGTCTTAAAATTCTGGCATGCCTGGAGCTATAGTTCAAACTAAAGCATGATAAGTATATCCCATCTCATTGTGGAGCATGAAGAATGTCAATGAGTATATACATTGCTTTTACCACAAGGCATCTCACTTCAGTATTGATAGGTAATGTATAAAGTGTGTGTGTGTAGATACTGTGGGATGTGTCAAATGTATTTCCAAACTGCTAAGGTAGGTAGCTTTTCCTGGAGAAAGGCTTCTGCACACACACCAAGTACATGTGGAGAATCTAATCTTACACATCTTAGATGGAAATTGTTAAAACTGTTGAAACCTCATCTGAATGTAGCAAAGCAGAGGCGCTTAAAGGGTTACTGGATGCCCTTGTACCACTTTCTTGGTAGTGTAGACTTGTATTCATATGAAACCAGAGCTAGTGCTGTGGGGAGGAACTGTGAAATAGGTTAGGATTCTAACATGCAGTCTTTTTTTTGCCCCTAAGGAATGGTGTAGAAGACAGTTGTTTACCATCCTGAAATACCTTCAGCAATTACTTCTAGTAAATAACATTTCCCTGATTGCGTCTAATTCCTTTTTGTCTCCTGTCCCAGAGTTCCAACCAGGAGTGCCATGGAAAGGTATACAAAACATTGACCCTGAATCTGACCCCTATGTGACCCCTGGAAGTGTGCTGGGGGGGACAGCCACATCTCCCATTGTAGATACTGACCACCAACTTCTGCGGGACAACACCACAGGTAAAACAGTGCACATCTGGTCTGTGATGATCAAAGTCGCTCTGATAACTCAAGATTATTGCAGTCATTGCAGGCGAACAGTCTGTTGCATTTGTCTGAGAAGGAAGCTGCCTGCCTTTGCCCTGTGGCTGGGAGCACCTGAAAGCTTGGCATTGCTACAGTTGTGGCTCTCGTGAGGTTTAATGGTGTTACAGAAACTCTGTGAACTTGGTCTCCTCTTTCTCTGTCCTTTTCTCTTTGATAGGGTCTAATTCTTCCCTCAACACCTCGCTGCCTTCACCTGGTGCCTGGCCCTACAGTGCCTCTGACAATTCCTTCACCAACGTTCATAGCACTTCAGGTATGCAGGCTTTGAAACTTAACCAGACAAAGCATTTTTCATTTATCACTAGTCCATTGTTGTTCTGCTTGGAGTATTTAGTCCATCATGTGTAAAAGTGACTTGGGAAGACAAACACCATAACTCTGAATATAACCCCCTCCTTCCTCTTGCCCCCACTCTTTATATGCTGAGCATGTCTCCATGTAGTATGGAATATCCCTTTGCACAATTGGGCTCAGCTGTCCTGGCTGCGTTTCCTCACAACTTCTTGTGTACCCTCATCCCTCCTGCTGGTGGGAGGATGTGAGAAACAGAAAAAGCCTTGATGCTGTGTAACTACTCCTCAGCATTATAACTAAATCAATCTGTATTTATCCATGCTGTTCACGATACCTTGTGAAGGCTGATCTGAAACAGGCTAGGCGGAGTTAAAGAATTAAGTAGGCATTTATTAAAAGGCCTCAGTGGAAACACCTTGGACAGTACAAGAGCCCAGCCAGGGCTACACCCAAGATGAACCCAAAATGGTTACAAAAATGGACGACCGGTCACAAAGTCTCTCACTTCTAGAAGTTCTGGTCCATTTGCATATTGGAGTTAATTGTCCAATTTTAGCTTTAGGTTGTGAAATCCCATCCTTCTTGGTTTTCTCTCTTCAGTCCGCATTGTTTATGCCTGAATTTTGGGTCGATTGTCTTTGGTCCCAAGCTAGGAAAGGAATTGTTTTTTCTAGTTACTCTGTGAAGAGAGCTTACCATCCCTTAATATGAAGCTCAGACCTACACACTAAACCAGTACAGAATCTAAAAAATATAAAAGTTAAAACCTAAGGCATCATTCCCAACACAAATCCAAAACACAGCCCCATATCAGGTACTACAAAGATAATTGACTCTACCCCAGCCAAAACCAGCATATTATGTAAGTTAAAGAATGAGTAGTAAAAAGCAACAGATGCAAAAGAAAAGATAAAAACAGCACATGTACAGTCTGTTGACATGTCCTAACTTTTAAAATTTTACCTGCTTATGTATGTATTAGTAAAGGTGAGTGATTTTATTTACTTTAGGACATGGGAGTGCTGCGAAGGGAATGTTTTTGCCTTGCCTTTTATAGCACTCATCAGTCCCTGAAATCTGGACAGTGGAGACATTTGGTCCTCTTGTTTTTAATGGTTGGCCTGAATATATAAACTTAAATATATGTCTCAGATCCTTCATAAGAAGGTGTCCACAGCTTTCTGGTAGAAAACTGTTTCTGCACACACTTTGCAGTAAAGTGCTGGAAATACTTGCTCCAGATGAACCATTGGGATTTTAAGCTTCTTTCAAATGTCAGAATTTTTTCTTGAAGACATCATTGTCTTGACAATTACTTAAAAATGAAGCATTGTGTATAAATAACAGAGGTGATGAACAGAGCTGAGAGCTACATCTGGCTCGAACTTGAGGTTTTTTTCATCATACTGAATGAAAGCTGTGTTCAGGCATTACCTCAGCATCTTCACCAAATGTGTTGAAAGTGCTCTTTAGTCCTTAAGAAAAACTGAGTTCCTGCCACTGCCTTGTGAGCTGACTTTGGTTTGAAGCAGTGTATGCAGCATTCTAGTGACATAGAGGGCTCCTCTGTTATAGCCTGTGGAAAGGAGTGGCATGTAGCAACTTGTTGCCTTTGCTTAATTTTTGTCTAGCGCATAAGAGAGACTGAAGAGATAAAAATATTGAAGTCATATTCAAATTGAGGAAATGAGACTGCTGCCACATACTAGTTTCTTTTTGTCTGCTGGACACAAGTGTTTTACAGTCAGAGAGCCAATCATCTCAACTGAAAATTTAGAATTCACCCATCTGTAAAGCAGAGTCCAGTGAAAGCAGGTTTTTAAGCACTTTCAAAGGTTAGTGCTTGAAACCTGCTTGGTACTGACCGTTTCTGTGTCATGGAAATACAGAGATCTAGCTGTAAATTGAAGCATGCTTATACATGCTGAAAGCTTTATGATCTTGGTTTCCAGATGTGTTATTTTGTGGTGCCCTGGCATATCATAAATCTGTGCTTTTTCACTTTATTTCAAATTACATTCACCACTGTCTGCTGGTGACTGAAGTTAAAAGCATGTATTTGCACACATGCACATGAGAGTTACGATTAAGGTAACAGTCTGACACAGGCTTTCCCCTCCATGTCTGTGTTGGCTGGTTCTCAGTGCAGAACAATGAGGAATTTTCAAGGAATTATGACTTTTGAAATGTCCCTTGGTGTCAGAAGTTGTAGGAGAATTTGAAGTCTGCCTTTTTTAAAAAACTGGTTTAGGCAGAGCTTGCAAATATTCCTGACCAATAGTGGTGCTTTGGGGAGCACTTTTATTTTTCTCTTTTATTGCATTTCTTTATAAAGAGTTCTTGAAATGTGTTAAGGATATCCACTATAGGTCTTCTAACAGGCATCTGCCTATTAGTAATACTTTCTAGTAAAAAAAAAAGGCGCTATCAAGATTGTTTAGAAGTCCAGCTGTCACACAGCTAAAGCAGCCTTCCTTATGCAGTACTGCTCTGTCAACATCGTGTGAGCTTTGTGACTCTCAAGAAAGCTTTGATCTTGTAGAGAGGACATCTTTAGGAGGCAGCTTTTGCTTAGTAGACCAAGAATGGTCAATACTCCTTTCAGTGCTCTGCAGGGTTTTTTTACATTAAGAAGGTTCCGTTTCATTAAAGGTCAGTAGTGCTGAAACTTTCAAGAAATTCTCAGATAAAATGTAGTGTGGACATAAAAGCTTTAGTTGATCTAACTAATGATGTAACATACTGCAATCAGCTACATTATCACAAAGGATCCTGTTATATTGCTTTTTTTTAATCAGCATATATAAAATAAGCTAATATTAACTTAGACGTAGCATGGGGTTTTTTTTGGTATGATAAATTAACTGTTGTATGGTCTTGTGTTTTGTGCTTGTCTCCAATATAAATGCAGTCAAAAGACTTCAAGTGTGATAGGACAGGTACTTAATCTCACAAGCTTCTCTAATATATACAATTTTTTTAATCTTCTAGCAAAATTCAGTGATTACAAATCAACGTGGTCCCCAGATCCCATAGGACACAATCCCACTCATCTCTCCAACAAGATGTGGAAAAACCATATTTCCTCAAGGAACACTACAGGGCTGCCCCGCCCACCTCCTGGCCTGACCAACCCCAAACCATCATCTCCATGGAACAGCACAGCACCCCGATCGGTCAGGGGCTGGGGGGCACAGGACTCAAGGCTTGGCTCTGGTGAGAACAAATCAACTGGTAGCATCACTGCTCAGACCTGAGCAGAGTTTGCTTTACAGCACCAGTGGTGTGGAGGAAAGAAAGTTGCAGTTGTCTGGTAATAGGAAAAAAAGAGAGTTTCTTCTTGAAATGGAAATTTGCTGTCAGTAATTGGGGTGGTGGAGGGTGGGATCCCAGGTCGTGCTGCAGGGAATGAGTGAAGAAGGGCTAAGAGCTGCCAGAAGAGAATACTTGCTATATAGGGCCTTTCAAGACTAGATGCTTGCTGTGTGAGAGGAACTCCTCAAAGATAAACTCCAGTAAAATTAATCTTGATGTGAACTGCGAGCAAAGCTGTGATTTTGTTTTCAGGACTGAAGATTAGACTTTCATGTTTTAACAGGGCTGGTAATGCTGATTTTTTTTCTGGAAGACCTAACTGAAAGAAAGATGGTTTTTCTTTGTATCAAATCTGTCTTGATTGCTCTGTCTTATAATTTGCAGCGTCTACTTGGAGTGATGGTGGCTCAGTTCGTCCTAGCTACTGGCTGGTTCTTCACAATCTCACTCCACAGGTATTTTCTGTGGTTGTTTCTGGGAACTTGTTTGCTTTAGCAAGGATTTGTGAATTATTCATTTGTTTCTTTTTAAATAAAATCTGACAAAATCAGTTTTGTCAGCTTATGTAACATATTTCTACTAAACGGAGCTGCAGTCTGACTGGTTTTTCTATTGTGATCTCTTCAGCTAATTTTAAGATGTTCAGGTTTTGCTATATGACTGTTAAAACAGTACTTAAGAGTTACAAAAAAAATTGAACAGAAAGATTTTTCTTAGAAGTGAGGGTGAATTTCATGGCTGTAATGTGAAATGGTTTATGGCTGTTCTTTGGGATGTTGTCAATAAGAAATTTGATGCAACTGCCAGTTTTCACTTTAGTGTTTCCATAGTGAAACCACAGAATTTTTCCAGTGTTCCTGCCAAAACCAGTCTAGTTAGGTTATTTCTGCAAGTATTCTAAAAGCTTGCTGCCATTCCAAATGAATTCTGTGAAGATCTTGGTTTCACCATTTCCCAATTAGTATTCAAGGCCTAGGAGCAGCTTATATGATTATCAGCAGTATCCTGAGATCTGGACAGGGAGTCTCCTCTTCAGCCAGATAATTTACCTTGTTCCTACAGTCTGCAAAAAAGGGCTGATGTGAAAGGAAAAACTGAGATCTCCAGCAGATCGCCCAGAATGGCGAGCCGTGCTCCTTCTGTAAAAAAGATTGTTTACCTTGATGTGAAGGAAGAAGTGGTGTGAGGAAAAAGCACAGTTCTAAGTCTGGCTTGTGTAAAATACTTCAATGCTGCTTTAGGAAGTACTTAGTGGAAGAAGAATATATTTTGGAGGTGTTTAAGTTAGTAGGAAAGAGGAACAGGTCATAACTGTCTCATTATGGATTCTCTCTTTATTGAGGATCAGTACACTAGAGAGAGAAGTGTAGAGGTTCAGATGGATTCATAGACTCATAGAATGATTAGGCTTGGAAAGAACAATATGTTCATTTCAAGGTTCTCTGTTTTAACCTTGACCATACCACCACACAATTTCCTTTTCCCTCATTTGAAGCTGTATTATAAAATAGGGGGGAAAGAAGGAAGAAAGTAGCATTTCCTTAAGTATTTGCACATACGGATTCCATTCGTACGTCCATGTCCCTGTGGCACACCAGGAATGGAATCTGTCTGTACAGAACACCTGGGAGAACAGTTGTTACTGAAGGTAAGTAACAAGCTGTTACTGCTGCAGAAGGAACACAGGCAACAACTGCTGTGAAAACATTAGTTCAGATGGAATGAACATTGGTGCGTTTGGCAGCAAAATCACTGACACTTTCTGTCACTGTTTCATAAACCACAAAGACAAAGAAGCACCAAAATAAATTTTCAAAAATTTCATTGTAGAGATATTTCCAGTTTTGCAAAAACCTTTTGAAAAGTAGTTTATATACATTCTACTGAAATCAAACAGCTGGAGGCGAAGACATTCTGGTTCCTTTGGTAGAAATTCTGATGACTGAAGATGGTGAGAAGTACAAGTTGTGTATAATTACTGGAAAACCTGTCAACATAAGGATAGTAACAGTGTAAGAAACTCAGTGAAAGAGGGAAGACTGGACTCAAGTTGTAAATGAACAGGAAAGATAATTTAGATTATTCCTACTAAGGCAAACACCGTGTAACTGTGAGAAGTCAAGACATACCAGTTCCTGTTTGAAAATCAACTTCTGTCACCTTTGCTTTCTTCCCACTGCTTTCATCTGTTTTTCTTTCTGAGAGCAGCATATTTTTCAATTACGGTGACAAGGTCAGGATTGAAGTATGTTTGAAGAAATAATTATAAACATCTGCTTCATCCTGGCTGTTCTTCCTCAGATTGATGGGTCAACCTTGAGGACGATCTGCATGCAGCATGGCCCACTGCTGACATTCCATCTGAACCTGACCCAGGGCACCGCCCTCATCCGATATAACACCAAACAGGAGGCGGCCAAGGCCCAGACTGCACTGCACATGTAAGCAAGGTTTTGAGACAGAAATCTTTGAGGGTGTAGGATTGGTGGTGTAAGCCCCTAAACTCAGTGAAAATTTTTGTATTTTACTAATCTCCTGAATTCCAAAGACTTTTAACTTTTTTTTCGTCTGTTTTCTTTGAAAGGTGGCATATGTGCATTTACCTATGTGGTATAGGCACTTTTATTGCTCTTGGTGTTAACGTTCAGAACCTTAGTTTAAGTTTATTCAGATTTTTTTCAGGCACAACTGAATGTTGGGGCAAGGGGGTTTGGGTGTTTTTGTTTTGGTTTGGTTTTGTTTTTTCCTGTATAAAATGGAAGTTCTTTTGTTTTAAGTGAGAGTTTCACTGTCAAAAACAGCTGAAGTTTTCCACGTCCACTCCATTGTAGCAATGTAGCTGATACCTCCTTTGGTTGGGGCACCTATTAGTATTGTTCCTGTGCTGTCTGAATCCCTTGCCCTTTTGGCTCTAACTAATTTTTTTTTCTTACGTGTACCTTGCCCTGTAGGTGTGTGTTGGGAAACACTACCATCCTGGCTGAGTTTGCCACAGATGAAGAGGTTAGTCGCTTTTTGGCACAAGCTCAGCCCCCTACACCTGCAGCAACCCCGAGTGCACCCGCAGCGGGCTGGCAATCCCTGGAGACAGGACAGAACCAGACAGATCCAGTTGGACCTGCTTTGAATCTCTTTGGTGGGTCAACAGGGCTTGGGCAGTGGAGCAGTGGTGGCGGCGGCAGCAGCAGTGGGGGTGATCTCACTGGCGCTTCATTGTGGGGGCCCCCAAACTATTCTTCAAGCTTGTGGGGGGTTCCAAGCGTAGAGGATCCTCACCGAATGGGCAGCCCTGCTCCCTTACTACCTGGAGACCTTCTGGGAGGAGGGTCGGATTCAATCTGAACTTAGAACTTTCAACTCTGACCTCGTGACCTTTTTTGGAACAGCAGCAGCACTAACTTGACCTTTTTCGTTTTTTTCAACTTGCAATAAATACATTTATAAAAGGAAAAAAGAAAACGGAGAAAGAAAAAAAGGTGGGTCATTGACAGACTGTCTGAGCACATAGTTGCCTCCCTTATATAACTTCAGTTTTTTCGTTTGGAATATGAATCCAAAAAGAGAACATATCACTCTTGAAATACTTGAATCGTGAACGCCAACTTAGAAAGACAATGTGAAGCAAGTACACATACCATTTAAATTTAAACAGAAAAAATTAAAAAAATTAGTTTCTAGTTTTTCACTTTTTCATGTTATACGGAAGTTGTTGCTAAGAAACATATATACTGAAAAAATAGCTTTTTAACTTTGTTTGCACTGGGTGTGTTTCCGTCCTTAGGTCTACCATGTTGGGTTGGGGTTTGGGAGGGGTTCAAAAGAATAAGGGGGGGGAGGGAAAGACTTGACGGAGCCTCACTTTAAAAACAAAAATAAAAACAAAAAAAAACAAGAAAAAAAAATTTAAAAATCAAAAACCCACAAAAAAAAACAAAACAGAAAAAACAAACAAAACAAAAAAACCAACACTTTGTGATTGGCTGGTTGATAAGTACCAGTGTGTTCTGGCACATGTAACTGCCCACGTGTGCTTGTTTCTGTGTGAGTGCGTGTGCACATGTTTGTGTGTGTGCATTTTTTTTCTCTATATATATAATCTTGAAACGCTGCATTGCTGATGGTCTACGGGCTGGCTGGCCATCTGCATGTCTTGATTCTGTAAGCAAGACAGGCATGGTGAAGTCCCTGTGGCTGAAGCAGAATCCAGTTGGGCTGGATTAAAATTTGTCAGTAGGTTTTTTTAAATTCGTTTTAGCAGGGTGCTATCTCAAATCTGCAGATCATACAGATTGGATAATTGCTTCCTGGCCCTTGTTTTGACCCTGTGGTAGAGCAGAACACTGCCATATCCAGAGGATTTGGTGAGAGGGGAAAACAATGTTGTCTTTTGAGTAACAGTATCTTTATTTGTGTCTGCATGTGGGGTTTTTGTACTGAATGAACCCTAGAGTGTTTGTTATATAATGCGAGCCATTTATTTCTTCCAACAAGGGGAAAAGAGGAGGAAAGATGTTGCCATTTTTTGTGCAGATAGACAAATGTTCTTTTTCAGTCTCTTGCAAGCTTCAGTACCTTTAAAAAAGAGTGTTTCTTTTCTCCCCCAAACTTAAATAAGCACCTATACTCATTCTGGAAGAATCCATCGAAAGCTTGAAAATCCAGCCCAACCAAATTAGCCTTTTAGTTGATTTACTGCTTTTATTAAAACTGACAAAAAGCTAAATGGTGTCAGCAAAGTGCCAGCCAGCCTGCCTCATCTCCTGAAAGCACATGCAGCTAACTCCTTCCTGCGTCCTTCATGGTGAGCGTTACCTGTGCCAGGCCTTGGTGTCATTACAGCGCCAGACCATCACTGACAGAAACGTTTACTTACGAATGTTCTTAAACCAGTGTGTACTTCAAAGGTTTCCTTTTGTTTCTCTGTGTTGTGTTTTTTTCCTGTGTACGTGGTTTTGCTTAGGGAGGTATATAACTAGCAAAGACTTTTTTTTTTAAAGAAGTATTGCACCTTTTTGTTTTTTGTTTTTACTTTTTTCTGTACTGTTGCTTTTTAATTTCTGTATTTAAGGAAAGGTTTGGGGTTTTTTTAGCATCAGTGTAGTAATACTCTGGGCAGGATAGGGGTGACCTATAATCCACAGTGATAGCCAGTGTGTGCGTGCATGTGTGCGCTGGGAACAAAACTTTTAAGACCTGTTGTCGTGAGAAGAGTTGTAGCAGACTTGAAGGAACATCCCTTGACACAAAGCAGGAAGCTTTTTGTGGGGTGGGGCCGGGGGAAGAGGGAAGAGAGATGCCGGTACTTCTTCCATAAGTGCTAGGACTTCATGCAGCATTGTCCAGCTGTTACACTGTCTAACAAAGTGCCGACCTTCTGTACCAGCACATACCTGTCCATTCCAGCCCTCAGGGGAGCAGTGCTTTATCACCTGGCGGAGGGGGGCAGATAGGGGAGTCTGTTTCTACAGCGTTTTCATTGAGGGATATGACCATGTCTAATGCATTTAACTCATGGGTTTGGTGGGCAGAAGCAAAAACAGATGCAAGTAATGGGGGGGAGGTTGGTGCGTGTGCGCGCGTGTGTGTGTGTGTGTGCCTGCGTGCTGGGGGTGGGAGGGAAGGGCTAGGGAATTACATGGCTGTTAAATTTAATTTGCCCTTTCTATGTAAGCCCCAATGTCACAAGGAAGACTGAGGGAAATGCTGCATATACACATGCCTGTAGATTTGTATGCAAAGCGTTACGTGGTAAAAAAGTATGAGTAGGTTTGTATTTGTTTAGTAAACTGGAGTATGCAGCATACTCTGGCCACTTTGGAAAATACTTTCCTATCGTGTCTCCTCCATCTATCCCACCATGCACAAAGAAACAAAATGCTTTCTTTCCGCTCCTGCTAGCTGGCTAGTAACCCTCGTGTTCAGGCATCTGTACAGCTTTGTTTCTGCTCAAAGACCAAGCACGCTCGGACACGCAGAGCAGGTTCTTAAAAGTCCTGTGCCAGCAGTACTTCCTAGTGAAGCACCTTTGGCCTGAGCAAGCCAGTATCTGTTCTGTCACATGATTTGCTATACATGCTGGTTCATTGCTGTGTTCCACCTTCACTTCTCTCTCCCAACCTGTCCTAAGGTCCCTTTTCCTGCACTTTGGGCTAGTTGACTTCATTGCGATACTACGGTGAAAGCCGGGTGCTAGAGCCCCTCTTGTTTACAAGACATAATGAGGGATTTGAAATATTTAAAAAGAAAAGCTAAATTGTTCTTCCATTGTAAGCTTAAAGGGAAAAAATTAAAACGTACAAAAAAAAAAAAAAAGACCAAAAAGTGCATATATATATTTTAGATGAAGACTAACTCTGGGAGCATTTAACAGTGTTTTTGTTTTTATTTTAACATTTTTTTTTCCTGCTTTAAATTTGCAAGCATTCTCAGGAATTCTAGGGTAGGAAGCCAGTTTTTTGAAGATGGTTTATTTAACCTTATCCTAGATAGATGGCTGTTTCTTGTTGATAAACTTTTACAAGTTCCTGAATCTTCAAAATGTTTGAAAGTTTTTACTTTAAAATAAAAATGCAAAAAAAAAAATAAAAAAAGAAAAAAAGAAAAAATCTCCAAATGTTACTGTCAAGCGAGGGATCAAGAATTTTAAAGACTTTCTAAATTAAGATACATTAAGAAAGCTTCTCAATATCAGCAACAGGAATTCATTGCAATCTTAAACAATTTGTGGGAGAAGGGTTATCATTTATTGTGCTTTGTCACTCATGCAGACGTGTGCAGTTGCATGGAGAAGAGAAGTGTATGAATGGAAACCTACTATTCCCTCTCGATTGAAACTAAATAAAAATATTCTTCCAAGCACCTTTTTGAAGCAGAGTGAAAGTATAAACCTTATTA
Source organism: Fringilla coelebs (assembly GCF_963513975.1). Classification (NCBI taxonomy): domain Eukaryota; kingdom Metazoa; phylum Chordata; class Aves; order Passeriformes; family Fringillidae; genus Fringilla; species Fringilla coelebs. The sequence goes on along the minus strand of NC_140033.1, from coordinate 49,154,635 downwards.
AAATGCAGTAGAGTTTAACTGAAAGAATCCTTGGTTAGGACGACTAGCAGGAAATACACGATGGTGCTTCTTTGAACCACTTCTGAGCAGTGCTAAAGAAAGCCAGTGCTGACAGAATACTCAGTAATGAAGTAGTTCTAGTAACCTGCCTTTTTCAGTACAGAAAAAAAAGAATATGGGGAAACGAAAATGTACATTGGAAATCAACTTCCCTGTTTTCAGCTACTTGGTCAGTTTAATTCCCCACTTGGAGATTTGCTGCTTGCTTTTCTTCATCCACCCCACCTCCCAGTCTTTCTGTTTCATTTTATATGAGGGACATAGCTGTTAATCTCCTCTGTTCACCCTGTTGCTGCTGGCTGTCAGGGCTTACAGTCTTGAACTTAAAAGTTCGATGTTGGGATGGCCAACTTCTGCCTCCCAGCTCTAGGGGTCAGGGGCTTACTCGGCCTGAAACGGCTCGGCTCAAACCACAAAAACCGCGCTAGTGCCTTGTTACATGCACCCACATGCCCTACAGTAGGGGAGGGGAGGGAAGACGAGGCAAAGTGAGGCAGTGTAGCCACTTCATGGAAATAGATGTGCCCATTCTTAAGGGAAGAAGAGCATGCCCGCGTGAGCAAGTCGTGCAATGAGTTACTTAATAGTAGTTAAGTTGTTGTTGTTATTATTAATAAAAGAAATCAGATGCCAAATTCTGTCTTTCTCATAGCAGCTGCCCAGTGTTTTCATGTTGTGCTGCGTGTGCATGTGAGTCTATTGAAAATAATGCATCAGTAGTAATAATAATGTGCTTCAAATATCCTGTCATGGGCCAGTAGAAGGAGGGTTTACTTAGAAAGTTTAGGATTCTATTCTATTCTATTTTATTTTATTTTATTGTTTTTTCTAATGAGAGAATTTGAGTGCTTTGCCAGAAGCTGTGTTTTATCAAATCAGCAGTGTCCTAAAAGAGAGGAAACCATAGCATTTAGTCAAAAAAGCTGACAGACTTCACATTCACTTGGAAGTGGATTGTGACTGACTGCTGAAGGGTTGACAGTTATAAGTTTCAGCAGTCTGTTGGGTCCAAACCTATTGTAGTACAACAGTCTGCTCCTCATTTCCTGAATGTGCATCCTGTAAGTGACTGTCTCCTCAGTGACAGTTTCCCTACATTGTCAAAGTAACATTAATCTATATTCCAGCTACACTTGACAGATCTGTGTGGCTTAGTCATGGCCCTCCCAACCATTGCAAGTGGCATCTGAGAATTGTGCTAACCAGATTGAGCTGCTGGGGACACCCATTGCTTAATGTTGTAAACATTCTGCTACCATTTGAGCTCCTAACAGTGAAAAGTCAGCAGGAATTGATGTTAGGGTATTTCTGGGCTCTTAAACTGTTCCCAGGAGGGAGTCATTGGCAGCATTTTGTTTAAACATGTTGGCAAGGTATGGAGAAGAGGCTGGGGAAAGCACAGCTTGGAATAGACTAAGGGCATCTCTTTCCAGATGAAAATCCAGCCACCTTGCTTACCCTACCTTGCGGTGTCTATCAGGCTGAGAGCTTTTAATCTGTTTGATGATTCTTTGCTCTATTTGAGGATTTGTCTTAGCAGTGGCAACAGAATCTAGCAAGCAAAGCTGTGGTACAGCTCAGAAACCTGTGTTTAGATGTCTGACATTTGCTTTGGAATACTTGCCATCTTTTCTCAGTGTTTTTATGTTTCTACCTGGACACTTGTCTAGCAGTCTTGAGAGTGGGGGTTTTATTGGTTTTGGGTTTTTTTACAGTCACAGGGTGTCAGGTTTTTCTTATATATATATTTTTTTTTAAATTGTACTTCACATTAAGTGGCTTTTGTAATGAGTAAAAATGTTAAGCCAAGTATGTTTTTACCTCTGCAATATAAACAGGTTGTTTTCAAAAAACTGGGTGGGATAACCACCTCAAAGATTAAATAACAATTAAAAATTTATATCAAGTTGGCCTCTTTTTCTTTTTTTACCATGAAATTTCTAAGCATTTATTCCTTAGAATTTTTGCCCTATTTTTTTCTTCTTTAAAATGCTGCCACATCTTCCACTGTGTCCTAATAGTGCATCCAAATAGTACTGTAGTTTTTTGGGGGGAAATTTTGATTACGTTGGGTTTTTTGCTTCATTATTAAGGTGTTGCTCTTAAGTTTCTTATTTTCTTTGTGCATATTGTTTGCCTATTGACTTTTAAGAGGAGCACTGTTTGTATATCTGAGGTACCCAAATTTGAAAAGCCTGGTCAATGAAATGAGCTGGATCAGGGTTAACATAGCAAGTGAGGACCTGTTGTGTTTCCAGTGTGTGTTGCATATAATGCCTTCACTGTAAATCATGTGACCTTAGTATCTAGGTTCTCAAATGGATTGAAATGCAGGTTTTGTGGAGGCTGGTTAACATCTCAGGGTAATAGTCCTGATTGAGTAGAAGGTAGGGGTTTTTTTCTAAAGATATAAAGTTCCCTTAACGGAAGCAGCTTTCTTAATTGTAAATATGCATGCATGCTTTATGGGCAGGAAAGTAATACCAAGACAACTATGTTGAAATTAATTTTAAGAGGAAAAAAACAATAAACAAATGCTGTTGACGTGCATCTTTGGTCCTGAATCTGAAGCAATGTACACAGAATCCGTTGGTTTGTCTAAATTGATTTTGCACGCAATATCATTTCAGGTCTGTTGTTTATTTGCCACTGCTTTGCAGTTTTAGGAACTGATACTGTTAGATCATATGGTCATTCCCACTGTGATCAAAATACAGATATCTAAAACCCAAACTTTCTTCACCTTTATCTCCAGTACTCGGCTTCCACCTGTGGCAGAAGGATGGTAACAGTAATGGGGAGAAATATGTGAAGTTTCCAAATGTAGACAGAGTTGGTACTCCCTGTTGTCCTGAATTCACATCCAAACCTAAACCACAAAGCAACCGTTAGGCTGTAGTAGACTGGTTGGTTGGCCTAAGTGACAGGAGCCAAACTGGAGATTTTTAGCAGCCGTGCCTAGTCCATGTCCTTCACAACGTTCTGCATAAGTGTCCCATCACTGTAAATACCAGTGTTGCTGAATTTTACCAAAGTTCCCTTGCAGTAGATAATAGGAAACAGGTCCATTTTGTAGTGACTCACCAAGCAGAGCTTTGCCTACAGTAGACTTTAAGGTCTGTCTACATTGCTGTCAAAATTGAGTCAGGGTCCTGTTTAAAATTATAGCGCTCTATTTTGTGGTGTTACGTGACCTTAAACTTTGTGATGTAGTAATTGTAGCTTCTGATCCTTGTATGAAAAGTGATTTAAGGTTTCATCTGTGCTACAAAAAGCGCCATAGCTCCTGGTGGGTTGGAGCCTACTTTTAAAACTTGTCAGGCCACAATAGATAGAGTTTCATCTGTAGCGCGCAGCAGACATCTGTTTGCATTAACAGTTTGCCTGCGCGTTGCTTTTCATCGAGCTATGCAGGAAAGCTTTTCTCTAGAAGTCTCCCAGAGTCCTAGCAAGCTTCTAGCAAATCAAGTGCCCTCTGCAAAAGAGCCATTTTTGCCCTGTTTGTGTGATAGTTGGGACTGGTGACATTCAGCAGTGTTAGGGTTCCTGTAAACTTTGTAGTGTTAAAGGGAGTTTTTTTGACTTGGTTCTGACAGCCTTTCTGTAAAGTAATACAGAGCACTCCAGGGAAGAAGAAAAAGAACAAAAAAAGGGAAGAATGCATGGTGCCAGCCAGCGTTAAGTATTGAAGTATTTTAGCAGCAAACATTCTTGACTGTGGTGGGCAGAGGGGAAGAGACAGGAGTGCGCAATAGGAGGAGGCTGCGTTCAGTGAGCAACATTTCCTTGAGCGCTGAATGCCTCTTCTTGGCTGTTGGTGTGTGTTGTTACCTTTGCAGAACTAACTTCCTCATTTTTTAATATTTGTTTTTGTCAATTGAGACAAGGTGGAAGCTCCTCCTGTTTCAGATGAAACACAACCAACCATAAGTGATCATTTTCTTCATCAGTTTCTGTTGAGGTTGCACAGCTTTTTAGGATAGATATTTTAGTGACATGGTTATGATATTATGTTCTTTCTTTCCCCTCCCTCTCCCTGCCAGATCTGGCTTACCCTTTCTATATAAGGCGCTGTGTGGGTTTTTTTGTTTTGTTTTGGGGACATGTGGAAAAGAAGCAAAATGAAGTGAAAATGCAAGCCAAGGTAGAACAGCCTTACTCTAGGGGGTAGCCTTACAACAGAGCTTTATAGTGAGTGTGCTGTATTCCAAAATATGTAAGCCAAAAACAAACAAAAAAAGCATTCATTTATGCAAAAAAAAATTAAAAGAGGTGTTTGAAGACTTCTTTAATATGTACCTTCTAAAGGTGGAGTAAGGTCTCACCAAGTGATATGTTATTGTGATACTTCTTGCTGGGTCAGTAGGAATGGGTCGGGGTATAAGCGCTTAACGTTTCCTCCTATGTTTTTACAAGCAGTAAGTTAAATGTGGTATTTATGAATGTGCCTTTGTGAGTATAGTGACTGTCTAATTGAGGAGACCACTTGGGCTGGAGGGGAGACAAGGGTCAATTTATTCTTTCAAGAGGTCAGACATTGAGATTGCAGCCCACTGGTCCCTTTTAACAAGCAGCATCATTGGCTGGTCTCTACACTGCACAATACGTATTCATATGTGGTAGAGATTGGGGGGGGGTGCAAAGGGATTTCATGTGATGCACACAGAAGCTGTTGATAGTTTTAGGCTAGTCTGCGTTGCAGGTTGAGTTTGTATATGTATTATGTGGCTTCTCTTTATGTTTGTGTGCATGAGTGTGAGTGTGTGTGGCTTTGGTTTTTTGTAAGCACTGGAGAATTTGAACACAGTGATGTTTGAGACAAATTTATACATGTAGAGAAGATGATGTTTTGTAGCTTCTGTTAAATAGTGAGTGCAGGCACACTTTTACCCTCTCTGCCCGTGTCCTGATAAGTGAAACAGGAATTTTTTTTTCAACCCTTCAACTTCCAGCACACTTAACGTTGCCATTTAAATGAACAGGGTATTACACAAGAAGAAAAAAAAAGTTTTTGAAATGGTAAGGTAGAAGTGTTTAAAAGGAGAAAAATCTGAAGTAATTTTTTGTTTCTTCAAAGCTGTTTGTAGCTAAACATGGGAATCTGCAGTGTCTCCTTCCATTTGTTTTTTTTTTCCCCTAATAATTCACCTCTTCGTCCCACCCAAAACATGAGGTGTACAAGATCAAGAGCTGTTGTTGTAGCGCTTTGTAATTCCCACCCTGAAAAGAAACTCCAGTGGGATCCCTCAGCTCTATTCAGGAAGACAAAGAGAGGAGAGACTCTGCAGTTTTCTTTGCTTCGCTCTCATTCCTCTCTAATGGCCTTGAAATGTATTATTATGCAAATGTGAATTTTGATACTGAACTTAAGAAGAGGTTGTTTGTTCTTTTTTCAAAAAAAAAAAAAAGGTCCCATATGTGGTCAGCATTGCTTCTTTATTTTGTAAGTGAATTGTAAACTATGCATTCTGCAAAGGGGGTGCGGGGGACAAAGATACTTTGCTAAACTGTTCAGGAGTTTCTGTGTCCATGGCATATCCATTATAGTCTGGGGAAGTGGGGAAGTGATAACTTTTAATTAAGAAGGAATTGATAACAATCTTTCTTTTGTCAGAAGCTGGCCAATTGATAACTGGGCAGAGATTTGAATAACCAATGTTGGCTGCAAAACAAAATCAGCTCTCAGCCTTGCACAGGGTGAATTCAGCCACACAGTGTTAACCCAGGGCCTAAAAGGTGAATGGGACACCAGGTCTACCTGGGGAATATCTACCACCTCCTGTGCTCTGGCTCTTGTTAAGCTCAGGAAACCCACTGCCACAGGCACTGGGTTTTTTTGATTTACTACTCGTTTTCCATTTCAGCAGTCCTTGTGCCCTTCCAGGAGAATTGGAATATGGCTAGTCCTTGGTATCCACACTTCCTTAACCCTAACATTTTCTTTGCTGCTCTTTCTGGTATTCTTCATACAGTGACAGAGCAGCTGTGGGCAGGATGGTGTAGACAGTACTTTCTTTCTAGTGCTGATCAAAGCCCAGCTATGAGGACTGTGTATTTTCAATGTCAGCAGCTACTGGTGTTGTGTTGTCTGGTGTTGCTGCCAGTGACTTAGTGCTAATGGTGACAGTATGTGAAATTTTAGGGAAAGTAGGCTGATACATATACCAGGTCCCCTCTATTTAAAAGGAACTATCCTATTTTTATTATAAGGTGGTATTGTAATGGTCATTAAAAAGGATTTACTTCCTCACATCTCCAAAATGTAATCATTGTGAATTATGTGCATTCCTTGAAGCTTGCTGAGCTTCCAGGAAGAGTCTCCTCGGAAAAAAATGTAGATCTCACTGCTCTCTCCATCATTATAATAGGGACCTTTTGACTTGACTTTTTCCTTTGTCCATGGTGAACCATGGTACTGGCATTATCTTAGGTGTAATATCATAAACTGATATATTATCCTGCCTGTATTCAGTGTTTTCATGCAGCAATTTTATTTTTGTTGACATTCACAGTACTGTAATAAGTAATAGACTTGATGATCACTCTCGCATCTGTGCCTGCCTTGCAGATGTGATCTTATCAGGGTTCCACTCTGTCAGAATGCCTTTTAAGAAAAACAAAACAACAAAAAAAAAATCAGAAGCTTAGACTCATTCACAAAAATACCTCGTGGTACATTTTCCCTTCTGATGTAACCTTTTAAATCTTAGTTTTTCCTCTAAACTTGATGAGCTTTTATTTCCATCTGTTATCTCCTTTGTAAAAAGATATTTGAACTAGTGGTTTTGAGCACAGGTTTGGGAAGCCTGGAACTCCTGAATTTTAACATTGGCCATTACTCTTCCCTTGCCTTGGGCAAGTCATTTAACTACTTTGCCTTTGTTTTTTCATCTGTAAAGCGGGGTTGTTAATAATACTTACCTACCTCACAGGGGTTTTGTGAGGATCAACTTGTAATGTTTGTCAAGTGCTTTAAAGAAAAAAGCATGATAGAAGTATTATGAGGTTTTCACTGCAGGATCGCTAGTTCTTTTTACATTGTTTGCTTGTGTGGAGGGAGATAACTTTTTTGATTTGTTTTAATTATTCACTCCATTAGACACTCAGATCCTAAGTGATAGAAGTTGATAGAGATTCAGTTACTTATAGTCTTCGGTCTTTATGCCTGTTTCCATCTTCTCTTCTTTATATAGTTATGCCAGTGTTGCTACAGGTCACATGTCTCCAGTACTTTTAGGTAAGCTTCAGCACTGAAGTACTTTGAGCTTGCTGCTTCTTTCACCAGACCACCAAATCAGAAAAAGTTTGTGTACTTCTCCCTGCCATTAAATGGCAGTCTTGGTAATGTCGTCTTTCAAGTAGACACATCTTTTCCTGCCATCAGGAAGGGGAGGTGGTGGTGCGTAGTTCCAGAGACGGGACTGTAAGATGAAGAACCTGGCCACTTTATGCTGCTGCTCCAGGGATGAAGGGCAGAGTAGCTTCCTATGTCCTTTCCCTGAGTTAATTTCAGTGTGTTACCAGTCACACTTCAAATGCAGTGTCTCTTCTTCTTGTCCACAACATACAGAAGCCATCACCTGCCAACAGAACGTAGGAACAGAGAGAATTATAGTAGATGCTGCTTGTGTGTATGCCTTACAACTCTCCCAAAATGTTTCTGGGAGGGTGGTGGGGGATGAGGTCTTCATTGGGTAAATCCCACAGCTGTCAGGGAACCTCTGTTACTTTCTCCCCTCTTAATCACTTGGTCCCTGTCTCTTCTTTCTTGGATGTGCGTCTCAGGGATGTGCATATGAGCCCATGCCTCTTAGAATTTGGCGTTTGAAATATCAAGAACAAGGTTTCTGTACCTGAAACCCTTCTGTCTGACACTCCCTGGTCCTCTCTGTCCTGCGTTGCTCCCCATCGCCTTAGGATCATCTCTCCACTGTTGCCCTACGCCACCCTCTCCATCTCTGCCAGTAAAGGTAAAGTGTGTACAGTCATTCTGCAGAGAAAGAAGCTGAAGTGATGCAAGTGCACCTGTGGCATTTACACACAGAGGTATCTTGGTTTTCTGCCACATCTGCTCTAAAGCCTGCAGAACATCTGATGCATAGTGCTTTTTCTTTCTCATCTGAAAAGCAGAACAAACAGCAGTATAAATCTGATTATGGTAATTCTATAATGTTTACTTTGAACTAAATGCTAAGTATTGTCCTCAAAGAACCAAAAAACCACCCACCTTCTAACAAAAATAACCAAATGTAATCTTCCTGGGTGCGGAAGAGGAAGGGGAGGAGGAAAAGCAGTGACAGGGGAGCGTTCTGATCTATTTTCATCTCCGCTGCTCGGCTGGAGGTGTGAAATGCTGCTTTGAGTTCCACAAACATAAGGGATTATGTTTACAAAGGTAAATGCCTTCTACCTGTTCAGGAAACTGGCTACTGGTGGGCATCGGGAGTTTGGCAAACTTCATTGCAAACAAGTAATAGGGTGTGTCTGGAAGAGGAGTGGAGAAACAGATTCATTTCATCTAGTCTTGGTAAAATAATGCCCCCTTTTTCTCTCCTTATGGAATGGAGGGATGAGGTGGCTGAATAGAAAATCATTGATGTCCAATATGGCTGGATTAGAAAAGGCAGCTTTTCTACTTTGCACATAAATAGGTAACAGGAAGGTACAGCTAAAGTCCTCTTGCCTGAAACACTGTCCCCCAGAAGCAGACATTGTAATAATAAAAATAGTGGCTGTGTGTATATTGATGCTATTTGCAAGTTACCTGTAAGTGTTTATTTTTTTTTTTCTTATACTTGAAATGGCTTCCTTTACTAAACTCTTACCGTAGTTCTGGTTTCTCCCCTCTTTCTATAGTGGGCAGTAAAGAAAATTACAGGACAAATGGGGAGAATGTAGAGGAGATGATGCAATGTCTTGCATATCCAGGTTTCATCTTAATTTCCATCCCATGTTCTCAGAAATGTTTGAACTTCCTAAGGGTTTTCCATGGACACAGAAACTCAGCACTTTAGAAGGTGCTCTTGTAAGGCTGGCTGCCCCCTTTTCCTCCTTTTCTATATTTTTATTTTACTTTTAGTATAGTGGTACTTAAGATCACTGGTTCACTTAAAAAGAAAAAAAAAACCAATAAAATGTTTAAACTCTACTAATGTACAAATAAGCTGAAATGTTGCATTTTATGTGTATTTTTGCCATAGCAGGTACTGTATTTCTCATGCTGGATTTAGAAAAAAAAAAAAGGAAAAAAAAAGAAAAAAAACAAACAAAAGGGTGACGTTTTATTGGAGTGTGACAAGTTAAGAGTAATAAAGAATTAAGTCGTCGTCATTTCATTGAAACTGAGAGATGGTGTAATACTTATATATAAGTTTTCTGAAGGTTTTTTTTTGGGCTTTTAAACAGCTTTTTTGGTTTTTTGTTTTCTTCTTTTTTTTTTTTTTTGGTTTGTTTTTTTTTTTTTGTTTGTTTGTTTCCTTTGAAAGATATGATTGTATTATGTGCAACTCAGTTGCTTACATTATAACTACAAACTATTTTTGGGTTCCTGGAAAAAAAGAAAAAAAAATACTAATAAATGTGTTTGGCTGCTAAGCATTTAAAGCTCGTGTCTTGTGCACGTTTTGTGTCCCGCGGCCGTGTTGGGTCCCGGGGGCCGCGTTGGCCTCCGGGCGCGGGGGGGCGCCGGGCCCGCCGCGGGCTCGGGGCGGGGCGGGGCGGGCGCGCTGAGGGCGCGGGGCGGGGCCTCTGCCCGCCCTTATCCCGCGCTGCCCGCGGGCCCCGCGGCTCCCCCGCGCCGCCGCCGCTGCCGCCGCTGCCATGGCGGCCCCCGGAGAGGAGCAGGACGTGATGGCGCGGTACCGCTCCCCGCTGGTGTCGCGGTACGCCAGCGCCGAGATGGCGTACAACTTCAGCGAGAGGAAGAAGTTCAGTACCTGGCGCCGCCTCTGGCTCTACCTCGCCCAGGCTGAGAAGGTAACGGCGGGACGGGCGCTGAGGGCAGAGCGGCCCGGGGCAGGGGGGGAGCGTGGTGCCGGGGCGTCTTCGCGTCCCGATTCCCATTAAGGGCTCTGGCGGATGAGGGCCCGGGAATCGGCCGTACCTTCCCGGAGCTACCCTCGGGAAACCGACCGGAGCGGCTTTCCAGGCGCCCCTTGGGCGCGTTCCGGGGAGCAAAGGGGCGCGAGGGGTGGGGGCTCTGCGGGTTCAGGGTTATCCACAATCTGTACACAACCCCTCCTGTCGCCCCTCAGCAAATCATTTCTTCTCGCCTCGTTCCCTCCCCCTTGCACTTTTGCCTGCACTGTAAAATTGGCTTTGTAAAAGCTCTGCTAAGCAATCTTTGGTGAGGGGTTGCCTTTGAGCAAACAGCGGTGTCCTTCCCAGGCGGTCAGCTGTTTGCTTTCCAGGAGGTGTGACGGGTGAGGTCCACTGTCCATTCAATCCGATGGCTGTCTGTCCGTGCCAGCCGGACCACCCCCTGCATCTGTGGCCGTTTGTTGTCAGATTGCCCTTTTTTTCCGGGTTGAGTTTACTTTTTGCCAAAGTGAGCAGTACATTTACCCCGCAAGTAGTTGTGATGTTTCTGGTAGGCTGAGTGTCGCAAAAAAAAAAATCACAAAAGATTGGGTACTGTGTATTATTAATTCAGCTATTAGGAAGCAGCAACTGAGAGTATGTCCATATGATTGCAAGCTGTTGTGTTAGTAGAGGATATGAAGTTGAGTTTTTTAACGTGTACTTGAAGCTAAACTTTTTGACTTTGGTCCTAATTAGGGATACATGTAAAGCTATTATTACATCTTAATTGAGACACAGTCAGTTTTTAAGTTGCACTGACTTGATTCCTTATGATTCTTACCGGGGTTTTGACAGTGAAAGAACTGTAATGTGTTCCCAAAAAAAAAAAAAAAAAAAAAAAACAAAGAAAAAAAGGCACAAAACCCACCCCACTTTCTAACTGAATGGCTTTAGCTTTCACACTCAATAGGAGTCTGTTTGTTTTGTAGAAAGTCCAATTTCTGTTTCCAAAGCCCTGGGACTGTTAGAAGCAATTCAAGCTGTAGGTCTGGCTGTTACTATGAGTGCAAAGGCAGAGAAGGACCATGCTGGAGAATGAACACACAGCGCACAATGTCATTACCATGTTCCTTCTCCATGCATGGATAGTATCACTACAGCAGCATTGTCAATAATATGCTGGACCAAATGTCATGTTTCAGAAGCTGAAGATGCAATTATACAGCTCTGCTCATATAGGAGTCACCTTCCAAAGTACTGCATGCCTGATTTTGTCACAGGTCAGATGCTGGAGTGAGAAAGCTGCAAATCTCATCTGACATAGAAAGTGTCAGTACTTTGAATGCATGCTTGAGGAGCTTTGCATGATCAAAGCATGACAATTTAAACATAGTTGTATTGATTCCATCACTTTTTCTTCTGTTCCGGAACAGAATATGTGAGTTGCCCGATAGGAGAAAGCAATCTGCTTGGAAGAACCAGTTTGAGGCTTTTAGGCTTCCATTCCCAAGCCCAGAATTCCAGGCTACCCCATCTGTTGGCCCTTGCTCTGCCTCCCATTGCCGCCCCAGACTTTTGTTCCCAGAAAATAGAGATAGGTCTTAACAACTTCTTGAGCTCTCTTTTCATAGTGGGAAGACTACTAAGAAGAGGGAGACTACTATTTTTATCTGGCTCCTCATTCCAGAACAGTTTGTAATCTAATGTCAGCTCTGGACTGAAAAGAAGGAAGAGTCAGCTACTTCCAGCACCTGTTATCTCTGTCAGTGGTCAGTTAGTTACACATGCAAACAGTTTGTTTAGGTTCCTTATAGCAGATGCATAGAATTTCTATGAAAACGAATACCCACCCAAATACCAGGTAATAAATGAGCTATGGCAATTTACTGCAACACATGTCCTCACTTCCAAGACATTCATGTGTTGCTTCTTCTCTCATGTTTTTGAAGATACATAGCTTATCTTTTCAGATACATTAAAAACCAAACAGTAACGAATGAACTGTGGGCAGTACTTACTTTTGTCTTCTGATAAATCAGATCTAGGAAGGTCTAATCATAGGTTTTCTTAAAGTTGCAGGGAGAAGTAAGACAGAAGACATGCAGCTTAGTGATAAAATTTTAGGTAAAGTATAGGGCCAGGCAGATGGGTTCAGTATTCACTCTACTTAATAGGTGAAATTTTCAAGTTGTCCACTTGGAGTATGTGAGATAAGACTGGAAGAATTAGTTCAGTAGAGACTGAATTTGGCAGAAAGTTTATACAGTGTTTGGCTCCTTTCAGCAGGCAATAGCAGGAGTTTGAAAGAGCAGGCTTAGCAAAGTGTGGGATTAGTAAGAAAAACTTCTATTTACCCAACTGACAGTATTTAAAGTTTGGGTCAAGAGCTGAGGTGTCTGAATTTATACCCATCCCAAAACACTAGTTTAATTTTTTGCATAAATTCCTTTGTATTATGATTCTTCTGTTAACACTTTTTATCTTGAACTCTTGACTTATTGTATTTGAAAATCAAGTACAAATTTCTTGGAGCGCTCCCTTTTTGTAGAAGTAGCTTTGATATCCTGCAGCATCAAACTGACTTACAATATGTTTTGCACATATGAGATATGTTTTCTCTCTTTCTTTCATAACCCTCCATCTGTTTTTTCTGTTCAGTTTAGGTTTCATTGTTTTTCTGTCATATGTTCTTTATACGATGGACTACCCAGTGTTCTCATTCTGTGTGCAGGAGCTGTGCCACGTGATCTGCCTGTTCCGCCCCATCCTTTAGGAAAAGGATGATACTCTAACAGTCAGAGCTGTTAGAGTATCAAAATACTGGGACAGTGTCAGAAGAATGACACCCTAAAAGCACAGTCCAGAGAGTTCATCACTGACTTCACTAACCTGTGGTGCTTTGGGGAAAACCTTGTGTTCTTCCTTATGTAGTTTTCCTGCTTGGTTTTCTTAGGTACACGGGTTTGAAGGATGGTTGTTTTCTTCCCGAGGTACTGTCAGTATCAGCAAAAGCTCATAGGGAGGAGACTCACACATTGTTTGTGGACAGATGAGAACATCATTTGTCTTGGCACTACCCTACCTTGCACGTGTTCTACGTCAAGTCGTCCCTTTTGGGGGGGTTATTTCTTTCCTCTCTGTATGACTGTGTGCTGTGGTCAGCTTTTCCCAAAGGATCACAGATGTCTGAGCAAGGCATGAGATTTTTAATCTTGGCACAAGAATTATTGCCTGCTGAGCTGCCTGTGCTTTTAGGGAGTTGCAGTCTATACCGGTGCACCTCAAAGGCAGCAGTCTGGGGCCAGGTGCCAGTCCCCATTTAGCTGGACACTCACGGGTATGTATATGCTTGTGGCAGTGCAAGTTTGGGTACTCATTATCTGATGAGGTCCTTGAGAACACATCTGCCTCACTTGCTGTCTTCTTCAGTTACAGGTTCCATATCTGCAAACCATTTTTTCAGTCAGTTTGATCCTGAACAGAACCAGTTTTTTAAATACTTTGAATCCTGGAAGCCTCCTGGTTGGCGATTATAGTAGGACAATAGTATTTTAATTTGGAAAAGGCAGTAACACCAAGTTCATTGTGAGACTTAATTTCTCAGTATCACAAAAAGACATTTTTCTCATCTTAGTAGATTGCACCAGTGTATAATCTGTGGTTGGATATCTTTGTTTTTAAGTCAGCTTGCTAAAAAGCTCTAGCAGTTAGTTTTGAATATGAACTAGGAGCGTTCATCTCCTTCTTCGAGATCAAGTAACTGATTTCACAAGGTTTCATATTCAGTCTGAGATGAGGTACTACAGGACTTGTGAAAAGGTACAAACATATAAAACATATACACCTTTCCGTATGTTTTAAGCCCCCTGTTTACAGTTGTGTAGGTTTAGTTGTGGTCCAGAGAGTTTTTCCTGACACAAGCTATTTAGTCACATGTTAGCTGTATTTTTCTTTACCCAAAAGGTAAGCTTCATTAAAAGACATTAAACTATACTATTTTTATATCACTTTTCCCCATGGACTTTAATTTTTGTAGTTTTCACAGGAATGTTACATGGTTGAGGAAGGTACGAAGCCCAAGGGGAACATCTGAGAATGAACACTGTCCTGTCCTATTGGAAAAGGCTGGAGAGCCCTGGAATGAAAGCATTTGCTGTTACAGCTGGTTAATACCAAATTGTCATGCTTCTGGGAGATGTCAGATGGGAGTAAATTATTTAAACAACTTCTGTGTCTGTTGGTAAAGAGCAAATGCAATGAAAGTTCTTTTCCCCTTGCAGTCGCTTGGGCTTTCAATCACTGATGAGCAGATACGGGAGATGGAAGCAAATCTGGACAACATTGACTTCAAGATGGCAGCGGAGGAGGAGAAGAAGCTGCGTCACGATGTGATGGCCCACGTGCACACCTTTGCCCACTGCTGTCCAAAAGCTGCAGCCATCATCCACCTTGGAGCAACTTCCTGCTACGTAGGGGATAACACGGTAATAATGTATCTCCAGTTCCCTGCCTGCAGGGCTGGGTAAAACAAACCTACAGTTGTTTATTTTATAGCTCTTTATAAACTTTTCTATATAAAATATTATGTGGATTTTTCAGTCGTTTTTGTTAATTTTACTGTTGAAGTTAATTCAGTTCTTTAACGTGGCTACCCTAGGAAAGCAAGCTCCACTTGCCTTCTTTCTTCTGATATGAAATAAAATCTATCTGGAAACTGTTCCCTAACCTCTGCTTGCATGTTAAATATTCAAGGAGATAAAAGGGGAGTTGCAAACACATGAAGAAACATGTGAACTGTGTGATTTATCAGTTATACCCCTGTGACAAGAGTTCACTGACTTACAGAACAAGGTCCATGAGCTTTCATTTGCTACTTGGAACCCCTGCATAATTCAGGGGAAAACAAGCTTTTCAGCAGTGAAGAGAATGGATGAGTGTGTCAGGTGAAAAAAGAAGTACTACCGTTCTACAGACCTGTAAAATACTTGTGAAGAACCTCATCTACAGTGGAGTGCAAACTGAAGCCTTATTTCTCAGTATACATTGCTGTTCCACTGTTCAAGCCATTGCAACTTCATAGCTGCTTTTGTTGCATGAGAAGCTGCTGTGTGATTATTTTTTCTCTTTCTCCTTTGCAAACCTGTTTAGCTTTTGAGTGATACCACCTTCCTTGTGACACCTGTGCCCAGCTGTACTTCAGTTTCAAAAGAAGGCGTAAAGACAACTGGTGCCTCATCAGCCCACTTAACTTTTCTGCTGTCTTTAGCCTACAGTGCCTGTATTTTCCACTTGGGACTGTATGATTTAGTCTGTCATTCTGTGGGCAGTCCCAAGACCTCAAAATAATCATTCACAGGTACTTGGCAGAATCAGGTCTTGCACCACTTATGACTTTCCATGGGCAGTATAAAAGGAGCAATGGTAGATTCAGCATTTTTGTCATAAGCATCAGTGCAACCTCTATTACAAGAAAGAAAACAAATCATTTAAGAGGAGACTTTTGAATCATCTGTGTCATCTCTGAGAGAAACGTTATGTCTGGTCCTTTAAACATGGCCCAAAGTTCCTTTCTTTGCTTCTTTCAGGATTTGATTGTCCTCCGTGATGGGTTTAACCTCCTGCTACCCAAGGTGAGAAGGTGGTTCTGCAGTGTCTCAGAACTGGGGAACACTCATGTCCTGTGCATAGCCTGTGTTTAACTTGGATTTTCCTAAAACTTTGTGGGAAGCTAGGAGGAGTTCTCTGTCTAGGCTGTTCTCAGAAAAGTGAAGTCCTTTTCCCTCTCCCTCTCCTCTCCTCCCCTCCCCTCTCCTCCTCTTTCCCAGAGCTTTTTAGCTCACAGTTGGAATTATAAGCAGCTCCTTATCTGTGCCACAGGTACTACATAGCAATATAACTGTATTTCTTTCAGGATTATCTTCGTCTTATGCTTAGCTATATTCCTAGGAGTCTGTCAGCATTCAAGAAACTATATAATATAATTTTCTGAGGTCAAATATAGCAGGAGTGTAGTGCAGTGATGTCTATCTGACCTGAATGAGTTGGCATCCAATTTGTCCTGGACTGTACGTGTGTCAGTTACACCCCAAGCAGCTTTATTTCTGACCAATTCCAGGAATAAAGAAAATACCCAAGAATGAACCAACTGCAGGATTGGGTTGGGCATGAAGATTAGACTAGTTTGAGCTCAAATCCAATGACTTGTGTGAGCTCTTGCTTGAGTCTTGTAGCAAGCAGAAATTGCATGCATGCCCTGAAAAACTGAAACACACCATATTCTACAGTTAGAGGGGGCTGCACAGTTGCCCCTCAAGGTCCCTTCCTGCACAGTGGTTTCTCTCCCCTTTTTCTCACAATATTTTGCTTAAGCATGTGAACTGCTGTGTTGTTTGGGTTTTTTTCCTCTCTTATTCCACCTCTTTTCTATCCTTCCTGCTTCCACCAGCTCGCAAGGGTGATCAGCCGGCTGGCCGACTTTGCTGAGAAGTATGCTGACATGCCTGCTTTGGGCTTCACTCACTACCAGTAAGTAGCCATCAGCCTTTGCTTTCTTTTTGTTGTCTGTGCTTTGATGAAATTGACCTGCTACTGCTCTTTTGCCATCCTTTTTCCCGTCTCGGACCAGTTGGTGGCTCGGAAAAGGTATGCCTTACTCCAGGCTTGTTCAGGAAATTGGATTGTTGCTTTGACTAGCTGTCAGCAGTTGCTTCAACACAGCTTCATATAGAAGATGACTTCCAGGAAAACACAGATGTGCATGTTCTGGGCTGTTTCAAAAAAGCATGAGTGGGACTTGCACTAAGCCTGTCTTCCAGTCAGATTTTCTTTGTTTTTCGTTATTTTCCTCTGCAGCCTAGAAAGTTTTAATGGCTACTTGTTACTACAGATACTGAGTCAAAGGATAATGAGATCTGGGTGGTTCTGTTCTTGGGGTAGTTTAATCTCCTGCTTCATGGAGACTGTTTTCAGAAGCATTAAACTATACCATGAGCTAAGCCTGGGTCTTCTACCCCAGTGATATGGAGCAGCAGAGGCAGGGAAATTAAGCATAGGTCGTGTCAGACTCGGTATCTGGCACTTCAGCATTTCTCCCAAAGGGCAGTGACAGCATCAGGTCAGGTCTCTGATTTATCATCTTGCTGTATATGCAGTGTCAGTTCCATCAGCTCTAGTCCTACAGCCCTCTTCATCTACAGCTCTTTGGAAGAGTATCTGTGTTAGTTTTATTTGGGCTTTTGGAAAGAGGACAGAGGAGTGTTTAAGAAGTGTATACAAGGTGAAATCATAATTGATGTCTCAGCCTTTTCTGTGTCGTTTGTCAGCAGGGCCTTTACTCCATTCACAGCCACGTCCATGTTTTCCCTAGCCTTCCCTTTTCCTGCTTATGTACTTGCAGAGGCCTGTCTTGTTGCCTTTCACATCCCATACTAAATTTATCCAGGTGGGTTTTGGCTTTTCTTGCCCCATCTCTGCAGTGTTGAATGGTTTCTTTGTATTCCTCCTGGATCGCCTGTCCCTGCTTCCAGATCTTACAAGCTTCCTTTTTATGTCTGAGCTTAATCAGGAGCACATTGTTCATGTGTCTATGGTTTTTTGAAGTAGCATAGAGGTTTTCTTTGGAGTAAATGTGGATCATTTGAAATATTTCACTTTCTGGAAAGTGATTTCCAGAAACACCCCCGTTTTTGTCTCAAAGCATTTTCAGGGGGACTAAAGTGTAGCTGAAGCTTGCAGTTACTTATGCCAAGGTAGAGGTCTTACAAGCAGTGTTGGCTGGCAGCGTTGTTGAAGTGTGTTTGCCCAGAGGCTGAGGAACACATTTTTATAAATAAGAAGGAAAGGTTCCTGAGAGGAATAATTTAAAATCATAAAGTGAATGCAGATGTCTCTGTGCTGAGAAGTTCACGGCAGTGCTGTAAATCAGCAGGGTGCCCCCCATGCCCTGGGTGAGCAGAACTGGGGTGGGGGACAGATGCACCCCCAGTCTGGCACAGCCCCTGCAGGCCGGCAGGGGGCGCCCGCCTGGCACTTGGACACAGAATTGCTGTTTTCTGGTAATGTAATTCCATCTAATTCCTGAAAGGAATGATTACATCTCCAGTACCATTTACTGCTGACATTGGTACATCCTTCTGCTTAAGCCAAATCCTGTTAATTTCTGCTCAAATGAGTCAATATAACTGAATCTGTAGGGAACTCTTAATGGCAGACTCAGCAATGAAGTGTGGTGCTTGGGCAAATACTCAGTGAGTCGTGTTGTGTTCTTGATTGTTTTCAGACCTGCCCAGCTCACCACTGTGGGGAAACGCTGCTGCTTGTGGATTCAAGACTTGTGCATGGACCTGCAGAACCTGGAGCGGGCTCGGGATGACCTGCGCTTCCGGGGTGTGAAAGGCACCACTGGCACTCAAGCCAGCTTCTTGCAGCTCTTTGAGGGAGACCACAGTAAAGTACGTCAGACAGCCCAGGGTGCACTCATACAGTCTTGGCAATTTTCTGCTCTGGAATGCTGTTTTCTTTGAGGGAGCATTGAGATTCTCACATTAAATTTACAAAGACACCCTGATCCCTCTGGGGCTCATTGACAAGGCTCTTTGAAAGTAAGCAGCATTTGGGAGGGGATGTTTCACAGAAAGTAGAAGATTTTTTGACATTAAACTGAGAAAAGCAAACACCATTTTTACTCTTGCTGACCTTGCTGAGTTGTATTTTGAGCTCTGGTTTGTTTTTCTTTCACTTTGCCCCAAGGTTGAAGAACTGGACAGATTAGTGACTGAGAAGGCAGGATTCAAGCGGTATGTAACACACATTCTTAGCAGTGTGTGACTCCTGCTGGTAGTGTTGGCCCAGATTCCCCTGGCTGCCAAACCAACATCTGTGCTGCTGTTCACTTATTCCCCCTTGCCATCTTCCATTCCCAGTCGCATTTTCCCGCATGAAGCTTCACCTGGTAAATAGGCCACTTCTTCTTGTCTCCCTGTCAAAGCACAGCTGTCCCTTTTCCTCTGTTTACCTCTCTCCCACCTGGGTGCTGCCCCAAGAAATTGACAGCCTGAATCCAAAGTTGTTCTCATCCGAGCAGAATGACAGCCCTCCACTTCAAGAGCCATGTCACTGCTTGCTCAAAGTCTTGCAGCATTGTTGTGTCTGGCTGCAATACTCAACTTCTGTGCTTATTTCAAGGGCTTACATGGTCACCGGGCAGACCTACAGTCGCAAGGTGGATATTGGAGTCCTGGCTGTGCTGGCCAGTCTGGGGGCTTCTATACACAAGGTGAGCACCCTGGTTGTATACATTGGGAAGAGGGAGAAATGTTTCAGATCTTGAAGAAAAGGTGCTTTGGTGCAGAATGCTCTGCTCAAGAAATACTGGTGTTTTTTGTCTTCTTCGTGATCGTGAAAATTCACCGCTGGGTACATGCCTGATACTTAAATCTCAAAGATCTTAAAACCAGTGACAAATAAAGCAAGTTAACTGAGCAGATTCTCAAATGGGTTAACAACTCCCACATCAGATATTAGTCTAATCTATGCTAAATTGATCCAATTAGAGTAAATGTCTTTCCTAGTGGGGTATGAGTTCTTAAATTTCACCATTTCCTTCTAGTTAATTGCCTTTCTGATAATGGTGTTCTCTCTGTCCTTGTGGATTCTTTTCATTGATTTAGCTCTGTTCCCTCCTTCCTCCTCTTGGGCTAAAGTGATCTGTGGTATTTTCTTCTGTTTTGGTTTTTTCCCAGTTCAGTGAGCACACTTTATCTGTGTTTGCAAATCACTGTGCAAGTTTGTTATGCATTTTCAGTGTTCTCTTCTGATCTGTCTTCCATTCCCTGCAAACATTTGCCCTTGTTGGAGTCCTGTTCCCATCTAATCCAGTGGACCTGCTGTTTTCTGTGTTGTCTTGACGAACATTTTTAGGCCAGGAAGTATGATTGCAGTATCAATTTTTTTGTCAAATTTTCCACTGCCCCCAGTTTACTTCTTGCACATAGATGCAAAGATTCTCCAAGAGCACAAACACTAAGATACATTGGTGGGTGTCAGTTTGGTTCTGTTTTGTTAATTTCTCATGCTTGCTTTCTAGATTTGCACTGACATTCGTCTTTTGGCCAACCTGAAGGAGATAGAGGAGCCTTTTGAGAAAGACCAGATTGGTAAGGGGTGAGAGAGTTTTCCTGGACTGGTGTATGTTTCTTTTCATTTATGTTGGTGTGGCCTTTTAAACAAACTTAGAAATGTCACTGACAGAATTTGCTTTAAATTAACTGGAGTTGACATTTTTAGTATTTTCAATACTTATAAAAGAAAAAGAAAGGAGGGGAGGAGGGAAGGAAAAAGAAAAAAACACCTTACCTAAAGGTTTCTGGATATTAAGTAATTAAAATCAGATTTGTATTTGTGCCCTCCCTGTGTTTGTGGGGAGAGCAGGAGTAGTGTCCCATGCGTGTGTCCCATTGCCTAGAGAGGCAGACCTGGATCTGAGGTGTGCTTCATGTTTTCCTGTCCTCATGAGGCTGACTGGAAAGTAGGTTTTGAGCCCAACTCAGCATTTTGATCTTTATAAGCAAACAAATTAGGAACAATGAAACTAGGGTGGACCCTTGCACCCTTGCCAGAAGAACACCAATGATATGATTCTCACACTGTTAGAAAGGGAAGAGGAAATGTAGCATTTTGGCTCTTGGCTGAAAGAAAGCTTGGGTCCCTTAAATAGTTGTATAGAATTGAATCAGTGAATTAAGCCTTAGTCCTGTCTGGTACTTGTACCATTCTACATTCTGTGGATTATTTTAATACCCATTCACTAGAGCAACAGGCAGCAGTGTAAGCATCTGACTTAGAAGGACAGTGTTCTGAGCAGATGGAGGCTCCAACACTGCTAAGATTGCTGTGGGTAGCCTGGAGAGATGGTGCTAAATACTACATTTAAAAGTACAACTATTTGTCCCTTTTATGTGGTAGTACTTCTGTTTTGCAGAATTGCAAAAATGTAATCTCACTTTTTCTTTGCCCACATTTAGATGTTTCTGATCTGAAGGGGAAAATGGTGGTGCAATTTTTGTTATTATAGAAAATTGTTGTATTTTGAAGCTTTAGTCAAAACTAGGATGTCGCCCTGATTTTTTAAGCTTTTCTAAGCTTTCTGATGTTTACATTCTTGTAACGAACTTTCTCACACACTTTCTGTAAATAACTTATAGTTTTGCATTCTTTTATGGAAGAAGAGAAATTTGATAGACTGTTGGTTTGTCCAGTGTCATTGGAGGGGTGGCACTCCCACCTTCCAATCCACTGTCACTTTTAGAAAACTGTAAATGTTAGAGTCAGAAAATAAACTCCCCCTTTTGTTCACCTTGAGAGCAGCTGCGTGTGCGCTCGTGTTGTTTCATGTCCTGTAGTGACACTACGATTCCTGACACATTTTTCTTTCCTGGGGGAGGACCTTCATCTCTTCTCCCTGCATGCAGCACTCCTGTTGCCCTGTTAGCATCCCTGTTCCTGCTTTGCCAGGTTCAAGTGCAATGCCCTACAAGAGGAACCCGATGCGTTCGGAGCGCTGCTGCAGCCTGGCGCGGCACCTGATGACGCTGGTGATGGATCCCCTCCAAACGGCCGCCGTGCAGTGGTTCGAGCGAACGCTGGATGACAGTGCCAACAGGTCTGTTCACATTGTGCTCTGCAGGTGGCCTTGTGCAGAAAGGTCCTCTGGCCACTGCAGAAAATACTGCCTTTAAACTAAACCCACAAGATACCACCTTGACAAAAAGCAGTCTCAATAGAACCTAGAGACTACAAACTGGTTTCCTCTGTACCATCAGATAAAAACTGTCAGGTTCTTTTTATTGTCAAGATCTTCTGTAAAGTAAACCAGCAGTGAAAGGGAGGGATACAGAAGCCAAGGTAATAAATTGCTTTCATAGTCTTCCTGTTTCAATAGCACAGTATTACAGTACTCACATTTCTCAAATTCTCCTTCTTATTTTGGATGCAGTTTTTTTGACCCTGATTTTTTTTTTCACTTTTTGGAGAATAGTCCAATACCTTAACCCTCCAAATAATCTAAAAACATATTTTAATTTTGAAAAATATTCTTTACAAGAAGTAGTCAGATCCTGGAGAAAGAGCACCATTACTCTACATTTTTAAAAGTTTCATGAAAATCTGTGCAGGTCTTTAGGATATTGCTCAGCAAATTTTGCTTTGTTTTATAATTCTTCATTGCAACTATTTTGACTTTAGCAGAAGTTATCTACAATTATTTTCAAGTAAATTACAGCAATTAAATTCAATGCTTCCATCTTTTATTTGGTACTAAATTGCATAAAGCTCATACCTGCCTTTGAAACATTTTAGTTTCAAATCATATTCTGTTGCAGAATTTGATGTCTTAGAATCTTATAAATCTCTTCTAAGGTATGGCACCTGTGAGACAATGAACAGCAGCAGTTTTGGCTTAATTAATGCTAGATTAGCAGTAACGTTGCTGACAAGAGTGTTATTTTTAAAATGTCTCCACAAACATAATGCCTGCATAACATTTCGGGAAAAAATAGAAGATTTTTTCCCAGGGGGACCTTACTCCACAGCTGCTACTCTCATTAAAAAAAGAGCTGCATAGGCAGCAGAAAACAATGTAAATTTAAGAGATTGCATACTGGTTGATATGGTGTGTTTATTTCCCAATAGATAGCAAATCTTGAGAGAGGTACTGGAATGTTTAAAATTTTATTTTCATCTCATCTAATAGAAAGACTTAATCTGTCCACTTCATTAACCAATTATAAAAATCTGTGCTCTTGTTAAAGCTACAGCATTTTGAAGGAGAACAACCCAGAGAAAGTTCAATCAATCTACAATCCAGCAAAGTTGTTTTAAGGCACTGTGATAGAATTGGAGGGCTTAGATGTAGCAAAAGGTTCAAGAACTAGAATATTTAAAAGATGACAGTTTAGGATGGGCCAGGCCCTGCTGTTACAGATGTATGATGCTATGTTTGCTGCATTGTGATGCAGAGCATTTTGCCTGATACAGCTCAGACCCCACTACTCTTCTTGTTTCCCTCCTTTGCTTTTTGTCAGGAGCCTCCTTTGTGAGCAGGAGCTGGTTTCTTGGAGGAAGCCCTCACCAAATGCATGGATCCCCTTGGAAATTCCCCACTGAGCACAGCCAGGCCCAGCATGAGCATGCAGCATGTCTTACTGCTGGAGGGTAGGATCAGTAGTAGACACTTCAGCAAAGAACACATAGGGGAAGATCCTGTAGATTGCTGCCCTGTTTCCTATCTGTGTAAGCGCTGAATTATCTTGGAGCTTTCTATGTGTGCCTTCACCCTTTTCCCTCTCCCTCTCTACTACCAAAAAGGAAAAAAAAAAAAAGAGAACAGCTCCAGTGTTAGGCCACAGTAATGCCATTTAGAGCATTATTTACAGCAGCTGTAGGATCTGAGGTAGGCTGGAATATGGCTTTGTTGCTGACCAGGTATGTGTGTTCCGTAGGCGCGTGTGTCTGGCCGAGGCTTTCCTCACAGCTGACATCATTCTGAGTACACTGCAGAATGTCTCCGAGGGACTTGTGGTGTATCCAAAGGTAAAGCAGGGGATAATGGACCTCCTTGGTAATGCTACAACTATGCCAAAGTGTACAAAAATGCTCCCACTCCAAGAATTACATTTTTATGTTAGTTCAAATGGTTTCTGAATTTTGCTCTATTCTTGCCATATTCTCACAGTTGTAGGACATACATTAGGGGCCTCTTGTGAGGGCAATAACAGCGTAAAACCAAAACTTGTCACAAAGGATATTTTTCCCTGAATTACAGAACGGATCTGTAGAACCTAGCAGCTAAAGATACTGTCTAGACAGATCTCATCCAGTCCTGGAACTTGCTACAGGTTAAAAAAAACTATTGGGCATCTTTTCAAACTAATATCTTGTACAATATGTGGCTTCTAAGTATTATAACTTCAATATCTGGGTTTCCAGAGCTAAGTTCAAAATGACAATGTGTCTTTGCATCATGGGGACAAATTTTTTATCAGGGCCTGTTATAATTGGACAGGGGGTAATAGTTTTAAACTGACAGAGGGACAATTCAGATAATAGAGGAAAGAAGTTTTATTACAAAGAGGGTGTTGAAACACTAGAATAGGTTACCCAGAGAGGTGGTGGATGCCCCATCACTGGAAACATTCAGCATCAGGTTGGACAGGGCTCTGAGCAATCTGATCTAATTGAAGATGTCACCGCTCATTGCAGGTGGTTGAATTAGATGGCCTTTACAGGTCCCTTCCAAGCCAAACTTTTCTGTAATTCTGTCACCATTGTCCAGTCCCAGAGATTCAAGGGGGGAGGAAAAAAAACTTCACTGCGAAATTTTCAGTCGTCTGTAGACTTTCTATAATGCTGTTTGTTTTTTCCTGTTTTTTGGGGTTTTTTTTGTGTGTGTCTTTAAGGTGATTGAGAGAAGGATCCGGCAGGAGCTGCCATTCATGGCCACAGAGAATATAATCATGGCAATGGTGAAGGCTGGAGGCAATCGTCAGGTACAAATGAAGTGTCCAAATTATCTTTGTTTACAGCCTGGTGTTTGTCTCCTGAGAAACAAATGTATCTGGGCTCTTGTCCTGTCTCACCTTTCTCTGCTCTTCACCTGCTCCCACAGAGTTATTACACTGGTGCTGCAAAGCCAGGCTCTGCTCTCTGAGGGGAGAGCACTTGTGGAGATCTCTATTTTCTGTTAGGAACACTGTGTGTTTGGGCTAATCTGGCTGGCTGTGCTGCAGAAGAGGGAGACCTATTTTTATGTTTGATAGTAGTAGGCGTTTTCCTTTTTTAAGTGTTTGAAGGAACTTGGAACACAATCCAGGCTTCTTTAAATGGAATATGTTGGCAGTTGGCTACCTTATAAATTAAAAGAGGATGAATCAGTACTGTTAACAAAAAAAGCAAGTAAGGCCATTCTGAATCACTCATTCATGTGTCATTCTTCCCTAACGCAGTACAGTATATTAACCACTTTGTTCATAGTCCTTCATTCAGCTTCCTGTGTTCAAGCAAACTGTAGTTAAGTATTTTCCTTAGTAAATAAACCCAGACACAATTAGATTATATTTCCTTATCATTTCATTTCACAGTTCAGGTCAAAATTGATAATCGAATTTCCATCTTAATGAAACACCTTATTTTCATTTGCCTTTTAGATAATAATTTTTCCTTCTATGATTATTTCCCCATCAAGGATAGAAGTGAAACTTGCAAGAACAATAAAAGAGTTTGATAGAAGCTTTGAGCTGAGTATATGTGGTTTCAGTTTTCTGAAACAGTTGTGGCAAATCACCCATTATATTAGTCAGGAAACATCCTTTTTTCCTTTTTTCCCCCCTTGTGTTTCTGATGTCAGTGGGTCAGTGAGTAAGCTTCCTGACTATGTATTATTAAATGCATTAAGGGTCACATCATGTGAATCACATTCTGTGATTCATTTCTGTCTCTTGTTGACCTGCCTTCTTCCTGGTGCTGTTTAATTACTTACCCTCAGGGCTTAGTACCTTTGTAGAAGGTGTTCATATTCACATTCATATGTTCTGGTTTTGTGTGCTGGGAACTTTGGAACAGCACATTTTCTAGGCTTTCCCACCTCATAGCACTAAAACTCACTTCCTTTCCCTACTACTAAACAGATCCCTCCCCTAAATATCCAGAAGACAGATGTGTTCACCTGAGGCAGGTCAGTGGTGACGCAAAATGACATTTGGATAGAGGAAGCAGGATTATTTTTGTCCTAATTGTAGATCAAGGATAATGCATCTCCTTCTTCTCCTTAGAAGATCCCTGCATAGCTGTAAATGCAGTCACATGGCTGTATTTTAGGATCAGCATGGCAATATCTGATTTCGTAGGTGATACCTGACTACATATGGGTTCCCTTGTTCTTACCAGTTGATTCCAAAGGAATGGTTTTATTCCACAGTCTATCCTTATGTAGGTCATGGTTTGCAAAGTTTGCTTGTTAAGTTGAACAGATTCTTTTCTTTTCCCTTTTCAAAATCTCTAGAGGTTTTACATTATTTACAACTGGGGAAAAAAAAAAAAAACCAAACCCTAGAATGACTCCTAAGAGTATTTGGAAAATTTGAAGAAGTATAAATTATTCCAGTGTCATTAGTTTATGTTATAGTTCAACAGGGAATGTATGTGACATTCAGACTGTTTTAGCCTCAAAGGGCAGATGTGAAAGGATGAAGAAAATCTTCTTTTAATGTAGTGGCACGTGAAGTACTGCAGTCAAAACTGCATCTTCTTTTTGCACTCTCCAGGGCAATACACTTAGATATTTTTTCCTCCCATCCAAGTTGGTGGGATGAACATGTGCTATCAATAGCAACGGACTGACTTTTTTCTTTTTCCATCTTCCTCTCCCTGCACCTACAGGATTGCCACGAGAAAATTCGTGTTCTCTCTCAGCAAGCAGCAGCTGTTGTGAAACAGGAAGGGGGTGATAATGACTTCATTGCCCGTGTCCGTGCTGATCCTTACTTCAGCCCTATCCATAAACAACTTGAAAGCCTGTTGGATCCCTCCTCCTTCACGGGACGTGCTCCTCAGCAGGTAAAGCAGTGGAAAGAGGCTGTGGGTTAATGCAATGTGCAGTTTAATCCTGCCTCCTTTTGTATATAATACATACACTGTTTGCTACAAAGTGTACATATTATATAACTCTAGCCATACTACTAAGGAGAAGACACATTTTTCTCCTTTGATTTCCTTGGCTTTCTTGTCTTTCTTCCCTGTGACTTCACACTTTTGATCCTGGACATACCAGACTGTTGGGTATCTTTGTGAAAGAGAGACCCCATGAGACAAGCAGGTCCAAATGGGGAGGAGGAGGCAAGTCCTTTTCCTAATTTTATTTTTCTCCTCCTGAATAGGTGGCAAAGTTCCTGAAGGAGGAGGTTCGACCGGCACTGATTCCATACCAAAGCAAGATGGGTGGGAAAGTTGAACTGGCACTTTAAGTATAGTCTGCAAATGTGTGTGGGTACAGGAAGATAATAAAAGCCTTATTGACCCAGGTCTGTTTACTGTGTCATGTTATTTTGGTTCTCTACAGTACATTTACCCCCCAGAGCTTAGAGCCAGGTTGATTCCAGATAGGCTTTTCTTTCTCTGTTTGCTGTTTGATGGAGGTCTTTGACTACTGATGGAGGTCAAGCCTCCATCTATAGTGTGCTGAGTTACTGAGAAATGCTCAGTTGTGACAAGGTAACTTTATCACAGCACCTTCATTGGTCCCTCACAGAGCACTGCCAGCTGTTAAAGAGCAATGCCTGGTGCTGCCTGACACTCTTGTAGGACTGACTTGTTGAAGAGCAGAGGTAAGAGGAACTGAGCCCACCCCATTTTCATCTTTCTTTCCATGCCCTGAAACTTTCTCCATAGGTGTCTCAAAAGTTGACAAGTTTGTCCTGGCTTTCAGAGTACTGTGACTTGGGAGCAAACAGACCAAAATATTAGAAATAATGAAAGAGGGAGGCCATGGAACTTCATGGCTCATCAAACTGGTCCTCCTTCAGTGCTCCTTTCCTCGTTTAATACTGTAACTGTGGCTCTGTAGCTTCTGAAAATCATATTTACAGGTGTTGGTAAGAAACCAGTCATTGTGTTCTGGTTGTGATTGTGGTCCTTGGCTGTAGGTGCTTGATAATGAGTGGCAGGTAGACTCTGGCATGTAAAAGTTGTTCTCTACTACAAGTTTTGTCTGATAAGGAAAGAAAAATGATACTGGAATTCACTGAATGCCAGAGAAATTTAAGAGCTTCAGTTTTATCTCTGACATGAATGATCTGTTCTGTAATGTCTGTGCTTTACTG
This sequence comes from Fringilla coelebs, assembly GCF_963513975.1. NCBI lineage: Eukaryota > Metazoa > Chordata > Aves > Passeriformes > Fringillidae > Fringilla > Fringilla coelebs. The sequence continues at coordinate 49,126,685 of NC_140033.1, read as the reverse complement.
GACATTTAGTAGTGGATCAAATTCTTTTCCCTTTGACTTAATCTGGAGTAATTCTTCTTCCAGTGTTATTATATCACAGAGCATTCAGTGCAGTAGAAAAGCTCTCTCTCTGACCTCTTATTTATTCAGACCCTCAGAGGTGACTTAATAAGGATTACTTGATGATTTTTGAAGTGTGGTTGCTCAAGAGACTTTTAAAAAGTAGAACTAACTGAAAGAGGCTACCTGCTGTCCTTCAGGCCATCATTGTTGAAAGAGGTTTTTAAAATACTGTATGTTTTAATAAGGCTTGTCTTTATTAAGTAGTTAAGAGCAGTGGGAAGCTTCAGGCTGTGATCTTCCATCAAGATTGCTCTGGCTTTACCTTGCCCCTAGAATATGGCATTCAAAATGTCTCAAACATTTGCGAGTTTGATGGTGTTTAAAACATTTTGGTTGGTTGTGCTATTAACATTTAATTAGCCATCTGTTTGAAAAGGATAACTCTAATTGAACCCTCGTCATTTTCAGGCTATTACTCAAACTGATATAGCCAAGAAAGAAAACAGACAGATGCGTAAGTCCTCCTTTTTTGGTCCTCTTTCCTCCTTAAAAAGAACCAAGCAACCCTGTGTGGAGAGGAGGAACAGTATCTTTTCTCATCACTGGAAATAAGTATTTGTCAGGTGGAGGCTGCCAGCTGTGAGCTATTGAACTTGTTTTCCTGGAAATTCTAAAATGAGTAACAGTGGTACAGAGGAAAAGTCATCCTCCTAGAAAACTGGCACGATAAATCCTTTAGGAGACTTCCCCTCCTTGGTTTGGGACCTGACTTTCTACTTTCCTGCAGAGTTGGCAATGGCAACAGCCAGAGGTGTAATTCTCCCCTCTGCTTGGTTGTTGGGAGGAGGTCAGCTGGCAGTGCTTCAGGAGCAGCTCTCAGCTGTTCATCTCTTTATTCTCCCCCTGTACTCAGCACTGGTGAGGCCACACCTGTGTCCAGTTCTCAGCCCCTCAGTTCAGAAAGGACAGTGAGGTGCTGGAGCAAGTCCAGAGAGGGGCCGCGAAGCTGGTGAAGAGTCTGGAGCACAGATGTGATGAGGAGCAGCTGAGGGAGCTGGTGTTGTTTATCCTGCAGAGAGGGATGTTTAGGGGAATGGTCACTCCGTACAACTACCAGGAAATAGGGCATAGCCAGGTGGGGGTCAGCCTCTTCTCCCAGCAACAGGCCAGGAGCCATAGCCTTAAGCTGGACCAGGGGCAGTTCATTGGGCATTAAGAAGAATTTCACCGAAAGGGTGATTAGACGGTGGTGGCGTCACCGTCCCTGGAGGTGTTTAAGGAAAGACTGGACGTGGCATTCAGTGCCATGGGCTGGACATGGTGGAGTTAGGTCAGAGCGTGGACTCCATGATCACAGAGAGCTTTTCCAACCTAATCGATTGTGTGATTCCGTGACCGCGTCGTGAGGCCCGATCAAGCTTTGGGCCTTTCGGTACACGTCCCTGCAGCCCGTGCCGAGCGGGGCCATCCCGGCGCCTTCTCGGCGCCTGCCGGGCCGCGCTTCCCGGCCTACAGCCCCCGCCGCGCCGCGCGCCGCCGCCCGCCTCCCGCGCATGCGCCCCGGCAGCGGCGTGTGGGGCCGCCGGGTCGGGGCCGGGCGCCCGCCCTGAGGGGACGGCGGCGGCGGCAGCGGCAGCAGGTGGGTGCCGGGGCAGGTGCGTGCCGGGGCGGGCGGGGACCGCTCTTCGTCCCCCGGGGCTCTCAGCCCCGCACCTCCCTCCGCGCCGGGGGCGCTCTCCAGGAGCGGTTGCGCCACCTGTGCGGCGCCCCCCGCGCACACCTCAGCCCGGCACCCCTTGCCCCGCTGGCCCCTCGGGCGGAGCGGGGGCCGAAGCTGCCGGGGCGGCCCCGCTGCTGCGGCTGTGTGCGGGGCGGGGATGCGCGGCCGCGGCTCCGCTCGCCCGGCTGGGGCGCGGGAGCAGGGAGGGACCCCGGCCCGAGGAAGGCTCCGCGCCCCTGCCGCGCTGACGCAGGGTCTGGCTCCGGGGAGTGACTCACGCTGTGCTTCCCCACCTGCGCTGCCCGGGGCACGTTCTCCCTGCGCCCCGCTCCCCCGGCTGGGCTCCCCCTGCTCCCCGGGACGTGCCTCTCCCCTAACCCGCCTCTTCTCGCGCCCCCCGTGGCTGTGACTCCCGGGGGTCCTGCTCTGCCATACTCATCTGCTCTCCACGCCTGCGCCTTTTCGGAGGTGCCCCGGAGGAGAGACAGTCTGTCTCCTGTCTGGCTGGGGGGAAGGAGCAGTCACGAAACACAGATGGAAATATGGCAGTATGCTCTAGGCAATGGGCACAAATAGACGTGCTGCAGGCCCTGTGATTGTCAGCTGTAATAAATATTAGAAGGAGAGCAGGAGGCAGATGTAATTCTTCGTACCTGCTGATGTAAATCCAAGGAAGCAAAGAGCCACAGTCACGCGGATTTAAATCTCGTTGCAGGCAGTGGCTGTGGGCTCCGGGACGGCTCTTGATGTCTCTTCACAGAACTGGTAAGGGCAGGACAGAAAAAATTTCCTATGTGTGGCTTTGCTTCCTTCCTAATTTTTTGGAGGGATGCTGAATTTAAGCAGATGCTTTCTTTCTAAACAAGTCAGTTTCAGTGTTGGTGTGTGGGGGTTTTATGTGATGTCATAGCTTCCTACTTCATGATGTCTCAGCCCTACTCCTCATGGCTTGCAGTGATTTTTTTTTTTTTTTTTTAAAGAGGGGAAATGGGAATAAAGGAAGAACAGTGTCTTGAGGAAACGGAGGATCCTTTAGTGCAACTAGATGGGAGAGTGAACCTTACTGGAATTAAGATCAGTGGGTTTTTAGTAGTGCAAGACTGGATCTTAAATTCACTCAAGAAGGAACTGCCAGCCTAGCAGGAGTTGGGGCACTGCTGTGATTTTGCTGAGCTGTTATCAGGATACAGTTGCTTGCTGGATAATCTGAATTCTAGATTAGTTTTTTAGCTGCTACAGAGTCTGGAGTGGTGGCCTGGAAAGAAACAGCCACTGGAACAAAATTCAATTTCATTATTTATTTCTGGATCCACACAATGTGTGTCCCTGTGCAGAAACAAAGGCTGAATTCCTACTCTGGAGAATTCATAAAGTAAAAGGGAAGGAAGAGGGTCAGAAGAGGCATGACATGTAATTGAAGAGGTCAGGGTGGGGACTGGTTGTGTCATGTTAATACAGTGTTCATTCTGTATTTAGCAGATTGAAATGACAAATACTGCCTATTTTAATTCCTGTTCATGATAACATTTTGATAATGTGGTTTGATATTCTTAGGGAGATGTCATTCTTAGTGACTCTTCTTCTGAGGAAGGATGAAGGGAATTCCTGAGGGGCAGCAGAGAGGAGGGGCATATTTCTGGAGGAATTGCACTGATCAGGGAATGATAGAATTGAGGTGAGGAAAGTACTGCACGCTTGCTCAGGACTGAAATAATTCTCCGGTTTTAGGAGTCTCTGCTAATGTTGTTTAGGTTTTTCTTCTTTGCTGTGCATTTAACCTGTCACTTTCCCATAAGGTGGGGTCTTCTGCCAATCTCAGTGTTCTAAAGAACCTTGATGATATTAAAAGACAGGTAGTAATCAAAATATTTGGCTTTTAAAAATTAATGTCTCTGCATGGTAACAGTAGAGATTATTGGTTAAGAGGTCTGTGTGAGAGCTGGCAGTCTTAGTCCCATTCTTGGTGAATTGATTGGTGTGTTGCAGAATTGTTTCTCATGTTTGGTATTTAGGATGCTTTGACAAAGGAATTTGTGATACCGTGTTTGAGGCAATAACTGTTTTGGAAATGGCTGGAATTATGCCTCTTCCTGGCTGTTACTTGCAAACTTCTCACATCAGAACACATCAGAAGTACGGAAAACTTTTAAAAAATAAATCCTAAGGAGTACTGTAACTTTATCTGCAGTGGTAAAGTTAAGGTGCTTTATATTTTGGTGAATGTGGTCCTACAGCTTTTCTAGCTAAATCAGCAATGACCCTTGCTGGTGATCTGTATCACACTGGTTATTCTAGATCCTACCCTAATTCAAATGGATAAGATACAGAGAATTTGCAGCTGTCCAGTAGGAGGAGGTAAACAAACAGTTTCATTCTGTGTTGTGGATATGGTGTCCTAAGTGTCCCTTAAGAGATGGAGAAGTTTTGGTACTTCAGGTTTGTGTCCTCAGCCGCATAAAGACTTGTCTAAACTTCTTTCTCTGCCACATTTTATCCCAGGGTCAAGGGTTTTGATACATAAAGCTTACGCAGGCTGAGTATCTGGGAGTGTTGGGGAAAATCCCACTTGTCAGCTGTGTTACTGTTGGCACCCTGTGGGGAAGAGAAGGATGTTGTCTTGCCACATTTGTTTTGTCTTGGAGGAGGTTTCAGATTTAAACTGGAGTGTAACCAGTTACATTGGTAACAGAGCAATTTTGTTCCTGACTTAAGGAAAACGCCCTGGAAGAAATGCAAGCACGCCTGTGTTACCAGATAGGTGAAGAGAAGAGAGTGATGGGAAGAACACAGAAACATTTACAGAACTGGTGGACATTACCATAATAATTGGTATTAGCATGACTACAAGAACTGTTGTTACTGCCCAGTAAGTGCTGTCTGGGAAGTATTTGATGATTCGGAGAATAGAAGGAAAGTCCATAACCTGACAGTTCTTTTTTCTCTGGAGAAGAAATCTTCCTGATCCACAGAATCAGGAAATATCAGAAATTTTGTCTTGTTTTGTTACAAATGTTAACAATCCTTGTATATTTTGCTTTTTTCCTCTTAAGTTATCTGTGCACATAAATTTCTGCAGGAGCAAGATCTAAGTAGTCCAACATGACATGCTAGATAAGAGCTTTGCAAACAGTCTTGAGAGGTGTTTTGAGTGTTACTAATCTCTTCAGAAAGTTGACTCCTGTAAAGACAAAGCCCTGAAGGAAAAGTTTTGAATGCTGTGGGATATACTTTCTTAAAAGCTATTTTCTGAAGCTAAATGAAACAAGACCTGCTTAGAGTCCTGTGAAGTGAATCTGACTTTTTTTTTGCAAATACCAGAGCAAATAGTAACAAAACGGAGCTGCAGGAGAGTGACCTGAAACAAGCCTTTCCTGTGCCTCACCAAGGTGACAGCAAACCATGATAGCAAAACCTCTGCCTTTTCTCTGAGGCCCTATCAAGGAAGAGCCATTGTTCAGGCCCTTGTTCCATTGTCACTGGGAGCAGTAGGATGAGACCAGCTTGAGAATCAAACTTCCACCTGGGTGAGCCTACAGGGCTGGTGATGGAGGCAGCCTTGGGTGGCACTGCTTGTCACCACTGAGGACAGGGGTGTGATGTAAAAGACTCCGTAATACCTGACTTTAAACAACTGTCACTAGTGTCTTTTATCCTTTCTTTGGTTGGTACAGCCCCACATCTCTAACAGGAATATTTTCTTTCAAGTTTCTGTATTCAAATGAAACTGGACAGTTGTGATTGATTGCTTTCCACAGACGTCTCATAGCTTACAGTTTTGCAATGGACCAGAAGGTAAACAACTCTTCTGAAAAATTTTTGGGAAAACAAATTTCTGTAGAGCTCTGTAGAAGTGCCTTGTTCCTGCAGTGTGCTTACTTGGGTGAAAATTCCCATTTATTGTGCAGTACTTGACCCTCATGGAAGATATGTTTAGACACTAATGAGAAACCTTTGGTTTATATTTGCATAGTGGTGTTTAACAGGGAGTTGCCTTTACCCTAAGCCTTGAAGACTGGAGTGACTGCAAGCCTTCCTTTTTTGGCACATGCAGGTTTTCTTGCCTCTGTGTTGAATGCAAGGAGAATTTTGCTGTGCAGTGAGAGTGAACACCATGTGAGTTTTTACCCTGGCCTCTCTTTCTAACTTCATTTGATTCAGGTAGAAAACCCCAAAACAGTTGTTTCTGTACTCAACTGTAACCCTCCTGTGTGACTTGCAAGGAGCATTCTCTATTCCTGTCACATATCTTTCCACCACTCAAATAATGGGAGTACTGGGAAAGGGGAAACTGCTCCTCTTCCTCTGATCCCAAGGGTCTTGGCTAACAAGAGGTTCTCCACAGAGGTGCAGTTCATGCTTAGCCAGCATTCTCTTTGCTTTGGAGCCAGGTCAATAAAAGGCAGTTCAGCTCTGGAAATAAAACAGCTGTTGATGTGAAGAATATCTGCGTTCTCCATAAGCAGGTGTTACGTAGGGGTGTTTCTGAGACAGGGCTGACACATTGAACTGTGGTTGGGAAGCCCATCTGTGATCTGTCTGTCCAATGCATAAGCAGTAGGAAGCAGGATCTGCTTTTTCACATCCTTATTTTCAGAATGGAGATGCAATGGGAACAAAACTGCAAGTTACTTGTTTTGTTCCTTTTGTGTAAACTGATAGTTTACGTAGTTCAGCAGCTTCAGCCCCACCTGCACGCTCTCTGTCATTGCAGCAGGCATTGCTGGACACAGAGCCATGCAAGGAGCAGAGCTGTTACATGAAAGTATCTTTTAGTTACATTTCCAAATAGGGCAGGGATCTACAGGGTGCTTTATGGCAGGAGACGGGAGTTCCAGTTTACTTTTTGCTGCCTCTGTTGCTCTTACAGTGCCCTGAGGCAGCTGGGAGGAAACGCTTTGCCCTGCCACATTCCTGCTGTCAGTGTGTGATCCCAGTTGATGACTGGGCAGCACTGGAGTCCTGGGGTGGTGCCTCTGCAGTCAGGGGTGTAACCTCTCAGCAGCTTGCCTACCTGGCTCTGCAGGCCTCTCCCTCGCTGCTTTCCAGGTCTCTCATCCCTCTTTTGAGACCTGCCCTAAGCTTCTGGTGCATCTCTGGTTCACTTCCAGTACAAGTGGGGTGAGGGCAGTTAAAGTTCCCAGCTCTTCATCCCAGTCATGTTGTAGAGAGGAAGCCTGAAGGCCACCTCAGCACTTCCAGCTGCATTTGTACGTGTTGCTCAACCGCCAAAGCAGTGAAAGCAGTGTGAGGCTGGTCTGATTTGTAAGCCTCAGACAGGAAGTTTGAGATAAGCCAGGTTCGCTAACACCATATTGACTCTTTAACCTGTGTCTGTGTCTGTGTGGCATTCTGCATTTTTTACAAAGCCAGGCTGTCAGGGTGTGAGGGACAGGAGCTCTCTGCATCTTGTCTGCCTCCCTTGGTCAGGTGTGTGGCTGCTCTTTGCACACTTGTGTATTTGTTTGTGAAGCTGGAGTTCTCTTCTGACTCTGTGAGCAAAGCAAATATTGACTCGTGGACTAATGGCATTTGCAGCTCCAGGATATGCCTTTGCCTGACTTGAGGGAGACGCTGATGGGGGAAGGGAAGGAAGGCCAAGGGCATCCTGCTGGGAGTTCCCTTGGACATTTCATTGAGCAAATCAGGATTATAATTTAGAAAAATGTAAGTTTTCTGGTTGTGAGAAGACAAAATTGAACTGCCTGGTTCAGTACAGAGCTTCTGTCTGATTTCTGAGAGAGGGAGATGTTAAATTGGACACAATCTACTTGAGATTTCAGAAGCTGAGCTGGAAGAAGCTTCTAGAACTACACCTATCTGCATAGCCTCCTGATGGGTGCTGTGACTTTCAATCACTTCTTTCTCTTCCAAAACTTTCTTTCTTAATAAAGGAAGAGAATAGAGAACAGTGGAAAGCAGCTGACAATCCAGAGGTGGCAGTGGGATTTACTGCATACACTGTTGCTTTCTGTTCATTAAACATAAAGGAAAAGAGATGCTAGCTTACTGTCAGAAGAGGTGTTGTAACTGTCAGAGGTGCCGTTCTTGTAACAGTGAAAGAAAATTATTCTAGAAAGAATTGTTATGCTTGTTCTGTTCTTTCTGATGATACTCAGTGGAGGTTCCTGCATAGTTACTGGTTGTGAAGTTTTCAGGATACAAAAACATTGCTTGGTAAAATGTTTGTCTTCTGCACAGTCTGCTAGAGGTATGCTGCCTTTTTGGTGGATTTTTTTCAGTCAGTGGGGGAAGAACACTCTTGGGAAGGAGTTTCTGTCCCAAAATAAAGGTCCTACTGAAAGGCTCCAGACAGTGTCATTTTGTGCTTAGCAAATCCAGGCCCTACCACCAGAGGCTTAGGTGGAGATCACCTAAGCAAAAGAGGCCAAGCAGATAAAACACAGGCAGCAGGAGATTGCTGTCTGGTGTTTGCCAGGAGCCAGCTAACTGAAGTCTCTCATAACACCTCTGTGAGGAAGGGCCAGTGTGTCCAGGGGAGGCACACTATTTCCAAGTGGAAATTAATTTGCAGGACTCCTTTGCAAGCATCAATTTCTAAAGGACACCTGCACTAGAAAATAAACTAATTAGACATAGTCCTGCATGGTGTGTGTTTGCAACTCCAACAAAGGTGTTGCAGGTGGAGTTCTTCAAATGGCTGTACCTGATGCTGACTACATGCTTCCATTGTAGCCTTATTTTTCAGGTACATCACATCTGTGTTCCTTCAGGCTGGAAACAATGGTGGTATGATTTGTTTTGGACTCTGAATTCAAAAGGTAAATCTGTGATTAACAGGTACTATTTGCATTTTAGCAAAAAAATTTTTCAAAATATGAAGACTACCTGTTGTGTGACCACAATTGCTTCATATCAGAAACTTAAATTGCCTTTAAACATGGGAGATGCTCCTTAATGAGTGGGTTAAACTGGTTTTAATTTTGTACTACTGAGGGTGTGGGAGTTGTCATTAATATTTGTTGGATCTGATGTATTTTTTCCTTTGTATTTCTTACGGTTGCTTTATTTCAGAAGTGTATACATTGCAAATAACAGCAATTTCACACATGTGGTCTCACAAGCTTTGTGTAGCCCCTTTTGTTACTTGCTATCTCCTGGCTAGGAGAGCTTAGAGAGTTGCTTTAGGTTTATATCCCTCAGTCAAAGGAAAGACCTTACTATGTCAATCCCACGTATCAGATCTCCTCCTCCTGGCTCACACTAGATGGTGTCTGGCTGTGTCAGGGAACCTTCTTCCCAGTTCCTGTGATGCTGGAAGGGCTGGCCTCAGCACCTTCTCTTGGAGACATCTGGCTCTGAGGGCAGTGTCCAGGGCAGTGTCTCCATGTGCCACAGCAGGAGAATTCCCTTGGTGTGATTCCTGCTGCTGACCCTGCCCTTCTGCACAGCCATGTCAGCAGCAAGGTGAGCCTCACGCTCTCTCTGGCCTCTGTCCCAGATGGGTGCAGGAAGGTTTCTATGGGAACCAGGGGCAGGAAAAACCTGCCCACCAAGTTCAGTGCTCTAAAGTCAGGGATAGGAGAGCAGGCAGGGGAGTGATCCCCAGCAAGGCAGGGGCCAGGGGGTGATGACGTGGACAAGGGAGGGTGTTCCATCTGCTCAAGGAGAGACTCACTGAGCACTCTCCTGCCCTGTTTTCAAGCACTGTGGTTAATTCCCTTATCGTGGTGTTTTTTCTCAGACACGTGCCTGACACCCTGGCCTGGCTCCTCCACAGCAGGTTGTGTCAGCAGTGGTTGTACATGCAATGAAGGTTAACAGTGGCTGAGGGGAATCTCTGCTCACAAGCTCAAGGCACTGAGGGTGGATTCAGAGCGCAGGCAATGACGAGCATGGCAGACATACCACGTGGTGACTGCATTCCTAATAAAAGCCATTGGAAACAGGGTTAACTGGGCTGGGAGAAAGCAGGGGAGGAGGACACCTTGCAGGCTCAGGAACAGCCATGGTTGCAAGGCAGTGAACAAAGCATCAAAATACATTCACAGCAATGTTGAAAGGGAACTAAGTAATGTCAGCCAATTTTCCTGCTTGGAGTGCATGCTCTGTGTGTTCCCATGTCATATGAGCATGCAGATACTCATTTTGTCATTGTTGCTGTCTTCAACTACTAAGAGAGGAGTTGGTGCTAAGGCAACAAATGGGACTGGAGTGTAGGGAAGAACACACAAACATTTACAGAACTCGTGGACATGCAACTGACCATCCTGTGGACAACACTACTTCTCAGAAACAAAAGCTGAATTTTATTTTTTTTGTTTGTTTGTGATTCTTTTTGCTGTGTTAGTGTCAGAATGGATCAGGGTGTTTGTTCATCCTTGCTGGCCTTTCTCAGGCAGAGAGCTGTTTAGATCCATGAGGAGGAAACCTTATCATTTGTGTTCCCAGACACAGATGTTTTTTATGCTTTTGCAGTGGTGTGCAGTTGCTTATCTTGGAGTCCTGTAGCAAGTCACTTCCTGGCTGCAGGTGCTCACTGGAAAGTTCACTGAGATGCAAAGGCAATATAACCTTGTACTAATCAGAACTGTGAAACACCTTGGATAGGGCCTGTGGGATGAATCCCTGGGTTCCTCCTTTTAGCAGCTTACAGTCATAAGTAGCTTTAATGAAAAGGGAAGCTGGAAAAGCCATCCTAGGTGTGCAAATGTTAGTTTCTCCCAGGTTCTTTCCCAAGGAAATTTGAGTGACTGATCTATCCCAGCACTGGCTTTATCTGCTTGGTAGAGGTGGCTCTTGCTGTCTCCCACACACAAAATGTAAGGTTGATCTTAAAGTCCAGACTCTCTCTGATTATTGAAGTATTCCATTGTTTTCCTGGAAATCCCCATTAAAATATGCTGTTAACTAGTGTCAGGAAAGCGAGGAGGGGAGCTCTATTGCCTGATTTAGTTCAGAGGAGCCTGGTTCATGACTCATTGCAGAGGTACTTAATAGTGTCTTGTCCACATCCACATGCTTCAGGGACTTTTATTCTGCAGCCCTACACACTTTACTCCTGTGCTTTGTGGTGCTACTCCTGAACTCTCTTTTGGACTTAGAGCATCTAATGATTACCCCTTCAACCCTTTTCACCACTCCTGTCCCTTCTCCATGGTCACTGTCTTCAGAAAATGATGATGTGTGGGGTATTTTCTTAGTTTACATCATTAAATAGAGGACTCACAACATGCAATGGAAAAGGTGTTAACTTTTAACTTGTTTTGACATTCTTTCAACCAATAATGCTGTTATTTCCACAAAAAAAAAAATGGCAGATGACAGTGTGCTCTTTCTAGCTGGTCAGTAGGTATGAAACCAAAAGGAAATTCCAGTCTCTGGAATTTATTTCTTGTATACTAAGGAATTTAATTTTGACATGAGGAAGTTGCATGTGAGGGGTCTGTCAGTGCCCCACCATGTTCTTAGATGTTAATTGAATTCTCTCATCACCTTTATTTTCTTTTCATAACAGGAGTGTAACATCTCACCTCTGTGGACAATATTTCTGGACCTGCTGACACCTCTGCCACTCAGCCTCGCCTAGTGCAATGTCAGGTGAGCACACAGAAATTGACACAGTATCTTCTCATTTCCTTGCTTGCTCTGTCTTCAGCTGAAGCTTCATAACAAAGGTTTCTGGTTCCAAGAGACATTCTTCACATGAACATACTTTCTGGTCAGATTGAGAGAGAGGAAACTTTGTGACCCAGGAGCATTTTCACTCAGGGTGAACTCAGTTCCTTCTTTTACAATGTAGAAGCTTTTTCAGACATTGAACAGAGAGGAAGAAGAAGTTGAAATGTGTTCTGCCTTCCCCATTTTTCCTTAAGATTTGATTCTGTTCTCCCCCCAACATTTCCCCCAAAGTGAGTGGCTCACAATGACTGTGAGAGATTTCTGCTGTACAATGGTAGCTCTAGAACAGGCAGAATGCTGAAGAATAACTGGAGTTCAGTTGTGGACTTCTGAGATAGAAGCTTTGCTAAAACCAGGTGGTGTTCTTAGAGAAGCCAACTTTCCCACCGTGTACTTTTTTCTAGACCTTCCTTCCTGGTCAAGCTGTTTATTTCAGGGACATAACCCTTGGGGAGACTATGCTTCAAGGCCAAGTAGACCTTTGTCTTGCTGATAAAACAATAGAAGACTTTCTATTGTTTATCTGCTTCAATTGCAAGACTTGATGTCTGCTTGTATTCCAAGGGAAGCTGTTCACTGGGACTCTCCCTGAGACTGGAAGGGTACTTGTCTTGAACACAAAATACCGAGGTTATAGGCATACTTTCATTGCTGCATCTCTCTATACATGATCTGACAATATCCCAGCCCGTTGAGAAAAAAAAGGGAGCTGTTGAACATCTTTCTGAGGGCTCTGATTTTTCATTCTGGTGCCTGAGTGACAGTTTCAGGGAACTCTGGAGTTCTGCTGGTGCTGGTCCATAGGAGGAATTTACTTCTGCAAAATATTTATTTGGTGGTAATACCCCTGGCTTGTTGCTGATCACATAGCTTTTCCAAGCAGGTGAGTGATCATATGATGCCATGGATGCTATTTCTCTTCCTTAAGAATTTCTTTCTTAGAGATAACTTCTTATCTCTAAGAGGCCCTTTTGCCTCTTTTGCTCAATAGAAAAGAACAAAACCATCTGAAATTACTGGCTTCCCTGGTGAAGTGGGAGCTGTCTCAATGCTTAGAGTAGCAGTAGCAACAAACTGATGAGTGAGTCCTTCCCATGCAGGAGCAGTCTGTATGGAGTGTGTATCTTCCAAGGGTGTTCTTCCCGATTTTCACTGCTATGTATTGATCTCTTTCTGTTTAGGCCATCACACTCCCTCTGCTGGGGGTCCCTTCTCAGCACTCACACCCAGCATTTGGCCTCAGGAGATCCTGGCAAAATACGCACAGGTACAGTGTGGGACAGGGTGAGGATGGTCTCTGGTTCTGCAAAAGTAGAGGGAACCTGGTGTTTTCTGGTAGTCTCTGAAAGCCACAGGGAAAAGGAGAGGAAGGTGCACTTTTCCTCCAGTGCTTTGGTTATGGACTTCACATGTTTTGTGGTTGCATACTGGCTTTTGCAAGAGGATCTTGCAGAAGACAAAGAAACTTCTGTGAATTATTTCCCTGCTGTTTTGCAACTATTGCTCCACTGTAAGAATGTTGACACCCTCAGGGAGCCTCTGTCATCATCAAGCTACTCTGGATGGCTTGTGCATGGCAGGAAATGCTTGTCACCAGGTGGGTAGAGCAGGAAGGAAGGAAGCAGCTATGGAATTTTGTAATTTAGCCACAGTGTTTGCTGAAAGCAGAATAAAGCTTTTTGTTGAAGGTATGTGGGCAGTGCTTCTTGCTTCTTAGATGCTGCCTGGTTGCAGTGTTTGCAAGAGTCCCCCACAGGAGGTGCAGGTGGGCTTGCAGGAAAGGGGAGAGAGCAGTAGGTATTTACACCTAAAAAAATCCTGAAGGTAATCTCCAGTGTGTATCCCCCAGTACACCCCAATGCCAACCGTGAGCGCAGATGAAGAAGGTTGAGATTTGGGTCATGGATCTTAACTTTCTTTGGCCTGTAATTTGGACTTGCATCACAGGTGCAAATCCCAGTTTTGCCTGCTGCCTTTCAAAGGAAATTTGAGAGCAACAGGCAGAAGATGGAGTGGTGCAGGGAGCTGAGTTTGCAGTCTGTGTGCAGAGGTAACAGGAAGGACAGCTGTGTATTAGTGATGCAGGCAGTAGAGGCCACTTTGGCTGGTGCATGTATATTTCTCAGTCCATGAGGAGGGCTGTGCTCCTCAGTTCTGATCTTGATAAGATGCTGAGCTTAAGTCCTGCTGAGAAAATCTGCATATAGTTTCTATGGAAAAGTCAAAATGGGAATGGCAGGCAACGTCTCCTCAGCTGGGAATTGTGGTGGGAAGCTTTAAAAATTAAAGGGCAAGGGGTCTAGTTGCTCAAAGGGCACAGAGTGGCCGGTGGTGGGATGAGGCAATATCTATGTGTCTCTGTTTGGTTATCAGTGATCAACTGCTGAAAATGTCTGTTTTCCTTCCTCACATCTCCCAGAAAGAAGAATCCGTCGAGCAGCCGGAGTTCCGCTATGACGAATTCGGTTTCCGAGTTGACAAGGAAGGTAAAACCAGTCCCGTCCCTCCCACTTCCATTGTGTTCAGCCCTTCCTATGCTTTCAAGTGTGGCAGGATTTTGCAACCATTCTGTGCTAAGTCTTGTCTACCCACCTGTTTCTGTATTCTGCCATTTGTAATCAATTAGATTAGATGTCCTGGCCTTATGGAAGTCCAGAGCATAGACTGTGCAGCAGTCATTTCCATCCCCTTATGCTGTGCCATGGGGAAGAGGGAGAAGATTTCCATTACCAGATGCATGCTGGAGAAGAGCAACTTTCCCATTTCACAGTGGGATCTCCATTGTGTTCAGTAGCACTGCAAGGGCTCATAGCAGGCACGGTAAAATGTGCTGTCTGCTGAAAAACTCATGGCCAATGAGTTTTGGCCAATGAGAGTGGTGGTGTGTTCTGCCCACCTCAGCAAAGTGTAGGGCAAAAACCTACATCCTAGTTTTTCTGCAAGCTATGGAGGCAGACAACCAAATTGAAGGAGGCATATGGTGCTGTTGAAGATGAGCATTAAAGTACAGCAGCTGGCTGCCTTAGCAAAGAGGAAGAGAAAGAAGGAAGAGATGTAGGAATTGTTTCATGTGCTCTGGGGGTCATTCCCAGGGCTCAGGCTATATAATGTAAGGGCAAAAGTTGTTTGCACGTGTGCCCTGAGGCACTTTGAGTCATAGAGGATCCTCTTTGAAGCAATGAGGACCGAACACAGTGATTTTTTTTTTTTTGGCCAGAACATCTGTGCGTTATAAAATCAGCAGAAGGATTTGGAATGCATTGCTGGGATGTATTATATGATGAAGGACAGAGTGCCTTATTTCAAACCTGTCCTTGTGCTAAAGTATCTATTTTTGGAAGCCAGCCTCAGGTTAAGGTGCTCTCTCATTGTGAATTTGGAAGTGTCCTTATTAAAGCATTCTTGGTGATTAAATATCCCCAAAGTTAACATTTTGCACCTCATTACTTCCATGAGCATATAGCTTCTGCTTTCCAGCTCTGAGGCTTGCTATGCTTTTGTCAGGCTGATTTACAGATCATTACAAAACTCAGCAGGATGACTGCTGCCAGGATCTTGTTTAATTCCAGCCACAATGTGGTCTAAATCATGAGTAAGTAGAGACTAGAAGCATGCCGACAGCTTCTTTAGTTCCCAAGGTCCCAAGCCTTTTGCTTATGACGATAAAATTTGCTGCATGGAGTGGGCAGTTAGAAACCAACTTTTGCCTTTCCATGTTCTGACTGGAAGATATGAATGTTTTGAATGTGTTTTTTTCAGATGGCCATCCTATTCCCCACTCTGCTGTGTGTTCATTTCCTCTCCTGCTCCCTCCATCACTTGTTTCCATTCTTTTCTCTTCCCTTTGCTGAAGCAGATGGTGCTGAGCCAAATTCCAGCAAGCTTCTGGGGGTCCCACTGACAGAGGAGCCACAGCAGAGGCTTAAGTGGCAGGCTCATCTGGAATTCACACACAACCATGATGTGGGTGATCTCACCTGGGACAAAATTGAGGTCACCCTGCCACATTCAGACAAGCTGCGCTCCCTGGTGCTGGCTGGCATCCCACATAGCATGAGGCCACAGGTGAGAGTGCTGCCTGTTCTGGAGTGGGATCTCTTGAGATGGCTGTTGAGAGGGTGCCAGATTATGGCTTTCTGTGGCTGAGTGACTTCTGTCTCTTGTTCACCCTGTTCCCCCAGCTGTGGATGCGCCTTTCAGGGGCTTTGCAGAAGAAGAGGAACTCAGAGATGTCGTATCGAGATATCGTGAAAAACAGCTCTAATGATGAAACCATTGCTGCCAAACAGGTAGGAGATCCTTCAAGTGCTCGGTGGGAAGAAGGCAAGATTTGCTGTGTGAGGAGGATGGGGTGTCTGCCTGACACCTGCAGGAGGGGCAGTTGAGAGGATGTGTGGTTAAATCCTGCTGAAGCTTAATCCTGTGGGGCATATTTCTCCTCTGTTTTGTTGGAAAAACACTTGTTTAGCTGTGCTCTTTCCGAGGACAGTGGGAAAAGGTTTAGAAAATGTGGCAGCAGCTCTCTGGCCACAGAAGGCAACAGACAACTTTCTCAGGCCTTTCTGGGAAAAGGCTGTGAGAGGATCAGAGACAAGCATGAGAAACAATTCTTATCTTAACTTGCTGCACCTGTTGTTGTGAACATGTGGAATGTGTTATGGAGATTGGTTTACCAAAGGGTGGTTTCCTAAATAGCCAAAAGTGATGGTGTTTTAATTAAAGGACCGGTCAAGTACACATGTATCATAACTGTCTATAAAAGCAATGGGTTTCTTAATAAAGACAGATTGATCAGCCCTCTGTGAATCATGGAGTCAATGCTAATTGTCACCTAGCGGGGGCCCATTGCTGATATCTGGTGACTGCTGACGTGTACTGCAGCCTAGGCTGAAGGCAGAGGGGCTCCCTGCCACGATAAGAAAAATGCTGCAGTTGCATCTCAGCAAACATCCTCATAGTCACTGAGGGAAAGGAGGGATGAAAGGCTGACAGATGCAACTCTGTTGAGATTGTGGCAGCTGCTCTCAAGGCCTGTCTTTGTTCCCCCGAACACAAAAGTTTCTGAACATCTATAAAAGACTATTAAAGGGTGTTTTCCCTCTTCCTTTGACCTCACGGATTTGGCCAGGTTATTGGTTGTTCTCTGGAATATGTTCATTGGGAAGCTGTGCTTGAAATCCAAGCAGATGTAATTCCCAACTAGTGTATGTTTCCTATTGTCAGTGGTGAAATTAGGGTCAGAGTTTAGGCAAGTATTTCTAGGGATTTGGCAAGCCACTGTCTGCACTGGCATTTTCCTGCATGTCAGTGAAGGCTGTTAAACTGACGCCAGATGCTTCGACAGGGACATCTTTGTTGCCTGAGGACTTATGGGTGCATGTGGGGAGGCAGAGTTCCCTGAGGCAGGGGGCAGGGGGAAGTGCAGAGAGCTGAAGGCAGTTTTTCAAATGCTGCAAACTGATTCTGTCCTTGTTTATGGCTGCCTGACAGATTGAAAAGGACTTGCTACGCACAATGCCCAGCAACGCCTGCTTCTCCAACATGAACAGCATTGGGGTGCCACGCCTGCGCAGGATACTACGGGGACTTGCCTGGCTCTACCCAGACATTGGATATTGTCAGGGCACTGGCATGGTAACCTGCTTTCAGAGTGTCTTTGTGATAGGGATCAGTTTGTTTCTGGCTGCTACACCAGAGCGTGAATGATTTGAGGTAGTGCTGCCAGATACTGTGATCTCCAGGTGAGCTGAAGAGAAATCCCTTCCACCTGAAATACTTTTCCTAAGGAAGGAAGAGCAGAGTAGCACCGTACATCCAAAGATACGTAAGACTTTGGTCCATCTGTTGGGGAGGGGGCAGTCATTATACTGAGGAGAAATCCCTTCAGTGGAGACTGCGGTAAAGCTCCTGCAGAAGGAAGATTTTTGTCACTGGTCCATCTCTCCATGTGAGAAAGTCGGGAAAGAGTTCTACTCTTAGAACATACAGTTTTTCTCTACTTTCTACTGTAAGAGTTCCCACTTAGAACATGCAGTTTTTCTTCCTTCAAAATCCTAGGTGGCTGCCTCTCTGCTGCTCTTCTTGGAGGAGGAAGATGCTTTCTGGATGATGTGTGCTATCATTGAGGAATTGGTTCCTGCCTCCTACTTCAGCACCACCCTCATGGGTGTACAGACAGACCAGCGTGTCCTGCGGCAGCTCATCGTGCAGTACCTGCCCCGCCTGGACAAGCTGCTTCAGGAGCACGACATTGGTAAAAGTGTGCCCTAGAAATTTCTTGCCAGGGTGACATGCAGACCAAGAGCATTATTCTTTTTTCACAAAGGGGAGCATCAGGGAGAGGAGCAAACCTCCTGACCCTGGAGTCAGCGCATGGCGGAAAGCCCTTAGGAGAGTCTGCCTTCACTGGCTGACTGACTTCCTCTGTTGTGATTATTTTCCATGTCTCTGTTTACAGAGCTCTCCCTGATCACCTTGCACTGGTTCCTCACCTCTTTCGCTAGTGTTGTCCACATCAAGCTGCTGCTGCGTATTTGGGACCTTTTCTTCTACGAGGGCTCTCTGGTGCTGTTCCAAGTCACTTTGGGCATGCTAAGTATGAAGGTAATTCCCACTTTACTGTACTTTAGTGTTTAATTCTGAGATTTAGGGCCAAGAAGGTTTTGTATCCTCTTGCTGTATGTGGTTTGGAAGTGTGTTAGGGACTATGACGTCCTGCTGCCTTCAGAACTGGAGGCTGTGAAAAACTTCTAAGGCACTTCACAGAAATTAGAGATTGCTGTTTCCTGTGCATATCTCATTTGTTGCCACATAATTAAACCTCATCAACTCCCACCCTCTAATCAGTCTAGATCCCAACCTGAGGATTCATCTAATCTAAATTTAAACTGAGATACCTCTTGATTTTGCACAATCTGGGAGGAAAAAGAAAGCCAAAGTTGTGATCGTCTGGCACGTTTTTTATGGCATTGCTTGAATGCTCTAAGAGATGACTGCATCTAATTTGGCTGGCCTGATTATTTTCCTTTTCTATGTGAAAAACAATTTTTTATTCAGTTATTCAGTTTGCTGTGTGAAGGGCAAGGGTGATCCTCGTGTGAGCAAGGGGGAAGTGGAGCACAGTTTGACATGGTGCTCTAGAGTACAGCTCCTATTCTCTTATCCTTAGCAAGATCCCTGCTGTGACTTGTCCCAGTGGTTGGTGCAGAACAGGTTTGAGTTGGTTTTCTGTGCTGATTTGATTTCATTTCAATGGTGAGTGCTGCAATTCAAAAATATGCCAGCTAGAATTCTAGGAGGAGAGTGCAGTGGAGCAGTAGAAGATGCTGTTCCCCTCTCAAAAGTAACTAGGACTTTTCCTGTTGAAGGTTTTTTTTATGGAATTTTCTAGTTGTACCTGCCCAGTCTGTACACGGAATGTAAAACTGTATCTAGCAGCCTCAGGAGCACAGTTGTATTCACTCCTCCATGAGGTAAAAATGTCTGTGTTGTTGCAGGAGGATGAGCTGATCCAGTCCGAGAATTCTGCCTCGATCTTCAACACGCTGTCGGACATCCCGAGCCAGATTGAAGACGCAGATGTGCTGCTGCGAGAGGCCATGCGCGTGGCTGGCTCCCTGACGGACGTGGCGGTGGAGACCCAGCGCCGCAAACACCTGGCCTACCTCATCGCTGAGCAGGGGCAGCTGCTCAACTCCAGCACCACTGTCAACAACCTATCCAAAGTGAGCGCACAGAGTCCCTTTTTACCATTCCTTGCAGATTCCCACCCAATTACGGTTTGGGAGCAGGAGGTCCTCCTGTTTGAGAGGATTTTTGGTTCCAGGATAATTGTTACCCAGTGAAGAAAATGTACTGGGAAGTCCTGTACCAATTACATGCTGCCCGTTCTGTCCTGGCTGATAAATCCCCAGATGAAAGGGATATTAGCACTGATTGTAATTATCATTCATGAGAGTGATGATGAAATGCGATGCAGTTTATTAATGGAAACTAAAAGAAACAACGTATGCTTTTGGCAGAATTTTCTTGAAGCACACAGAACTAAATTTAATCCATTAGTAAAAAACTGGTACACTAAAATAACCTTGGAAAGTAGAATCAAAAAACAGCAGCAGCTGCTTTTGAGGAGCCAAATTAAAAATGCACCAGTGTTTAATCTTAGACTAAAATCTACAGTTGCAGACAAGACACTCAGGCAATTCTAAAATGTAATACCCGTCCACTTAGAAATTTATACGCAATTACATGTTGAACTGCTTTTTGCAACAAATAGAATTAGAGTTAAAATTATTTACATGGATTGGGGTTGATTCTTGAACTTCAATTATGCTTTTGTAATAATTAAGGTATAAATAACCTGTTGCACGTGGAGCAGATGGAGCAGTAAAGCTGATTCGATGTGTTAGGACTAGAACAACTGCCTAAAACTGCCGGTTCACTGGCCTGCCCCTTCTAGTGGTAGCTGTCAGGACCCCTTGCACAGAGCTGACTGGTGTGGTGGTTTGCTTTATTTTATTTCTGAAATCTGTCCTGATGTGTGCACTTTGTTGTCTGTTGCCTCTCCCACAGATTGTGCGACGCAGGACTCAGCGCAGGAAATCCGGCATCACCTCTCTGCTTTTCGGTAAGGACCATCCTGTGCTTTTTGTGTCTAGTTGGTGGCTATAGCAGCTTAGGAAGGAGGGGAGCAGCAAAGAGGGAAATATTGGGACAGAGGGATTGGAGAGAAAGGAGTCAGAACTGAAGGATTAGAGGGAAGAAGTGCAGTTTACTACTTGATTTCTTTGATCTGAGCTCAAAAAGTAAATTTTAGGTTAGACAGTCCATGAATAGTGGACCAACAGGAGGTGCAGATCAGCCCAGCTGTAATGTCCTTGCACTGACCAACAGGTCAAACACATTTTCTGGTAGACCTTATGCAATCCACAGGCTGGATATGCTTCTCTCTGATCTTATTGTGCTCAGTTCGGGAACATCTCTGAAGATCTGAGACAGGGCAGGATGTCTAGTGTGTCACCCATCAAAATTATAAATGAAAGTATCATTATGTTTTCCCTTAGTTACTCTGAGAGTTTGATGTTGTGACTTCAACAACAAGGGGAAGTCTTGCTTTTGACTCTTAATTTTCTTCACTCATGAGCCAAGCCAGCATATGTCCAGAAAGGGTGCAGTCAGAATAGCTTTTGCAGGGGTTTAAGAACAACTTATTTCTTGACTCCATAAGAGCCCTTTCTGCTGTAAGCCTCAGTGTCATCACCTTACTTGAAATTGGCTAGCCTTCTTGAAATTGCCATATGTCACCACAGGAATTGTTTTTCCAGAAGAAGACAACATACTGAATTTACAGGGCTCAAACAGTGTTCCTGTTGTTGTTGAAATGGCCTGGATAAATCTAAAAATAGGCTGTACAGGTCTTTCCAGAGAGGAGCTTTTCCGATGTTCTCCAGGAAGCTGATATATTGTCACAGGTTTCCTACAAGCACATAGAGCATTACATAGAAAAATTATGGTGGAATACCCATGATTCTGTAAAGTCAAGCATGCAGAAGTGAAGAAACACAGGAAAGTTGCTTGTGCAATCTAAACTCAGAGCTTTTGTGTGTAATGTTATCATACAGTTGGTACAGACTGAACTGGCAGGGAGCTTGGCTGCCACACACACCTCTCTTGTGTCTCAGTCTCCTTGACAGTTTGAGTATTTTTATGGACATGAGAGTGAGTTATGCACTTGCACAAAGATAAAATTTAAGTTCAAGCTTCAAAATATATTAGTGGTAGAACAGAGATAATTGATAGGGTTTTATCATTTTAGTGGGGCTTCTGTACAATGACCATCGTGTGTTTTACCTAATGTTATTCTTAGTATTTAAATGTTGGTTAAAACTGAGAAGTTGTCTTCCTGCAGCAGTTGACCACAATGGAAAAATTCAGCCCAGGTGAGAGGAAGGAAAGCTTTTATGTGATAAATTCACCCTCTATGAGAACTGACAATCAATCCTAAATGTAAAGTCTGCTGCCTATGATTGTTACTGTGTAGAACTGGTACTTAGCCCTCATCTGGGTAAGAAGAACTTACCCAGAGCTTAATTCTTCTTCCTTAGAGTGAATTCAGATGTGGTAGTAACTTGAGCAGGAGTCACAGAACCACAGGAGCACTGTTTAGAACAGACCTCTCAGGGTCTGTATTCCAGCGACTCCTGCTTGAAGCAGACTCTTGCTCATGCTAGATCAGGTTGGTCAGGGCTTTGTGTAGTTGAGAGTTGAACCAGATTTACAATGCAGGAAGAGAAAGAAATAATGAAATTAATTTGGTGGAGAGCAGAACGTGAAGAGGTGTTTTCCTGTTGTGCGGGAAGGGAAGGGAAGAAGAGCTCCTCCTGTGCAGAGCTGTGCAGTCATCAGTCTTTGCAGGCTCAAAGTAGAGCCTGCTCTCATGTGGCTGATTGTGCAGTGTGGTTTCCTGTTTGGAAATGTGGGTGTTGAAGTTTGAAAGTGTTCATGTTGAGTGCAGTGAGGTGAGTCTGGGGGACACGCCAGCTGCTTTCCTCTGTACCATGCCCACTCTAAGGTGGGAGAGTGTGGAACTTGCTCCCCACATCTCCTGCTTGTGTTTGGCTGGGATTGATCTGAGTACAGAGGGAAGAGCATGGTGTTTTGGCCAGATGGGACTGAGAGAAGACAGAAAAAATCAATGATCTATGTAAATGAGAGCAGCCCACAGAGCTAGTGTAGCGGTGGTTTAGTTTCTTCTCTAGTCTCATTCTATTTTAGCAGCATGAAATTTCTGGGAATCCCTGACGTCTGCGTGCTCACCTATCTATTTTCAGTCTCAGCATCTCTGAATAGTGAGAGTTCTAGCATGCTCTGTACCTACCCCTGGACACAGTGGAGGAGATTTTGTTATTTCTTTATTGCTTGGACTGGGGGTAACTGCCCCACAGTTTTTCTGAAGCAAAGTTCAGTTTTCTCTTAAGCTCTGTGTATCTGATGTATCTCAAATAATTTAATGTAGCAAATAGAAAACAATTATAAAAATAATTTTATCTCTAATTTTTTGCTTTTATTTATGTTTCTAAAGTTTGGGTCTTTTTAATTAGGATCACATTATTAAGAGATACTCTTAATCACTTTTCAATTAGCAGAAGCAAAATGTGTATGTAGCTGTTGCAGCAGCTGTAGCTCAGGCCACAATTTATTCATATGGTTTTCTATAATGCTGCTAGAAGATAAGCAAAGTACCAATTAGCTAGCCAATGATTTACTTGGCTCCTGAATAAAACCTGTGTTTGTACAAACATTGGAGTTCAGTGAAAAAATAAATCGGTTTAAATGTCAATTTTGTTAATCAAGCTACCACGTCTATTATAGAGGGAGCAAAACTAGATATATGAAAGTACACTTTGGATTTAACACCAAATGATTTTTTTTAAAAAAATAAGCAAATGGTTCATTGTTCCCAAACATCATGTACCCAATGTTTAAGGTATTTAGATACATGAACTGTCTAAAGAATCCGTCCCATCAGGTATCTTTCTGCATAAGGTAATAGACATAGGCCGTCAAAACTCCTGGGGGATTAGTGATAGTTACAAGATGCTTTGGTAACTTTTACTTTGGGCTCATGACCATTTCTGTACACCCCAAACATTTGAAGTCTGGCTCTGAAGGAGTTTGAGGTCTCTTGCGGCTCTGACTTCATGACTGGGCAGGAAAGTGGGCTGTCTTGGTTTTTCAGATCTTTTCCAAGACTCGGTGAAGAATGTGCTCTCAGCCTGAGTTATACAAATATCAGAAGTAGTTCAACCAAAACCAGATTCAGTTTCAAAAGAATTTCAGTTGAAGGGAATTAATTGCAAGTTCCCCAGTCTTTTGTCCCACCTTTCAGCTGACTATATATTATAGACACTTCTCTAAAGTAGTACCTTGGTATTCTGAGCTTCCCAGACAGATCAAAGATGACATATTCCAGTTCCATATGCAGTTTGAAATATCATCTGCTTAAAATTTGATGCAGTCAAATTGGTATGTACTATTTACATTATTGAATAGATTGGCAGTAAGTACCTGCCTTAGTTTAGTTACTTCTGATGTTAGGCTTTTTTGGTTTCTTCAGAACCAGTAATTTCTAACAGTGATAAAAAAATTAATACCATGTACTTGCTTTACTTACCTTATCCTCCCTTTGGCGGCGTGGGCTCCATCAGGGGATGATGATCTGGAGGCACTGAAAGCCAAGAATATCAAGCAGACAGAGCTGGTGGCTGACCTGCGTGAGGCCATTCTCCAGGTGGCACGTCACTTCCAGTGCGTGGATCCCAAGAACTGCATAATTGTGAGTGGAAACAGCTAGATCTGCACTGCTGTGTGCTCCAGGCATGGGTTTTGAGTGTTCAACACAGGACAGGGTTGTTCAAATGCTCTTGAAGTGTGGGCTTGAGAAAGAACAAGCCAAGTGTAGTGGCTGCAGGGTGAGGCTTGCTTAATCCATCTGTGGTGGAGGGCTGTGCTGAGAAAAGGTTTGGGAACAGGGCCAGGCAAGCTTTAGCAGATAGCTGGGAGTCATCTGTGGACTTTGATTCCTCTCTACTGTCCTGTGTGCGCCTGCTAGGATCTGACCCCAGACTACAGCATGGAGAGCCACCAGCGGGACCACGAGAACTACGTGGCCTGTTCGCGCAACCGGCGCCGCCGAGCCAAGGCACTGCTGGATTTTGAGCGCCACGACGACGACGAGCTGGGCTTCCGCAAGAACGACATCATCACGGTGTGTCAGCCTGGGACAGGCACCGGGGGGACAAGCAGACCCAGCTTGTTTGGGATGCTGTGCTACCTCTCCTGCAGGGAAAGAAGGGAGGAGATAAGCTCAGAGCCCAGTTAGGAGCCCAGGAGAGGCAGCTGGTGCTCCTAGGGACTGCCTGGGAGTGAGGCAGTGTGTTCCTGTGAGTGTTGTCCTGCGGGTCATTTCACTGCCACCACAAAGTCCCTTCTCTGGCTGTTGTACAGCTGTGCAAAAGGTGGATTTGGTCCAACCCAAGTCCCAGTTTAACACTACACACTGAATTGTAAAAGCATCCATTTGCATTTAACTGTGAGCATCCCATCTAAAACTGGGGAGAAGATGATGTTTACAGTAGCTGTGTGCCCTTGAAGGCCCTGGGCCGTGTGAGAAGAGAACATTGGCAAAGCAGTTGAGAGCAAAGCAATTCCTCATTGTGGACACACAGCCAGACAGCTGTACCTCTCCTGCCACTGCAACCTCTTCAACTGGTATTTTCCACTCCCTCTTTTTCAGATCATTTCCCAGAAGGATGAGCACTGTTGGGTGGGAGAGCTAAATGGACTGAGAGGTGAGAACAGGATGGGTTGCACGTGGGGAGAGTGGGGCCAGATGCAGAGCATCCATTCATCTACAACAATTGCTCTGGCACCAAAGGCTCTGGCAGGTACCCAGAGTATCTGCCAGGGGCAAAGGAAACGTATGAGAGCAGTAATGCAGCAGTGACCTGGTCACTTCTTGCAAACAGTAGGTTTCGGCTCCGTCCACCTGGCATGGGGTGGTTGGGTGGATGTCACCACTGCTGCATGTGGGCAGTGTCCTGCAACTGGCTTTCTTGTGCAGCTGCCTTAGTTATTGTGATTCTGAGGCAGCTTGCTTCCTTCTTTGTTGGTAGGCCCTATGAACTCTGATTTTTTTCTCAGCTCCCACTGGGCTTTGTGTAAGGATTTCTCAGTATCTTTGTCAGGCTTATCTCTTTGTTCACTTTTTGTAGGTTGGTTTCCTGCAAAATTTGTGGAGATCTTGGATGAGCGGAGTAAAGAGGTACTTGAAAACCCCACAATTACAAAAAAAACTTCACATTTAAAAAAAGGATTATGTCATAACTAAGAAAACACAGTTGAAAAGAGCCATAGATTTCCCTCTTTCAGTCTGTTTGCTTTCTCTGGCCACTGGATGCTTTGTGATGTGATTAGGCAGCTTATCTTCCTAAACCTGTTTACTCAAATTCCTCATGCTGACCAAGTGGAGAGTGAGGGCCCCAGAGGGCTGCTGAGGACCTGTGTGAGATGCCTGGTGTTGCAAGGACCCTAGAGATGAGGAAGCAGGGCAGTGTTTCTGTCTGCTTCCAGCTGCCTGTGTTCTTTTACTCCATTGAGGCTGTACCTATGGATCCTGCTCATGCTTTGTGACCATGACAATAAATTCTTCCCAAGCAGCTGTGCCCAAGGAGACTGTCTTAGTTCCTCTTAAAGCTGGCAGTGATAGGATGGCACCTATCTATAGCAGATACTTCAATATGTCCTCAAGATTCGGGTAGTGTGTATGAGACAAACATCAGCAGTTGTTGACCTAAGCAGTTTTCAGGGGAAGTGGAGAAGGCCTGGTTCTCACTCTTCTCAGCATTTGGAGAGTGAGGAAAGCTGAAAGGCTGACCCAAGTCCCCCTAGAGAAACCCCCAGAGAGATGTCAGTATTGACCTATCACTTCTTTTCCCCTCTCTCAGGGCTGGCTCCATAGATGCAGATCACCTCTCTGTGCACAGAAATATCCTGCACTGCTGTGTTTCTGCTCCTAACTGTGGAAACAGAGAGGATCCCACTTATGGGCGTGTTAGCAGAATGGCAGCATGATACCTCAAAGTGGTGTTCCCCCTGACCTGGAAATTCCTATTTGGTTCTGTTTGTCTTGACTTTTAGCAGCTTACAGAGTCCCAGAGACCCTCAGTGCAAGTCCCTCTCCACACCTTAGCTCAGCCAGCATCACACCATCACATTCCTGTGTGCTGGATGCTGCAGGGGTGGTGCTGGGGTCACTTGTGGGGTTTCCTGGGCACTACCTAAACACAAAGGTCTCAGGAGATCCCCTGCAGTAGCACAGAACATGGGGCCTTATGCAAAAGCGTGACAGATAGAGGCAGGGAGGGGACCTGGGAGTGGAATTGGTCTGTGCAGAGGTGTAGGTGAGTGGACCATCTCCACGCTCTGCCCCCTGAGACCTGGCTCTTCCTGTTCCTCAGTACTCCATCGCCGGAGATGACTCTGTCACAGAGGGAGTGACAGACTTGGTGCGAGGCACACTCTGTCCAGCCTTGAAGTCCATATTTGAACATGGATTGAAGAAGCCATCTCTGCTGGGGGGAGCCTGCCACCCTTGGCTGTTCATTGAAGAGGTGAGATGTCCCAGTTCCTTCCATGGGGCAGTGTTGCCAGAGGACTGAGGTGGTGGGTTTAGGGCAGGCGTGCTGAGTGTTCCTCTGCTCCTCCAGGCTGCAAGCCGGGAAGTGGAACGGGACTTTGACTCCGTGTATTCTCGACTTGTGCTCTGCAAGACTTACAGGTCTGTGCCCTGTTCCTCCATGCTCATTAAACTGATGCTGCTCTGCACCTTGGCAAGGCTCATGGTCTGCCCCATGCTCCTGTGGGTGTGGTGTCAGCAGGCTGCTGTGCCTGTGCTGACCTGGGGCTGGCAGTGGCTGTATCTGGCTCTCCTGGCTGCCGAGGCACCTCTGGGGTCAGCAGTAGCATGAGAGCTGTTGGGGTATGAAGCAGGAAATGCCTGCATATGCTCAGGGTGTCTGGAGCTAGCTGGATCTCTGCTGTGATCTTTACAGGCTTGATGAAGATGGCAAAGTCCTCACTCCAGAGGAGCTGCTTTACAGGGTGAGTGCTGCCCCAAGCCCATCCAGAGCCCAGCTCCTACTTTGGGGACGTTTCCTTTGGAGACTGTTGGAGGCAGATGCTCCAGAGTCTCCCAGACCTGCTCTTAGCCTCTCTGGTGGTAGCAGGGGGCACTGGTGGGGGTGGGAGCTCCAGGGAGGGGCAGCATTTGGCTGTGTTGGGGAAGTGGCTGCTCAGCAGTAACCACACCTTCCCTCCCTGCAGGCGGTTCAGGCTGTGAACATGACACACGATGCTGCACATGCACAGATGGATGTGAAGCTTCGTTCTCTTATCTGTGTTGGACTCAAGTGAGTCATCTGGCCCTGGCACCCTCGGCATTTTGGCTGCAAAGAGCTTGGGAAGGGACAGAGTGGGCTTAAGGGCAGCAGTGGTTTCAGTCTTAGGCCACAGCATCGTTTTCCCCCCCTCTCACTGCAGCCACTGGGAGAGACTTGTTCCTTGCGCGTAGTGCTGGCCTGATTCCTAGCTGGAAGAAGGAGCTCCTGTTGTATGGGGTGGCTCACACAAGTTTATGGGGTTATCCTGTTCCCACAGGGCTGGGGATGGGGGTCAAGGCTTGGGCTGAAAACAGACTACCCCAGAGGGATGGGGTTTCTTTCCCTGGTTGCAGCTGACTAACAATCCTATACCCCATTGTTGCAGCGAGCAGGTGCTGCATTTGTGGCTGGAGGTACTGTGCTCAAGCCTGCAGACCGTGGAGAAGTGGTTCCATCCCTGGTCGTTCCTGCGCAGTCCTGGCTGGGTGCAGATCAAGTGTGAGCTGAGGTAAGTATCCCCATGCCAGGGTCTGGAATAGATTTCCCCCTCCTCTGCAGGAGGTGGCCCTCACCACAGCTGGGTTTGGGCCCTCTCCAGTGAGTTGCAGCATGGGCTTCCCAGACATCCCAACCATAGAGATTTCCTGCTGTGTGCTGATGCAGCAGGAAATCTCTGGATAGTTTATCGTGAGGCACTGTGCCTGCCTGATCCAAGAGCAGAGCTTGGATCCTGGGGTCCTGTTGTGACAAGCAGGCAGCCTTTGCCTGTCTCCTGCTGTAACCTACTCTGATGGAGAGTCTGCCTTTTCAACCCCACTGCTCTCCATGTCCTTTGCCAGGCGCTCTTAAGTCTGAGCAGGGAGCAGGGAACGTCCTAGGGAGACAGTTGGACAGTCATTGGCTGGGAAGGAGTCAGTCACCCAGTGACTCCCTGGTTAGGTGAGGGGGCTGAAAGCAGCTTTAGTGCCTGAGCTTTCACAAGCCAGTCACTTGGAGCCCAGGGCACACATCCCTGGGGCTCCAGGCATCCATGCTCTGGCCTTCCTGCACTCTGCAAAGCCAGATGAAGTCCCAGGGAGCTGGAAGACAAATCCCCTGCCATCACCACTGCCCCAGCCTGGTTCCTGTTGTCGTTCAGTGGAAACTGGCTTTTGTGTGCACCACCACTTGCCTCAGGCCCCAGGGGGAGCATCTGTAGCCAGAGCAGCCCTGTGTGTGCACACTTCAGCCTGCTGCTGAATGGGAGGAGGTTTCTGCCACCTCTGGGCTGCCGTGTCCCGCAGCATGGAGGCAGTGCCAGTTGGGCACAGCCAAAGGACCGAGTGGGACTGGTTCGTGTCTGCTGCTCCCTGCTTCTCCCAGCCAGGAAGGGAGCAGCCCATGTCAGCCCCTTTGAACACTTCTGCTGCAGGACACTTCTCTTGCTCCAGGGAGAGGGAGTGTGCTGCAGAATTCTGAGGTGCTGCGGGAAGGGGTCTGCTCTCTGGAGAGGAACCTGCCCTCTGCCATTGCCAGCTGCGTGCAGCCCTCAGCCAGGCATGTCTGCAGTCCCCTGGAGGCCGGGGTTGTCCGTGCCTCCCTGTGCTGCTGCACCAGGCTCTGTAGGGGCTGCACTTGAGTCACATCTTCAAGCTCCTTCTTCCAGCCTGGCCTGGGAGGATGGGAAGCCCAGCAAGGAGGGAATGAGTGACTGCTGCTCTCTTTTCAACACCATCAAACAAGGAATTTCATCCTTGTAAGCTTAGTGGCATGCCAGGACAAGCTGGGGAGACAGTGTATTTGTGTGCCTGGAGCAGCAGTTGTGGGCAAAGGCTGGGAGTGTGGTCTGGGGGGTCCATTTTAACATCGCACTCTTCTGGTTTTGTCGCAGAGTCCTTGGCAAATTTGCTTTCAGCCTCTCTCAGGACTGGGAGCTGCCAATAAAGAGGGAGGTGAGTAGGTGGCATCTCTCATTCTTTCACTCAGCCAGGGGCTTCACTTACTGCCTCCCTCTCCCAGCTTTGTGCTTCAGCCCATCATCTGCCTCCTCTGGAGCCAGCTCCAGAGGCTGTGGATGGGGCTGCTTTCCAGCCGCTGCAGCAGGAGCTGTGGGGCAGTGGTGGCAGAGGGGGCTGCCTGCCCTGCCCAGCTGGGGCAGAGGGACGTGTCAGGCTCCCTTTCCCCAGGGCTCTCCAAACCAGCTGTGCAAAGGTGGGAAGTGCAGGAAGCTGCTCTGGGTCCTCTGTATGCTCAGGCTCTGCCCACAGACACAACCTCTGCTTTTCTGGGTGTGGTGCACTGACCTGGGTCTCTGTGTCATCCTGCAGGAGAAGGAGAAGAAGCCGCTGAAGGAAGGGGTGCAGGACATGCTCGTGAAGCATCATCTCTTCAGCTGGGACATAGATGGGTGACCCCCACCCTGCCCCATCCTGGGGACCTTCTCAATGGCCACACTCATCTCTTCCACCCCTTCATGTCTCACGCCCTGCCCTTCCCTACCCCACCCACCTGTATCTGTGACAAAATCCCCCCCAGGGGCTGCCAAACCCCCTGGGACAGATGGAGCAGTGCCAGGAGGCTGAGCTGCAGACCCGAGGGTTGATGGTGATGCTGCAAAGGAACAAGTGTGTTCTGGCTACTAAAAGCAAGTGCCCCCTTCCAGCTTTCCACATCTCTGCCACCCCTATCTTGTGCTTTCCTCAGCCCTGCATCCCCAGAGTGCCCAGGGGAGCAGCCTGGCTGGAGCCATTGTTCCCTGCCCATGGGCTAGCAGTCACATGTGGGGATGTGAGCGTGTCTGTGGCTGGAGCTGTGGGGGAGAGCTGGCCCTTTTGAGGTGGCTTTGATCCATGAGAGCTGGTGCCATTGACCGTTGGCACTGCAGCTGCATGTGGAATTGGGCTGCTGAGAGACTCACTGCTGTACAGCAGCAGAGAGAGCACATCCCCTCCCCATGGCAGCCAAGGGCTCCCCTCTGCTGGGGGACACAGCAGAGTTCCTTTGACTTGGAGCTAAGAAGGGGGAACTGGCATCAGTTTCATCCCACCTCCCTGGCACTGGTGTGGGGTGTTGACAGGAGTTGCCCAAATTTACCAGCCTGTTACCACTGTAACAGCCTTAGAGGATGGTCATTGTCTACTCTGGGAGCAGACAAAAACCACCTCTCCTCTAAACAAGAGTGTTTCATGCTGTCATTTTAGTCTCGAGATGATTTTTACTGTTAACCAAAAAGCTGTAAATTTACTCCAGGAACATGTATATTTTGGCATCGTTGTAGCTCAGGACAAGGTTTAGGTTGGAGCTGGCTCAGGGAGACCTACTCGTCCTCCTCACCCTGCAATGGCAGCGGGGACGTGGGTCAGGAGTGGAGAATTGCTGCTTTGTGGTGGTGGCTCTGGATACAGAGTCTGTGACTTTCTACTGAAAGCGCTTGTCTGTGAGCACAAACTACTGATGGGATGACACTAGATTCTTACTTTCCTTTATTTGGTGGGTTTGTAAATAAAAACTGCGTCTTGGGAGAGTGCTGGGCTTTGTGGGTTTTTTTTTTTTTGACAGGGCCAGGACTTGGTTTAGTTTTTCCTTTTTGACAATGGTGACCCCACTTCTCTGCTGGCACTGAGGGAGCTCCTTGCATTGGAGCAGCCCACAAGGTCAAGCAGCAGCCAGGGCAGAGCCAGTTGTGCTGCCAACAGTGGCAGCCCTGTCTTGCCTCTGTGCCACGAAGCCCTAAGAGCAGGCCCACAGCAGAGCCTCAGAAAAGCCAGAAATACTGGAAACTACGGGTTGTAGGGACACTGCAGAGGGAGGACCCTTAGGAAAGGTAGAGGGGCTAGCAGAAGGCAGGGCTGGGTGCTGGGGACAGCAGTGTTGTCTGAACAAGAAGTGTCTCTGGAAAAAGCAGGTGTAGGCTGAGCTGCAAAGTGGGACAATAACAGGGCACAGGCCCTTGGGAGAACTGTGTTTAGAAGTCCAAGCTTGTGGGAGGGTGGAAGTTGTAGCATACATTCTGAAAGTGACTGTCTTCAGTGAAGGTAATTCCTTTGGAATGTGGCTGCAGAAGGGGCAGTCTCACCTCACCACCACCTGCAGTCCAGACCAGCCTGCTGGGCTGGGAGAGACAAATAGCTGTCCCTGGTAAACCTGCTTCTGGTTGCAGGGTAGGTAATTTCCATACACTGAGGGAATCTCCCTGCAGCTGAGGATGAGCCATCACCACTTAAGCTGCTTTTTTCAGGTTTGAGAAAGACAGAGAGGGATCACCCACCCTTAGCTGAAAAAGGCAAAATGTCCCCAAGCCCTCCCACCAGCATAGCAGAGAAGTTTTTGAGAACATGGCTGTTTGGAATTTTTTTAATAAAATGGATTTTTTTTCTTCAAATATTTGTAACTGAAAAAATAATTCAATTTAAAGATCCATTCTCTCCCCCATTAACTTGTCACTTTTATCCTTTTCCAGTTGAATACTCGCTCTGGATCTGATGCCCCAGCACCATCCGACTGTGATGGTGCTGATCACCCCTCGCCAGCGGCTGCATAGTGGAAGGGAGAGTGCGTGCTAGTCAAATACACATTACAAACAAGTAGTGGTTACAGCAGAAAGATTCAGGATTACATTCAAGGTAGAGGCAGAACATCAGACTTTGTTTTTCCCAATGGGTGCAAAAATGTATGTCCAGGGGAATACCTCTTCCAACAAAGAACTATTGAACTATTATTCAAAGAAATAATAGTAAGAAAGCAGAGAACTGGGCAAGCCTGCTCTGGGCACTGCTTGGGGAAAAGACTTTCTAACATTTCTGGGGCTGAGGCACCACCTTCCCCTCTGCCCACAGGCACAGGGCTAGCGCTCGCTCTCCTGGCAGAAGCCCCTTGTGCAGAGGGGCTCCTCAGGACATTAGGCTCATGGTTCTGTATCCTCTGGGCTCCTTGAAGCTCTTCAGCCAAATCAAGTATGTTGGGCAAAGTCAGGGTCATTAAATTCCTACTGTTTCACACCTGATGGTGGATGGGTGAAAGGGAGCAGCTGTGAGCTCAGCCTTCCACCAGCAATCTCTGGGAAAGGCTACACTGCTATCAGGCATTGGCATTTCTCTGCCAATCACTGGAATACCTGGCTCAGGGCAAGGAACCAGCGCTGGGTCAGGCCAGAATTGCAGCTGGAGTGCTCCCACCTTCCTCTAGGAACTCACTGCACTTTATTGATAATTTCCTTCTTTTTTTTTTTTTATAGCTGCAGAATTGTAATTATTTGTACCAAAGAAATCACACAGCTGGTTTTTGTGCAACTATGGGCTGAAGAACCTGATTTTGCTTGAGTCTGACAAACAGGCAGCTTCACATTTTCCCCCTAGCATCTCGGAGATCCTCCCACTCCCCCCATACTTTCCTTAGAAACTCCTTGCCTCCTGCCCCCACAGCTGGGCAGAGCTGGTGAACACTCTGTAAGATGATTGCTAAAGTATTCACTGCTCCCACTGAGCACCTGGGCTGCACTAGGAGAGAATTCAGGGAGGGCTCAGGAGGATAAAGGGGGTGCTCACCAGACTCTTTTATTCTGATTTTTAGGATATGACACTGTAGCTTGAGGAATAGAAAGCCTTTGGGGAAGGGGGGAGGGGGGTGGTGTCCTCCCCAACCCAAACACTGAGGGAGGCAGATAAGAGGCTCCAACTTGCTTAGAGCTCAGGGCCAGAGGAGAGAGAAGGGGAAAGAAAGGAAGCTGCCAGCAGGCTCCCCCTGCTAATGATTAAGAGAAAGTGGCTCCCCATGCAGTTAACAAGCAAAGGGCTCAGGAAAGCAGGAGTATTTCCTAGCTGCAAACAGGCATGACCCCACCCAGCTGCCAGTTCAGTGGCTGAGGGAGAGCACATTGTACAGGGTTGGCATTTACCTGCCTCACCATGGAGTAGAGGTACCAGCACCCCAGTGGCACAGCCTCTCCCTGGGAAGAGGACCAGGTACCAAAGTTGCAGGGAAGCAGCACGTGGCTCACAGCTACCCCTCCCCAGCAGGAAGCTCTGCAGCCCAGCGTGGGGGAAAGGTGGGGACAGCATCCTCAAGGAAATACTGAGAAGGATGGCAGTTGATCCTTTCATTGCCTGAGCAGGTCAGTACCTCAGTCTGCATGACTTCAGAAGCCACAGCTTCCCCGACCTCACTCAGCATGAGCAGCCTGGACCCAGCTCAGGGCCAGAGCAGGGACAGCCTTGTGGCGAGGTGGCACATCCACCACTAAGCCATGTCCCAGCTGCTCAGTGTGGCTGTGAGTTACTACTGACACAGGACTTCTAAAGCAACAGCCTAAGAGTGAGCCACAGGCCTGGTGCTCCACCACAGAGCCCTGCCCAAGAATAGCATCGTCATGGCTCTGAGGTCCTGGGGGCTTGTCCACCCACTCCTCAGTCTGCAGTTGCCCCAAGGCACCAGCCTGGGGCCCTATAGGGACACAGGGCACCAGCTCAAAGTAAGCAGCCATTTACTTTTGCCTTTTCCCCTGTGCGACTGGAGGGAGGGAAGAGCAGAGGTCAGCTGCCCAATACTTGCTTTCAGGCTCCTCCCCAGAAAGGGACCCTCACAGCCACTGAGCCAAGACCTGCGCTGTGCCATGCAACACCACTCTTGCAGTCCCACTTCCTTTTCCTTGCCTATGGCGTCCAGCATCCATTCCCAGCTGCTGCTTTCCACTGGGGCATGTGCTACAGTGAGGCACCAACACAGTGAAGGCAGAGACAGATTGCACATGGCCCCTGATGATATGTTACTGATTGCCAGCTGTGCCCCTCACCGGCTCCCCAGGGCACGCAGGCACTTTTGTGTCCCTGCCCAGGCTGGCTGCCCTGCTCACCTGGGGATGTCATGAGTGCAGTGGGAGCTGGGGGCAACGGGCTGTGCCTGACAGCAGTTTTAACATATAAGGACCTGATTTTAGCACCTTAAAAAAACCTGTTTTGCAGCCCAAAGTGAGTGAAGCTAGCAGGCAGGCCTCTGCCAAGCTCAGCAGTATTTGGGAAACCAGCTTAGACATTACCAGGTTGGTCGGGGAGCCCTGGTTCCCTTTGGCTACATTAAGAGAAGGTGCCTGTTCTGCCCAGCTCCTCCCAGCCCTGTGGCAGATCAGACCCTCCCCTGAGAGATGGCAGGTGGTGCAGAGGGCAGCTGCTCTGGGCCCCAGCCAGCCCTCCTGCCTTTGTGTCCTGCTCCAGAGGTAGAATCCCTTTGCACAACCGTTAAGACCAACCGTGCTGGGGCAGCACAACCCCCTTTATCTGCCAGTCCCAGGATGGAGCAGAGTGCTGCTTCTGGAAACAGCTCGGGCCCAGTCATGCTCTGTCCCATGTGAGGGAACAATGCACTGCCATTGCTCCTGCCTGGAGGAGCAGGGGCTGCTGGCTCTGCTCTTGCCCCAGCTGGGCCAGGCTGTGTGGAGTGGGCAGGAGGCCACCAGCCCCACAGCTCCTCCTGCCTCTTGTCCCCCCCCCAGCAGCCGTTCTCCCTGCCCTGGCCCGGCCCACTGCTGGCTTCATGCAGGAAGGACACTGTTAGGGGAGGAGTACAAATACTAGGAGCTCTTTCTTTCTCTTTTTTTTTGGTTGACTGGCCTCTTCCCTCTGCATGCCTGTGCCCTCCCACTCCCATTCCCTTCAGTCTCTGCTCAGAGAATTACAAGCAAGAATCCCAGTGCAGCTGCAGATCATGTCCATCAAGAAAGTCTGTGGAAAAGAGGCTGGGAGCCGTGGTGCTCAGGGGAGCCAGGCTCATGACAGAACCCCCTGGCAGCTCCAGCCAGTCCATGCTGTCCAAGTTAGCCTCAGCCAGATCCAGGGCTATGCCCCCAGACGGCTCGTGAGCAAAGTGCAATTCCGAGGTGTCCATGGGTGAAGGCGGGTGGTCCAGGATGGCCGAGCTGCTCAGCATCTCACTGTGGAGGTCATCAATGAGGGACAGGGGCTCCGGCCCATCGTGGCCTGCCGTCAGCAGCGGGAGGCCGGTGCTGCTCTCCAGGAAGTCCTCCAGGCGGCCCACGAGCACCGGCTGCCCCAGGGACACCGGCACCGCCAGCTCCGAGGAGTGGTTGCTGCTGGGCGGTGGGGAACAGGCCGGGGCCACAGGCGGTTCTTTCCCAGCTGGGGACGACTGATCCTTGAAGTCAGCAGAAATCTCTGTAGAGGGAACAAACAGGCCAGGTAAGGAAAAGTCTGGCTGAACACCAGAAGAATCCCTCCTACCCACCAGGCCACAGACAGCCCCCAGACTAAGCCATCACTGACCACTAGCTGGGATGAGGAAACATCCTGTGCCCGTGCTTACCTCACTATGGGGAGTTTACAGCCCACCTCCCCAGAATCCCATCAGTATCTCAGAAGCGATGTGCCTGACTCCGATGCAGCAGAGCCATCAAGAATCACAGAATCATATGAAGGCCTGACTGACATCTCCCTCAGTGCCTTAATGACTACTGCCAGTGCTAAAGGTGCTGGAAGGGACGCTGGAGAAGAGAGCAAGGCCATGACAGACTCTCCTCTTGGTGCTCTGCAATCCCCAGACTCAGACCCAGGGACTGTGGGAAATGCTGGCTTTGTCTCCTTACCTCCACTTTCAATGAGGATATCAAACAGATCGTCCATCTGCTGGCTGGAACAGCCGTTCTCCTGGGGAGAGCAAGTACAGGATTAGCTTCCTATGTGCCTGGGAACTTCCACCTCCAGCAACACCCTTGGCTGCTGGCTCTCCTCCTTGCCCCATGGATGGGGCTGTTTTCTAGGAAGAATGAGCACATCATGACATGGCACCACAGTCCTCTGTAACCCAGGCTGTTACTGGCTGGGAAAGTATGGTCAGCAACGGCAATGAATGGCTTGGGATTTTTTACCTGTGATTTAGGGTTTGGCCTAAACCCTCCAGAGAAAGTTCAATGAGAAAGGTGCAGTTGTGTCTCCATTCCCTATCACTAAGAATAGTCAAGGAACTAAGTAGATTTACAATGGCAACTTTCCATCTGCTCCCCAAGGAAACCGGGGAGGGTAACAGCTCTCACCTGGGCCTTTGGCTGTTGCTTCATGGCCTCTTCATAGCCTGGTGGTGGCTCTTTCATTGGGACCGAGGGAACCGGAAGAGGAGGTGGAGGAGTTCCAAAAAGCGGCGTGTGCTGTTGCTGCTCCAGATCCATCTGGGAGGGGGAAGGTGCAGCAGGAGAGCCAGGCTGTGATGAGGACTGTTTAGAAGGAAGGCAGAAGAGGGAATAAATGCAAATCAGGGAAAAGTCTACATCAACTCCTGTCTTACAGCTCCTTTGAGAGACCATCACCTCTCCATGTGAGCACTGCAAAGCAGCCTGCCTCCTTCCCTGGCCTCTGTGCACTATGCCCTGACTGCAGGGGAAGAAGACAAATTTCCCCTCGACTCACAGCTGGAAACCTTTAGTTGATTTTTCCAATGCTAAAGCAGCCACACCACAAACCACCTCCTCACTTCTCCTGGACAGGGAGAGCTTCATCTAAGCAGGGGATTCCTGCAGCACTTTGGAGGGAAAGGGCATTTCCCTTGTGTGTTCAGCCTACTCTGTGCAATATATCCAGGGCTTGTCTTCTACCCACCTCCCTCTATAGTGCCTGCTTTGGAGTCACAAGCCAGCTTCACTTAGCAGCAAGTTTCACAGCCTGCTGGTGGGTGGAGAGCACCAGAGCACTCAGCAGCACCAGAGCTCCAAAGGAAACCCCAAGTGTTGCAGGAAGTGGTGCTCATGACTCAGCTTTACCAGATAAATCAGCACATAACTGCCCATAAGTAGGAGGATTAGGCCTTGCTCTCTACAGCAACTATGCATGACCCACACAGAAACTTGCTCCCCTGGAGCAACGAACCCTGGGCAGCAGCTGAATGCCACTTCCAACACGGGTACATATTGATGCCTTTGCCCATCCTGTTTTCCCTGGAAAGTTGCTCATCTGTTCTGTGACCCACAGGTAGAGGAGCAACCCCAGACCAGCTCTGCTGGGGTCCACTCTTCCTGAGAAGGGCTGGAAACCATGGCACAGGCCACTGGGATGTGCTGGGAGGGTACCTTTGTTGACACAGTGGGTGTGCTGGTTTTACCAGAAGTACCAATTCTCAGCAACTGCTTATGGAAACCAGCGGGGAAGAAAGGCTGTAGGTTTGGAGGTGCTGAGGAAGACAACTTGGTGTAGGGCACCTGCCCTGTGACCACCTGCAGACCTGGCTTTTGACCCCACAGGGAGGCAAAAGGATTGGAAGAGTCAGTACAGACACCTCTGCAGCACAAAGGCTAAGGAACTCAAAGGAAAAAGGTCAAGGCACGGACCCTTTGCAAAGTAGATTTCTCACTCTAAATATCCTAGAAATTACTTCTGTCTTCATACCCTTTCCAGGAACCGACTCAGAAATTATCCTCCAAGTTCTAAAAACTCTTAATCATCTTTCTGTACCTTATCTTAATTACAGTTTAGAGAGACAGCTAAGCAGGCTAGAAAGGGTTGAGATGTACATCATAGCCTCTTTACAGCCAGCACCTGGAGAGGGTTAAAGTCAGAGGTGCTCTCTTTCCTGAAGCAGTATAACACTTCACAAAGTAGTGATTAACTGGCATGCTCAAGGCAGGGGAATGGAAATGACAGCATGCTCAGCAGTACCACAGACTAAAAGGTCACAACCCTTTTACCCTCTGAGCTGACATGCCCCTTCAGCAGCAGCCACACTGTCCACACCTCCACACCACCCTCTCTCCATGCAGCAGCCACCTCTTCTGTTCAGCAGCAGTCCTTCAAGAATCTGGAGCACCCCTGTGAACCAAGGCTGCCTATTCCGGCCCCTCATTGTTTTTATTCCACAGACAACACCCACTGGAATGTGGTACATTTGTACCCACTGCCTGTGGGTACAAACACTGGCAGCAGGCAAAGAAAACCAAGGGAGAAAAGTGAGCAGGCAGTGAGCTACCTTAGATTGGTTTGGTCCTCTGGGCTGCTGCTGCTGCTGCTGCTGCGTGGGCTGCTGAGGGGTGTTTGCAGGTACCTGACACGGCAGTTGGCTGGAAGTTTTAGCGGGTGATGATTGTACGCTCTGGAAAGAAAAGGGTATCCATAACAGGTTATTCCCCAGACATGACACTGACACAGGGCTTAGGCTTCTTACAGGATTTATAAGTTTGTTTTTTCCCCACTCTTTATTCTTTATGAAATTCCATCCTTCTCTTTCCCTGAGCAGAGAAATCAGACCAGATGTGACTGAGAGTCCTAAGAGAGGAGGCAGTACCAGCCTAAATCCCTGGGCTACCCCTGACACGCCTCAAGGACTGCCAGACCTGACAGGAGCTGTGCCCTTGCAGAGCAGCAGTGGAGCTCAGGTGAGACACTCTGCTGCCAACATCTCACCTGCTATGCAGCAAACACAGCCTGCTCAGTGCCAGTCACTAATGGCAGACACTGCCACTTGCTCTGCAGAAAGTGCAAGAAATGTATCAGCAGAGAATGAAAACTATCTTTGATGTCATGGAAGGTGCTGAGGTTTGACTTATGCCATCAAACTTGGGCATATTTATCCCTTCCTGGAAGGAACACTCGGAACACTTCTGTTAAGTGCTGAGCTCATGCCAGCAGGGGATTAGTAAATCATCTTTGATGAAAGACTCTGTTAACACTGGAATACTGACATGCATTAAAACAAAGAGCAGCCAAAAAGCAAACAGTCTGCTCCCAGGGTCTGATTTCACCTCTTGGTAGATAAGATGACCCATCTATCACTGCAACTATGATCTCTACAGTTAAGGACAAGAGGTGAAATACACTCTGCTCATTTTACTACCACGGGCATAGTTGTTAAAAACCAGTGAACTGTGGCAACTCACCCTTGTAGTCTAAGCCCAAGGTCCTGCCTGACAAAAGGCAGAACCATGTGTTTGGAAGAATGCTGAACAGCCTGTGATGCACAGAGCCAATCGTGCAGTGCTGTACACAGCTCATCATTGTCGAATTCCAGTCTTTTTGCCAAAGATCTGCTTACACTGCTCTGTTTTACAAAGCCATGATCTACCAACCACTGCAGTGAGCAACTCAGCCCTTTCAGTATTTCCTGTACTGAATTTCCACCCAGTGAGGCCATCCTATGGTAACCTGAGTGGGACGAGAGAGAGGAACGCAACCGCCCGCAGCAGTGATGGGATCCGACCCTTGCCTACCTGCAAGGGTGGGCAGCTGCTCCCTGCCATCCCGTGGGGAGAGAGGCCCTGCCTCTCGGTGCTCTGCTTGGTCACGGTGAGGACAATGTGGGTCCCTGTGGAGTCAGTGATGAGGGTGGGGGGAGGGGTGCCCTTGATGAGGGTGCTCCCTTGCTGGCCAAGGATAAGCCGCGGGCTGTGGGACTGGCACGGCGGCTCTGCCTCCTCCTGCTTCACCGTCACGGCTTTCTTTGGCACTGGGCTTGGATTTGAAGTGTCCATTTGGCTAGTGGTTGGTGCAGGGCTGAATTGGTCTGTTTGGCCACTGGATTGCTTCGCACACTGGCAACTCAGGAAACCGTTTTCACTCTTGACCTGCGTGCCAAACGCTCCTGGTTTGGAGGCGAGGGCTGTTCCTTCTCCCGCGGCTGTTGGGGCTGGCTGTGACTGCTGAGAGCGCTTCTCCTGCTCCAGCTGCAGCCTAAGCATCTCCACCAGCTGCTGCTTCTGTTTCAGCATGCGGGTGAGTTCCTCAATCTGCTTGTCCTTCTCCTGCAGCATCTGGTCTTTGTCCCTAACTTCTGCATCTTTGCTGTTACCACCACCACACCACTCGGACTTGGGTGCCACATTTATGCTGCAGGAAGCGGACTTGGAGCTTTCTTCCTTCACCAAGAACTGCACGGGAGATGTCTGCAAGGTGAGCTGGGTCAGAGGTGAAGTCACCATCTCTCCAAAGGTATCCCCAGTGCCCGAGTTTTCATCCCCTGTACTCATTTGCGAGCGCTCGGAAGGAGTTGGAGAAACAGGAGGAGTTGAGCCTGTGCTCCCAAATTTCATCACGCTGCCACCAGTAACTGTGGCCACAACTACTTCTGCTGGTGCGATGCCAGTGGTGACCAGGGCTGGCCCTGTGCTCAGCCTGGCAGTTGGGAAGGCCACCACCACTTCAGCAGCTTTAGGGAGGACGGCTGCTGTGCTGGGCTTGGGAGTGGGGGTTGTTTGGCTGGCTGCACCGTTCTGCTCTTGGTAAGCTCGGAGACGCTCAATCAGGTCCGTCTTTGTGCCTGAGACAGGCAAGGCCCTCAACTTTAGCTCCTGCTTCAGCTCTGCTACCTGATAAGGGGGAAAAAAGAGGGCAACATTAAGAGAACTTCTAACTGAACAACTATCAGTTAGATAGCAGCAGCAACATCATTCAGTACTGCCCACTGACAATGGCAGAAAGGGCCTGTTCAGCTTCACAGGACATTTACCTTCATCTCATCCAGGTTGGCAGGCAGAGGGCCAGGCTTGCCCCCAGCAGCGTTACTGTTTTGTCTCATCAGCCCACCAGAACCAGGAGATACTGAAGGTGTGCTGCTGACTGTGGCAGAGAGATTGCGTACGGCAGGGGCACTGGCGCCACTCTGCTGCTCTCCTGGAGGTCTGCAGGAAAAGAAAGAACGCAGACATCAAAACCACAGTAGAAAGACACCAGAGGCCCTCAGTGTCCACAAACATACACGTTCAGAAACATCTGGGTCACTAGTGCTGCCCTAGACTCTGAAGCACACCAATGCTCTCAACTGCATCCATGCCCCTTGCTGTGCCAACCGACTCACTTCAGCTGCTTTTGTTCGATTCATCTCGCACCGGCTCTTTTTGAGGCCCTCTGGAACCTACAAGGCCGAGTGTGTCACACTGTCACACCCAGTGGCCACCCCTCACACCCAGAACACCAGGTCTCTGGTAAGAGTGCTGCTAAGTGCTTGCTAAGAGACCTGCCACTGCGACCCATACTTAGGTGGGGCTGGCAGGATGGTCTGATAGTTGTAGTGCTGCTGCTGCTGGTTGAGGATCTGAAGCTGGAGAAAGAGCTGCTGTTGCTGCAGTATTTTGGCATAGGATGAATCCATGGGAGGAGCTCCCTTGTCCTGCTTTTGGTCCGGGGGAATATACTGATGATACTTAAGCTTCTTGACTTTCGGCTTCAACTCCTTGGCTTTTTTACTGCGCTGAGACTTCTCACTAGCAGACTTGGGCTGGCTTTGCTATTTGGAAGAAAAGGAGGAAGCAAGTAAGAAAGGAAACACTGATATAATGTAATACCCCATGTAAACTAGAACACACACTGGGATTTTAATTCTGAAATTTTCTAGTTTGTTCACCTCAGGGTATTTCCATGCTTCTCTAACTGAGACATTACAGACACTGCACTGGCAGCAGCTTATGCAGGTCACCCTTCCCAGCACACCAGATCATTTGCTCATCCAGTGCAGACTCACTGACTCTAATTGTAGATAACACTGATTGTTTCAAAACATTTTGCATTCAGCATCCGTTTTACAGAAGATGAATACACCATGGAACAGAAAACCCCATTAAATATGTTATAATTAGTGTCAGAGGAAGAGACTAGCGGGAAATGTTTCCTCCCTTTGCATCTGTTAATCTAATACTTCCAACTCCAAACCTGCTTAAAAGTAACCTTCTTATCTTCCTTCAGACTACAACAATGAAGACATCAGCCAAAATAGTACCTTAATGAGTGTTGGAGGGGGCTTGGCAGCAGTAAGAGCCACTCCATTGGTAAGACTAGGGGGCAGAAGAGGTGGAGGTGGCAGTGGTGGAGGTGGCTGCTCAGGTAGGAAAAGAGTTTCACTGGAGTCTGCACTAATCTGCAACTGGGATGAACCCTGCAGGGACAGAAAAAGGCATAATGAATACACACAAGAGGAGGGAAATAGTTTAACAGAGTGCAGGAAGTGTCAACTTAGAAAGAAAGAGCATGGGCTTCAAACTTTTAATCAGATGCCTTTAATGCACTGCAGGGCAGAAAAGGAATCAAAATCCAACACCTGTATCTCCCAGCATTTCCTGCTGGGATCAGTTGCACATAGGCTGTATCACCAAGCAATGGCTGCCCACTTCCCCACAAGGCACCACCATGAGAGTTTGTGAAATAGCAGAGGAGGATGTCACTGACAGCACACAGTCTGTGAAACTGTGAAATCTCACAGACTGTACCTCTAAGGGAAGCCTTAGTCTCACTTTTTAGGCTCCTCTGCCACAAATCAGCATGAAGCTTCAGGGCACTGCAGGAGGCCTCCACATTCTCACCTGAGCTAGTGATGTACCAGTGGTGCTAGGGAGAGGCTCACAAATCCGGGAGTCCATCGGCGATGGGACAGAGCCTTGGGACTCATGGCTGGCTGGCTGTTCTGGGGAGAGGGCATCACTGCTGTCCTCATCAAAGGAGGAATTGTCTGCAACCTTTGGGTAGTTCACCTGTCCAACTAAAAACACAAACATCAATTGTGGTCTGTAAAGTGGAATAAGAAATTACTTGGCTGGACACTTTCACAAAGACAATGATGGCATGGAGAGAGCTGTGCTTAAAGCACCAGCCAAAAATGAGAGAACAGAGTCCAAAGTGGATCAGGTTTAAGTGTTTACATTCATTGGGGTGAACCATTTCCCTGGCTTCCTAGCCAGGCAAGATCAGTGAGTGTTAAGAAGAGATACTCAGGTCTGCCCAAACCCAGCTCAGTGGCATGGCTTATTTCACGATCATCTGGCACCGAAGAAAAGACTGGACAGTATAAGGTTGAATCATGGCTTCTTTGGTGTTCATCCTGTATGGCAGAAGGTAAAATCTCTTGGATTCTTCTGTCTTGGAAGACAGAATCCCAAACTGTCCTCTACTCTTACAAGCAAGAAGGGCTATGGACTAAGTGATGGCCCTGGCTGCTAATAGCATTTCTGCCTATCTACATGCTCAGTAGATAAATTCAAATGAGTATACACTTGTAAGGTACCAAAGTTTTTTTAGACCACATTTTCTCAAATTAATCCTGCTAAGCAGGGAAATACTGTCATTTGAACCTCACCTAAAATCAAGAGAAATCCAGAGATGTACTTTGCTCCATTAGAAGGAAGCCACATCTCTTACGTTTCAGTTCACAAGTTCACCCTTCCTCAACTACTTCTTGTTCAATAGTGAAGCCAGGCTCTCTCACAACACTGTCCCTTTCCTTTTTTATGGAAAGTATTCCATCTTGCTCACAGTTGTGTCCCATTTGTCTTTACAGTAGCTGTGCATGTTTGAGGGGATGAATAACTACAGACACACAGACTGCTCAGTCTGGGGAGACAGGAAAGAGCACTGCTGAGGCAGTGGGAAGGCTATTCCTCAGCATTCCTTTCAGCCCTTGGAATGGCACTGGCATGATTTACATCTGTTCTGGTTTATTTTTAAAGGGGTTGAATCCTCTGAAGTTTTTGAGTTCACAGACATCTTTTGTTTCATCACACCTGTTTATATTCTGTCTCCCCTCCTGATCTAAGTCAGTGGGTTCTCCCTGACCAACATTGCTGACATGTTATACTGAGAGAGGGATTTTAAGGAGACAATCTAGGGAATACAATCTGCAACAGCCTTTCAAGTCTTTAGAGTATACAACTGCTTTCATATTATTCTGGAATGTCCACATTCCCTATAATTTAATGTCTCCATAGCATTATCTGGGCCAGAGGGAGATCTGCTTTTCTGAATCCTTGGGCTGAAAGCCTGTGATTCTGGGCCAGGAAAATGAGAACAGCCATGGGATGGCACTCTCTTAGACATGCAGGTGAATTGATAGATAATCAC
The DNA here is from genome assembly GCF_963513975.1 of Fringilla coelebs. Classification (NCBI taxonomy): domain Eukaryota; kingdom Metazoa; phylum Chordata; class Aves; order Passeriformes; family Fringillidae; genus Fringilla; species Fringilla coelebs. The sequence continues at coordinate 49,082,562 of NC_140033.1, read as the reverse complement.
AGCCACGTGTGGAAAATGCCCTCCACAAGGATCCTCCTCTGACCTTACCAATAATAGCTTCCTTCAGGCTTGATTCTACAGGCAAGATGTTCTTCTCCACCAGCTCCATGGGCCCTGGCCTCTGTGCTATCTTCTCATTGAGGTCATCTGCCAGTCTGGCTCTCTTCAGCTTCAGCTGCTTAGCCTGCAAGGAGGGTTCAGCTGAGGTCTCTGTTTGGGGGAAAGTAAATAAAATGGCATCAATCCAACAGTGGTCAACCCATGCCCTTCAGCAGTATTTTAATTCTATTCAGAAAGGCAGCTGTAGATAACAGTAGGTAACTGTACAGAAAAATAGTTGAGAGATAACAACAGGTAACTATGCACTACAAAGATATGACAGATGTTATGCATATTTAGGTTATAAAGATAACTACAGTAGCCCTTTTGACAAATTCACTGTTCTCAAACTGATGTCACCCAATTCTCATTCAACTTTTGCCCCTGGTTGGGCCCCAAGCTTGGTGCTCAGCAGCAGCATAGCACTCCCTCTCTGAAGCTGAGGTTTGTTATTAATCAGATCAAATCTGCCTCAATCCCTCTTGGACATTTTACAGTGTCTTCCCTCAGCAGAAGAGCAATCCATGGTCATTCTATTTCACTGCTGCTCACCTATACAAAAGTGCACAATTTGAATTCACACAACAGATTTTTCTGAGAATAATTCTGAGCAAGCAGACTTGAATCCCTCTCAAGGAATCATGCAACAGGCATGATCTTCTGCCCGTTCCCAAGTGGAAGGAAGCTTTGGAGGTCAGAGGCAAAGCAGAAAGCTGTTAAAAAGGTAGTTACAATAAAGTTTATTGTTGATCTTTTCATATTCAGCACTTGCCATACCTTCCAGAATGTGCATCCTAACCAGCTCTGATCTCTCTGGCCGGGAGCGGATTTTGCGTTTCAGATAGTCCTCTGTCTGCAGCAAAAACAGACAAGCAAGAACCACTTTCAGCTGACTGGACACACGAGTGAGGGACTCTTGAACAGCACAATGAAAAGAAACAACCATCTTTAGCTGTTACTGAGATCTAAATAAGCACAAAATGGAGAAGGGACCTATGTCCTGTCCCAGTGCGCCCACAGAACGAGCTTACTCTAAAGGTGACCTTCTATTGTAATTACCTCAGTCAACTGTGCAATGCTGTCCCACAGAACAGAAACTGGGAAGGACTTCCTCAGGAGCTGAAGTCCTCTTTTCCTGTTGTATGCACCACCACTAACTTGTGTCAGGGAAACATCCATGAGATTTCTTTTAACATGAAGGATAAATGCTGGATAACACTGGATCCACTGTTCACAGAAAATACTTTCATGTACTGCTGGCATTCAGGGCTGACTTGTGGTTTGGGCATATTTTTTAATTTGATTAAAGATATGTTATTTGCTAAGCTAACGACCGCATGCAGTCCCTTGGGGGGCAGAATCTAAATGCTGTGACAAGGCTTATTTCACTTCCAGAGCTGCTTTTAGCTCTGTCTTTGGACAAAGTGCTATGGAGCAATGTACAGAGATGACCCTGACAGGCTGAACATGTTACACTGCTGAGGAATGGGACTCTGGAAGCAGCAGGTAATAGACTGGTAAGTACTGGACATCAGGATGGGCCTTCAGAGAAAGTAAGTATTAAAGTCAGTCAGAAAACTGCACCATAGCTGCTCAGCTGCCCACAGAAAAATATTAACTTAGTAAGGTTTTAGGAAAAAAAGAGAAATAAGCAAAAGCCTTTTGGTCACTGGTCTTAACGCAAAGTCCCCTGTTGCAATCCTTCCACAGTTTAAATGGCTTCCCTTATAGTTCTTGATCACAGCTGTTATTTTTTTTACTTATGTTGCTTTCACTTTTAAAACAAAACTTAGTCATAACAAGTTTCATTCCACTGTAGGCTAATCAGAAAAAAATATCCCCAGAGGCCTTTTGAGGAACAGAAATTATCAAGAAACTCCCCAGTTAGAAAAGGTGGCACTTAAAGTATGATGCCTGGCTTCCTCTTTCTGTAGAGCCAGAAGTCTGTGATTTCAGTGCCACAAGATTTTGGGGGGATCCTCTCTATCAAATTTTCAATTTTTCTAGTGTCCTAGGTAAAAATTGCATGTGCAGGTAACAGAGAAACTTTCCTCAAAGGTGGAACTGAGCTCCACATGATAAGAGCATTTAATTGCATTTAATGGCAAAACAAATACCATAAAAATAAAAATGTCAAGTGCCTGGACAGTGGAGAAGAAGAGTATCAGGCATTTCCAGAAAGATGACTCTAGGGAAAATCCAGGCACCATTTTCAATGGGCTTTAGGCATAACTAGTTCACTGAGGGTTAACCAGCACCACATGCAAGCTGCAGAACACCCCATCTAATACACCTCTGACTACAGAAAGCTGTATTGCATCCAGAATATGAACACTTCCCTTCTGCATCTCATTAACAGCTACAGGATGCCCAAAACACAAGACATACTATTCCTGACTTTCCCAAAACACTAAAGATTATATTGCATCTTACCCTGGCACGCTCCAAACTCTTTCTTTGTTCATGAAATGCAGCTGGACTTTTCAGAGCTGTGGAGAGGAAAAGCATTTAGAGAATGAATTAGAATGATGGAAGTTCTCTCACTGCACAACCCTTCAGGCCAACTAAGTTAACAAACACACCACAGCAACTGCCTCCTGCATCTTCCAACACACCGAGGCAGAACTCCAGCTGGTACAAAGCAGTGGAAAGTGCCATACTCCATCTGACAGCACAGGGACACAGGAACTGAGCTGAAACTTTTGTGGGCCGCTGGAGTGTCTAACAAGTGTCTACAAGTACACTCCTAGTCAAACTAATCACTGTTCCCAAAGTTGGGTCCAAGAACAGGATTCAGAAACAGCCCCCCCAAAAAAGCCCTTTACAAGCTTCAATAGAGAGTAGGATATCCAGGACCCTTGTGGGAATGGCTCTGAAACACTGAAGAGGTCAAACTCTTGGAAGGATGCAGGACAATGCTAATGAACTGTAAATCCCCTTTACTATCTTTTAATGTCAAAGGAAGCTGCAAGTCTTTCCTGAATCTGGACCTGTGTTTTGTACACATGCAAGGACTGGCTGCAAACCCAGAGGGTCCACAGGACACATATACTGCTCCCTGAAAGAGAAATTACTGTGAGAACAGGGGCACTTGGAGAGAAAAGTACATCTGTCTATTGACAGAAAACAACAGCTTGAGGAATTAACTTCAGCTCTTCACAGAAAAGACCTTCTCACCCCCTTGGGCCCTGTTTAAAACCAGAGCCAAAATGGATCAGGTTTTAAGAAACTGATCCTCTGCTGTCCAGGACCACACTAACCCTGGAGGAATCTCTCACTCTGCCTGGCTCCTCTGGAGCACACAAAGCTCACGTCCCACAGTAAAACCAGAGCAGGGGGGATGATGGTGTCAGTAGCTCCTCACAGTTTCCCTGAAGCTGCAAGTAGCTTCTTTTTTTTAAAAACGACCAGACTGTGGTTTGTATTAAGTAGCTGAAGGGAGCATTATAATTTCTTTCATATTTCTAAAATACTCATATCTTAAACCGTCTGAGTTACCATCCAGCAAAACACAAAACTTAAAGAACTTTGGTTTTAAAGATAAGTTGCAAGTCTTTTGAAGACAGAAAACAGCTCATAGAGTTTGTAACTCTGAAGTGTTGCACCTAGGTCCCGTGAAAAATAGTCTGCTGATATTATTCTTCACTTAAGACCAGTCATTAGTCCATAATGAAGTCTCAAAAGATTTAAAAAATAAAAGCCCCTGCATAAATGCAATGTAAGAAACTACTTCTAACACACATGTGGAACCTTCCACACCCTTTCTTACAGAATGAAATGGAGTAGCCACAGAAAGTTTTAAGACACATTCCGTGAAATATAGAGAGTCCTTCTCATACCAAAATTATTTTTTGCCTTTTCTTTTATATACCTTTTATATAATTTTAATGTGTTCTCGTTATTCTTAGGATGTATACTTGTAATTCCTAAAGTCTGATAATTGAGCGTTGTCCTAGTATTCTGTTAGGCCAGGAGACCAAACATCCTAAAGGCCTCGCAGCTGGAGGCTGGAAAGCCCTGCAAAAGCTATCTTGGGAAACCAAGGTCCTCCCTAGAACATATCCTGTAAACTGGAGATTTGGCCCATCCAGGGGGGAATTCCTCAGATGGGGAAGTACCACACACATGCAGGCCACCCACTGCGGCATCCTTGTATGATCTGCTAATTTGTAAGGTGTACAAATTGTATATGTATATATGTATATACACACACATATATATATGTATATATATAAATTGTGTGTGTATTGCGGCGCACCCACCTCGCTGAAGTGGTGCACCATAAAGATCCTTATTAAAATACTGAGGTAAAAAACCTTTGTCCCTTAACTGTGTCTGGCTCTCAATTTTTTAAGACCAGTGAAAGGCATCACCTCTGGGTTCCCATCAATGGGGTAAGACGTAGAATTCAGTCTACATGGCAGGAACTCTGAACATGCCAGGCATTGTAGATGGGATTTGGACTACAGAAGCGAATGAGGAATAATTTGTAGAATAAATTAACAATAACTGAAAACCACAGTGAGTGTGTATATAGACCCCTACAACAATGGGGCAAATAGTTCCTGCTCAGATTAGTTCCATAAATCTGGTTACAGAGAGAAATCACCAGAGAAAGTTACACAAGCTGTGAAATGCACTTTGAGATAAACCAGGGATATTGTTTTGCAATAACTACAAAAATAAGGCAAAAAATTTCCCCATCTAGCTGAGGCACCAACAAGGGCTCAGATGATGCCTGCAATGAGGCATCCTGGGCAGCCTGACCACGGCACTCCAATGAAGAGCAAGGAACAAACAATACTCTTTTCAAGTCGAGTGAGCTGCTTGTGAATACACACGTGCTTGAGCCTGAACGTACTTTCCTTTCATTGTGGGCATCTCACACAAAAGCAAAATAAAAGCTCAGGTCCACTTGGGCAAAGATAACAAGCGACACTTAAATCTGCATAAACATCTACCCTGGAGACAAGCAAAGCAGGATTCATCTTGAGTCTTCAAAAGCTCTCTACCAGAATGTGCAGACACAGCAGTAATTCTTTACTCTCCCCTTCCTGCCTACCTCTGCTGTCAGTATGAAGCAGCAGATGAACTTTAAGTGACATTTCCCTGACCACAGCTAATGGTCAGAAAAGTCAACTGCAGGAGTTCAGCTGGTGTCACAGGTAGTCCAGGAAAACTCTTGTATACAGAAGAACAAAGCAAGAAAAGAATCTCTGAGTAGGGAAAAGAAAAACACATATGCATTTATAAGTGAGTAATACATAGGCATTTATTATTGCAGAGCTGCTACGGGAATAATCTTGTAAAGAACACTTCCAGTCTCTCATGGCTAGTTCTCTGAAACGTGCACTGGGATGTAGCACTCTGGGCTGGCAATATGACAGAGGACTTCATATTTGACCTCTGAAAATGTCAAGAGGGCACAAATCCTTCACTGCTTCCCTCAGCAATCTAGGATGAGGCTGATATGTCAAAACAGGGTGTCTATTGTAAAATCATACTCCATTTGAAGTTAACTAATCCTTGCACATTTTTTGGCTTTGAAATGACTACTTAGCCCAGAGCTGTGGAGCAAGTGTTAACTTTCTACAGCAAATTAAAAAAAAAAGGAAAAATATAATCCTATTAATAACTCTGAAGCAATAAGGCTCTGGGTGAGCTCTAAAGGAGTCCCTAAAGTGCAGATATGCCCCTTTTCCAGCTCCTTCCACTGCCCTTCCCAGCCACTTAGCAGTGATCTCTGCAGAACTGTTCCTGTGCCTCATAACCCATCTGGCTCGCCCACCCATTCCACTCAAAGCTATCCAAACTGGCAAAGCTCTACCATTCCCAGCCATGTCAGTGGATGTGAATGAGTGGCTGAGCTGGTGGAGCAGAACCTGTGCGAGCCACGGGGGTGTGGGGCAGCATTCCCACTCTGTCCACAGCCCTTAGGACCTGCAGCATCAGATATAACCACAGAGGGTTCGGGATGAGGAAACTCCAATCACCTGATGCTTTCTGACTACTCAGCCTGCATAAAATACACTGAACTATTCCTTACAGTAGTTTGTCTAACCTGTTCTTGGAGACCTCTCATGAAAAAATGTAATATTATTGCAGAGAAATTATCCCACTACACAAATGTTTTTACTATTTAAAAACCTTTCTGAATGTCTAACTTATATTTTCCTTCCTACTATTTATACTCTTTGTTCTCCACCTTACCTGCAAACATCACAGAGAACGATTTATTTTCTTCCTCTTTGCATCTATCCCTTTTGAAAACTTTCTTCTGCTATACAAAATGACCAAAGGCAGTTGCTTAAACCTTCCCTTGCAGGTAACATTATCCAGACCTTTGCTTGTTTAGTCTCTTTTGGACTCCTTCCATTTAAGGTGCATTTTTATTGAAGCCTAGTGTCCAGAACTGGGTACCTATTCCAGCCTAGGCTTTTCTGGCAGTTACAGAGATAAATGATTATTCAAGAACACTTCTCAGCCACATGCCCCAGCCAGTTTGCCTTGTTTGTGTACATAAAACAAACAACATTCACTTGTGCTGGTCCCACAATCCACTAAAGGTCTCCAATCCTCTTCTGCAGAGCTGGTACCAAGCCAGCCACTCTTCACTCTCAATTCAAGCACTGACTAGGTGTTACAAAATGTAGACATTCTGCCTTTTTCTTTCATTTTATTCCATAGTTGTTGGCTTCTCCAAACATTGAGAGTCCTGGTCCTGTTCTCCCTCCAGCCTACTAACCTGGAGCTTAATAAACAGACAAACTGTTCCTTTGTTTACATCAAATCACTGAAAACACCGAATCGTGTCAAACACTGATTTGCTCCCTTTCCATCCCACCCAACAGCCCTGCTCAACTCAACTGCCCAGTCTGACACCAAGCCTTCATCCCAATCCTGTTCCCTCACAAGTTGCACAGGCAGCTTCAGTAGTCCTAGCTTGCTTCCAAAAACATCAGGAAAGGCTGTTTCAAGCACCTTACTAAACCCCAGAAGTGCAAAAACACATTTAATACCCTGAATTCCCGAGGAAGCATTTCAACAAACATTGAGTCTGCTGGTAGATCCAGCTTCAGTAATGATCTCCCTTTCCCCCTTTTCCACGTCGCACCTGTTTCTGCCTTGCCGTTGATGCTCCAATTGTACTGCACTGGGAGCTCTATGGAAGTGCCATAAAGTATCTCCTGCACCTCTCCATGGCACCTGCCCCTCTCCAAACTTAACTTCAATCCCTGATCTAACTGTCCAGCTACCCTTGAGTGAATCCTGATGAAAACAGAGTGCTGCCAGAGGGAAAAAACCACCGAACTTGCCAAACTGCAACAGCAGTGTGAGCTGTTGGGTTTTTGTTTTCCACTGCATGCAGAAAAGAGATAGTTGACATATATTGTATAGTTGACACAATAATTCTGCAATGCCTAATTTCAGTTAGATCACCTCCTGCCTGCCTTTTGATTTTATTTCTGCATGATATGTACATGACATTTTCAACCTCAGTAACCCGCAGTTCCACTTTCTGCCCCCATTCCTGTACCTAGGTCTGGGACAAAGCATGTCAGCCCTTGGTTATGCTGACAAAATCATCTGTGGATTCTGATCATGGTTGTTTTGAAAGAGTTATTTCAACCTGGATTGGTATGCTGGTTTACAGCACAGCTCTACAAATAATAGTGTCAGCAAAGCTGAGCACAACTGCCCTGACAGACAAAGTCAGAAATGAGAGGCTGAGTTTAAAGCCAGCACTGCAACAGGAGCCCCATCCTGCTGAACCATCTTCAAATTGCCCCATCCACCACAGGAAAACAGCCTGGTGTTACAAATGGCCCAACAAGCACTACAAAAGGCTCAGTGATAGATGGGGCAATAGCTTCACCAGTGGGGCTGGGGACAGGACAGTCCAGCAGGTGACCTCCACTGAGCTGCTCACACTTTTGCTGCACCTGGACAACTGCGGCAGTTTGTAACATCTGCTGTTAGAAGGATGAGTTTTACCCCTCACCTTTAGATGACTGACAGCAGGACTTGATTTTCTTGCCACAGATGGGCTGGCTAGCAAGGATCTCTTGAAATTCCTACCACAAGCATCCTATTTCTTTAGTCTCTCTGCTGCCTGTTGTGGAGCATTTTGAGGCTTCATCTCCGGAGTTCCTGAGCATTAGCATCTTCGTGGCCACACCCTCAGCCACCATGAGAAACCTCCCAGCACATCAATGATGCAACTGTTCTGTGCCTCCACCCTGCTTCAAAAATGTTGCAGCTATACACTGCAACTGTGTTATGCATCTGACTCCCAAAACCAAGCAGCAACACACAAGACCATCTACATTCACCTTTCCATACAAAGCCCAGAAATGAAAGTTGCTAATCTTCACTTCAAAGCAATGTATTAATTCCCATGGAACAGGGTACAAAACTGCAATGCCCGCATTCAGTGTGCCAGTAATCCAAGCCACATTTTGCAGATAGCAAAGTGCAAATGAATCACAGAACCACAGAATGGTTTGCACTGGAAGAAATCTTAAAGATCAAGTAGTTCCAACCCCCCTGCTATGGTTGCAGGGACACCTTCCACTAGACCAGATTGCTCCAAGTCCCATCAGCCAGGCCTTGAGACACTGCTGCAAAGCATCAAACTGCTGCTGCTAAAAACAACAGGCTGAATCAAGGATCAGGAATTGAACCCAAATCTTCAACATAACAGCAGAGACAAAAAGCTGGGCAAAATGGCCCAAACGTTTCTGTTCAGGGCTTACCCTGCAGTGTACAAAAGCAGATTTTAGCCATGCAAAGCTTTCAGAGATATTCATATGCAGACCTCCGAGTTCCTGTCACCTAGTGTGAGAAATAAGTGGAATCAGAACCATACTGAGACACTCTAAGAATGAAACACAGCAGGGGAAGGGGACTGACCCAACTGCTGAGAAAAAGAGGTCAGAATACCCATATACCCTGGATTTGCTTACACAGCTGACAGAAGACACTGAGGTTTGCACAGAACCAAACAGAGGGAAGAAAGAAAGGCAAAAGGATCTGCACAGATCCTCATAGCTCAAGTGTCTTGTGGGAAGCAGAGGCTGCAAAGCCCTCTGTAATCAGTAAATCACTACTCAAGGTTATCAGACTTGTAGACTGACAGAGGAGAGGAAGCACATGAGCTTTCCTTGGCCATAGTATCTAGCTCATCATAGACAACAAGGCAATATTTCAACTGCAAATCAGTTGGTAAGACAACACACAATGTTTGTAAAAAGGCTACAGCTAAATTCAGACTACTGAGTCAAATACTTTGCTCCTCAGTTATACTCATTCCTAAGGGAAAGGAAAAACCTTCCTTAGCTATGATGAGGAGACATATCCAAACCCAAACTCAGACATGCTGATTTAATTCAGAATGGCAGAAGGCCTTCTGCTGCAGCTGTTCAGCCCTGCTCTCAACCAAAGTCTGGTTTCTCTCTCTTGTTTACTATGCTTTCGTAAAAAGATGAGATAAAGTGCTGCAAATAGGCTCGACGGCTTCCGCCGTTGGTTGAGGGTGGGGCTCCCACCCATAGGATTTGCTAAGAGACACAGAACTTGAACCACAGAGCAAGGCAGTTTTAGCACTTTCTTCCTCCCTTCATCTTCACCCTATTTTCAAAAAGCATTTCTCACAGCATGGAAGAAAAAGGTATTAAAAAACTGGGTCACATGCACAGAAGGGGTTGTCATCTTGCCAGTGGGGCAGTGTCAAAGAGCTGCTGCTGTGTGCTGCAGAAATATGAAAAGGGGCTGGAGAAAACACAGCTGAGAGAGATCTCCATCAGCATCCTCTTCTCCATTTGCAGCTCTGGGGAGTTTCTCATTCAGGACACAGAACTGATCACACTGTAGAATTCTTGATACCATACCTCAACACTGGTAAATGACCTTGGATTAAGGCTAACATATGAGCACCAAGGTAAAGATAGGAAAAGAAACCACAACTGGTAAATCGTGATTATTCAAATCCCAAAATACATAAACTCAGAAAATTAAAAATTAAGACTGTCATTAAAAAGTCAATGCAAATATGTTTATGAAGGTAAGAAACACATCTTCTGCATTCAAACAAATGCAGCTTGCCCTTCAGTGACACCCTTCAATGAGAATGGTATTGTGACTGAAGGATTATGTTCCTAGTCCCAAACAGATGAAAGACTGGAGAAAGGCTCCTTCCCACGTTGCTGCTGTTGCCAGCACTGCCAAAGCACAGCATCACAGATCCAGTGCTGCAGCTTGTAGTAGCACTGCCCAGCTATTCCAGACAACAGAGACACACACAGAAAACAGCAGCCAAATGAAGTCCCTGTTAGCAGATTGCTTGGTGAGCCCCAGGCTGCTGCGGAAGCCAGAGCTGAGGTCCTGCCTCCCTGACACCCTGCTCAGAGAGCCAGCCCTTCTCCTGGCTCAACATCCCAAACCTACACAGCTCATGCAGTTGTTTTCCCCAGGAAGAGCCATTTCCAGCTCCCTGCATTGGGCTTGCCCTGGCTGCAGAAGCACACAGGCATGGGGAACTGTGGGACCCTGTCTCAGCTCACTCACATGGAGACACCCACCAGCTGAGCAGCTTCCAGCCCCTGCACCAGGCCCTGCTCCAGTGCCCGCTTTCAGCAAGACTGTCAGTAACTTCAGCACAGCAGTATCCCACTGATGATGCAGCTGAAGTTTAAGGCTTTCACTGTGTGAAAAGCCTAAAGGTTTGTCACTGTAAACATGAAATTACCGGCGGAAAGGACTAAGATTTTTCCAAGGCCCAACACTGAGTTAATTTAAAATCTAACATATGTGCAATTTCTCAGAAAGTTCATCCTCTTTAGAAGCAAAATGGAAATTGTCACCCATGGTAACAGTTATCAGATCTGTGGATGACTATGGCTACAGCTTTGTGTCAAAAAACATTTACAGCAAATACAAATAATGTATAATCTGCTCCATCCATCACCATTAACTCCTGGCATTCAAAAGACACTACCTAAATCCTGAAATAAAAAATGGCAAAGCTTCATTATAATCAGGATTGTACCACCTCCAAACTGGAAAGGAAAAGGGACACAAGGAACTTGTACTAGGAACCCTTTGATCCATGCATTCGTGGACCAGACTTCATGCCTGTGCCTTGCATGGATAACTGGCCTTTGCAAACTCTTCTGATAACTTTCCAGAGTGCTCAGGGTAAGAAAGGTATGGGGTCACAAAAAGGAGACCATTCCCAGACAACAAGTAAGAATGAAGCTAAAACAACTGTGGGAACAAGAAGGGAAAAAACTGTATTGCCTATCAGACTTTACTCCCCTGAACTATTACATTTCTCTTGCAAATGGCAGAAGTTAAATCTCCTATGTTTCCTTCTATCAAGGACCAAAAGCAGCCTATCAAACACCTGAGTATGGTCTTCCTTCTACAGCTTCAGAAAGTGCAAACAGCACATTTCCATCCTAACACAATGAACTTTATTACTCCAATCGTGTCTTATTAATCACAGATCATATAAACGCATGGAAAACACACTCAGACGGACATCTAAAAATAAAAGCAAAGCAGATGCAGTTATTAGTCCTCTGACAATGAGACTCACAGCTTAAATGTACAGACTGCCTTCTACACACAAAGCTTGAAGGCTTTGAAATTGTGCTCTAAGAAAAATTATCGAAGTCAAATAACCACCAATTTTTCCTTGGAGACAAGTTATAGGTATACAATCAAATCAAAATAAAACCAGTTACAGATTTCTGTGCAACACACCAGAAACAGAAAAAAATGGAGAGGACAGCTGCAAGTGTCCTCTCCTTTTTTAAAATTTTTCTTTTTTTAAAATACTTGCTTAGTGTTCCAGTCTTACTCTCAGAGGATGACACTGAGTATATTAAAAGTCAAGCTGCAGCTTTATTTACAGTCCACATATACGTTTTTAACTCCTTGTCCTAAATGAAATTACAGTTCTAACTTCAAAGCATGAAAGAGAAGCAGCTGCCAATGCACAGAACAGCAGACATAAAATGGCAGCGAAGTGAAAACATGTATTTTTGCTTTATTACTATAAATAGATTCCATAAAACTGCAGGAATGTCACTACAAAGATCTGGTATGTAAAGTGGTGAGAGAATGACGGGAACACATTACGTAGCAGGAAGAGATATTTCAGGGTGTCAAAGCAATGGGTTTAGCTGCAGCTCTAATAGAACACTCCACAAGCGTGAAATGTCGGCTGTGCAGCCACCCTGCAACAGTTCCAAGTCAGTAGAACTCCACCCAGGCACAGCAGTTCATCTATCCTGGCCCTTATGTAGACGACAAAATATATCTGAGACACAAAGAACTGCCCCTGGAGTCACCAGCATGATGGCAGCTGTACTGCACCTGTAGGCCACTGTCATGTTCCAACAGCTTGCTGCCTCTCCTTTCTCTGACAAACATAGAAAGATGTTCCTACTTCCCAATTAACAGTTAAGCAATTTATAAAACTTTTTTTGTTTTTATTTCTGACATTTAGTATGTTCTACTGTAGCTATTGTATGTAACAGGAACCAAAGGCTGACAGGTCTCCTTCAGTTAGCACACACACACACACTAAATCAACAAGATTCATAATTAGAAATAAGAATAAATAAGAAAATATTAACATCAATATTAATTACAGAGCCATGCAGCAATAAAGCTAGAAATGCATCATTTTCAAGTATTGAAAAAATTGGTTTTTTCTAAACTGAGAAGTGGTTAGACTATCAGGTAAAGGCTACAGCAGAAATAGCCTTTTTAGCTACCCTACACAAACACAAGTGTGGATGTATGGCCAAAGCTTGGGGTTGAGATGTCGAAGTCTAGAGGCATGATTTAACCTTAGAAACTCACATGTGGCAAGCAGTTTGCTTCCTAAATTCAGTATCTCACAGATCATAGGTTTTTGTGATGGTAGCTGTGCTGGATGCAGAAGACCAGCTACTACAAACTTTGTCTAGATAATGACAAACACTGGTATGCCAAAGCATAACCTGTGTTCTGTACTCTCAAATCACCAGCTGTCTCCAGGAAACAGCAATTCCTTCAAAAATCATTCTGAGCAATGTCTTACAGACTCCCAAAAAAGCAAATACTGCATTTTAGTTTTATAACAACTATTTTGTCCACTAACCCTATTACTAATAAAAAATGCAGCAAGTTATATGAAAGGCCTAATGAGATGATAATCATCAGACTGCCTGCTGTATTACAGTCATTTCTGATCATGTGCCATGTTGGAATTGAACCATGGCACACTCCCCTCATGGAGTGTGAGGATAAAATACACTCCTGTACTCTGAAATAAGCTCGAGCATCCAGCAGGCTGCATGTCCCAGCAGAAAGTGCATCAGTGTTGGCAGCACAGACCTAGAGCAAGAAAACACCTCAGCACCTGTTAAAGCCCCCCATTAGAACCTCCATACACAAATTCCATCCTCTCTGGATCTACACACAGCCACGTGTTCTGCATCCCAGAACACAAACATACAGAGGAGTTGGATGTGGGCACAGAAACTGGCAAATATCAGATACACTGAAGTGAAAAAGAAGCTCCTGGAAATTCTCAGCCTGTCCAGCAGCCTCCTTCTAGCCTCCAGTGCAGGCAATGCCCTTTTCAAAGCATGCCTGTGTCATTTTTCAGACTCACACAGCACTACTACAGGGAAACACAAGGCACATTCCCAGAAATTATCTACTTCTGCTTCGCCTGCTTGGATAGATGCGATGGTCAAAACAGCTTTCCCGCAGGATTGCGCCATATGACAACCTTGCATTCTTTCCTGTGTTTAGTGTTTGCAGCCAGAAGCCAAAGACCACAATCCTGATGGATAAAACAAATGGCATGTGAAGCTTTAAATCTTGCAAAAGAAAAAAAAAAGGCACATATTTTGCATAACAGAGTATTGCTACGTTTGCCAAATGTCCTTCCCCTAAAATTTTTTTCTGTTTTAGTTGAAGATACTTTCCACATAACCTTCTACTCAGATGTGCATTAGCTACTGTTTTAAACACTGTCTTCAAGAGTGAAAAATGGGGTGTTTGATATTCCCCCCAAAAACCTTACAATAGCCATAACCTTTAAATTCAATACTAAAAAATGACAGCACCTGACTGTTCTTCTACAGCACAACAGAGTTCAAAGAGTTGAGCACAGACAGCAGATTTTGTATAACTTGTATTTTATGAGGACAAGAAGATGAAAATCACCTCTGCATAGCTACAAAAAAATGCAAATAGCAAAAAGGCTTGTCTGTTTGCACTGTTAGAAAATAGGCCAAAACCTGAATAAACATAAAAATCCAGATCTCCTTTTCTCAAGATACAGTCATTCTCACTCAGATCACAGATATGTCAGCTGCAGGTGAAGACTTGCTTCCCACCATTTTTCTAAGGGCAATTGAGAATTTTAATCTTGAACTAATGAATCCTGCTACTAGTAAAAGGTTACACAAAATGGTAACAGAAAGCAAGAAGAATTAATGAAGCACAAAATGCAATTATTTTGAATCCACTTTCACTGCCTGTAAATGCTTTATTTCTTACTACAATACACTAATCTTTCAGTGGAGCAAAGCCTCACTGTAGGTGGCTGGTGGGTTGGGAAGGTTAAGTGAGATTAAGTGTACTTGGTAAAAAAATGTTGAAACATTTGCCTTTCCACTCTACCATATAAACAAAATTCCACATGGGACAAAGTAAGCAATTCACAGTTCTGTTACGAACAAGCACAGCAGGAGTAGCATGACTCTCACTCTCACATAAGAGTGACACAAACGTGTCATCTCCCACTCCTCATATTTACAGTGTCCAAAACCTTGTGTTGATGGAAGTCTGTAATGAAATTTCTCTTTTAGGGCACCAATTTGCAGAATAAATCTTACGTGGGGTTTAGATTCAGTCAGGAGAACCAAAGGCACCAAGGGGAGTCTGCACAGTACCATCACTTGTAATGTAAAACAAAACCTTTCACTTCTCCCACACTTGGCTCAGGGATTTTTCCATGGCTGTTTGCCTCAAGATGCGCAGGAACTGATTTGTATCACAGGCTAATCCAAAGGAACACAGAGGAAAGCACAGTAAGACCAAAAGAGAAACCAAGTCAATGCTGAGGAAGTGACATCCCCACTCTGGATGTGAAGGGGCATCAGGAGTGTGGGGCCAGACAAGCTGTAGTCTGCTCCCATGGACTGAATGTATATTAGCTCTAGGCAAAATATTTTCCACTTTACTTTCATTCCAATTTAATCCAGCTCTCAAACTTCATTTTATGGTGCAAAGCAAGGCACAGCAGGCAGGTGCAATCAGGGGCTTCACTTCAAAAACACATTCCTGATACAAGCTGTAATGCAGACAGAACTGCAACCATCACAGTTCTCTCAAGAGTGTTAAGACTCTCCAGATGGAAAATAAAGGAAACAAAAGAAGCCAACCAGCAACTGACATGGAAAGAGCACTCCAGCTCTTTTAGTTCAGCACCAAAGCATCCTCTGGATTCCAACTTTTATACTTTTGTTGAATCATCATGAAGGACCGTGTGGGGCTGCTTGGTTCCTGGCTAACAAACTCAAGAAGGACACACAAGTCCAGCACAGCCATGTCCAGTAGCAGATGACAGCAGAACAAGATTAAGTACCTCAGTGTTTTCACAGACAAGAGGTACAGGCAAGACAGAAGTAAGGAAGAAAGAATACAGGATACTTGCATATTCCCAGCAGGAAAAAAAGTCCATTCTGAATTCCTGAAAGTAGATGTAGAGCTGTCATGGTGCTGAGATGCTTTCTGGAGGAACATGGTCCCTAGTTATCCTCTGTAATTCTCAGGTTAAAAATGGGATTTTTTTTCTTTACGTATCACAATTTATCTCACATCTGATCTTCTCTTCAAAAACTGCCCAGGTAAATTACATTTTAAACATTTCCCTATGTGGGGTTATTTCCAGCTGGCAGGTATGGGTAAATGATACCATCATTTGGGAGGAACTAATTTCAAGTCACGTTTAGAACAGATGTGTTAAAGTAGGTTTTCTCCACTGCAGAAGGGACCTTTTAATATGTTGCCAGTATTTTCACAAAGCGTTTTGCTTTGGTCCATCACAAAATTCCCATGTAAGAGATATAAATGAAGCAATGAAGGGCACAAATCTGCAAAGACTAGCAATTTACACTATGTTTTAAATAAATTTAAGACTCACTAATTATTCTGGATGCCTTACTTGAATTACTTGCAAGGGCCTCATTTTCAAAAGGCCTGGAAAACAGACCCCTCTCAGGAATCACAAGTTTGGCCAGGCACACTTTGAAGGAAGCCAGTACTGAACATAAGTTAATAAAGTATTTGCATACATATCCACCTAAAGCAGGACACCACAAAGAAGTCAGGAACACTTTCTTCTGAGAAGCATTAGTAAAAAGGCAGTCACTGGGACACTAGTCTTTCATCCAAAAGCAAGTAAGTGCATTCTGTAGAAGCTTATATACAAGCTCCTCAGATTAAAAAACAGACAACAGGTATGATATATCCAGACAGGACAATCTTTTCGTTTTGCTTTGGCAACACAATTTTAGGCAGGGGTCCCAGAAACCTCTCAAAGAACATTACTGCCATCCTGCAAGCCACTTCAGCTGACAGAGTGCTGCTGACAGGTTCTCTTCATTCAGAGAGCTGACAGTCTAACCTTCAGCCCCCAGCGAAGTCTAAGTCACAGCACAGCGTCATATTACAGTGTGCACCCCAGAAACAGAAGAAATGAGAAAATCCTCATTACTACACCATCTTCAAGTAAAGCTTCTGAAACAGGGCAGCAGGAAAGCTTTGGAAAGAAGAAAATACATATCTGATCTACTGCATTTTACTACAGTGTGAAACTGAGAGGACCTCAAAAATAACACATTTGCTGTGTGGTCTTGCTTCAATTTGTTACCTATAAGTCATCTAGTTCAGAGGTACCAAAGCATGACAAAACTTATTTGTGACCTTTTTTGCATTTTTGGGGGAAGGAGGGGAGCAAAATACCTTGTCCAACACTAATATGACACTGAAAACTTGGCTTTAAGGTAGATCCTGTTTACCCAGAAAAGTACACGTTCTCTGCCTGCACAGATTTTGCCTTTCCCTGCAAGAAGGGCAATGACTGATGCCCATAGGGCTCATTCTAGCTGTTTTCTAGCTACAAACATAAAAGAGGTCCCGTGTTGGTTAACATCTTGTTGGTTAACACCATGCCTGATTTTGGTCAGTTTATGGAATATGTACACACAAAGTTACAAGTGCCTCAGAGGTCTGGGGAGCTGCCACACTGTAAAAACAGAAACTGCAGAGGCAGGAAGCCTGTTAAAAGAGTGATTACCAGCATGGGTCAAGTATCTAAGGCACTTCTTACATAGTGTGTTCTCCAGAAGACTGTGCACTGAGATGCAACACAAGCCTCGCTTTGCAGCACAAAGAAGGACCAAGCTGTGTGGGACAGGGTGGGGCTCCTACAGATGATGTTTTCCATGCAGAAGCAGAGAACCTGACCTTTTGAATCATATGGGAACCATTCCCCACCAAAAAACATGCATAAAACCAGCAGGGCAAAGAACTGAAGCGGTACTTACGCGGCATGATCCCTTGGCTCACCAACTCCTCCCGCGTGCGTCGCTGCTGGAGCTTCAACTGCAGCACTGCACAGCAGAGAGAAGGGAGAGAAGGAAACCCATCAGTGCAAGAAACAACTGAAGAGACATTTTCAAATGCATCTTGTTTTCTTCTTCGAATGCCAAAGCACTGGTGAGCAGCAGAAGGAAAAGACCCCCCCCTCCTCCCACCCTGCTGCCCTGCCCTGCTGCAATTGCAGAAGTGGCCCCCAGCAGTCAGGTTTCCGTAGGCTGCTGCAGCCACTGGGAGAGGAAGTTGTGCAGGGTCTTGGCAGGGTGATAAAAATCCACAAAGCCAGGCCTGTTTCTCAGTTCTTTCTAGAGCACCAACTGCTTTCCAAACCATTAATATTAAAAAACAAACAAAGAGAAACACCAGCTGACAGTCCTCCAATAAACACGGAGTGACACCCCAGCTGCTAATGACTCCTGAAAACTCTAATTACTATGTGCAGATTAAACGATATGTCAAAATTGTTGGTCGTTACTCTAAATTACAAGGCTGATTTCCTTCCTCGGCTCAGAAATTCACCTTCAGAAATGTCTTGTGAAAGTGAAATACCATGGATACATCTAGAAGTGCCCTTCCACTACAAAAGGAATCCCCTTATCACCGGAATTTTACCTATTTATTTTAGCATAACAGAACATATTCATGACCTATGTGAAATGCAATTAGCTGGGTTTTTTTTTTAGTGCAAATCCCTGGAATAGTAAGAATTTCAAATTTAGATTATAACAGCAGCCTCCCTTTAAACTGTACAATCAAAGCAACATTCTAGATTGTTCTTACAGTCAAAGACACCTTCCGTATGAAAGCAACCTTTCAAAACTGAAGAAAAAATTCATGTGAATGTGACACACATCTCAAAATAGGACAACCTGAGTATCACTGAATCCCATTTGCAATCAAGCCCAAACTCCTAAGCATGCTCAATGTAAAATATTATAAAATGAATGGCAATGCATCTCATCTCCC
Organism: Fringilla coelebs; assembly: GCF_963513975.1. Classification (NCBI taxonomy): domain Eukaryota; kingdom Metazoa; phylum Chordata; class Aves; order Passeriformes; family Fringillidae; genus Fringilla; species Fringilla coelebs. Next base: position 49,063,827 of record NC_140033.1, on the reverse strand, counting down.
CTGTTTTAATTTGAATTTCTCTTATGCCTTTTTTATAGCCCACATAATGAAAGTCCACACGAATGTTGTGGAACCACTACAGAGCAAAACTGCTCTACAGCAATCTCATTATAACCCTTATGTCTCCTTTCTTAAGTACTTTGTTTGTCCAGTACATTAATTTCATACATATTATCCAAATTCGTATTGTACACTCCCTAAAGTAGAGATCAAAAAAATTTAAGAAGATGCCACTTTGTCTACTTACAGACATCACCACATTTTACCTGTTTCTTTCAACCTCCTATCTGCAGTTTGCATTTCACTAAGATACATCTTCCAATACGGGTTCTGGTCTTCATATGTATAAAAAAAGAGATCCATCTCTTCCTTTCTATGGTTGTTTCCATAGCACCTAATCACCCTCACTTAAATGACATTTAATTTTCTTCTTGGATTTTTCTGGCTTCCACGTCCATTGACTCTTGAGGTACCTTTCTCTGACACTGTTTATGACAGTGAGAGGAGTACCTCCTACCAGTGGAAATACCTCTGGGCACACAAAGTGCAAACAAGTTACCTCTCTTCTGTTTCTCAAGACAAACTATGATTTCTTAATATATGCATCCTGGGCAGGAAACTACTTTCTTTTAGTACATGGAAGTGAGAGAGGGGAGGAGAATGTACAGAGCACCATGGTAATTCTGTGTGGGATCAGCCAAGAGCCAGAAGGAGGAGGAGGGAACAGAGAGGGGAAGGAACAGGCCCTTCATTTGGCTGTGAAACTGCAAACAGAAGTGGTAGTTCCAGACTCTTCCTCCCACCCAGCATGAGATCGCACTTCAACTTCTGTGCTAGTGCGAGGGCTAGCACAGCTCACAGGCAGCCTGCTCACAGAGCTTCTCATTTGCTGGGCTCCTTTTGAGGCTATCAAAACCCAAATCTTGACCTAACACCTGGCACCTGATCTAACAACTTGCTGAGAGAGACAGTGTCAAACCTCTCACTCTCCCCATCACCTCTCATGTCCCCCTGACTGGTGGCTGGACTCACTGACAGAGACCACAGCCCAGTCAAAACAGGCACCAGTTTCTGCATTAGTTGAAGAGGATGACCACATAGCCAGGAGATGTAGTGGAACAACCAGGAGCCCTGGTATTTGCTAGCACTGAAGGTGGGAGTTGGACTTCATTCTTCCAACAGCACACTGCTACTAAGTGATTCCTGCCCCAGAAGGAGCAGCCCATTGAATCTCTCACTGCATGGCATGACTTTCCCTACTGAGCCCATATATCCATACCCTAAACTAGCACATCTTACTAAATGTACAGAGGCAAGGCACAAACCTATAGCAGCAGGCCCATCTCCCCAGCAGACATCTCATGATTACTCATGTCTTCTGTTTACACATCTAGTAAGGTATGTTAGCTCTTTCTGCCACGTACTCGCTACAGCCATCTACCTTCCCTCACATTTCTAACCACACCTACTGTTTCCCTTCCACCTCCCAGCCAGGGATTTTCAGCTAAAAACTCCCCACACAGATGTGGCTGGCATTTCTTGCTCCTGGGGGCACATCTGTATTGTCACCCATATTAATGTGCATTTTGCTCAAATGTCTCAGTTTGCCTAAATGATCTAAACTTTTTTTTAATGTCACCATTTATTCCTCCACTAGTATTTGTTCTGTCCGCACTTTTACAGCCTCTTGCATCTATTTCCAGACTGCACCGGGTTGAGCTCGACCAGAAATACTTTTCTGCTTTCTATGACTACAACCAGTTCTTAATCCAATTAAGCACTACTTCATTAAATTCAAATATACTTCTTGAAACTAAAATACACCGTGCTACTAAGTTAAAGATGTTCTAAAAGTCTGTTGCACCTAGACAAAACCCCTAGCAACGACATTTCACTTATCCAAATGATAGAATCACATTTGAGCAGACCTGTTTTCACAAACTGAAAAGCTGATCAGTGTGATTATACTGCTATTCTTATACCACCTAAATTGTTGATCGAATTTTCCATCGTTTTTTTCCTGGAACTGACAGCAGATGAGCCACTCTTTACTCACTCACCCTTTGGCAGCAGCGATGCAAAACGCTCTCGGTCTTTTGCTCTTCTGAAGTCTCCCTGCTGTTCCCAGATTTATTAAAAATTACTCTCAGTCAGACTGCTAGAGACCTCATCAAATGACTTTAAATTCCCCTCCTGACTGCAGCCTCCCTTACATTTTTTCTAAAGATATCTTATTTCTTTATTAGTTACCATCTACTACCCATTTTCTCTACCCATTATATGCACCTTTTATTTTTAAACCCTATGTCCCTTCACAGCAAGAAACTAGCAACTGTCAAGAGACCTAAACTGAAGAACAGGGGAAAAAAAGTAATTTTTAGGACCCTTTTTATAAGCACTAAGTAATTTCTGGGATTTGTGAATGTATATACATACGTATTAAGCACAAGTTATAATCAGCCATAAAGTACTTTTTTTCTCAATACAGCTTATTTTTGGCAGGGAGGAGGGCAAAAAGGATTATTTCAGTTCACTCCTAAATACATTTTGGCTTAACTAAGTACTTGGAGTTCCCAATGCCATTTCATATATTTAGGAGATCACCTGTTTACATGTTCAAGTGTGTGAATCCTATATATAGATTAACAGATGTCCCATGCACCAGTCCAAGGCTGTTGTACATGGAGCTCAGCCAAAGGACTACAATCACCAGAGAAATTCAAAGCTGCTCTAGGACAGAATGAAGTGTAAGTCTTTGAGTCACTAATGGACAATGTTCTGTTTCCTTCATCCCTGTACTTAACCTGCAAATTAATTTTCAAATTAAGAATAAATCATGTCATACAAAGAGCAGTGTATAACTGCTGGCCAGAGAATAAGTTCCAAACTGGTGCCCTTCTACTATATGTAATATTTTGTGGGATTTGTATGCTTGTCAGATTTTCTCACTCAAAGGTGGACATAACTTATTTCACAAGTATGAAATGTTCCCAATTAAATTTTGAACAATGTTTTCATATCACTGATGGACCATTGCAAGAATTAGTAAAACATTCCAGAGAAATCTGGGAGCTAGAATGGAGGACACTGCCAGCAGTTTAAGAAGGGAAGAGGAGAACTGCAATGGTGGGAGATGTATTAAATGACAAATAAATATTGTGATACAGCTACTACCAACAGAGTCACCCTATTAGTAAATACAGCAAGTCATGATCATTTTGTGTTTGTCTTAGCACAAACCTTTCTCAACAAGGAACCCACAGGCATATTCCAGAACGAGCTACTCACAGCTGGTGGCAGCTCAGATTTAACAGTATATAATTAATATAAAGAGCTTGCACCCATAGGGGCACTTTCAGGACAGCTCCAACTCTGGTGGTAGTTTAGGGGTGCATTAGTAGTAAGCAGAAACAGGAACAAATATCTGTGATGAGCTAAGTTGTTTTTTGCAGCTCACTACCTAAATCTGCAGCAGCATGCCTGCCCTTCTATTTCTAAACCACTGCATTTAGTAGTGTGACTAGAACTACTGCAGAAACTAGACTGCAGATTCTGCATCTCAGCATTTCAACAGAGAAAAACAAACTTCAAATCTCTTCTCAAAGACTGTCTCACATACCAGGTTTGTGACAAGAAATTAATAAAATACCCTGTATTTCCTGTTTTTTAAAAACTAGCAAGAAGAAGCACACAGCTGTGAACTGCAGCTTGTGGTGAGACCTTGTGCACGTTACATTGAATACAGGCTTACTACCAAAGGGGCTCTGTGCTCACATTCTGCAAAACCTTTCCTGCCAGGAATCCCAAGCGATACTTAAGGTCACCCAACCAAGGTAATGATTAAGCACAGCCATATGGTGGATTACAACTGGGACAGCATGAGCAGCAGTGCAGATCAGGAAGGAAGGAAGGCTGCTGGAGCCAAAAGAAGCCCTACAGAGGGACTGAAGGAGGCAGAACTCCCTGGAATTCGGGCTGGGATACCCATGCAAAATGGGAGAGTGCAAGACACAAACTGCATCTTAAGAAGAAAGGCTGTATGCTCACAGACGTGACTGATCAATTTTGTAAATTCAGTGAAAGCAGTCTGCCTGATAGAAGAATTCATCCTTACAATAAATAAACCATGTGATAGGAAGCAAAAATACTGAAGAACAAGTGAAATTAGCCCAACTTCATTATCTAAGTTGAGGAAAGTGTAAGCGTAACTAAAGACAGTAAAAATCAATTTAATGCTCATTTATTTGTACATTGTTCAGCACCTCTGGAGAGCCCATTCTGAAAGCACCGAGTGGCTACAGCATCCTCTTAACTCACAAGGAAGCACTAATACAGCATGAGCTGCAATAGGAGCTTACCAGTTAGTTCAACACCTCTGCCTTTCTGTGGAGTCAAAGGAATTTCAGGAGAATTTTCACTGGCCAGGCACTGAGCAGGTCAGACCAGGTTTACTTTGTGAGGGTCAGAGACTATGGACTAAGGAGATGTGGCTCTAGGCCGCCATTTGCAGCCCACATATACTTTCCAATTTTTCAGTCCAATTTGTATAACACCATATGCAAGCAACTTAATTATAATATGCAACAATAAAGGACTACTCTGATGACACAGAGTATTTGCTGAACAAAACTGGCACAGCTGTTTGTGCAGAACTGGGGCCTCTACCTCAAATATCACAGCGCCATGTAACCTGCTCTGAAGGATGAAGCCACCTTTCCACTTACAACTCAGCCAGCAGCCCTTCTAATTACACTAAGATGAGAATTTTTTTCCTACTTTCTGATTAAATAGTCACATTTTACCAGAAGCAAATGCCAAATTCAGCTTTTGAATATGCAGCACACCAGCTGTTGTTTTCTGTGGAAGCTTTATCCTACTGAATTCAGTCCCTTGGAGATGTGGTAAGAAAACCTTTCCCTCACACCAAAAAATGGTCTCTGAGCATTTTTCAGCTGTGCCAGCTTACAAAACAAATGCTGACTTGCATTAGATTTTTTCATGCTTCAACAGGAAGCCAGATTAGATTCACCAGCAAGGGCAGCATCTGTAAAACTCCAGCTGCAACACCTTTCAGTGCAGAAGCAGCCATGGGCTGTTAGTGTACCAAATTACGTGGAGGATCCACAAGAAGGTGTAAGAAAAGAACCAGCTGTGATAGTTTGCGATCAGTGAGTGAGAATACAATGGTCAAAATTCATTTTCAATCTTAAATTACTGAGCTGGATTACTTTTTCTGTTTTAGAGCTGCATTTTTCTGGTGCTGTGGACAACATACCCCGCACCACACAGAATGTGCTAGAATGGGGGTTACCAACAAAGAAAAGCAAACTTTTTTGGGCCTTTTTTAAAGGCAATTTTCTGAGCCTAACAGCATTTTAATCCACTAAATCCATTTTATTCCCTACTGCTGATGGGGAATACATGCTGGCTTTGCATTTAAGCAGACTGTGCAGTTAACAGAGAAGCATTTAAGAGAACCAGACTGTAAATGACACCCAAACTGCAGGGATTATATGACAGTTTGCTACCCTGGGAAGGGGATGCCAAAAATTCATGTCCCTCTGTGGGGTGAAGGAGAAGCAGCAGACACACTGTTGATCCTCACAATTTGCAAGCATCCACTGTTCCTGGGAGCAGCAGCCATAAGGTTCTGTTCCTGTCAATGCATTTTAAAGAATAGCTTGAAACAAGTCTACACAAAGGGAGAGTTAAGCAGAAGTTTATTTCTTTACTGTTTGAGACTATCTCACATTCCACTATGTCTTTTCTCTACTGAAGCAGCAAGGGATGCTATTAAAATGCAGGCAGCTTCCTCTGCTCTTCCTTAGCAACCATGCTAGGGAGAAAATGGAGTTTGGAAGGGTAAAGAATAGAGAGAAAATTTGGTTTGGTCTCTTCGACTGTTACAACAACCTTTCACACTAGTGGCAAAAGCCACTTATTTATATTCATCCTGTGGTCTCCCCTCTGTGAGAAGTAGGACTGGGACCACTCTCCCTGCACCCAAAGAGGAGGTCTGTGAAACAGATCCTGAACAGGAAGCAAAACTGGGATCAGAAGCAGTTCCATACTGCAGGTTCTGAGAGTGATGAAAGAGTGTTTTTTCACAGAAATGCAGAAATCAGCACATCCAGCTGCAACATGCTGAGATGGAAAGGTGTCTTGGACCAGTTTGGGGAACACTGCATCAGAAGCTGTTCTTGTATAGAGGGTTTGAACCTTTTTTCATGACCACCTCTTATTTCTTATCCTCTTGGGAAACCTATGAATTATTAAACATTTGTACAGATGAGAACAGGGGTATGATTCTGCCTGAGGTAGACCTAAACCCTTAAAAAACAGAAGAGTTTCTTCACCTCCAAAACAACAACTTTGAAAGTACTTCACAGTGGATGTGCTAGCAATAATCCAAGGATGCAATGGAGGGCATATCACACTGGAGTTGGTTTTCACCGTCCAGCACTTCTAAAAGCCTGCAGGCTCTCAAATGCCCAGCAGCTTTAAAAAGCAGCTGAAAAGTACAGAAAAAAAAAGACTGACTGATCAATTAAGAACACAAAAATACAAGGAAAAGAGAAAATGAACTGACTGTCACTCCCAGAACACGAAGGACTTGTTTCTTGATAAAATCACTCTTCAAAGCTTCTACAGCTCAAAATATTCTTGGGTCATATAAAATCATTAACATGGCATGCAGCTTACACATGCCTGTTGATGGTCTGTATGAGCGAAATCCAGAAGACTGGTTTTGGCTAAAAACAAAAAACAAAATATTGCTTCAGGGTAATATTTCTTTATTGTTGGAAGGATGCCACTGGAAAAGAAATATGAAATAGGAAAATATAAAAAAGATGTTTTCAAAGGATGATGGAATAGTGTATTATCTTTTAATGAGTCAATGTTATCAGGCATTAAGTAGTTCTCTTAGCGGAGACAAATACAGATTCTTTAATACAGCTAATTTAGCGGAATCAAAAATCCCAACCTACAGAGGAAAGTGTTCCCCAAAGAATATGAAATCAGAAGCACACAGTCAAAAGTAAAAGGATCTATTTCCATTCTCATATTACCACAAGGTAGCTGGCTCACACAGAGCACAGAACAACATGCTACTTCAGCAGGCCATTTTTGAGGCTTAATATCAAATTTGATAAATGCAGACATCACATTAATGTTAATTAAAAACTGTACTTAGAAGATAAAACCAGCATTTACAGCAAATTTAGTTTTGTTAGGACACAGCACTATAAAACAAACAAAATCAGTAGCACCATCCAACTACCAAGACATAATATGATCTAAAATCCAGACAGGACAGAACAGATACTCCAAGGCTCAAGTCAGCATTGGCTTTGGTGGTAAAATGTGGAGCTCCTAGAGGAAGAACCAGTTCATAGCCCTAGAAGTTTACTTGCTTTCTTCTGAGATCTGGTCTCAATATTGCACACAATTGAACGTGCTTATTTCACAAGAGCTACTCATGTATATGCCTCCAAATAAATGTAAACTTGATTATTACCATCAAAGTTATGCTGAATTTTGCAGGATTCTTTTCATGTTTATTTAAAATTAAGACTAGCAGTTGCTGTGCATTCTACAGTATTTACCTTTACCTTCTTCTTTCATGACTTAACTCCTGCCATTTCCATTAAACATTTAAGATTTAGGGGGACTTAATGCCATTTTATTCACTGCTACTTTTAATGCAATGCCAGTTTTGTCTTCTTTGATACTAAAATTTTAAAACCAGACACGTTTGCTACTATTAGTACATAAGTGTTTCTATTGAACACATAGAAGCCCACTCTTAACCATCAAATCTTGGTACACCTATAATCCATCTCGGCACTTGCTGAAACTGTTAAAATACAACTTTAAGAAATTCACCTGAAATACATGTAACATGGTATATTTAGTAAGATATGCAACATGTAAAAATGCACAACAAGCTTGTCAACAGGAAAAGTTGGTTTGCTTTCTGTGCAGGCTACTGATTCTTATAAAATCATTTTGTCTCAGTAGTACTGGCTAGGTGAAAACTAAGCATGTGAGTAACTTGGCACATATCCATATCCATGGAATCTGGCTACCATGCATGATCCAACAAGATGACCTGTAACAAAATACCTAGGTGGAAAGGTCTACCTAAAATTGACCCTGGTATCATAATACAGTAAATATTAACTGTAATCAGTACTTGTTGATGCCATCTATATATCCATTGTTACTATTTCTAGCTGAGAGAGAATTCTTGAGGAGGGAAAAACACAGAGAATTTCCCACTTCCCTGTGTAAACTTGAGTCAGTCTATAGTGATTTGTATTTTTCCATGAAACAATGAACAAGGAGGAACTAACATTGCCCTTAACCAGCTTGCAAAGAAGACTCTAGAAAGAAATTCTCCCAGATAATTTAATATGACATGGTAGATGGGGACAAATGAAGAAAAAAGAAGGAATGGGTAGATATATCCTGACAATTAGATCTACAGCTGTCTACTAAGGTGACAGTACAAAAGGCAAGCTACACAAGGGAAACACAAGTTCAAACCCTTTAAATTTTTTTTGTTGGAAAGATAGGGATATCTCTGCCTAAAAGAAGAAAGAACTCCAGCCATTTCATTTTTCATAAAGATGATACACGGGAGTTGCTTATATTTTTTTCCAAAAACTATACAGAATTTAAAAAGCAAATGTTTTGAGGTATGTCAGAATCTGAACAATTTTTCATTGTATTTAAAACCTTGAGTTCAAGGGATGTGTTTTTATGGGTTTCTTACAAGCAGAAAGAAAATCAAGCACTGAGACAGTGCCCAGACACATCCATAAAACACATGATTGATTAGATATGTTTATAACACTAAAATTGATGAGCAAATCTTTCCATGCCCCATGCATGGAAAGATGGCCCCATGCATGGATATGGTCAAATACTTTTCCTCCATAATTCACCTCCCATACTTCAATTTCTACTACAGCAGAGCGCTCCAGTGCACAAACAGCCTCACAGATCAAGGTCACAAACTTCCTCAAACATTTCTGAGAGACTGGGTTTGGCCCAGTGATTCAGCCTTCCTTCTGCCACAGGGCACCCTCTACAGATAGAGGTTGAAAGTTCCCTTCACAGGAATCATCTCATGTCAAGACACCGCAGAATTTCTGTGGCAAAATTTCAGCTGAGACACCTCAACATATGAGCTGTGTTTTGGGGTTTTCCACTAAAACATGGAATGATTCTCTATTTCCAAGACCATTTCGGATTTTTAACCGCCTAAAGATCTTTGGTTTACTGAAACCAAATGCAAATGAGAGCGAGCGTGTTTTACCACAAGTAGTAGAAAAAATTACTTAGAAGTTTGCAAATTTAAATATAAACCCAGCAGTTCTTAAAAGTAATAATTAACTAGTTATACAGGGAACTCAGAAAGCTGGGCCTTAAAATTTTAAATCAGCTAGCTTGAGCATCTCCCAGCTTCAGCTGGTTCTCAGTGCTGCCAGTTACTTTGTGGGACATGAAACAAAAGTGGTTTTGTCCAAGGTGCATACTGCGTGCACAAGGAAGACTCAGAGCATTCCCTGTCTAGTCAGCATTCCTTCCACCAGCTTCTGTCCCAGCCCCAGCATTCTCTCTTAGCAAGAATTTCAGGTGGATACTACCAGGAATTACCATGTTTCTTTAACTCATGGTAGTTAAAAACATCTTTGCTGTTTTCTCAAAGACTGCAAAGAACAGTGGCCACAGTCATGGCATCTGAGGTTCAAATAAAGATCCTGGCCTCTGCACTCCAACAGTCTGACACCTTTATTGTTTAAGCACAAATTCTATTAGAATTCTGTTGCTACTTCTAAAAAAAGTTGCAAGATTCAGCTGCGCCCATCAAATCATTAGAAATCAGTTCCTCCACAGGAGCCCAGTGTGGAGGCTGATCCCCAGAATTTGCATTACACATAAAAAGCACATCAAAGTCCCTCAGAATCTTTTCACTGATGATACAACATCTATCTACAGTTTTTTACCTCCTTTCTCAATAGATATTTACTTTCTTTCAAAAAAACTTTGGACTGCACATCTCCAGGACTGACAATTGTGGTTTTTGCCATGAGGGAAGATCCATAGCACTGAACAATTTGAGCTATGAGGCTTAATGTGCTATCATAACTATAAATATTGAAATAATATAATTCTGTGTAACAGATCAATCAGCAAACCAAAATAAACCTAGCAGTCCAGAATGGCCTGCATGACCACTGACTTCAGACTGGTGGACAAATTCTGCAGATGTTTAAAGTGTTACTGCTGGCTCAGTCCTCTGCTGAAGGACACAGAGGGGACTGCCAGCAGCAGCAGATCACACACACTTCAGGATTCTCTCCAACTGCTAATGGAGGTGGGCTTTCACTCACATCCTGCACAACAGCAGGGGAAGGGCAGCCACGTTTCCCTTCTGTGGCTCCCTCCGGCACTGAGGCAGGGAGGTGGCTGCGGGGGACAGCGTTTGCAGCTGTAGTTAAGATTCACTGTCACATGTCAGTCCTGAAGATACAATCCTCTACACTGCCTGCAGCCAATGTGACAGATATTATTAGCAGCAGTAAAAGAGTCTCTCAGAGAGACACAAAGGTATGGTTAGTTTAGCATCTACATCTAAAATGTTGTCGTCTTCTTCTGAAAAGGGAGAATTTCCCATCAGAGTGTGCAAAAGGGCTGCAAGCAGCCTCTGAAGGACCTTCACGCCTAAGTGTAACACAGAAAGAGGCATGAAGGCTCAGGAAGGTGAAAGCAACTAAAAAGAACATCCACCAAAATAAGGAATAGAAGACACAACAATCTGCAGGGACAGGTTACATGTTGCTTGCAGTACGGACCAAATGATGCAATGGGAGCTTCTGGCTTCCAGCAGCGCTGTGAGATTTGCAGAGGTGAGGAACCAACGATCATACCTACTGCCACAGTCCTTTGCTACAAAAACACGGCTGTAGTCTCCATGCACTTACTGCTGGAGAGACGTGGAGCAGCAGGAGGCTACAGAAACTCCACATAGAGACAGTCAAAACTGGATCTCTTCCTCCCATCACCCAGAGAGCATCACTCAGCACTGCCCCCAGCAACCCAGCTGGGCAGCACAGTGTTTGTGCCTGACAAGTGTTTCAGTGAGGAAGGTTACCAAAAAGATGTTAAATGTGTCAGCTGGCACAGCAGTTGTTATGGGAAATACCCTCAGAATGGTGACAGGCCTTTGAGCTGCCTTTGGGGACAGAGACCACAGAACAAGGTCTTTGTAAGCATGATTCCAACAGATGATTCCTATCCCTGTGATGGAGAAAAGTCCATCATAGGCACTTCCACTGAAAACTCTCAAAAAGATGTATTTTTAGAAAAGGTTTGCTCTACAGCTGTTTATTTTGAAAGCCAGTTTTTAAAATAAGATTGTCAAGAAAACACCGATTTTCACAGTCACTTTTGCAAAGAATTTATGTCCCAAAGCAATATATCCTCTTCCTTATCACCAACTTCTTTCTCATTTCTTGTTAGCTGCATCAGGCAAACATAACTTTAGGTGGCAAAACTGCAGGCTGGAAAGTTCAAAGCTTTGTTCACTTGGAAGAATGCTGATTATATTATTTGCACAATAAACTCTGGCAGATCACCTGCACATTTCTTCTAGCCATCTCATCTCTCCTGAATACACCGATGAGCAAAAAAAATTTGTAGTTCTTCTTAGCAACTACCATATTGCAATTACTGCAGGTCTGCTCTTAGTTTGGAGAGATACCAGGTTAGTAAATATTACATAGTGCCAGGGAAAAACATCACATCTACTTTAACAGCCCAAGTAAAAGAGAGAAACTATGGATTCTGCTCCATGTTAATGCCCTTGGGCAGATGATGCATCCTGAGGAGCCTCCTGCAAGAAAAAGCAGCACAATCTGCCCCACAGGCTCACTACACATTTTAATTGGATAAGCCTCAGCCACATCAGGAGTCGTATCCATTTTCTACCATAGGCTGCAGAGGTTCTTGCCAAAAAATGTGCTGCTTCTACATTTTGGATTAAAATTTATTGATGCAGCAGGTGACAAAATCAGTAATTCAATGCTCAGAAAAGACAGGAGATATGGGAGTTGGGGCACGAAATGAAAGATCTGAGCGGGCACTTATTTTTGGTATATATGTTCACTAAGTTGTTGATCAATGACTTGCAGGTGTGACTGCAGGATGAAAAATCAGGGGTAACCACTGACAGATCTTGTGGATGATAAAACTACCAAGATAAGATTTACACAGGCAGCATGAGATGGATCCAAAAGCAGAAGGAAAACCCACTCCTGTCCCTAACCCTCATCTTCGGGTAAGGACTCCAAAAGTTTTTTCTGGATGCAAAGAAAGCAGTTTGAGTTTCAGTATCATAGTTCCATTTTCAAAAAAAGCAGCTGCTTTTCAACAGTTTCTGGGAAGTCTAAGCATCAGTCACTTGCTGTTTAAAAGTATAAAAAGAGATGTTTTCTTGAAAAAAGAAACAACAGATAATTACCAAAAAAAAAAAATCTGAAAGCCACCGAAGTGTTTTCAAGCTTTATTAATATGTGTCCCAGTTGCTGGGATTATCAGTACCTCAGCACCACTGCCACTGAATGTGAAGCTCAGTTCCACTGTGAAGAAAATTCAGTTGACAGGGCAGGAAAGTACTTACTGGAAATTTTACTTGGTATCATTACCAGTTCAAAGCATTGCCTGCATAAATGCTACTGACAGCTGTACTCATTGCACCACACCCAGTTTCTACTATTTTTTGTTTTCTGCATGTGTTGAGTCCTTCCATCTCTTACTCTTGCAGGTCCAAGTCTGCAATTCTTTCCTTTTAGTATTACTTCACACTACAGAAAGCACTGTAATAGCCATTTTTGACAAATTAAGTAGATCACAGTGTGGTAAACAAGTTAGCCTCTGTCCCTCTCCTCCTCCTCTTCCCATTCCCAGCATGAAAATAGCTAGGGCTAAAGCAACAGCTGGGGATCATTACACTGACAGGAATAGTTTAGTAAACTGCAAGAGGGGAAAACATGTCATATCCAAAAAAATCAAAAACACATTAGAGCATCAGGACTGAAAAAACATGTGAATTCAGCTCCAGGGATAATGCTATGACTCCTCTTTCACTGATAACAAATGACTTACAAAAACCCTGGTCATTCAGTGTTAACCCTTTTCCCCAAGCTTCCCACTCGCACCACAGAGTTAACAAATACCCTGAAACACCTCCAGTCCTCACAGCCAAATGAGACACACTGGCTACTAAGCAAAAACAAATTTAAATTGAGTCAACTTCAAGCCACTTCACATAAATATATCATTAGCTTACCTTCACTGCACCTCTTACTTTTAAGCATAGTCACAGGCTGTGGTTGCAGCAAGAGGATACAGGGAGTCTGGTGTGCCTCTGGATCTGCCATAAGAAATGCCAGAGCAGATCAGCTCCCCGTACATTCAACACATTTTCTGTGTTTTAATGTGTCAGAGCACTATTTGCATAAATAATTCCAAACAGTGGGATGCATTAGGCCATACTTCAGAAAGGCATCTGTGTGTTTTGTGAGTGGTTTCTGACACGGCTTATCCATGAATTTGCATTGCTCACACACATCCCCACAGCAACCTCAGGTCCACTGTGAAGCAGGAAGATACAGATCACCCGTTACAGAAAAATGTCACCCAGCATTCCTGTGAGATGCCTTGGGTGCAGGGGCTGCCCTCCTGCTGGGGATCTCCTTGGGACTGAGAGCTTCCACATCTACTCATGCAGGTTTCCTGACCCCTCCTGGATGAGGTGGGGCCAGGGCCAGCTGGACCTTCAGGTGCTGCAGGTGTAATGACAATAAGGTCTAGATTACTCCTGAAGAAAGTTCAGTGCTAACAAGCACTTGCACGACTCCTGATCTCTTCAAAGTACTGAACAGATATTAATAGTTTAATCAAAGGCTAAGCTAACTCAAATTACCTCCCATTTGCTGTGGACCAAGAATGTGCACACAGTTCGTGCAGATCAGATGGCATGCAGGAACTTGTTCTGTGTCTGGGCCCTGAGATACAAATCTTGGAAAAAGACAGGTGAGTTTCACTGTCAGGCCCCGAGTCACACTGAATGTTTTTGAAGGGAGAGCTTGCCAATAAAAAAAAAAAAAGAAAAAAAAAGTGTTTGGTTTAAGAGCATATAGCACAGATGTACAGAGATGTAGTATAGAAGTGGAAAAGTTGGAATTGAGTTTTGGAAGTACTTAATTCTAAGCTAAACTCATGTGAATCCTAACTGGGTTTTGAGTAGCTTTCTGCAATTCCCTCTTCATATCTCTCATGAGGGGCTACCATACAGTTGTGTTAACTGATCTAGGAACTGCAAACTGGGCTCTAGTATTTGAAGATTAAATCATTCCAAGGCATTCTTGAATAGAAAACATGTTTATGGATTCCTGAATTCTAGGAACTTTGCAAATAACTGCCCTAACACATACTTTGAAAAATACAAGCTTAAGTTCTTTGACTTCTGCATGTCAAATCCATTTCTGTGTAGTAAGGATCACCATTTCCTAACCTTCAATGTCAAGTCCTAATTAAAAAATAAATAAATAAATAAATAAATAAATAAATAAATAAATAAATAAATCAGATTTAGGAGACATCTGTTTTCCAGAAATCAGGAAGCAAGATATAGTGTATTCCAGATAGCTGCTTTTCATGGGAATCATTAAGAGAATAGATGAGCATTGTCAGCATTAGTATAGACAGCCCTTATTTGTCCAGTTTTATTAAGAGTGAGGAAGAGAAATGCATGCTTTTTCTGTCTTGGTGACAATGAAACTAAGCTGTCCCATTTTTAGAGGGACCAAAAACTAAGGCACAACAGTCATCACTCTCACTCAATGCTAATTCTGTATTTCCATAAGGGTTTACACGTGGATGCTTCTGTTCCTCTGCTGCCCATAAGAACTGGCTCTGCAAAATACAGTGCATGCTACAGAATAAATACAACAGGCATCCCGAGTCTGCAGGAGACTTGAATGGAGCAGCAGCAAACCTACAGTGTTATTATTTTCTTCACATGACAGGAAAGAAGCTGGCAGCATCTATTTCTCTTTCCTAACCTTCATTTGGTAGCTGGTGGAAAGCAGCTTCCCTTATCACATGTGACATTAGAGCATCATGAATTAGCCATGGGGTAGGCTGATGGTATTGCTGAACTTTGCAGAGTCAACAAAGCTTTTCCAATAACCAGAATTATGCAAGATTTCCATAGCCCTAATTCACTTCAACTTGAGACAGCAACAAATCTTTTTATATTGATTAAAGTAAGACAGGATTGCTTCTTCCTTGTACATGTTATCCCCCTGTACAGCTTGTGCTATTTAATGATTGGATGAAAGATGTATCCTGGTACATCCAAATGCAAAGTGCTCACCTTCTGTGAAAACCAATGCTTGCAAATACAGGACAGATGCAAGTTCTGGCTTTTTTTTAAATTTTGGGTTGTTTTTTTCCTCTGAAGATTGATGTGCTGTCTCCAAAACAGATAAAGAAATCTGGGAACGCTGCCTATACTAATGGATTTATAATTCCTGAACTTGAATTTGAGGACTGGGACTTCAGTTTTCCCTCTCCATATTTTTTTAACAAAGAATATTCCAATGAAAACATGCAACAAAAATAGTAATATTTTTAAAAATTAACAACAAGCTAGCTCTTGATAGATGTTCAATAGGCTTGGTAGGGGGAGTGACAACTGGGGCCAGAAACCAAACAGTTTTGTCTGGCAACTCCAGCAGGCCTAGACTTTGTACCAGAGAAAAATCCTCTAAATGCAACTGCTAAAATCCTCTTCCACACACTGGCCATCTTTATGCAACAAACATGGCCTTATTCTATCTGGATTATTGTCCTCAATACCTACCCCTCCTTTATCTTGCTTTGCTGTGCAAAATGTCAGAAAGTTATTTTCCCCTCCTTTCAGATGACATTACTCACTCTTAAAATCAGTCATCACCTTATTCTGAGGCCACTATACTCCAGATCTTTGTTTCCTTCTGTAAGTTCCTACTAAAATTTCATTTGTAGATAGACAGATCCAGTGTTTCTGATAAAACATAAACCTTGCTGCTTGCCATTGCCTTTTTGTGATGTTCTGCCATTTTTCTCTGTAACCTTTTCCCAGTTCCTGTTTGTTGATATTCATAATGCTGTGCACATGAATGGATCACTGCCTTTTTTAATCTTCTCAATCTTTTTCAATCCCTCCAGATCCTCTTCTTTCCTTTTACATATCACTCCCTGGAATCTGACCTCTCTCTGTCTACACAGTATTTCAGAATTGTTAAATCCTCATTAAAAAAATCACACATATTTGCAAAATACCATCAACTAAAACAAAATCACATTTAGATATATACACAACACTCCTTGCACACTCTCAAAACAAGAACATAGAGACACTTAAAACATGGTACTCTTCTCTTCTTCAAGGCACAGTTGCCACTCCAGAACAAGCCTTTACACCTTTAATGGAACAGCCTTAAAACCTTGCTCACAAGAGGCCTACAGACATAGGGGAGAAGAAGAAATTTTAAGTTTGAAACCAAAACTTCCAAATGCAATTGTCTCAAGCTCCCAGCACTGCAAGTCACTTCATACAGAGCTCCAGGCTGGTCGAGTGACATGCTTGAATGCCCTCAGGGACAAGAGGTCACAGGAGTCAGTGGGAAACCCAAAATCTGGACTACTGCCCAGAAAGCAAAAACCAGGCAATATGCAAGAGTGGGAAAAAACCACACCACCATCCAAAAACAAAACAAAACAAAAAAATAAAACCCCCACAAATGAATTATACAGAGCAGAGCCTGCTAACCTTCTCGTAAGCTGTGGTATGAATCCTGATACGTGCTTGAACAGCTCTTGCCTTGCTTTGACACAGTCTCTGCGAGCGGCACAATCCCGACATAGGCAGGCTGCAGTGTCTTGGCTTTATCCAACATATTAGAGGAAATCCCTGGACCTGAAGGCGGATTCTGTAACACAGGAGGTGTCCAGGCAAGTGGAAGGGGTGCTTAATCCTCACGAGTGACCCAACTGCAATCCCTCTCTACCAGGTTTCGGTCACTGCACCAAGCGGTAGAGCAGAAAAAAATCAGTTTACTGCTTGATTCCAAGGCTGTGCTTGCATCAGAACAGAGAGGTTCTGTAGGCACAGACAAAGCCTGACAGCCAACATCTAAAGATAAAAACCAGCAAGGCTCTTGGCAAAATTTTTCTTCCTACGATCTCAAAGCTCAAACAGAAACTTCAGTGTTTCAGCAAGCAGCTATAAGCATTCGGGCACCCAGTATGCAGAGCACTGCTTATCAACAGATGCGTGGACTTCTTTGTGGGGCCACTTGCAGTAACAGCCAACCTCATTCACCCAAAATAGTGAACAGTTGGTTTCTCTACTCACACTGCAGACACCTGCCAGACAGGCAATATCATGTGATAGAGCAGAGCCCTCTCTCCCCCTGCATCTCCCGACTGTAAGCACGCTGTGCACACAGCTAGGAGAATACCCCTGCTCTGAGTGCAGAAGCTTTTTCTCCCTTCTTGCTTAAACCCTTAGAAACAAGAGCATGAGCTATGGAGAAAGCTAAACTGATAATCCAAGAAACACAGTCTTCATATGCATTTGACCTGAGACCACACACAGGTAAGAGCAGGCTACTTCTGTGCAAGCACATATTCTCACCCCTTCTTCCCTTAAATCTCTTCTCCCAGCCTAGTAGAAACACCTACCTGAAGATAATCTGCAGCCCCAAATCCACAACCTTCTACTGCAAGCACAAGAACTTCAGAATCTGTGTTTGCATGGGGGCAGCCACCTCATCTTAGCTCATTTCATGTGTATCATGAACGGATGTCAGCCACATGGCTGACAAATTTTGGTTATACATACTGCCCAGCATGGTGCTGGAATTGGAAGTGGCCAGTTCCATCTGAGCAACAACACCCAGGAGGTACTCTCACCAGTACAGCTGGTAGCTATGTTGGCTTTTAATTTTGCTAAGCATGAATCATAAGAAATGCAATGAAGTCTGGGGTTAAAAAAAAAAGAGAGAGAGAGATATGTCCAATGATTACACGATTACCCATACCTAGAAAAAGTATTCTTGAGAAAAAAAAAAAAAGAATAGTAATCAGTGTCATCCTACACACCTGGAACAAAGATAACCACATGGACATTACAAAAATAAAAAGATGAATACTCTAAGCACTACAGGAACAGTTTCCAATTCATATTATGTTCCCATCCCAATCAAGACAAAATTTTCTCATTTCCAAACAGTCTGAGAGGCATTCAAGCCATTTTATAAAGCAAGGGTGGAATTACAATCAGGGAAAAAATGTCTTTAATAATGAAAGTAATAGCTAAGAAAAGTAGTGTTCAACCAAATGCTAGATGGCATCAGTGACATTTCTGAGTATTTTCAACAGTACTCTTCTTACTTTGAAATGTTCAACCTTCCCTCAGGAATGAATCCAAACTCCAATCTTCCTGTGAGTAAAAAATACACCTTTGGTGATAATATAAAGCTCTGTAATTGCAATACTCCTGAATTACCACCATATCCTCAACAGCAATTTTCATCTTAATTTTAGGATTTGTAAAAGTCAGGTGAAGGTTCAGTCTCACAGTGAACTTTAGCCAGTAAGGTCAAATTACTGCATAAATAGAAAAGCCTGTTTCTGCATGAGCATTAGCAGTCACGGCACTGTGGAGAGCCGCCTTGGGAAAGAGAGCCAGCACGCCACAAGAGTTCTAAAGACAGGATGAAGGAGGAGATAAAGGAACACATTGTCCAGATCTCCCCTTTCAGCAGCAACACAAAACTGCACATTGAATCAGGCCTGATACTCTGAACAGGGAGGTTCCGTAACTGTAATAACTAAAAAACAATTATCCAGTGCCAGACCAGTTCTGCTTTTTTCCTGGCAAGAATATACCATCTGGATGGTAAAAATGATGAGACTCAGCTACAGAGGTGGGAACCTACTATTATTTTGCCAACCAGGGCCTCTGAGTTAGCAGGTCACTACAGCGTACAAAACCTGAGAAACATGAGCTGCTGCTCATGGAGCAAAGCTGCCAATATCCAGGTATTGCCAAAGCAGCCCTAAGACGTTGTCCAAGTTCTGAAGAAGAGAACTTTAAGAACTGATGAAGATCTAATCCTTTCAATGTATTACTGTAGAACTGCAGATATGTACACAGACACACCTTTCTTTTTTCCTGTGCAGAAAACAGCTTGTATAAAAAACACTTGACTAGCTCAATGGTAATTAGGTAAATCTTTTATTTCCTGAGGAAGATATTCTAAAATTTTGTCTTACAGTATCAAATTTGTCCCACAGCATTATTTAGTGTTCTAAAAGAAGGAGTAATCATCCAAATTATCTGGGCAACAGCACTCCAAAGAGGACATGGATAATGTCCCCCATGCTGTAAGAAGATAAACTCCAGAGGGCCTAGACTAGAGGATACCTTCAACACACAAGCAAGCACGCGTCGGTTTTCTCCTTGCAAAACGTGGAATCTAAGAGATAAGTAAAGGCCAAGAGCAACCTGTCTTGTATGAAACACTGATACCATTTTCACTTGTTTATAAACATAAAAAAAGTTTTTAGAAGTTTAATTTGTTTTACTGTATCCTGATATACTGGGTAAGAGATCTGAAAGTCTGATCAGCAATCACATGGACAGAAATATCAATGCACTGTAAGAAGTAACTTTGATAGATACTCTGGAAATCAGCAGGGTAGATTGGAAAACCCATTTCACAGCAGAGATAGAATTCCAACAGTTTCAGTTGCTTAACCACTCCAGAAAAGTAGGATCAACCCCACTAACACACACCCAACATTCAATATCTTGCACAACTTTTACCGTGGAATTGGCAGAAGAGCTGTTGGCAAAACAATCACCCTTACCAAGGACACCTAAGTACTTTCCACAGATTTTTCATCAGAAGAACATCAGGCTCTGTTTTCATAATCTAGTCCATGAGACAGGAATGGAGCTGTACATCCTCTGACTTTCAAGTGTGAAATAAGACACAGAATGTGGGGATGTATTCTTCCTCAAGATGCTGCATCAGGCGCACACAGGCTTGCACAGACACTCTTGCTCCTTCTGGAGGGCATGGAATGCAGCACTTGCATTTGAGGTACCACTCAAAGTAGTGAGTAGATAGTGGTACCTCAAATACACACAAATTTTAATTAATTCATTTCTTGTATCTATCTTCAAAAGCCAGGGGAAGGGAGAGGAGGGCCACACTAATCTTAACATAGGGCAGACCTTGGATGAGCTCAGCTGTAACACAAACCAGCATCATTAGTTTCTTTCCCCCCCAAAATACTGCATTTTTAAAGTCAAATTATTAAGCAGATAGAAAATCTGTCCATAATCTCCACCACCACCCTCAAATGTGCATTTTTCTCCTCCTTTCACCTCCAGTCCTCTCTGCAATTCAATGCAGGTTCTCCTCTTTCCCCCAGTAATAATGTTCTCACAGGATACAACACCTGCAATGATCTGCATGCACATAATTTAGTGATGAAATATAAACAATGTACTGCTAAAAACTTACTCAGGCAACATAAGAGAGATCTCAGCCAAAGTCTAAGCCAGATAAATCCTGAGAAAGAAGTATGAGCCCACCATATTTGAAGATCTGTCTGAGATTTCTAGCAAGTAGACAAAAGTTGGGAAAATAATGGAATGCTGCACTACATCACTTTGAGTTTTGATGTCTTACAACTCAATTCATTTTATATTTCAAAATAAATACAGACTGCACACTGACACTTGTGTTGCTCATTTCTCAGCTAGGGATCAGCTATGTAATGTGAGTTCACTGTGGATATTCCCAGGATGCACCAACAATGCCTCCCACCAACAATGACCTTTAGGAAGAGGAAGAAAAGCGTGGCTGGGAGCACCAAACATTTTTGCTTCTCCAGTTCTCAGGAAGAGTCTGAAATTTACCTACTCTTATATTTTCAGCCAGCTGGTGACAGCTAGTGCTGCCATTCAGCTTTCAGAAAACTCCTAGACATGACAGGTAGCCAAAGCTAAACCACCATGCAGATGTAAAAATAGGTCACAGCAGCAGGAATCATGCCTGGGAACCTGGACTTTTGTTGTAGCTTTTGAGCAGCTCTTCAGTCTTCCAACCCACTCTGGGATATACCACCACCCCTGCTTTTGGCAAGTTGGCTGTCATTGAGCTGTAATTACTGTGAGATGAAAGCATAAAAATAACTGCTGCACAGGGTGGAAAACCTATCAGATGATGTCAAGGCGAGTTTTGAGCCCTCCCTTCCCCCCACCTCCCCCCCTCCACTTCCTTTCCTATGTCACTTTCTCATTACCTCACTGTCTCTAATTCTGAAAGTGCTTCTCTCTGCATCTTTCAGCTGTCAAAGTGAACTTTACACAGCAGCTAGAGCCAAATCAACCCCCAGCCCATATATAAACTCTGCCACCCACTCCATTCCTTGGGATTCAGCCAAGATGTCAGTTTGCCTTTCCCTGAAAACACGAAGCACATGAAATCCTCGATCCCTATCTGCAAAACACTGGACCAAGAAGAATCAGTTGAGCCCAAGGAATGCAACTCTGATCTGCATTTGATTAACTCCACAGATTTCCAACCAGCAAGGCAAGTCAACATGGTAAGTGAGGTGTGGAAAGGCAGCAGCAGCAACCCCATCCCCCTCTGCTAACAATGAGTAACTCAGCCCTGCCTGGCTCCCAGGCTCTGCAGACCTAAGGAGCAAAGTGTCCCACAACAAAGCCAAAACTTTGGATTTCCCCACCTCTCCCCTCCCTAGATCAGGAGCTCAGATGTCAGTACTGCAAAGGGACTCCAGAAATATTACTACAAGGGCTGAAAAGAGGGAAAATACAGAGGAAGGGAAGCAAAGATGTTGGTTCACTTATGGACCATGCCTCTCCTCCTTCCTCCCTCCAGGACCCAGTGCACTGAGCAAGCTGGGTGTGATAAAGAGAAAAAAATGGTCCAGAGGTCTGTAATACTCTAGATAATATGCAAACAAAAGCATTATGTAGCACATGCTCCTGATACATGTGAGGGTAACATCTGCTCAAAAGGTGTCACCTATGCAGCCAAAGAAAATGGTGCAAATTTAAAGACAAGTTGGTTAATTTAGTTGGATTTTCTTCAGAAAACCACTGAGAGCAGTTCTGTTAATTCTGTGCTCTAAAAAGCTGCATATATACTCCTTGACTACAAAAGGGTGTTGCCCAAGGAGAGATTTTGAGCCCAGAGAAGAAGAAATGGTGGATTCTCTGACCAAAGTGAAAGGACTCTGTCCATGACAGAAAACTTCACAGTAGAGGGTAGAACAAAAGCAGAGGGATTAAGAGAAAGAAGTTTTACAACCAGTTCCCAAACAGCTACAGCCCACTGAGCGTATAAGCCCAACACAAACAAGCAAGTAAATTAAAAACACATATCTAAGCACAACTTATTTGCTATTTTTACCATTTTGTTTGATAAATTCTGGTTAGATGCAAACACTGTTGCATACCTCGTTATAGTTCAAAAGTTACTAGCCCTTCTTCAAGTAACCACCCCGTTGTGAGCCCCCAGAACTGGTTGTATGAATGCTCTCACTCTGTTCCAGTGCAAAGTTAGAAAGATTAGCTCAAATTACCTTGGCTAAGCCAACGAGCTTCACAGTGAGAGCTCACACGTCAAGAACCACATCTCAAATGTGGGGTGAGTATCTCCAGTGCAGGGCCTTAACTGAGAGCTGCTCCAGCTGGAATCACAACAGAATTCCATATATTCCTTTAATTCAGCTATCACCCATCTTGCTGTAAAATAATTACTCAGACCAAAGGAAGTAACAGTTCCTTGCTCTTACCTAAGAGCAATAGTTTATTTGTTATAAAAGAGTCAGAGAATTCAAGCCAGAGACAGTCACTCAAGGTTGAAGTTAAAATTGTTCTTATCAGCCTTCCTGCCTACAGTTAATCTGCAAATTCACCCACATGCTCCCCAAATAACTTCAACTTCTCCAGGGGTAGGCAGATGTGCTCACACAGGTACAGATGTGCATTTCCCCACCCCCACCACTACCCACGAGCAGGAACTCTCAGAGGTTGCAGAAATCACACACACAGAATGACAGAGAATACCGAGTTGGAAGGGACCCACCAGGAGCATCGAGTCCAACTCTTAAGTGAACAGCACTGACATGTGAGTATACACTGTGACCAGAGGAGAACACTGAGCACAAGACTTTTCAAAACATTTCAAAACATTTCCTCTTACAGATATTCCAGACTTTAATTTAAACCACTATGAACAAGTGAAAACAGCAAAGTCCAAAACATTTGGTTTTGCTCTCAAGAGCAGAAAAACAGAGGAAGTTCTGGCTGCCAGACCAAGGGGGTTAGTGAGCAGGACAGAGTGGAAAAGGAAGCAATTTGAATTTGTCTTGAAACAGCAAATTGGTTTTAGGAGGGAGTAACTGGGAAAGGAAAGGAGGAAGATACCCTTCCCCTCATGTTAAGGCATGTCTAAGAGTTTGAGAAGTTATGTCACTAATTCCTGTGGTTGTTGAGCAAAAGCTATCCTGTACTTCTCTCTCCCACATCCTTTAAACGTCTGGCAATAAAAGGTTTCTTCTCTATGAAACCCTCCTACTTACTGCACTTACCTGCAAACACTTGGAAAATGCAGTCTATTTTTAAAGTACCTAAACAAGAGAGGAAACAGCCAGGCTGTACTCTGTGCTCACACACTGCTTGTGGAAGGATTAGCAAACCCTTCATTTACTTCTCAGCTTATACTAGCAGAATTGCTACTAGGTAAACCTTCATTACAGGACTGACTTCTGCCCAGAAAGCTACTTCCTTCTCCAAACACACTGGTTACATGGGCAGTAACAACACTGTTGAGGCTTAATGTGGCCATTATTATTGGTTAATCTGATACAGAATTGCAATCTCAGAATCTAGGTTGCAGAGGTTTTCTTCACAACTTGAAAAAAACTGCACTAATGGAGATATAATTCTAAAAAGACCATAAACCATCCCATTAATTAATAAGTTAGTAGCCAACCCTAATCATTTAGATACGGGTTTTTTCAACTCTTAACTTTTTCTCCAAAAGTGGTTCAAGTCCTTTGTCAAAATCAGGTAACAGTAGAGGCTTGGTTGAGGTAAAGTAGCTTTATGATACCTCTAAACCAATTCAGTGGTCAGCTGCCAGTAAAAGCAGTGGCCTCCTTTTCCCTCATCATGGGTGCTCATCTCGCCTCACAGCAGAAAACTGCTATTGTCAGGATTATTTGAGATAGAAAACAAATTTCTCTTTATAATGTATAGTATAATGTATAGTTCTTGCACTGCCAAAAATCTATAAATCACCTCCAACATCAAATGCTCAAACTCTTCTTTAGTGCTGAAATTCAGCTACTCCCTGGATATATCAATGCCAATCTCAAGCTCTCATGGTGGCTTCAACACCTGAATTTGTTTCCAGTATAAAAATGTAGTGTGTTTGAGTTTTAATCTGTAGCTACAACATAAAATGAGCCTGAGACAATGTCAAGGCACACAACCATGATATGGTTAAACTCATGATATGGACTCACTGATCCTGGAAAGAACTTCCAGGGTCTTGTATGGATTCATCCCCCCTCCACACATGCAGCCCTTTCAGATCTTAAGTGAAATATAAAGCACAAGTCTCAAAAAGGGGAGAATTTTAGACTAGATTTGGGATAGTTTTACCTGGATGCTGCTAATTTACTCAGCTTTTGATTAGCAAGAAAAATATTCTTGTCATGTTATGGTGGAAGAAGTCCTTTAATGCTTTCATGGGACTCACTTGCCTATCACTTTAGGAAGATGCAGTTTTGACAGTACTACCATTCCTTTTCTCCATAGACTCCATTTTTAAGTGAATCCTATTCTGCATCAACCAAACCACAGATTTATTTTCCTTTATCTAAAGGGAGGGAGGAAAAGATACAGGCCTCCTTTACAAGGAGCATGATTACTTTTAAAACAAATTTTATCTCATATTCAAGATTTATGGTAATGTCAGCCATGAAAGCAAAGAAAAAAGGCAAGTAGCTGTGAGGGTGTATCCTCTCCCCAGCAAAACCTGCCAATCTTAGGAGTTTTAATCACCAACTGGCCTAAAAGCACTGGAAGGCACGTAGCCTAAGTGCTTATAACTGTAAAGAAAACTGCGCTTGGAACATGATGTTCTGATTCAGACATCAGCTTTCTGTTCTGCTTGTCTCCTCCTAAATCTGTAAGTTCACCAGAAACAATATGCAGAGAAGTCTCCTCAGTCACAATTTTCCATTAGCTGTCTCACACCCCTTTAGGATCTTCCTTTCTTGCTTTGGTATAAGTTACCAGAATTTATCAGTCAGAACCTCACATTTATAGATTCTAATCAATTCAAATCTATTAAAAAACCATTTTGGTTGGATAAACTAGGTTAAAACAAGTTAAGAGATTTACATATAACACAGAGTCTGTGTGTCAGAACTGGAATTAGAAATCCCTGTATCCTCCCTTCCTTGGCTACGGAATCTAT
This sequence comes from Fringilla coelebs, assembly GCF_963513975.1. Classification (NCBI taxonomy): domain Eukaryota; kingdom Metazoa; phylum Chordata; class Aves; order Passeriformes; family Fringillidae; genus Fringilla; species Fringilla coelebs. Next base: position 49,038,166 of record NC_140033.1, on the reverse strand, counting down.
TTTATGAATCCAGACACAAGAGAGGGACCATTAAGGTGGGACTGCATAAAAGCAAACAGGTGGAGGATCTAACTGAATACAGAAACATACAAAGGGAAAAGATATGGTTGTTAGATGGCTGCCAGTTGTTATGATCTGGCAGAACTTGGCTGCTCACTGCCAGTACACCCAACAGTTGGCTAAACAGAAGTCACTTGTGAGCAAATCTTTAGAACAAAACCAATTTTAAGAGAACAGACATTGCCATATGCTTACTTTTAGCAGCTATGCTATAGTAAGGCCAGAACTGACTATGAATTCACAATTCTCTCCTATCAGAAAATATTTTTCCCTGGGCACGACAGCAAATCTGTCGTTAGGTTTCAGCTACAGTGCGCAGAGACAGACGTGGTGTAAGAGAGGAGAGCAGCTGATACTGTCTGCCTGTCTGTCCTGACTCAGTGAGGCTTGGACACTGCCTCCTGCGAGACCCTCCCAGAGAAGCTGATGAAGTAGGTCTGAGCCAGCTGAGGAGATGTGAGGTGGACTGAAAACTGACTGGCTGGGCCAGGAGGGTGCAGCAGCACATGCTGGGGGCTAAGTGGCTGCAAAGCAGCTTGGCAGAAAAGGGCCAGGGGATCCCACTGGACACCAAGTTGAACATGAGGCAGCCATGTGCCTTGGACAAAGAAGGCTAAGGAAGGCATCCTTGGCTGCACTAGGAGCAATGTTCCCAGCAGACCAAGGGAGGTGATCCTACTCTGCTCAGCCCTGATGAGGCCACCCCTGCAGTGCTGGCTCAAGTACAGGAGAGCCATACTACAGAGCTTATCCATCTAAAAACCTGAAGGAATGGTACAAAGGACACAGAGCCAGACTCCTCTCAAATGTCACCCAGTGACAGGATCAGAGTCAATGGGCACAAAACGGAACACAGGAGGTTCCCTAAAAACATCGGGAAAGAATTTTTTTATTGGGAGTGCAACTGAGCACTGGCACAGGATGCCCAGAGAGGTTGTGAGGTTTCCACCTATGGAGATATTCAAAAGTCATCTGAACACAGTCATAGGCAACTGGCTCTAGGGGAACCTGCTTGAGCAGGGGGTTGGAGAAGATGACATTCCAACTTCAACCATCTGTGAGAGATGTGTAACCACCCTTTTTCCAGGAACTTGTTTGTCTGTTCATAGATAGGTAACAACCTCAGAGTAAAATCAAAGCAAATTCTAACATGACAAATCTTGTACTAGAGAAATGCTCATATTTTTAATATCCTCCTAAGAATCACTGACTTCTAATTTAATTCTTAATATTTTGACTCTATAATGCACTGTATCTTATTCTTTGGTGGACACTCTTTTCTGTCTCTTGGACTTACTATCCAGCCGCTGCCACCATTTATAGGCTCCATGACCTAGAGTTTCAGTTTTCTCATCCTACTTACGATTTCTGAGTTGAAACTGTTTATCTGCTTCCTCAGCTTCACTGCCCAGTACAGAGTTTAAGTGTTATTACCCAAGCCAGATGAAAGAATCTAGCATTAAGCTCTCATCATTCCTTCTTTTTGAGGGCTCAAGGTTTCATAAGAAAGTTCAGTGAGTTAATTAGTCACTGATCCATCAGAAAAGTGAGGGGGTTTTAATGGCTTTGTTTCCAAAAGAGAATTAGACTCCTCACAAAAAAGTCCAATTGTCCAAGCTAGCTGGGGCTAAGCAGTAGGTGCACTCAGCTGCTACTGCTGCTGCAAAACAGGAGTGAAGGAAAAGTACAACCCCTTCCCCTCCCTTCCACTGGTCACAACAAATCATTGGGACAAACAATTTAAACTGTTTTGTGTTATTTCACCCTTGAGACAAGCTTCTTCATTTCTGTTTCAATTTAGTTTCTTTATTTTAGTTTACCATAAAGATATTGGGTCCCAAGAGACAGAGCTGCCACATTTCTGTTTGGATATCTTGAAGATAAACATACAGGCATGTGCTGTGTATAGACAGCCAGAGCATGTGAAATAAAATCAACACTCTGTGGGCACATCAGGATTACTCTTTGTACTACAAGCACACTAGATACTTAATTAGCACGAGCACAACAGCTTCATGATATGTCAGATTTATTATGATTATCCTGCAGAAACGTTTGGGATTTCTGAATGTCTTCTTCCCTCTCGGTTAATGGAGTGCAGTTGCAGCAGGGCAGCCAGACATCTGGAAATTCTGCAGAAGTGTTAGAACAACCCTCATGGTCCAGGATGGGGGAGGAGGCAGAAGGAAAAAAGTGGGCAGTCTGGGAAAATAAGACATATACAAGAAGTAGTATCTGCTATTAAATCAACCCCCTGGAAATTAGGTTCCCACCACAATTTAGGCCCCTGGCTCTCCACAACCAACTTCCGTTACAGCAATAAAACTATGCACAGCCAGCCTCCTGATACAAGTTAGAAAGAAGTACTCAAGTACTTGACAATGCCAGAATTATGATCTTAGGACATTTTTCTCCACTAAGTCCTCCCACATTTTTCCGTTTTCTGCTCCCAGTTCTCTCCTCTTCCCCTAAATCACTCACTCACCATTTTTCACTAAAGAAATTATTTTCCCCCCTGCTAACTCTCCAAATTAGTTGCTACTCAAAATTCTAAATCAAGCTCTGCAATCTCCTGTCCCAATTAAATCAAAGGAAAGAGTAGCTCACATAAACAACATTTGCAAGATCCAGTTTTAGCTTCTAGATTTTGCAGCAAAGTTTCCAGTCCTGCTTTAGGGCCAGAAGGTTAAACATTTCTCAATGACGCAGGCTCCCTTAGCAAGACAGAGATGAGAAAGGGGTCCAAAAAAACCTCATTCTTCCCAGGCACTAAATCAACAACCACAGCAAATAGTGACTGCCTCTCTCCAAGGAAAACTGGGAGGAGTGGAGCAGGCTCTTATTATATGCAGCCACTTTGTCTGTCACCATAATGCAAAAGCCCAGTACAAAGAGAAGAAGAAAAAATAATCATAAGAACAACAAAGTTTTAAAAATCCCAGAAGGGAGATTGTATATTGTGCACTATATAGAAATCATAATAAATTAAAAAGCAAACAAACTTAAAATGCTGTTGAGCACTGCAAGTCTGTTTAAAATTGCTGTTCTTTTCTGGTCCATTTAAAGTTGCCAGTAATTTTCAAGCTCAAACTTAAAAGATGTTTTGACTTTTAAATGGGCTGAAATTTTCATGTCTTAGAGACCACTTTTTATACACTACATATTCCAGAATCTCATTAATCTCTCAGTTTTCAAGGAAAGATTAGCAGTAGTGGTTTTTCCAAAAGGAGACTATTGACCAGGATCTTGTTCTTACTTATTCAGAGGTAGCATGAAATCAGCAAAGATATACTGAAAAGTTTTCTGTATATTTCAGTTTTTAGTGAAGGAACATAGAAGGCTCTAATCCCAAAACGTTTGGGAATGTTTTGACTAAGTCAAGTTCAAGGTGCTTTCGGAACCAAATGTTTTGCGAGTTGCAATCTTTCATCAGTGATACCTCAGTGTCACATAGTAACTTTAATAAATCAAAACCACTCAATATATTTTTAAAAGGCATATATTTGAGTTGACATCAGTGCACACAAAGTCCAAATCTCAACTAATGAAAAACACAGACAAGGAACAACAGCTTCAACCAGAGTATCTCCAGCAGAATTTAAAAAAAAAAGAAAAAAAATATCTCCTCAAGGTCACTTATGATTACAGACTGATCAAGCCTACTTGTGCTTCACTGGAAGCTGCAACTTCTTTATTTGGGATATGCTCATTTTTGAGGAAAAACAATCAGGGCAAAGAAAATGGAAGACTACAAAGAACTACAAATACATTTCTCAACCTACTTTTCACATGGGTTAATTAAATAGGTTCATATCCTGTTGGGGATCCAGTGCTGTGCATAATGCCTGGGAAGCATCATTAACATTATGTAGAGGATTGGATTTAAAATAAGCATCACTACAAAAGAAAGATACAAAAAAAACATTAAGCAGGTCACATTAGCAGATACTATTTTAGCACTTGCCTACTTTAAGAATATTCTAAGTAGATGAAGCTTCTTCTAGGGAGAATATTTTGCCTGCATTAAGGTTTGCATCAGTTTAACTACGAGATTATTTGCACTGAAAACCACTAACACATTTAATATTGAAAACTAGAAGACTTTTAACCAAAGAGAAAAATTCTAGGACAGCTGTCCAGCATGACTGAGAATTCTAACACTTTTTAAAGCAATGCTCCATACATTTATTTAGGGGACTATATGACAGGATTACTTGCAGCAGCAGGGGAGGTGGCTCTGCAACCCTGAAGAGTAATTCCAGTTCCATCACTTCATGGCTTCTTCCCTACCTAAACTATTGCTACTTAGACAGCATTCTTAAACCACGCCAAGGTTAATCACAAAAGGGAGCTGTGCCAATGTAATTAAACCAGTTTTCTATATTTATTTTGATGGTAAAATTCTCATGACAAAGAAATTGAGGGGAAAGGGGCACTATTTCTTCTATTAAGTCAAAGATTCTAGTTTCACCCCCATAAATCAGGGCTTGTGTTTCCTTAGCCACAAATAAAACACCAGACCTCAAGATAACCAGCTGAGGTGTCTCCATGAAAAAAGACGATTTGGAAGAAATGCCAGTCTCTCCTTGGAAGAGCCCTAAGGTCAGAACAGCAGAGGGTGCTCTAAGTCTGAACTGAGGTGCAGCAGCTCCAAAGCAAGGAGAATCCAGATGCAACGTGAAGCTGTAGGTTACTTCAGATTTTGGGGTGGGTTTTTTGTAGGGTTGTTTTTTTTTTTTTTGTGCTGTAGGAGTCATTTGAGACTGGCAAAAGCAGACAGCAAACAAGTTAATACAAAAATTAACTTCCACAAAAATTAGCTTCCACATAACATCAAACAATAACATCAGAGATATTTCCAAAACCTCAAGTTACCTATAATCCCTACCATTGATCTATACTGCTCTGGCCACACATTAGAACATTAGGGATTGATTCACATTGATGCTTAGACATAAAAAAAATTATACTTCAACGTCTACAATCAAAATGTAGACTGGACTTGGATCCCATTATTTAAAAAAAAATCCTGATTATAAACACTAATGCAGATTTCTGCTATCACACAGGCTTGGAAACTTGAGCACTTTGTTAAACATTAGCCATCTCTTAAATCTGGCAAACACTGGATAGCAAGGAGTCACCAGGTAACTGGGAGACAGAACGGATGTGTGTCTGCAGTGCATCCCTTCAGGCAAAGAATGTGGTGTAATCATCATACCAGCTTAGAGAGACTCAGCATAGCACACGTTCAGATATTAACCAGAACCTAAATTAGTGGCAGGTCACGAAGATGACTATGATCTGCCTGAGCCACAAAAATAAAAATTATCAGTCTGAGCCTATATACATAATCAATAATAATTCCTATACAAGTGTGCCTAAAGATCTCAAATAAGAACCTAATGAAAGTAATCCTTTTTCACTTCTTTTTTTCAATGCATTTGAACTATGTTCCTAAAGAAAAGCTGATTCACATTCATCATGTAAATGAGTGGGTAACTCACAGAGTATGATGACAACAACTAAGCAGGGCCCATTTTACATAATGCATTAATTTCACAGAGAGAAAGACTCTGTTTTGATTACAGTTACAACATATAAAACCTGGCATGACTTTACATGCATTTTAAACTTTTGTTTTGTTTTTAATAACAATTGATGAATGACACCAAAAATTGCATATGATGATGACAATCTTACTGTTTACACTGGAAACTGGTTAAAATCCACACACACACCCCCCTAAAGTTAATTCTCAGAAGTTGGGTTTTAAAGTAAGCTGGACCCATAAGAAGGGTTATGAGACAAAGCAGTCAGTGAATAATCATTTTGTGTCTACCACATCTTTACTGTTTTAGAACAACTGCAGCCTGTCTGTGCCCCCCTGCAAGTTAGTCTTATTTCACAGAAGGGATAAGTGCTAAAAGCTGCCTGAATGGTTGTTTTCCTACTCTCTCTTTTTTAACTTATAGGGTAACACTTGCTGTATAAAAAGAATGAACAGAGTATTCTCAAAGCAGATGAAGAAAAAAATATATTATTTTCAAAAGATTATTTAATGCTTCAACAAATACTACAGGGATAAAGAAAGTTCCAGGAGTTTCTTGTTTATGTTTAAGGTTGTCAGTAGAAATAGGTACTGCTCAACTAAATTATTCTAATGAGTACTCTCTATTGTAGACTGCCATTCTTGACAAAAAAAAAAAATAGAAAAAAGAAAAGCATCCTTTATATATTTAGTTTCAGTACAATCCTTTAACTCTAGTTTGGATAACACAACCACGCTGTGATTTGCTTACTCAATAGTTAATCACAGGGATAAAAGGTAGCAAAAGGTTATATTCAGATCTTTCATGAATGGAATAACTCACTAATGTGCAGCTTACAGCTGTGCACTTCTCTCTCCATGTCTTATAACAGCCAACCCAGAACTTTGTGCAGTTTGCAGCTCAGGCACAAAAATTTCCATATTTAAAGCTGACTTCAGGAACATCCCATTTGCTGCTTCGGAAAGAATTCCCACTGCATGATGATGATGAGGCTCACATAACTTTGTTCAGTCTTTGAATCACATGCAGGATTCTGGTTAAAAGCCAGTGAAGAGTCATTTTATCACTACTCAGAATATACACACCCAGGGAGCTGTACCAGTAACAGGGGAACTCTTTACACTCCCCAGGAACTTGCTACCTAGATACAAAAGGTTACATTTCCAAATGCCATCGATTCCGAACGCAAATCTAAAGTTCTATTTTTAAAGGAGCGATGATGCAAACTATAGAGCCAGGAATGTTCTCCCCTCAGCTCCACCCTCCATCCAAAACCAAAATCACAATTGTGTTGATTCAAGAGCTCACTGCAATCTTGAAATTCCAAGTTGGAGGGAGGGAGGAAGAAAAGAGAAGAAAAGTAAGTTCTACTATCCAAACAAAAGAAAATGCAAAACCACTAACAACTACAAAATCTTCTCATTAGAAAATGAAAAGAGCAAGGAAAAAAAAAATCTTTGTAACTGATGCTTGAAAAAGACAAGATGAAGTTAGAAGGCATTTTACTGCATCAAGGAAAGGTCATTCCTCATGTACTAAAAGCCAATACTGAATTTCAAATCTATTTAAAACAGGAATGAGAACACCAACCACAAACTGCAGCTCTGACATTTGTCACTCCTGAAAGAGCTGAGAAGGGGGACATAACCCTTCTAAGAATACAGAGATAGGCTGTCTGTCCCCTTTCTTCCCATTAAAAGCAGTTTAGCAACTGACATCCCTAAAGCACTTCAACTTAAATCCTATAAAGAGGGAAGAAAAAGAGCCTGGGAGTTGTGTTTTGAAAGAAAGAATGAAGGGATCAGCACTGCTTTTTCCTAAACTGAATTTAATATATCCCTAATCTGCTAAAGTAGCTCAAAAATCCAACTTTTCCCCAGAAAATGAGAGAAGTTTTGCATTTGATTCAGAATAACACTAATTTTTAGCTGAAAGAATTGTTCCTTCTTTAGAATCAGCTGGATACAAAGCAAATTAGACCACAGAAGTCAAGTTTTATCCACTACAGAGAACTAAATTATTTCTGTGCTCATTTACAGTGCTGACTTCAAAACAGCTCTTCTTTTGTTCTCTAAATATGCATGGAAAAAACCCTCATGTTCATCTGAACCAACTTTTGACAGTTTAGAACCACCTGCTTCTGGGTTTGCATACCTGTCTTGATATCTAATAGACTTTAAGAGTTTTTTTCAGCAGGTCAACAGAACGAACACATCAAAACCCAAAGATGCTATTCAATAGACTACCCTACACTGAACAGTGTTTTTTCAGTATACTCACAGAAAGAAGATCAAAATGGGACAATTATTAACTTTCAATCTATACCAAGACAGTGCAAACAACATTGTTGTGCACTGAAACAAACGAAAGCTACCCAGAACAGTAAATAAAGGTTTTTCATAGAGCAAAACCATAAGGAAATAGAATTCATTACCAGAAGTAGCCATTTGCCCAAGTGCTAACATCCATTAATTCTGGCAATGCACTGTTAGACTCCACATGACCCTAAGAGGCCATAACTCTTCTCCATCCATGCAAAACGTTGGCAAAAAGCAATCTGAAATTTAGGGTTTCTCTCTCTGGCTGGTTGCACCTCTGAATGTGTACAGCAGGCACACTTCTGCCCAGCCACCTGGACAGAAGCCATAAAAAGGAATTTGTGACAAAACCAAATAAAATTAAAAAGAAAGTGAAATTATATTTGAAACTTTGTTATTTAAACACAGAACTTGCATACAGAGGCCAGCAGCACACCCAAGACTCCTGAGATTTCCCCAGTTGCATGAGTCCCTCATATGGCTGTTCAAAAACACTAAAGTGTTACTAAATTGTAGATTGTGTCCAAAATAAAGTATGCTTCGAGCACTCTTGCCTCTCCATTAAAAAAAAAAAAGGAAAAGAAAACATAATATTCATTGCTTATTCTTTCAGTGGCCAGTCTGTTACAAAGCCAGGTAACAACAAAAACTATTTAGTCCATATCCTGACTGAACAGTGACCAACAGCAAAAGAATTTGCAAGATCTCTATATGGGATAATTAGATAATGAAACAAATAACAAAAAGGCTTGAGGAGAACAAAAAAAGAGGCTACATAGGGAGATTAGGTTGAAGTAGATAATGGGAAGGAAACAGCAAGCTTTTGGAATCAGCAAATAAATATAAAGAAAACAAATGATTCAGATGCTGAAAGAGTCAAGGCAGCAAAAAAGCCAAGTGACTCTTGGAGAAAAAAAACACTAAAGAGAGAGCTCCCACTGCTAAGAGCTTGGTACAGATCTGCACATCAGCTTCATTGTCAGCAGAATGAAAACCTACAAACTGGCAGAGGGCTGACTCCAAAACTGCGAAACTGAATGTGGAATTTCACCCCACTGTGCATGTGGGCTTTTTGAATGATTGGAGCAGTAATACCAGTTCTTTAAATAAGTTTAGTCATCCAATGAGATGTCAAATAGAGCAGTTACCTTTTTGGTCATATTTTTGCCTTTTTTTTTTTCTGGGTTTACTGCTTTTTTGGAATGTCTTTTCAGCTTGATTTTCACTTTTACTTTTTTCCTTCCTCTGCTGTCACCACTGGCATTGTTTTTTTAACTCCTCCTTTTTTCAGTTTGACAGGTGTTTTTAATTTTTCTCTGGTTAATACAATATGCACCTCACTGTTCATATTGTTCTTGCTTCAGTTATTCTTTGTTCTGAAGAAACAGTCTCTCTCTGCTTAAGCTATTCTGCTCCCAGAAGAGTAAAGTTATAATGTCCCCCTCAGTTCTTCCTCCAAAACATTAAGAATGCTTTCTCACCTTCAGCATCAAAGGAGTTGCTTTTCATGTGCCCACCAACATGGAATACAGACACTATGTCCTGGGTCAGCAATGGCTTCAGCTACCCCTCGTTCTTGAGTGGACTCCCATCAATACCCAAGCAGTAAATAAGAACAGCCTCATGAGCTGCAGTCTTGAAGAATTTTTGGTCTATGGAGTGCAAGCTGTGTAAATTCTACCAGGGTAATTTATTTACCCAGCTTAGGCCATAATTCTCCTATTTCTTCAGTGGATGTTTGGAAACTTTGAGGAGTTGACCGGGACAACTGTTTCCATCTTCCATTTTTCCAGCAGGGCTTCTGGAGATGAACTTCAGGATGAAGAAGATTTGAGAAGTTAAGTCTTTCCTCAGCTAAGTAATTTTCCTCATTCTAGCTCTCAATAGACAGGAGATCCAATTTCAGCCTCTGAAGTCTCAAATAGTTTGCCCAACACACAACTACCTCCCTAAGCCAAACAAGAGCAGCCACCAATATCATCTGAAGTATTTAAATATTACAGCTGAACAAATTGGCCTCATTATCAAGTTTTCCTTATCTAGAAGCTTTTAATACACTTCCATCATTCAGGACAGACCTTTAAAACTTATAATGCTCATGTTCCTGTTGTCACACTCCATTTCCCCACCAATCTTGTGAATCCATTTATGTAAACATTCGCCTGCTTCTTGCTTAAGATTTTTCCAGCAGTGGTTGATCCAGAAGAGAAGAGAGTGGCTGCTGATGGAAGAGGTGCAATAAATCTGTACCCCTCATTAAGGTAAGCTAAACTTGCCAGGAAATTGCCTCAACATTACAGAATGCCACTGCATAATCTGGGACTAGGTTTAGGGGACTTAAGCAAAAGCTCCATACAAGCACTCCTTAGTGGGAGAAACTCCCACCCTCAGAATTAAATGAAAGCCTCAGGAGTTACCATAATTTGGAAGATACAAGAAACACAGCCCCATAAAGTTTTGAGAAAAAGCAATACTAATAAGAAGGCAATTTTCTTACTTTTAACAAGTGTTACTTTATTCTGTCACCTTCCTGAGAATATAATACACAAATTCAGTTACAAGAGCCCTGAAATATAAATTTCATAGCTGTTCTTTGTTGGGGGGGGGCAGAATTAAAAAACTTATTAGAAACAAAGCATGTTAAAGTCACTATCTTTTTTCAGGCCTTCACATAAGAGCTTTCTTCCCAACAAAGCCAGATTAGATACTGTCCTGCCATATGCATCCTGTCCAATACCAAACACCTTGTTAGTGTCTAAACCCTACCTCCAAAATTCACAGACTGCAAGAGTACAACTAGAGGAAAGATGTATTATGTACAAACCCTCTTGTGAATCCAGACAAAGACTACATAAGATCTAGGCCTGTCTTTCCTATATACAACAGGATACAAAAAAACCATACTGTGGTTCTCTAAACAACAAAGAATACATCATGACTATAAAATAAAGGTCATACAGGATCTTTATAGACACAAAAAATCTTCACAGGTATTTTAAAAACGCACACAATTAAGTTAGGGAATGGTCAATTCAGGAAAAAAAACTAAAAACCAAAACAAACCAAAAATAACCAAACAAAACCCAGCAATTTTGGGGGAAAAAATCAAATTAAGAAATTATTGTTTTACTTGTCTCTTTCCCAGTCACTACTTAAGGAAATGAAAAAGCATTTAACTTTCAGGAACAAGTATGTCTTCACACTTTTGGCATTACCTATGTGCTGCTTTTCAGACAATGCTGCCCAAGAGATTAAGAGTACACAAACCCAAACTCCTAGGCTATTACAACCTTGTGGTCAAATCTTACCAAGGTTGCAGTCTCTGTTCCCATCCACAGAACAAAGGCCATTCATATCTACATATGTATTTATTTTCATGACTACATAATGTGCTGGAGCCTCAGATAAAAACACCCTGCAGAAGTATCTCATGCTCCCAATTAACAGATAATTCTCATTTGAGCATGGCTTATTACATGTGAGAAATACAACATATCTAATGGGTGAGCACAGTATCACCAGAAGGCCACAGCACTTACAAATGAATCATGCAAACAAAATACCACTGCCATTCTCAAGGAAACAGACATTCAAGATGTAAAAGAAATATTGGAAAGTTTCTAATACAAGTTTTTCCCAAAGTACACAATTTTAAATCTCTCCAAAGTATCAAGATTATGTTTAAATCAGAAAATATTCAACAGTAAAAACACATAAATCAGTCAAAAGCCAAATGGAGGAACAAGTACTTAGAACAAGTCTTAGCTTTGACTGAAGTTTTGTACTCTTCAAAAGCAAATTTAACACTGGAGACCAACAAGGGAAGAAAAGAGAGACAAAATTATCTCTGATGAAGCTCTAAAATAAACAGTACTTAACATCCAAAAAGTACCCATCTGCAACCTGCACATGAAATCACCACAGATCTCTAATTTGTCTTCATCTGAAGTCACACAGCCTCCTGGCACTTCCTATATAGTTCAGCAACCATGATTCACCAGGAAAAATTAACCACAGGATATGTTTGGAGTGGTACCTGACTGGAGTGTTGGCATCTGCATTTCTGGTTCCAGCAGTGTCATGTTGATTCTCTTCTCAACAGTTACAAGCCCTTAAAGACCTCTCTTTATATAGACATAGATATGTTAAAGAAAAAAAATTAATCCAAGAGGACTTCCCAACTTTAATCTCATTCAAAACTTGAAAGACATTTTCATCCTTCTATCAGAAAACTCTGCCTAGTGAGAAAACTCAAGTCTTTCAATATGCAGTCCTCTGCTTATTCACTACAGGCAAGTTGGAACAGCCCAAGATCAAATTACTGCTAGGAGAAAAATGAATACTCCAAGGGAGAGCAAGATGTGAAGTTTGCAGAAGTAAGGTCCGCCCCTTGATGCTCTGTAAGGGGAAGGGAGGGGGGAGGAAGGGGTCAGACACACCAGAACTGGCAGTTTTCCCCTTTTATAAGAGGAGGATGACGTCTTGGGTAGACTTGCAATCCCCTAAGGGGCTCTGCTGATGAGGCAATTTCGTTCCAAGGACAAGGAGACCCAGTGTTAACATAAACATGCAGATATCCTCAGCTTTGAAACAACATGGCCAAAGACATATACATCCTGCTGACAGATCTCTTTTCTTCAGTCTTTGCCAGTCTTTTTCTCAAAAACTAAACTACTCCCCTAACCAATTCCCCTTGCTGATCACTAAACATGAGCTACTCTAACAGATGGTAGTGTCTGCGTCTTAAAAACAAAAAACCTGCCCTTTGTCATTCAGACTTTGTCCACCGTGGATCACTCCCTTCATCTTACCAGACTAGGGGTTAAAAAAATTTAGTCTTGTTTCCCACATCCACATGATCAGTTTCAGATTATTTGGGATAGTGGACAAAAATTTTAGAGTCAAATATTTATTGAGTAAAAGATAAAAATAGAATTAAGTCTTTCCTCACTGGATTATTCTAGCTCCCAACAGAAAGGAAATTCAGTCTTGGTCTCTAAAGAGTCCCAAGTAATTTGCCCAACAGATAATTTAATTATCTTAACAAACTAATTCCAACTCTTCTGTCCCCAGAGCATCATTCCCTTATTCCCCATCTTTCCACAAGGCTCATCATCACTTGTCTTTAGGTCATCTAAGTAAGTAACTGCATATATTTGTACCAAGCCCTAAAATATATTGAGATGTGCACATCTATGATACAGACAAATTTTTAGATTTTAGGGATTTAGCAAGTCAGAATCCCTGTCCTGACACAAGAGTATGCACAAAAATGAGTAGCTAGGTGTGCAAAACTGCTTAAACCCTAGTTTTTGACCCTTCTAACATGAAGTAACTTCAGAACTTCTCTACCACTAAGATACAAGAACTCCCCAACAGCTGCTCGACTGCTGAGGGAAGAGCATGGCAGGTTTCAGCAGCCTATCATCCTTCCCACACAAAAACACACCTGGAGCTTTAAAGGAGGCAGGAAAAACTCATTTAGCAGCTTTAAACAATGCAGGAAAATCCCTTAAAGTGATGATCCTGTAGTATGTATCTGCTTCTCACACTCCGTACATCAGCAGCGTGCTGTAAAAGGACAAGGATCAGCTCGTTTGGGTTTCTCTCGTACTCAAACGCCACCTTTGCAGTCCCACATCTGCAGCCAGAGCAGGCAAAAATCACAGGCCTAAAATGTTCCTTCTTGCTATCCAATCTTTACGAAAAGGAACTGCAGCAGTGGACTGTACCCCAAGCATTCAGAGACACCAGTGACGGAAATAACTCAATTTACCACCTACTCTGAATATTCATACACATCGTAAATACAGGAAACATCCATTTTTAGCAGAAGGTATGCTTGTTTTTGTTGTGATATATGGAAATATAAGAGGAAGCAGTATGACCCAAGTGGAAAGGAAATCTTTCCTACAGTTTCCAGGAATATCACTTAACTCTCTGAAGTATGCACATGTGCACTGTCGGTGACCACGAAGAGGCAGAAGAAATTTAAAGCATTAAACAGGATGTTGGTCATTTGACCAGCAAGGAAGATGAAGACTGCACTAGCAGATATATTCCAACAGATTCCTCCATTATACTTTGTGGCAATGTATTGATCATGGCAGGGGCAGAGCTACAGCTCCAGAAGTGGCTGATGGTATTCCAATAAAAATGAGTTATAGAAAGCCACACGTTACAAAAGCAGCAAAGGTCCCAAAGCTACGATTCAGCTGGCTAAGCACTAACAGCAACTGACTATTGTGAAATAGTGCCATTTTTCCTTCATGGAGCAGCCGCTCTCTGTTTAAGTAGAACACATTGAGAATCCTGCTGAATGGCATTCTCCCTTTAAAGAGCCAGGCTTCCTTTCCCCATTACTGCCCTTAACACTCAAAACAGCAAAACCAGAAAGTGAAGTCCTTACACAGACAAAACAGCTGCCCAGATCTGGGCCTGACTTGTTTAGCAAGCAGTTTAAATTCATGAAAAAGGAATGTTTTTTAAACAGCTATCAAATTGTATGTCTAACATTTATCCAGCAGCGCTGAACCTTGAAACCTCAAAGGCAAAGTGAAGCAAGAGAGAAACTAGAAAGGAAAAACAAAAGGGAGAGTAATATTATGAGCCAGTGATTGTAAAAGGGTGTTAGTCTTGTTACCTTGATAAGGAACAAAAACTTTTTTGAGAGCTGACTTGTTAAAGCCGCTACTTGTTAAAGCTGCCTTTGGCATCATTCTTTCCAGCTCAACTATTCCCCCATCACTATTTAAAAGTTTGTTTAAAATATTTCAAGGAGATTACCCCTTCTCAGTTGTTTGGTAGCTCCCATCAGTAACAGGCCAGTCATTTCTGTCATGCTCTGGATCTCATAGCTCTATCAGAAACTTTCAGACAGCATGCTCAATTTATAGTCTCCTGGGAACACAAAGTCTCATAACACAAATCTAGCCAAGACAGACTGGTTGTTTTTGTTCTAACAAGCATTCCCCTTACTCTCACACAAGAGAAAACAGCAAACCTCACTGGAATGTGTGTGAAGGACAGATCAGAAAAAGCTATATACTTCCTGTCTTGGTCCTTTTGCTACAATACAGACTTAATCTTCTTCACATCTAAGTTCTGGATGAGGCAGTAACCACCACTTGGTAATTAAACTAACAATGAGTCCCCAGAAGGCAGTTATATACTAAGGAAAAAAAACCCAACAAACCAAAAACAAACAAAAAAACCCCACCAGGACTCAAAAACTGAAAAAAATTCAGAATATTCTCATCTCTTTAAAGCCCTTTCTCAGGAAAAAATACCATCCTTGTTTATAAGTAATCATGCCTAGCTTCTCAAATGAGTTCATGAGTCACATAATTTACTTTTTAAAATGACAGTTTACGACATGATTTTAAGAAAACATTGCTTTAGAAGAACAGGAAGACAATAATAAAATTTGCAAACCCCTTATAAAAAGTTATATTTGAAATATTTGAATCTAACTGTATTCGGTGTAATGACAATTCAAAATGGGAAAGGGATAGCAGAGGTGGGAGAGAGGAATGTATAGCCTTATATAAAAGAATTCTAGGAGCAAATCACCTACACAATTATTTAAAATCAAATAAAGTGCCCTAATGCTCATGTCTTATAATAGTAAATGGGCATAAGAACACAGGAATTAGATCTTTAGAACCATTTTAAAAGTTCAGCTCTGCAATTTCTGAGTATAATCACCAACACCTTACATAGCAACTATTTATCCCATGCTTTGTACAGCACTAACAGGAGTACCTTCCCATACCTAAAGCACATGCCTTTTATATGGCTTGAGTCATACTGAAATTCCACACATTCCAACTAGAATCTCTCCCAATAACACATATGGTACTTTGTAGAAGGCAAGCATCCCAGATCAAGTAAACCCCAAACACCAGCAAGCTGGTGCAAGCTCACTCCAAACCAGTGATCATAAAATGCAACAGCTCATTGGAAAGAATGTTACCTCATCTTAAACAACCCCACAGTGAGAAGAAACCAGGAGTGTCCGAGGGTTCTAACACAATGCTTTTCATAAGCCCTGGACAAAGATAACTATGAATTCATCTGGAGAAAACAGGTCAAGAGAGAGGGCCAATAAATTGGTGGAGCAATTATTGTAATTTCAAATGGAAGTTAAGGAGAAGAGGACTTTTTTTTAGAAATTACCAAACTCCCTAAGATATATATATATAGATATAGATATATATATATATTTCACCTGGGGTTTTTCTTTTTTTTTTTCTTTTTTTTTTGTAAACGCATTCATGGGGGCCTGCTCTAACCCTGCCCCTAAGGGCTAGGATAAGTTATCTCTGCATCTTAGTACAGGTGACTGACAAAAATCAAGACATACTGAAGAGCTTCAGATGACTCCATAATGGTCTTTTTCTGGCTTGTGTGGCAATAAATGAGTCAGTCACAGGTAATCTCTCATAGTTAAAGAAAGTTGAGGTCTTGATGACCATGGGTAGAAAAGCAGAAGGAATGTAAATCTGGGGTAGAAAATTCACACTGAAGCACAAATTAAATAACTATACCTTAGATGTCCCATTAAGCTTGATGCCTGAACAGAACATAATAATTGCGTCAAAATAGTTTACTAACACCTTACCACACAAGGTTTCCTTCCACCAAAGTGACAAAAAATTGTTTCCTAGCTATCTGTTCAAATGCTTCATACTGGAATTCTATATCCTTAACATCTTTTATTGCACTTTAATTGTGTAACTTAACAGCAGCTGTTCAGTCAAGCTGTCCATGGTATTTACACCCATGTGTCCAGGTGTAGCTATCCTTCCAGAACATGTAGCTGTGATAAGGGAGACTATGAAGAGAAGTCTGGATCTGAAACAAACCAAAACCAACAAGAAAACCCCCAGAAATTGCATCTGGCTGCTCTTCAGTTCAGAGAAGGAAAAAAAAATAAAAGGAATCTGCTGTTCTAGGGAATATGGCAGCATGTGTATACAGGACTGCCCTCCCAGTTTTCCCATGGGATACATAATTCCATGATGCTTCAAAAGCCAAAGACATTTCTATTTTAACTCAGCTAATAGCTTATGTTCCAGAACTACAGTCTGTCACAACAAACACAGTACAAACCCATGTAATACTTTTCTACAGATACCTCCAGATAAGCCAAGACTGTTCAGCAAAAGCTACAGAAAGAGTTAATCTGTTAGAAACTCTCAGCATAAGTAGTTAGTTCAGCTGTGAGTCAGCAGTGCCTGTCTAGAACTGCAAACAGGAGACCCTTTGACACAGATAGGCAGCTTCCAGCAAGTCTCCTATTTACCATCTCCTCCCTTCCCACTGCCACTCAGCTTGAATCCTTCTCATACCTTGAATTTGGCAAGTTGTCACAGAAGCAGTTTCACTGCACAAGATACCTTCTACAACCACTTTGGATTGCTCAAATCTTTAAGAAGATTGCCATCTCAACTGGCAGATCATCCCTGAACTTTTTTAACGTGTTTGAAACTGAGGACAACAACAACAAAGATACACCATATTGAAGAAAGGAGATTTAACAAGCTCAACAGCTTTCAACACCTGTGCAACCTCCACCCCAAGATAAGTGAGAAGTTTCCAATAGAAGGAAGACATTTATTAACTCAAAATGCATCAGCTAAATTTCTTAACAGCTCACTAAATTTCTTAGCAGCCCACTAAACCAAGTGTTCTTTTATGCCATGACAGTCTGCAAACAACCATATTTCAACAGCATTTTTCATTCCCATAATACTTTAATGAATGTACACACAAACAACACATAACAAAATATTGCAGCCTAGGACAAGAGAGCATTGTGTACCTCCTGTGTACCTCCAAAGATAAGGAATATTCAGATAATCTAGCTCAGGGACTTTGGACTTTATGCCTCGCCTGAAAAACTGCCCCTCCAGCAGTAAAATTCCCACTATTGTGCTAAGCCCTGATAAAGAATCAGCTCTGAAGAGGCCCACCTAATGAGTCATTTCCGGGAATATCCTAATTTTCTTTGGCAAAAGATATGGGCAGTGGTGCTCCTTTTCAAAGACTCTAAAAGTACAACTCTATTTTACCTGTTCCAGTCAAGCAGATTTGCAGCCCACAATGATACTGCTTCAAAGCTGAGTCCATAAAGATAACATTACTCAGATAGAGGAAAACCATCTATTTCTGCTAAATATTTCTGAAATACCAATTTTTAAACTTATCCAAACAACTGAATCCTGTAAAGACTTTCATTCCTGTGCCAGAATATCCTTTCCTCTGACTAACAATACCATTCAAAGTGCTGCCATAAGTTTCATTTTTCTGAAAGTTACTCTTATCTGTTCCCAGCACTAGTATCCTTTTCCCAGTCGCATCAAAAAATAAACTGCTTCTTCCCACTTCAGGATCCTTGATCATGCCTTATTGGCTAAGAAGAATCCTGTTTCCAGACAAATCACAATGTCACCTTCATGTCACCAGCTGTCAGGTGCTGGAAACAAAGGCTCATATGTTTTTCCCATGTTCCAGCTCTCTATCGGTTTCACTGCTATCTCGATTAAACACCACTTGAAATCTCTCATTGCTTTCATAACCATAAAATGCCCAAGTCTACCACTAGTTGAGATATGCTGAGATCACAATCTACCTTGCTGACTGACATTCCAATTTTCTTCTATTTACCATCATCACCTTTATCTCCATCTGTTGCATTTTATCTTAGAAGACTGCAAACATGAAGGATGAAAAATTTTCTTTTGTTATTGTCATTTCTATCTTCTCCATTCTTTTGTAAAGATAATTGTGATCACATAAAGATGATATAACATATATGAATGAGGAAACTCTTTTTAACCTCCTAAAAACCCAACACTTTGGGTTTAAGTTAATCAGTTCTTCCAAACTGCAAAGTATTGATACACCATTCAGAAAAAGGCATGGTCATCTTCTAGATACAAAGACCCAGCCATGTTAAGTGAGATGCCCCTTCAATCCAAACTACTGTCCTTCAGTGCACAGATTCTAAATCATTAACCATAAGCATAATGTTTTGGCTATAAGGCCACTCTGAAGCTTCCCAGCATTTCTCATACACTGTGTCATACAACTCCATAATGTCCAACACTAAGGCACATAGGACTCGACCGCCCTGAAATCCACAGTACCCTGCAGGTGACAGCATGAATTCAGACTGCAGCAAGGCCCTCATATTGCCAAGAGCTACCAAAATATACCCCAGAAGAGGAAGGGAGATCACCAAAAGGAATCCACAAACAGAAGCCACCCCTTATCAAATGGTTTCATCACTCTCTCACAGGATGAGGCTGAACATGCAAAGGCTTTCATGGCAGCCTGGTGATCCTGAGCTTCAGACAGTTAACAGCCTTTCAAAGCCAAGAATTCTGGTCACTGAGTAGCCTTGCATTTTGCCACTACATTGTAACCCACTATATAGTTGCCCATAAGACACCTGCAAGTTGATAAACATGCACAGGCCATTCTCACTCTAGGATGAGAAGGCCTACTGGGACACTTCATTTTTAACTCTAGGTCTTGCTTCTCCTTCCAGGAAGTCTGAAAGAACCTTTCAGACATTTGCAGCGAGAAAGTTACTCACCCTTGGCCAGTGCAGACCAAGGTGACAAAGAAAAATCTTCAGATGGCTACAGTCTGAAGGTGAGCTAATACTTCCTTTGACTGACTGTCTCAGTTTTGCACAACCCAGTCACCACAAAGTACAGGAAAGCTTTTTCTGGTATTCACCTAAAATAATAATATAAAGCATCAATCACTGGAGCTCTGCAGAACTTCCACAGGCACTAACATCAATCCTTCCAACTGAACAGTGTAAATACATTTTGTGAACTCTGGATCATTAGTTTTTCCTACAAAAAGCAATCAAAAGCAGAGCTATTACCAGAACATCTACCATGACACCTCCACTTGGTGAGGACACACTACATGAGACACGTGCACACTGTCCCACTTACCATTCTTCCTTTCACTGAGTGGGGGGAGGTTGGGGTTCCGGCCATGATGGAGGCTGAGGGTCAGCTCGGGCTGCAGGGAGAGCTCCTGCAGCTCATTGGCAACAGCTTCGCTCTGCGGGCTGGGGGCCGCCGAAAGGGACACCAGCACCGGCTCCTCGTCATTGTCGCCAGCCCCTCCTCCGTCCAGCCCATTCCCAGCAATGACGGAAGGGGGCAGGCACACCACCCCGGAGAAATCCACTTTGGCTTTCGTGATGGCAACCTGCAAGACAGAACAGCAAAAAATAGACCATAAATCTCCCATGAGAGTCTTAGCCACATGTCCAGTTCATCACGGTGTCCTCCATAGCACAGAGAAACAAACTGAGTTTGTGTGACCATCATCAGTTGAAATCCAATGAAATTTGCTCAACTCAGCAGTTTAAAAACTTGAAAAAACCTCCAACAGCATCACTATAGAAACCCCTGATGAAACTACAGATTATTATCATTTTCTTAGAAAGTATGAGAACGTTCTCAATTTTTGGTAATTCAGGAACCCAGTCTTGAGAAGAACAGATTGATTCACTCCAGTGAAGTCAGCCTATTTGGAACCTTGCTGAACTCTTTGACTACTGTCCTTAATATCAACAATAGTGTTTTAACAACAGTCTATTTGAAATCCAGTCAGGTAAAGTAATCCTTCATAATAAACCTGGAAGGACAGCTGAGTACAACAAATGAGGATTTTCAGATAAAAATCAACTGCATGTCAAAAAATAATTCTCTTGTTCCATTCTGTCCTCCCCATTCGCAATCAGTGAAAGTGAATAAAAGAAAAATATTCTACATACGCAAAAAAGCTTTTCTGTCTTAAACCTCAGCTACAGTAACCAAAATGTGCAACATATAAAGGGTTTTAACAAAATAAGTAATTTTAAAATGTTTTATTATATTTCCATAATTCTTTAAATAAGTATTCAAAAGCCACTTCTATGTTCAAATTAAAATTCTTTTCTGTTCAGTAATTTAAACAGAAACAAACCAGCTGTAAGTCTCCAGTGAAATGGTTACTGTGTCAACACTTAACAATAACGGACATTATACAAGGGCAGTCATATTTGGTTTTGATTAATGAGGACGGAAGTCTCCTGTTCCTTAGCATTCTGCTGTTTCAGCTCAGAAGAATCGGCTGCACTGTTGGAATTTAGCAAGTAAAAGGTACTTGTAGATGCTAACCTTCAACTTTAAAAAGATGCAGGTAAAGCAAAGTCAAAACCATCAGGATAATCCTCCAGAAACCAATCAAAATGCATAAACTGGAAACAAGGATTTTAGCAATACAGATTTTACTAAGTATTCCCAACTTAACACTCATAATTTACCTGGATAAGTGTGACATCAACACATCAATAGTTGACAAAAGAGCTCAAACAAGAGGAGCTCAAACAGTCCCTTTCCCCACTTGCATACTTCAGTTGATAAACACCATTTGTTCTGTAATATCCAGAACAAAGTTATAAGTGGTACAAATTCAAAAATTTTTTCAGTTTATATTTAAGACAACAATACGAAATCACTGGTAATGAAAACATGTTATTTCATCCATGTTGTCATACATTCATTCCCAGGACCCTATGTCATGATCTGAAGAAAAGCAAAGAAGGGTAGAGAAAAAAAACAGAAAACAACAAAAACCACCAACTGAAGCTGGTGCTTGTTAAAACAAAACAAATGAGACTGAGCCAAACCTTACTGCCACATGAAGTATTTGCTTTTACTTCAGTTAACATCTGGCTAGAAAGTGCCTACTCCTTCCTTGATATTTTTCCTGTCCAAAGCAAACATGAAATCACATCTATTTGAAAGCACATTGTAACGGTAATCTGAAAAGAGAAAAAGTTGGTATCATGCCCTTCTCTTACTAATGGATAGAGAAAACCTGAAAACACACACCCTTAAACCACAGACTTAAAAGAAGAGAGTTTGTACAGCACAACAACCTTTGCAAAGCCTGGAAAGAGTTAAACCCCAACCAATAACAGCTGGCCTCAGGCCCCGTCCCTGTAGGATGGGAGACCTGTGGAAAGGGGCTAAACTGCAGAGTAATTGCCCAGTTAGGAGGCTGGCTGGTAAGGGCTGCTGTCACCAGTTAGAGGAGCCAAAGCCAATCTGCTTCATGGAAGGAGATGCACTGGAGACATTACACCTTGCCCGGTTCCACAGGGTGGTCAGCTCATGCGGAAGCACAAGCGCAGCCAGGCCTGAAATCACAAACAGGTGACAAACATATCTAGCACCCACTCCACAAAGACAGGGAACAGCAGAATTCTCAACCTTCCCTCCTCAATCTACCCTGGAAAAGAAAAATTTTCTTCCTCTTCTTGAAAGGGAAAAAAAAACCTTGACATGTCTCAAATATGCAAGATCTGCTGCAATTAGGTAAACAGCAAATGTCCCTAGGAACTTCAAACATACTGGATTTTCTTTTCAAGAGGAATTTATAACCTGCACAATGAACTAGGAAAACCCCATTTCAAACACTATAACAACAGTGTCATAAAATATAATCCATTTCCCTAATCAGTACATTGACATTAGCCAGACTACTGAAACTGTATCATTTATGGAAAAGCAGGGTACCGAGCCCCAGTAAAAGCACTTCAGCAGAGCCAGCTACAGCACAAGGAGCAAGAGACCCATGCTCACACACCCTTTTGCTATGTGACCTTGAGCAACACCACACCAAAGGTGTTAATTGGTATTGAGATTATAAACCAGAGTTTCTCCATTAAACTGTCCAATGAAACTTCATCACAGCAGCTGGACTATCTAGAATTGCACCTGGACCTGCACATTTCCTAACTCATGCAGAAAAAGACACAGATGGAAGGTATCTTAATCCCAGTTGGCATGTCAGTCAGTGTTTGTCCCACATCAAAGGAACACAGCTTAAGCAAACCTTGGCTTGACACTCATTCTTGCTCTGCCACGATGTCCTGAATGCTGGAAGTGCTGCTTGTGGAGCCATACTGTGAACCGCATCACAAAGCTGATTCAGCTGAAATGGAATTTTTCATCTGGATCAATTCATCTATACAAGCTCTTGAACCAGCACAGTTGAACCAGCATGGTACAGTGAAACACTACCACAAAATAAAAAAAAAATTTAAAAATTTTAAAAATCACCAATCTGTTAGTCCAAGTAGAGCTGCAGCTCAAAGGAAACAAAACTGGGATGAACCATTATGAACAATTAAAATGCATTTGGTAAGCCTGTCTTCTCCTTCCTCCACATCACCTCCCACTTCAGGCCAGCACAAGACTCTGCAATGACACAATAAACCAGGTGTAAAAGCCAGTCTTTTCACACTCCAGCTAAGTTGGGTCCCTGGTGCAGTTTCCCTGCGCAGCATCACCAGCATTTGTGCCAGGGCTTCACAAGGACAGAACCAGCTGATACCATCAGTACATCCAAACATCCAGCCTCTTCCAAGAGAACTCTTTGTCAGATCAGAGCCAAGTTTTGGTATGGAACACATCCTCACAATTAAAAAAATAAAAAAGGCATCCAGTCCTCAAGACTACAATAAAAGCTATAATTGGATGAGTTTGATTTAAGTTATGTTCAATTAAAAGTCTGATGAGGGCAGAGAAGGATTTGAAAGATGCTTTGAGGATTTATAAACATTCATACTACAGTATTTGGAAGTCCTGTGAAAGACATGGAATCCTTTTCTGCAAACCAATATAAGTCTGTTTCTAGACTTCCCAGACAGTTATACCACTCTATAACTGTCACTGTAGAATGATCAATCAGATAGTTACACACTATTGATATCTAGAACCTAATTAAAAATTTACAATGTTTGTTTTTCTGTCATTTCCAACCAGACTAGAAACTTTCCCATAAAGAAATGTGCCATGCCATGATCTTTAAGTGAGTCATCCAGAAGCTGATGGACAGTATTAAGAGCTAGTATTTCTTATCCTCTATAAGGATTTCAGATTAAGTACCCTCAAGGATTTGTATTTGTTGCCTAACCAGGCAAAAGCTTTCTATCATGGCATTTTTCTACTTTTAGGCCAGCTGCTTCTGGGACAACAGTGGCTGCGATACCACAGATGTTCTACAGCAGCTACATCAGCTTAAGCAAGGCCCTTAAGTCCTCCACTGTCCAGATGCTCACTTCTGTCCCTACACTGCCCCTTCTTTGACTGGGGAATCTATTTAGCTGAAAACCAGACTTTATTTCCTGCGTATTCAATCAAATCAGTTGCCCAGTCCATTGCCAACTACACACATAGCTGGGCCACCATAGCGCGTGTGTCCATATCCAACATAAATGTTGGACAGATTAAATCATTTAATAATGCCTTAAAATGACTGCTACCAAAAGTAGCCATCCTGATTTCTTTTTTACTTCCTTCTGTCTTATTCTCCCTCAGGATAACCAAGTTTTTGTGTGGCTGGCTGGCAAGCCAGATCGGCAACAGATGCAGATTAAAACTAATAGTGTATGTGAATGACAGGTCAAATTGAACACAGATCAGGTCCTTGATCTGGTTCAGCCTGTGCTGGCTGACAAGAGGTAAGGAATGAGCAGGCTGGACTGCTCCTTTTGTTGGCAGTGCCAGTTTAGTGTCTAACCAGAGGATGTGGTTGTATGATACAGCTAAGTTGGTCTAAGCTGGCTCACGCCAAAAGGGGAGGTCTTGGATGCATGCCTTTGTTGCTTCCCTGCGCCAACACTGGTGCTGGTCTGCCCTTGTGATGGGATGATTAGTGGAGCTAAAATGACAGGAAAGTAATCCTAATCCCATCTCCCACTCCCAGTTTACTTTTCACTAGTTTACTGTTGGTCAGAGAGGCTTCCATACTGCCTGTGTCTATTTTGTTTCCCTCCCACCTCACAGGCTTTGAGCTATCCTTCAGTGATCCTGGATGAGCCGCTTTAACAGAAATTTCTCTAAGTAATTTTATCATATGGTAAATGTAAAGCAGAATACTGTTTTTACCAATGACTAAGCTAATCAGACCTCCTGTGTGTTTACTATGATATGGTGTTGCAATGGCAAGAGGATGCACTTAAACAGCTACCATGTAAAACAAGTTACAGAGCAGTATAGTCTTTGTAGTTTGCAGGTTTGATAAAGGGAATAATTTTCAGAAATTTCTTTATGGCTGTGGTTCTTAATCTTATACCTTGTGCAAAACGGACATGTCTTGTCTATCTGAAATTGAAGTGTTTAAATGCCTTCAGAAGTTAGAAATGGACAAAGATTAGTTATTTACAAGCAACGCCCACTGTTTCTCTTGAGCAGATCTGTTTCCTCCCAGGTGTCATGGCTCATGCTTGTATTGTTGTTACATGGTTTGTGTTTTATAGCAACATAACTTAAAAACTCCTGGGTCCTGAGAGAATGCTATTGCCCCTGCATGATTTTGGAAATATTCACATAGTCATGGTATAATTAGGATCTTGACAGTCAGTATTTAAATGAACCAAGGACTATCACCCTTCCCATACATGAAAACTCAATAACCAGAGTAAAACATAGAAGAATTTTAACTTAAAATTAAGATATAAAAGAAATTTTTAAGTAAGTGAGTAAAAATCAGAGAAGCACAGGGAAAAGAACACAAAACACATGCAATTCCCAAATCAAGAAAAGATACCTCTCTAAACAGCTTTCCCTTGTTTGCATTATAGGACCAAGTTGCCAGGGCAATAGCAATTTCCTACTGATTTAAGGATTGCTAAGCAACCTCCAGTACCTAACAGCAACAGCATGTGTGTGCAGCTGGGCTATTTTGAGTAGACAGGGCTTTTTATTTTATTTTAAACTTATGAGCAGCCTTCTGTTAAATTATCATGCCAGCTGAGATCAGTCAGCTAAGAGGCAATCTTGGGGCAAAGTGGCTTCAAGTGGACAAATCTTTGAAATGAGTGAGAAGACTGGAAGAGAATGCCATGACATGCCCAAAAGCAACTATAACCCCCTGGTCACCACAAACTAAAAGAATAACCCAGGAGGAGTGAAGTTTACAGCAGGTGGAAGCAGAGGCACTACATTAGCTTGAGAAGTTATAACAAGCAGAACAAGAGATATCTTTAGATATTAAAGTCACCAACAGGTGTATTAAAAAATTATTTCATTTCCTGTCAGTCAGCTTAACTTAGGCACACAACTGTTGGCAGAATTATTTCTCCAGTTAATTGAGAGCCAGCATGATGATATTGTCCATAAAGAATATAAAATAGAGTCAGCAGTGAGGCAAACATGACAAGGACTATATCCTGGAAGAGGTACAGTCTTGAGGACTTCTTCTTCAGGAACCACCTTAAGTTAAGAAACTAAACTATGCAGACCACTAAAAAGAGGCCACCTTAGATTATGAAGTTTTATTTTAACACACAAATTCCACATGTATTCGACTTCTGAAAAATGAATCTATCATCAGCTTCCTTCACTTGCACAGTAATTGGGAGCAGGGATGGGTAGAGGGGCAAAGCAGCCAAAAAGTAACCAAATTCATTCTGGATTAGAAGCAGTGATTTGGAGGTGTAAATTGTTCATTTTGCCAGGATCACAAGCCACTGCACTGCAAAGCCTGTATTATAAAGGCAAAGACTGCAACACATGGGAATGAAGACACTGGTGAAACAGAGATGAGTACAACTTCATCTGAGCTAAAGAACCCGAAACCATGAGTGTGCTGTGCCAACAGCACTGCAGTAACAGAGGATATCTTTGAATCTTCACTCTCTCTGCTACCACCTCCAGCAAATCCAGCAGTACAAGAGTCAAAATATGCTTGGGCCAGCAAGAAATGTTATCAGACAAAAGGCATGAACAGCTGTATAGAGATGTGAGGACTTGAGGGAGAAAAGATGCACATCCAGTGCAAAGCAATCAACTGCATCATTTGTGCTGTAGACAAACACAGCCTTGCACATGATTTTAACAACCACTCATCAATTATGGTATTTCTCAAGCCCTAAATATTTCCTTCATAAAATATTAACATTTGCTTCACTCCATCCAGCAGTGATAGAAAGTTTTTAAGAGGTCTTGGAAAATCATCAATAAACATTAATTTCTCAAAGCCACAAATAGCAAGCTAAGAAATGCAGTTCAACATTCCAGCTATTTTTTAAGAAATATTTTTCATTCTTCAATATGTATTTGGAGGAACTTTGTGGCTTTCAAGCCCATGGAACTTTGGGTACACAGAGAACTGATAATACCAAAGCTAGTTTTGAGATTAGCAATTATATTTAGAACAAACAAATGGAAAAAAAATGAACTCTCCACCAATTTCTGGAGTTCTTACTTTAGTTCAAAGCATGAATGAGGACAACATCCTTCTGATTTCAGAGGATGTTAAGCCTCAAACTGGTGAAGTTCTTTATAGACACCTAATTCTCTCAAACCTCTCAGAGTGTTGAATGAATGATCTAGTTTGTGAGACTGAAGATGATAGCATACTGAAGAAATAACAGTTTTTGCTGAAGTTCAAAGAACAAAAGAGCAAAAAAAAGTCATGTTCAGGTGTCATGTGTCAGTGGGTACACTAATGTATTTTAGGCCTTGGTCACGATAGAGTTCAACATCATAATTGAAAGAAGAATTCAGCCTACCGCTATCAAGCTGATTCCTGCTGCTTTCCTTTTGTCTGATCTAATGACTGTGCCCCCACGGGGTGACTCAGGTCAGCCGAAGCAGCAGCCGATTCACTCAGCCAAACATCAGAAGCCGTTTTTTCCCGGATCAGTCGGCTGGCCGTGCCCTGCGGCTGCACAATCACTAGCTCTGATGCAAAGGAAGAGGCAGCAGTGCAAGGCTGTGCAGAGGTTTGACCCGTCTTTGCAAGAGCAGCACACTGAAAGATCAACTTAACTGTAATGTCAAAGAGCACACTGAAATATCTAGCAATGGTGCCAACTTAGGCAGCCTGCTGCACATTCCCACTCTCATACCTTCCTCATTGTGAGACCAGCATAAATCTTGCAGAGACAACATGTACTGGACCAGATGAAAAATAATCTAGAGAAAAACACTTCTTTCCAGGAGGATGTGTTCCCCAGAGTGGCTCACCATGGCCACATAAACAGCTATGCCAGCAAAACAGAGGGAGCTGAGAAAGGGAGCAAGCTGTTTGAGCCTGCCCTGCTGCCAAAGAAATGCATGATGAACTGCAGTGTGTTTAGAACAGGACTGCCTGCTTTCCACCACCTTCTGACTGGCTGGCTTCCTTCCAATCACTGTCTGATGCATCTTTTAAAATTTCCTTCATGTTAAAGGCAAGGCATTCCTCCCCACCCCATAGGAGCAAGTAGTGGAAGCAATGGAATCAGCCAGCAGCAAAGGCATGTGGCAGTGGATGCCAAAGACCAGGGAGGCTACAGCAAACTAGAGAAGGGAGTGCTGATGATCTTCAGCCAGATGTGAGCTTCGACTTGGAAATTCACAGCTGAAAAAGTATGAAGGAACTCTTGCTGAATATGGATTTAGAGCAGACTGGGATGAGAAAGTCACTGGACAAGAAAAGGATAGGAAGTAAGGCCTCAGAAAAAAAAATACACTTTCAGACAGAAGAATTGAAATTTGTTTCTAGAACTGAATGACACAGGGCATAATAAAGTGGTGACTTAGGCAAGGCAGGAAAGACAGCTCAGGGAACAAATCTAGACTAAAATAAAAGAAAATAAATGTTTAAATGTATAAGTTTTTAACAGAAAAGGAAGAATTAAAACAAAGATAAAGTAGTTAAATTTCAGTCCGTTCAGTTCCTGGCACAGGCACTCATTGCAGCACAAAGCAGCAGGCAAAACTGAAAACTTTAGAATCTTAAGGATTTTTTGGCAAGTTTTTTTGGCAACTTACTTTTGTGTGTCTGGGGAAGTAGTTTTACAATTTATCTAACTCAGTCTGATCACAGGCTGTGACTGAAATTGTATGTCCATATTGTATCACCACACCACAATTTGAAATTCTCACCTTCTCTCCTCCAAGCAGTGACTCTGCAGCCACAGAGCAAGTCAATTCAGCTTGCTGTTCTGATGGAAAGCTACACCTTGAAACATGCTTGTTTTCCCATTGTGATAGCAATCTGAACCCTGCAACCATAGATTCCCCAGATCTCATTAAAAACAAACAAAAAACCAAATTAAAAAAACCTAAACCAACAAAGAAAGAAAAAAGAAACAGGGAGCAAGACCCATGAAAAATTACAGCTTTCAGTTACCTCATGTGAAGTACAGTGTGAAACCAAAGTCTGAAACAGTCTACAAGAAGTTTTCTGACTCCACTGTCATTCTTTAGTCATGACAGTAAGAAATGGTCTACAAAAATTAAACCAATCTGAATTGGTTTTGTCTCTCCTCCCCATCAAAAGCCACTGGGTGTGGAATTCAAACTTCTTTGCATTTATTGGCATCTTCTAATGCAGCTACCCAGCATGACATTCATTAAGTGGAAGGCCCAGCAAGTGATTTACTAGACATTCTGTTCCCTTTTCCCCTTGCAACAGCTGACTCTCCACCCTTGGAGTTCCCTACTACTGAAAATACGTAAGAATTTTCTTCAGTGATTCATAGAGAAGCTAAGACCCATGTTATTGCCTTGTTTAAGCTAACCAGTTTATTGAAAAGAAGTAGCAAGTACTCCCTAACACGGAAATCTAAACAATGTGAGTAAAGAACATGGTGTAGGGATGGGGCAAATCAGAACTGCTGCTGTTCTTTGCCAGTTCAAAGGATACCAAATTCAGCTGCTTTCTTCTTTGAAAGAAGTCTTAGTAATTGCTCAGCAGCATAGAGAAGTGCACACGTGTGCTGTCGATACTCTTGACACTATAAAGTCCTTGCTGCACAGCTGTTACACTAACAGAAATTCAAAATATTTTAATCTCTAAACAATACTATCCCTCACTTTTAGTGACTACAAGCAATTTTCACGTCAAAACCTAAGAACAAAAGGTGCAGACTAAAGACAGAAAAAAGAACACAACACATACCCTACTCACAGTTCCCACGGACAAACCCAGCTCACTTCCATGCCAGCAGCTCTCTCCCCAGTCACTGAAAGAGAAAACAGGACACAAATATTCAGAGATTTCAAAACAAACAACCAAACAAAACCAAACACAGCCCACTTTCTCCTTTAAGAGAAAGGTGCAAAGTCCTTTATCCAGGATTCTTTTTAAATAGAATCTTTAATTCATTTGGTACACACTAGAGAAGCTGGATTGAAATACCGTCAAGACTGCCACGCTGGTATACACATACCATGCTACTTGCAGAGCAGAACTTTTATTTTAGGACTGCTGCTTTGTCAGTTCTGAAGAATGCATTGTTTGAGATCTACTAAGGCAGAATATTCAGCAAATCACATACTCAGTTTTCTAGTCCCTCTAATGAAATCATTCTTAAACATTGGATGGCAGAACTTGGAGACTTTTATAACTAGTTTATGACACCAGGATATCCATTCCCACAAAAACAGGGAAAAGATAAAAGTACCTTACAGAGATCTGTCAAGACAGCAACAGGGATCCCATTTTGGAGGAGGGGGAAAAGAATCAGCATGAGTCATCCCACGCACCTTAAAAACTCATAAATGTACTAAAGTAACACTCCATTTTCTTTGGCAATACAGTTCCAAAAGGCATACACCGTTCTAAAAGGCATACACAGCAGCACCTAACTAGAAAATAATTACTTTGGAGGCTGTGGAAGACTGTTGTTTCAAATGGCAATAAAAAGGGTCAGAAGTTGTCATATGTTAGCTCCTACTTCCTTAACTATCTTTAAAAAAAAAAAAAAAAACAATAAAAAACCACGTCATAAAAGTTTCAATTCCATTTCCTCCTCCAAGTTTTTCAGACTTTAGGGCTTCCTAGACATCAGAAGCACAGAACTGCAGTCAGGATGCCATGATATTTTGTCAAGAAGATAAAATAAAAAGGCACCTCCCTAAATATGAACTTGAGATCAGATGGACTTTGGACATGAGTATTAACTCATAGTTCCAATGAAAAGGAAAAAACTTGTTCAAAAAATAGTATAAGCTGTTATCTACTACTTCAACATCAGAAGGAGTAAGATCAATTGGACTGATTAGTCTTGAGGCTTGAATAATAAGTGCAACACAAAATGTGAGTTTTCTGATCCCAACAAACAAAAGAATTTTATTCTGTTTACACTGTTTAGAAGGACATAAAAGTAATGAATTGCACGCCTGCTTGGTCCACTCTCCTCCCCCTAATTCCACTTACTTGAAGAAGAAGGGATTTATAATACTGGTACCAAAGGGAAAAAAAAATACAACAAGTAAAGACACCACTACTTCAGAAAATTCCCTTACAGAGAATGTTCCTATTTTTCTCTCAATGAAGTGTGCCAGCACACATTAATCATGGCTCTATCACAGAATCAAGGAGTCATTCTGCCACCTCTCACAGTATTTGTCATCAAGTTAATATTTAAAATTACTTACAACTACTTAATTAATTTAATGTGAGAACCCCTAATAAGTAATTATTTTTCTTTAATACAGCAGTCAAACTCATACAACTGTAATTATAACATAATAATAATGCAAGACTACCCAATGAAGGATATACTTACAATGTACTTTTTACAGAATTGCAGATCCTAGATTTCCTAACAGGCAAGGCAAAAAGGTCTCAAGAAGTCAAGGAAAGTCTCCCACAAAGATAGCAAACAATTAACCACTGTTAAGAGTTTGCTATTCACACATGATGAACAAGGGACCTGAGAATTTAACAAAACAATTTTGCTGAAACATTCTTCTTGACAGCATTAAGCACATAACATCACAATTTAGTTGTGATGATGTTGGTTCTTTAAATCATAAATTATAAGTGAGTGAAATTTATCCATATAGTAAATTCTGACTTCAGTGCAAGTTTTTGGCATAGTTTGGTTTTGAGTGGGATTTTTATTTTTTAGTTTGCTGTTGTTTTGGGATTTTTTTTTTTTTTTTGAGACTCAGGTATCCCTGAAACCACTCTTCACAACAGGGAAGTATGGAAAAGTCAGAAATGCATTTCATTTGAAGACTTCTGCTGGACAATCACTAATTTCCAGTAATCTTGGTTCACTTAATGTTATCTTCCAATTTAGGATTGCAACAGCACTGATAAAGCTGAACAATCACCATGCTGCTCCATTTAGTTTCCAGCACTTCCACTTTAAATCCATGTTCTCCAGAGTCTCAGTTGAGTCAAGACAGGTCCCACAGTGAAGGTTTTTTTGATCTGCCTGACCTGGAACAGAGAATCTGCTAATTTTCTATAGAAGTGCAACCAATAACGAGTCAAAATAATCTGTATTTTCTCCAGTGCATTTTTTTCATTGCCTTAGCTTATTTACCTCTTCTAACTTTCCAACACTTCCATTAGCCTTCTCAGGAGCTTAGAGATCCTTCTTCTGCCACTCAAAACTCATCCTCCCAGACATCAGACATTTTTCTTACTTTCTCTACTAAAAACTAAAGTTTTATTCCAGATACTCTGGCCAATAAAAGGTCAACTTTAAAACTTTTAGTCCCATTTGCCAACAGAGTTCCTGCTCAGCCTGAGACAGTTAAAGTATTGCATCCTGCAATTTACTGCTTGGTCATATGAACCCCAAATAGGAGATAACTGGCTTGCAATATGCATGAACAGTCATCTTTTTTTTTTTTTTTTTTCTATTATGTGTGTGCTATTAAGGTAAGAGATGCTGCAGGTATAACATATTCCTGTCGTTATTCCTATTCACTCACTTCATGGAATTTCAATCCAGCTTCAAGATGAAAAACAGAAAACCCAGACACACCCTGCCTTCAAAATTAACAAGCCAAACTTCACAAATATTTAGCAGAACAGCCTTACGAGTGTAATGAAAGACAAGCTCTTTACTGTTCCTTCTACGCTGCAGTGAGTGAGCAAAGATTAATCTGATAACTGAAATATTTTCTGGCAAAATTCCACAGTTAAACTGCTTTTGCTATTCTTTGCCCACTGCATAATCAAAACATTCCTCCAACACTCCTTTTTCCTCTCACGACAGTCAATGCAGGCAGAACTCTACTGTCCTAGATTTTCTGAAGAAAAAATAGTGTCATCTCTAAGAAATGCAGAAGTCTCATCTTGCTGATAAACTTCTCCATCCAATGGAAAAGTTTGTATGCCAGTGTTTACATGTTCAAGCCAAATGGCTGCTATTCCAGTGATTACAATGGCTTATTGCCCTCACTGGTGACTTGGAGTTTCAGCATGCCTGAACAACACAGAAACTCACTGACATGACTTGTAACACGGCAATGCAGAATTCATATCCCACCAACACCCAGACTGTCTCTCAGATGGAGGCTTTAAAAAGATTCAGACTCAAGTGATCTGCTCCTGTAAATTATATCCAACAGGACATACGAGAGCGAATCTAGGGACAGTTATATTAGGCCTAACATTAACATCGCCCTACCAGTCACTCAGAGAAAGCTCTCATCTGGATGCAGGTCCATCTTACACAGTGGAATAGAAATTAAGTTACAATGTGGACTGTAATCACATCATTCTGCTGGGAAACTTCTTGCTATAAAAATCACAAGGGAGGGCAAAAATGTTTGGGTTTTTTAAAAATCATTCAAGTAGAGTCTTTCAACATTTTTTTCCAAAAGTGTTTGCCTGAAGGAGGAAAAGCTTCCTTGTAATTGACAGAAAGTGAATCCTGTCTCATCTTTGCTCAGAGCTGTACCACCACACATATAAACAACTGCAGAGCAAACGAGTTCATCATAACATGGCTATGGTTCTGTGTAAAGGATGATCTCATCTGAGTAAGCCTAAACAGGGTGTCAACCTTATGGATCAGTTGTGCAATGAAGATATATCCTCAGTGCTCCACTAAACCACGGGAAGGGAAGGACTCAAGGAACCACGTATCCCCTCCCCAGTGTATCTATAACTCGTTGTAATTGCCATATATTACAGGAAACATTAATTTGAGGTTGAAACAATCTGTGATGTAGACTGTCCCAGACCAAAATTAATTTCACAGAACTAGACATATCATTTCAGTCTCCTGTTCCCCTAACATGAAGATACTCTGAAGATGACGTGCAGTCAGCACTTTGATTTGCCTCACCAGAAGATGGGAAAACAGGGAAGTTTCGTCACTGCTTTATGCCAGGGCCCCCTGCACTGAGGTACATACACATTTCAATATGCACCCATGGCAAGCAGAGACAACAGCAGCAGCAACTCCTGACCCTGTCCAGGAGAAAGTTTTTCTTTCAGGGCCAGAAAGGCAGCCCCCAGTGATAAGCTGTTAACAAATAACATGCTGGCACACGCAGCAGCTACCACGCTTCCTTTGCTGTACTCCACAAAAACTCTGCTTTTCTGGATCAGCAGGGCCCAAACAAGCTGAAAAAGCGAGCCCCAGTTAATTAAGAAGGATAAGCAGAAGTAGTCAACGCTCTAGTTTGCAGTAGAAGAGCAAGAGCAGATGGATGGCATGAGGTTAAGGTACAGAAATCTCCAATTAAAAGCTGAGCCTCTAGTTTTCAAGAATTAAAAAGACTTGTGACTATGTTAAATCTCACCTTCTTGAAGAGATGTTATCAATATGGCTGTGTGCCTAAATCCAAAATATTCACACAAGAATAATGATGCTGCACACACACACACAAGAAAATGGGGGAGGGAAGTGGAAAAGAATGCTGCACAAACTAAATTCATTACATCAATTTCTGAAATATAAACCAAACTAATTTAAACAATCACATTACCTCACTAAGTGACAAATTCTAAGATTTATCTGTGTGGAAAATAAGCGTCTTGAATAAGAAATAGGAAAGGATCAAAGGAAGTGAAATACTGTTAGCAGCTTTGTTTCCTCACATCTGAAAACAGAGTCTCAGACTGAGGGCAGACTCCTGTACAAGCTGCATGCACTGCTCTCCCTCCACAAGGACAACACACATTTAACTATCTGCAGGCTCTGACTGACCACTGGGGCAGTCTGAGGCTGGTAATGAAAACTGCCCTCAGCCCAGTGCCATTCATTTCCCCCCGAAGAAGCCATTCAACAGTGTTTGCACCCCAGAAAGCATTCAGAGGTTGGGAGGTAAAACATACACATTAACCACACACACAAAGCATCCCTGAAAAACTGAACAGAGTATTTGACAAAGAAATTAGTTTCTGAATTCACACAAACTCATCCATTTCATCTAACACCCACACATAAAAGAGTAATCATAGGAACAATTTTAGACTATAGTTCCTTTTAGCTGTAGCTCTTACTAATGCACTCCTCCACTCCAGCTATGCATTCCTGCAGCTCTCCCCCATTTTTCATTTGGGGGGTCTGAGGGGGAGAGGAGTAGAACACGCCCAGACTAAAAATCAGGTCTCTAACCTAGCCTACAGACTCCACATCACTACTGAAGTGACAGTCCATGGTGGGGAGGGGGAGAAAAGGCAAATGGGAATATGAGCTGTTAAAGACAGCCCCACCACTAAAAGAAATGTCTGTGTAACCACATCCTCTGTTTGCAGTCTCAGTTCAGTTCAGCAAATATGTCCAACAGGAAATAATTAAATTTGGCTTTCCCAGAGTAGGTGTCTGACAGTTTGAGACTGCTGAACAATTGCTTTTTCTGCTTCCTCTCCAACAGTTTCTCAGGAAAAGACATTGACCCTCAGGACACAACTGATCAAAAAAAAAAAAAAAACAAAAAAAAAAAAACCAACTTTTAAGGAAGAGCTTTGTATAACTGCAATGATTTGTTAATTATTACCACTTTTTACATGGAGGAAGTCAGCTGTGCTCCTCAAAAGGAATCTTAATCAAATACTGAGTTATCAGTCAATAAACACACATTGAGATAGTCCAATTGTATTATCTACAACACAGGAAGGACAGCTGAGTAGAGAGAGGAAAGGCAGAGTGTTGGAGTTGCTATAAATTGAGCTTTTGAGGTAAAAAGCATATTAGGAGACACCCTGCACATTCCAAATGAGTGCAACAGTTAATCTTGTGATAATGTTTTGACACATCATAAGAATTCATCTGCTTTCTGTTCTAACATCCCAACCTTTTTTGTTCTGATATTTCTCTCTCTAGTACAGCTGCTGTTTTCACCACCAAATAACATACAGGAATTTAATAATGGCTCAATATTGAAGGAAATCCAGTAGGGATTGGTATTATTATTACTATTATTACTATCATCATATGAAATTAAAGGGTATTTTTATTGCCTGAATGTACATTTCACCTGGAGGTTCAAGGATGAAAGTCTGTGAAAAATGCTGCTGTTTTGCCATACCAGTAGAAGTCAGCATTAAAAAAAAAAAAACACAAGCAAGCAAGCACTCCTCCTCAAAACTAAGAGTTTCCCATTATTTCATATTTCATATTATTTCATATTAAAGAGGAGGAAAAATTAAAGACTGCTTTTGGAAAAATGCCACATTCTCTTGGTTCTGCGTCAAAATGCCTTCTGTACTCCCTTTCTTTGCATTTCATTTCATGATCTGCTTGTTGCCTGAAGATTTGGAAGCCTTCTCCCACATGATGATAGGAGTGGATGGCCTCAATTAAAGAGAAATTAAAGCTGCTTCCACAACTGTGGGAACCAGCAAACACAGCACTGCTCACATTTTGTACAGAACAGTGTGATGCTCAAGAAGCTGTAACTGGCAATATTTCACTCTTTGCCAGAAATCACATTTGGTTTCTAAATTATAAGTGAGGAAGGAAAGGGCTCAGTAAGCCAATATCTGGTAATTAAGAAGGGCAAATCTGCCTACTTGGGGAAAGCTTAAGGCATTTGCTTTTAGCCCCAAATCTTTTTCTCCTTTCAGCAGAAAGCACGAATCTGAAGAACAGAAAAGGAGTTCACAGTCAGCTTCAGATCATAGACTTATTTTACATTCTATTATTAGATCCTATTTAATCACAATTATTAGATCACTCATTAAATCACTGCAGCAAATGGGAACAAACTGGTGTCCCTGTCATTTCATATTCAGTAATGACTGAAATATTTTTGGAAATACTTATGAAGCTCTAAAGGCATTACACTTCTACCAGTTCAACAGTATGGATTTTACAGAAACCTACTGAGGAGTTTTGTGCAAACAGCAGATGTATTTTAAAATCAGTGGTGGAAGTTCATTTGTATTTTTATCTGAAAACGAACACACAAGTGAAAAACACACTTCCAGTAAGTCAGCCATGCCACAACTAGCCCTAATGTCAAATACAAATTTAAAATAAAGACAGAATGTTGAGATACACACATCTACCCCAGAGTAGCTACATTTTCTATTTTCCAAATATTCAGAGCTGTGTCTTTAGATCCTACCAAGAAACAAAAAGCATATTTTGGGTTCCAAGACACAGAAAAGAAGCTACAGACATAAACAGAAACATTTTTAATGTCTTCAAAATGTATTTTCCGTGGATGGTAGATTAAAATGCACTTTCACAGCACAGGCCCTGATGCTGTCTGGACAAAAGATACCAGAAGGGGACTGCTATAAGCAGCAGCAAACCTGCAACCCTTTATTCAGCTCACTCATGGCTCCTTTTGTAAAACAGAGCCACTCAGACCCGAATGAACACAAAGTTTGCATGGTGCAGCGTAAGGCTACACAGATCCAGACCATGAAGGTCTCAGGGGGATTATATCCACTAACACACATATAGAACTGTCAGTTTTCATCCCTGATCAGGGGAGACGTGAAATTACAGTCCAAGATTTTACAGTCACAGAGAGGAAGACAAACGGCTGGGATACGCGGTGTTACCACAAACAAGCACCCAGCCACAGCACGGACAAGCATCCTCCCAACGGGGAAATGGCCCCGCTCACGGGAGCCCGGTGGGGCGGCAGGACACGGCGGGGGCTGCCCAAACCCCTGCGAGCCCCTGGCAGCACTGCCCGGCCTCGAACGCCGGAAAGAGCCCCCAGAACCACCCTCAGCGACCCGCTGAACGCCGGGGACCCTGCTCAGGGGGGAGGGCGGGGAGGGGCGCAGAGCGCTCCGGGGCAGCGGGGACGCAGCGCGGGGGCTCCGGAGGGGGCGCAGCCGTGCCCCGGCGCGGGGAGGCCCCTCGGGGCGGGCCCGCGCCCACCCTCCCTCTGTCTGCCGCTGGCGCTCCCCGAGGCCGCCTCGCAGGTCCCGGCCGAGCCGAGGCTCCGCGCTCACCTGGTCACGGCTCCATCTCGCCCGAACCCGCCCGTGCCCGTCCCCGGCGGAGAAGGCGCCGCCCCCGCTCCCGCAGCCCGGCCGCGCCACCGCCGGCCGGCGCCTCGCAACCGCGGAAGCGCCCGCCCCCCGCCAGCCCCGCCAATCAAAGGGCAGAGCCGCCAGTGAGCGGCACGAGAAGCGACCAATGGATCGAGAGCGCCTGGGGAAGCTAACGGGAGAGTGGGGCGTGCGCCGCCTGACTGACGGGAGGTACAGCCAATAGAAAGGCAGAGATGAGGTCATCGCGGGCGGGGCGGAGGGGGCGGGAGCCTGCTGGGCGGGGCCTCGCCCTTAAAGGCGCAGCGCCGCCCTTGTGGCCCGTGTCGTGTGGGGGTGAGTTGGTGACCGAGGGGAGGCTGTGAGCCGTGAACAGCCCGGGCGTGCTGGCGCTTCTGGGAGCTTCGGGTTTCATGAGGAGCCAGGAACATTTTCCTTCCTTTCTCCCATGTTTTCGCCCAGCACCGCCCTCCCCTGATCCTTGGGATGGC
This sequence comes from Fringilla coelebs, assembly GCF_963513975.1. Lineage (NCBI taxonomy): Eukaryota > Metazoa > Chordata > Aves > Passeriformes > Fringillidae > Fringilla > Fringilla coelebs. Next base: position 48,999,508 of record NC_140033.1, on the reverse strand, counting down.
AGTGCGGGGTTCCCAGCAGAGGCTGGATCTTAAGGGCTGCAAACGAAATGCAGCAGCGTGGGGATTGTTCGGCTTTATCGCCGGCCTGTCGCAGCCTAATCAGGAGATAATGTTCAGTGAAGCAAGTTTACTGGACATCAGGGACTGGCCAGCAGAACTCTTCAGATGAAATGCATTTCTAACTTGTCCACACTTGGATGTGTGAAAAGCGGTTTCGGGGGTTCCGAGTGTCCAAAGCCCGGAGCAGCCAGCAGTGTGCCAGGCCTGTGCTGCACTGCCTGACCTGGCACTGACCGGGAGCGTGCCTGCCGTGCTCCTTCTCCTGGAGACCACCAAGCTTCTTGATGCGCTACAAAGCCAAGGAAATACATGGTGCAAGCCAGTGAAATTTCCATAAGGAAAACTTAGGTTAACTGCGGTGGGGTTGGGCAGAAAATAGAGGAATGATGGCATCCCTAAAGAGCAGGGCCGGGGACCATAGCTGGAGTGTTACAATAGCATTATAAATAGTCAGTGCGCTTCACCTGCAGCGATGTTCTCACCCCTGCTTAGTGAGTCATGACACAGACTCTACCAACGCTCTGTGAAGGATTGGCTCGCTCTGTGAAGCTGAAAAAGTTAGGATCACCTTTCAAAACAAAGAAAAGAGCGAGGTATACCATAAAAAGTGGTATAAAAAGGCATCATGGGCCTTTCCTTCTTCTCTCCTACAGTCCGAGAACTCTCCTACAGGAGAGAAACTGTAGGTGATATAACTGCAAAGCAATGTATGTGAAGTAGTTAGGAAAAAATGTTTGTGCCGTGTACAATTAATCTGTGAACTTCATGATAAGAAGCTTGATGGTACAAGTATGTTAAGAAGAACCAAATTCTTAGCCAATTACTGCCAGTCAGCCCCTATCTTGCCCTGGTTTTCAATCCTGACATTTACAGCTTTTTGCTTTTCCTTCCCAGGGATCCAGTTCAGCTTTGGCGACACACATAAATCTTTGAAGTACCATAATTCTTCTTCCTGCTGTTTGACAGTGTTAGTCCTCCAGAGGTAGTTTAGTGGAAGAATAGAGTCAAAAACACAAAACATTCCCATGCATGATGGTATTTCTGGGAGTTTCAGGTTTAATGACAAGTCAGGAATATTTACCTTCCTTTCTCCCAGGTTTTCTAACAGCTTTTTAGGGTCTGAGACAAATACTCCAAATGAACGAGAAAGCATGGATGTCTTCCTGTTCTACATTGCCAGTTTTAGCAGCAATGGTGCGTGGCTGATCCTTGAAATCATTTGCTTAGGAGACCTGTTAGTAGATCTGTTTACAGAACAGGGGAGGATGGATAATGTGTGCAAATACTTATCACAAAGTGATGGCAAAACTCACAGCTCTGCCCCTATTTCCAGTTCACAAGCTGAAGTCCTACTCACTGTATCTTCCTTCAATCAGAGGAACATTTAAGAGATGGAACTGATTTACAAACTCTGCCTGTTACAGATTGTTTTCAGTAGGTACTACTGTACTTTTCTAAGTTTCCAAAGGTATTTACAGGCATTGATAAATATACAGTAGGGGAAACCATAAAGAAATAATTCTGCTTGTCCATAAAATCCTTCTGTCTTAACCAGGAACAGGGACAAATTAAGAACTCATATTACATGAGCTGTATTTTTTGGTTTAGTTTTGAAGGCCTTGTTATTTTCAGTGGCTTTCAGTTTCCTTAAGACTCATAATGAATTAATTAAATTCACATTTTATTAACAAATGCATAAGAACATCTGCAGCATTAGTAAAGGCAGCAAATCAAGTCTATTAAATTACTTCCATTGGATTTAATGTTGGATGAATGTTTGCACTGAACAAAGAAGGCACCAGTGCAGTAGGACAGAATACAATAGAATTCAATACAGTTACATGAGACTGTATGTGCAGTTCTGAACCTATAATTACAATATCAAGTTACTTCTGGGTGCCTACCATGAACAAGCTTGGGATCTTATGCAGAAATATTTGATTTTCCTGACCTGACGTCTTAGTCATCATTGACTTAGCATTAGATTGACTTTTGCATTTGGATTTCCTTTCTCTTTAAAGAAAAGCAAGTAAGAATGGAGGAGGGGAAAATCAAAAGAGAATAAAGCAAAGGGTGTCCCTAAGAGTATTTTTAAACATAAAGTTCTTGTAATGGCTCAGTGTGGTGCTTAACATTAAAGGCTGGATGGCCTTCAGCCATTTAAAGAGGACTCTGCTTAAAACCACAAACTATTACAGAAACCTTAATGACCCAACAGCTCAGAACATGCCTAACAGAGTGCCTCAGCATTAGGCTGATGGACAAATCGTCTCCTGATGGAGAAGGAACCTTGTTGGCACAGATGACTGGTCCAGCTTCATTTTTGGGGGAGTAATGAATTCTGCTATCTTGGCTTCTGACTGGTAACCTGCATCTTAGCAGCTCAGCAAGATCCCAGGATTTCCAGTGCTTTGCATAGAGCACAGCAGCAGGTGCTCACGGGTGTGTACCCACAAGGCAGAGTGTGCAGGGACTTCCCAGGGCTCTGGGGAAGATCCTTCCAGAGGCAGCTGGCCAAACAGGGATGATTGCCAGCCCTGGGCTCAGCAGAGCCTGCACACCAGCTGCTGTGGCCAGGCTCCTGCAAGACCCATGCTCAAGGGAAGCCAGTCCTGCCGTGCCTCTGCCAGTGAGCACTTGCATATACACGGATTCTGCTGAGCCATAATTGCCTGGATCAGGGCTGCAGCAGCCCTTACAGCAGACCAAGCACTGTCCATCCCTTTATCAGCTCAGCTTCCCTGTCTGACCTCGAGCCAGAGCCTACAACGCCCTCACAGGCTGCAGGGCAGAGGTTGAGAAGGAGGGTGTGCCAGACAACGCTGGGCAGGGAAGGAATAGGAGGATGCAGAAGTACTGGAGCTCAGGCACGTGTTTGGCACACAGGAGGAGGAGTAGGCTGTGGACACTGAGGATTGGGTCCCTAATGGAAAGCAGAGGGCTGTGAATGGTCCAGCTGTGAGCAGGCAGCTGCTGCAACCTCCCACGGTGGTGCCACAGTCCTGCTGTGTTGGGAGCTCTTGTGAGAGCTTGAAATGGAGCAGTTGACTTCAGGGTTGCTTTGTAAAACTAGGAGGAGGTGGTGTGTTCTCAGCCTTATTTAATCAAGTCCTAACGAGCAAGAGACAATTGGAAAAAGTGCCCAACAAGATTCCTTGCCTTCAGTGAGGCCAGTTGCTTTCACTTTTTAAATTGAACCCTGCTCTTTGCAAAGGTTTCATTCTTTGTTTCCATGACCTGCACATCAGTGGTTGTTTTCTGTCCTAAAATCCCTACAGCTTAAGTGTCTCTTGAGAAAGGAGTTGGGCAAGGACTTAAACCTCTTAAAGAGGCAGACTGTTCAAAATGTTAGAGACACTCGTTTTCCTGTCTAAGGATTTTCTGTTTTGAAATGGGTCAGCCGTTTCAGTTTGGTAAACACCAACGTATTTCTATTAATGTAAGTTTTACTGGGTGAGGAATCTACCTTCCTGTGTGCCCTTTACACAAAAAGAGGATTTTGCCTGCTCAGCTGCTCCAAGAAAGAGTAAAATGTGGGAAAAACAGAGCAAAGGAAACTGAAATCCTTTTAAAATGTCCTTTAGGGAAATAGCAAGCATGAGAAATTGCAATAAAGAAATTGTTTGGGGAAGTGCTCATTAAAAAGTTATCAGAGTCCAGGGTTAATAATTACTGTCTTCTATCAAAGAATACACTAATCATTAACTTCAGGCTGTGACTTCCAAGTTGTGACCCACATAGATAGAAAAGCATTTGCCGTAGTAAATAACACAGTTTACAAACTCATCGGTTCAAAAGTGCAGGGACAAAGCTACATTGTGGTTTATGAGAAGAGGTGAAGGTTGGCCATTGTCTTTTGGCTCGAAACGACTGGAACAGACACCTACTCGTTTCTGGGGCTTTGTAGTATTCCCTGCTTCCCTTAGATGGAGCCAAACTCACATCGTCAGGCTGCCTGTGACTCACCAGTAGTGCATGCAACTTTCCCAAAATCAGAGGAGAGCTATGCAGCAGGAGTTTGTCATGGGTCCCTAAGCCCCATTTCCTGCCCGTTCCCCTAGACTGACTTCCCAATGCTGGGTCATTGCCTCCCAGGTCTGTTCCCACAGTGCCACGGTGACAGACAGTGACACACAAATGCACTGATCTGACACCTTTCCTTTCAGCTTGAGGGGAAATGTTTTTTCAGATGTTACAAATATTACCTTTCTAACCACACATTATATCACAGCTTTTGTAACTGGTCTATTAATCTGCACAGTGAATGGATAAGGCATGGAAAGCATCTTTTGGAGGCTTTTCCATTCCATGTCACACTGTGATCTTGGGCTAAATTCTGGTCTACCAGTTCTTGTGACTCTGGCCTCCCACTGCAAAATGTTTGGGATCTATGTGATTGCAGTGCAATGACTTGTAATAGAATTAGGAACTTCAGAGAACAGAGAGGAGGAGTTTAGAGTCTCTGCCACCTGTGAAGTGATAGCTAAATTACAGCAATTTAATCAAAAAGCTGCATAAGGAAGACAGACACAGCTATCAGCAGAACAAGGATAAGAGAGTTACAGGGCAAGGAGCGAGCATTTCCAGTCTTTGGGAGTAAGAAACCATAGTTACTCTCCTGACAGCAACTTAACGTTCTTTCCTCAACTCAAGAGCCGAGAAAGGCATCTTCACATCTGTGTTTAGAAGAGTGCAAAACCACTCATGTCCCACTAAGGGGCAAGAGTAAATATTTCGACACTGATTTTACTTACCTGGCAACAGATGTCACTACACTGGATTTGAAAGTGCTGTGGAAACATCTGAGGCAACAGAGTGCCCTTTTTTCTAGCCTTTTATTTTTAAGCAAAACCACAGAACACATAATTTTCTCAAAAGACTATTACATTTAAAGGGTCTGTCTTGTTATCCTGCCATTCAGTGTTCAGACTAATTCATGATGAATCCAAACACAGGGACTGTGTGTTGGTAATATCCCAGTCACATAATTGTGCAACTAACTGGAGAAAAGAGCTGCATACAATTTTATATCCCCGTCATGTACACCTATCATGGCATTTGCAGAGGTGATTGTATCACTTTCACAGAAGCACATGGAGTGCAGCAAGAGGCTGTGAGAACCAAACAGTTGAGAAACCTGGGGAAAGTTTTCTGATGCCAGACCAGTCTTTGGGATGGAGCCTCCTTTTCCAGAGGCTTGCTGGAAGGAGGAGATGCTGGAGCCCAGTCTGGTTTGGCACATCCTCATCAGGGCTGTATTACTTCCCAGTTGCTGTTCTGACTCCAAGGTCTGCTCTCGAAGGAGTTGTGTTCTCCATCTTTCATTGCTAGAGAAGGTGCAGCTGGAGGATTTGGAAAGATGAGATTTGATCCCTACACAACCCTGGGGGTTCCCCAGAGTGGTGAGTAATCAGCATGGGGAGAGGAAGTGTGTGACACTCTCATCTTTACTTCGTTTAGATGTTTCCCATGAAGCAACAAGAGGATCTTTGGATTTCTCTTTGCAAAGCTCGGGTCTGATTTCAGCTGTGATGTCACCCTGCAAGAGCTGACTCATCCAGCAGGGCTGCAGTTCCAAGGAACACATGCAGAGGCTGGGAAAGTTCAGAGCTATTTTCAGAGCTTGGGGAGCTGCACTGTGGGGTCCCACTCTCATGAAGAGGTTCTGGACAGAGAGTGTGCTGTCCAAAAGGCTCAGTGGGTAAAACTGGACACTGCCATGACCTTACAGGCTTCACAGCAAACAGACTGCAAAGGCAGAAAATAGTAGAGGAAAATAATCACCATCCACTGGGAAAGAGTTCCTTTGGCATTTTGATCTGACCAATCACCTTCCTAAGGTTAGCTGCATTAAATGGGAGCAGGATTTTGGCAGTGCCCAAAGGTGGACCAAAGGGAAATTGTGCAATACTATGCCAGAGTATGCTGATATTCACCAAAATGAGTGCAGCCCCATCTTCTGCCTCCATTTACCTTCATCTGTTTACTTTGACCCAAGTAACACGCCTGGTTATTTCCAAAATTCTCCCTAGTCTGGGTAAGGCTTGTCAACATAGCATTCAGCCTTCCAGCCTTGATAACAAGATTTATAATTGTGATAAGAAACATTTTAAAATGTGATTTAATATATATATTAAAAACGGTGGGGGGGAAAGCTCTGGAGAGAAATTACAGTATTCTGATTTATGCTTGAGAAAAGAGGGATCAAATGGAAGGGGGGGGAAATGGGTGTGTAATGCTGTCTGGGGAACAAAGCAGCAGCCTCTCTCACGCAGGCCTGATGCTCCTACAAAATAGCCAATCCAGGAATGACTGTTCCAGATAAACAAAGAGGCACAAACATAGGAAGTAAGAACAAAATTCAAGTGGAGCTGCTTTCCACTTTCCCCTGCCCCTGCTGCAGCACAATGCTGAAACTGAGCAGATGAATTTGCTCCCAAAGAAAGATACCCTTGTGTGGCAGAGTTGCCTGTCAGACACCAAAAGCTCTTCCAGCTGCTGGCAACGCAGCAGGAGTGCCGGGCTCCTGGCCAGGGCTCTCTGATGGAGCCCACGCAAATCAGGGAAGCGCCCGGGGGCGGTTTGTGAGCACTGGGACTGCTCAGCATCTCTGATACCAGCACTCCTCTACTTCTCCTGCTCCCGGGGAGCCATTTGTCAGAGCTAAATGTCTGGTTAAAGGGGCTGATGATAAAGCATTCTCACAGAGCTGATTTCTCCAGAAATGTGTGTGATGCCAGTATGTAATGTCAGGAGGCAGCTTTGCCTGAAATATCAGAGGTATCTCATTTCATAAAAAAGGATACTGGAGAAAAGGTGTAGGTTGGAAATTGAAGGACAGATATGATTAAAAGGAGGAGGATATTGCTATGCTGAAGCCCCCTATGATTATTTAGTTTACAGGGAGACATTTGGAAAAGGGAACATAAAGCAAAAGCAAAAAATACCAAAGTCTATAAAGGTGTTTTACAGTGCCCTGATTGCTTCTATACTGAATGAGGACTCAGTGAACCCAAAAAGGATGCCTTTTGAAGTGGGTAACAGGAGACGTGTTTATTACAGAATAAAGTTGGGTGTGTACAGGAAATGCATTATTTACTACCGAATAATGTTATTTGTGAGACTTTTGCAAACCATCATTGAGAACAAGAGTCAGTTTAAGTCTTAAGTAAGATTAGAGAGGGGGAAAAGAGGATAATCAGAGGTTGTTACTTTTGTTCTCTCATTCATGTTTGACAGATAAAATCCTATTAGCTTCAGGGCATAGAGCCCATGACTAGAAGTAACTTCTTCTGTAGGCACACTATCCTATTCTTCTCTTGAACTTTCTGGGAATAATCTTCTGCTGGTTTCTGTCACAGATGGGATAGTAGCCTGCAGGGGTAATTTTTTCAGTATGTTTTTTCCTCCTGGGGTGTGTTAATAAAGGTTTGAGCTGGAATTTCAAAGACTGTTTTCAGGTCACTTTCATCGGCAGAAGAGCACCGTGTGACACATGAAGATACAGGAGAAGTGACTGACACATTTTTTCAACCTCTTGATTCTCTCCCAAACATAAGAAAAAAGATGTTAAATCTGTATTTTGTGTCTATGCTTCTTTTTTTCATAGTAACCTAGTCTTCAGAGAATCTCCTAGGTTAATATTGTCCAGCTTTGTATCTTGAGCATCATCTATTTCCTGGACATTGTCTGCATCTCTATTACAGTTTCTGCCATAGAGAAGGAATCCAACCTTCTCTGCTGCAACCATGTTCCAGACATCTCAATCTTTGAAATCTGTCAATGAGTGGACATTGGGCTCTGGCATGTTGAGATACCCTATGTACCCTGCTGTGGATGTCAGCAGCTCTCCAGCACCCCTGTTCTCACTGCTGTCTGTGTAAGACTGAGGTTTAGCCGCCATTTGCCAATTTTTTCCCTGTCTGTGTAAGACTGAGGTTTAGCCACCATTTACCAATTTTCTCCCTGAGATGTTGCAAGCCCCTTCTTGCTGACTTGATAATTTGCCTTCTTTGAGCACATTACCCTGGTCTGGCTCCGTGGCAGGCTTATCCTGATGATGCCAGAGGTTGTGACCTTCACTGTCCCTACTCTGGCTGTGTCCTGAACTTATCACATGCAAATATTCTGAAAGATCAAGTCTCTTCTGCCCCAGCAAAGTGTCCAGCTGAGGGTGAAGTGAGCTACACCACAATTGTTCTAAGTCTGCTCTCCTCTATCTGTTGGGCAGGGTGTCACTTGCTGCCATGGGTACATATACCCTCTGATCCTCATCTGCTCTTGCACCTGAAATGTGCATTTCATCCTGGGCTGTGCACTGAGCTGCCTTGTCCCTCTCTGTACTTGGTGGGTTGTGAGAGCTGCCACTGGGTCTCTGTCAGGTCAGTGGCCCAGGACAGGTGGGGACTGACCACACACTTGCCAAGAGGCAGATAGCAAGCCAAAAAATACAAGTATTTGATCTAAAGGGGATATAAAGGGACCTAAACAGGTGCCTGGAGTCCAGAAGGACTTCAAAAGGATGTTCGATTTTCCCAGGTGATTCCATGCTTTAAAATGTTTAAACAAAACCAATGTATAGTTTGGTCGAATGACAAGAATATATAGAGAAGAGAGCGATGATAATAACTCACAAAGCTTTGGAGGATATAAATGTCAAGGAAGGAAGAGTAGTTGTGGTGGTACTAGTGTGATAGCCAGGAGGACCTGAGTGAATTTGAGAAAAGGAAAATTTTGGCTCACTACAAGGAACAAAAATATAAACTAAATAAAGTGACCTAAAATAAGTAACTGTACAAAGCCTAAGAAACCAAACAAACCCTTTACTTGAAGCAGTTATTTTGGAAGAGGAGAAGTACCAGATACTTCATTGAGTTCTTTGCGAGCTTCGCTCTTGTTAGTTTTTGTATGGAAGCCACTTAAAGAAGCTATGGTGATAGTGGCTGCCTAAAATGGAAAGAGCCAACAATAATCACTGTTTGATTTAACAATCCCCAAAAGGGAGAGGATGAAATTCCTCAGAAGCAGTAAATTAAAACTGAGCAGAAACCTGGCACGTGGAGTAAATGACGCATATGGTGAATGGCACAATCTTCTGTTGGGCACTGCACACAGAGGACAGACACATCAGGATTTTCCGTGTCTGAAATAAAAAGCCTATAAAAAGTACTTCTTCCCATTATGGAGATGAATACATTTGACAGGAATGATTTGTCTCCTTATTACAGAATTGATTTTTTTTTTTTTTTTTTTGTGTGTGTGTGTGTGTGTCCTCCTTTTCCTGGTGAGCTTTAAGTGCAGAGAAAACAAAGGTGTCTGATCTGGGTAAGAGTCTGGCACAGATGAGGGGTCTGAAACTGGGACAATATCCCTGCTTTTCACATTGACAGTGCTCTCTCTTCACTGGAGTGTCCCTGGGGTTTAGAGGATGTGATAAAGCATGTTCAGTCCAAGTGGAGGAAATGTTAAAACCTCAGACATAAATAGACATGGTCTTTAAATTTAGGCACTGTGTTAGAAAATTGTAGCAGGAGCTAAACCAAATATTTGAAGATGTGGAAATTTAAAGTCAGGCTAACAGTCAAAAATGGAGATCAAAGCTGATCTTCCCAGAGAGACTTTTCTATTTTATTCATGAAGGTTTTTCTTTTTTATATAAAGGCTAGAAATATCTGTATATTGATGGCTGTGCTTTGATGGATGAGTAGTAAAACCAGGGTGGTCACTAGATCAGTGGGACAGATGCTGCAAAGGAGAGCATCCTCTTCAGCCTCATGAAGCACAGGCTCCTGCGCCAGCAGGGAGGCACAGAGCTGCTGCACCATGTTCACAGTCCATTAACCACTGGCATTTTCAGTGCATACCAAACCCCAGATCAAATAACTCTGCTGTTAGATCACACTAAAGTGCTCCTCTGCTTATTTCTCTCTGTCACATCCCAGTTACCAGGCTGCGGGGGCACCGGTGAAAGGTGAAAGTGGCATGTGGAAGCTCCAACTATATAAACTTTGGTTCTTGAAACAAACAAACGTGCAGTGAATGAGCACTCGTTGTTCCCTTGTTCTGTGTTTATGCTTTGGTGAGGAAGGCATAGGGTTCCTGCTGTGAAGTGGGATGACAAGTTTAAAAGGACATGGGCACAGTGCCGGGCAGCAAGTCCCTGCATCATTCAGGGGCCAGGCTGTGCAGAGCCACCGCTCTTCTCCTTCCTGCCACCCTGGCTCCTGGGATGAAGGCATCCAGCTCAGTACTCGCCTCTCTGCTGGCTTCTGGCCCGGGATGGCTGATGGTCACTGGCAGGAAGGAGGCAGAAGACAGGAACGTGCTGCCATCATGGCACCCTCCATGGTTTTGAGCTCTTGGACATTTTGTTTCGAGGGCAGCGCTCTCGGGATGTTTTCATTCTCGTATACGTGCAGATGAGACTCTCTGCCAAGTGATGTGCCTTTTTTTATCTGGGAAAATCCTTGCTCTGTTTTACGAGACGGACATACGAGGCCCAGGAACTACCAGCACGTACAAAACTCCCAGCACGTACAAACGCCTGCAATCTTTCTTCAGACGGAGCCTGCGGGCCGGATTTTTGCCATCCCTCCGAGACCGCAGAGATCGGCGCTCGCAGGGGCGCCCGGGCGCTCTTTGCGGCTCCGGCGGCCCCGGGCCACAGCCCGAGCCCGGGCGGCGAGGGAGACGTGCCGGGACCGGGACGTGCCGGGACCGCTCTGCTCTGTCCCTGCTCGGCTGCACAGCTGCTCCACCGCTCTGGGGCGGGGTAATGAACCGCACTGAGCCTCCGATGGTGCAGCACGCAGAGACAGCTTAAATCTCAGCTTGAATCTCCTCTCTTGTTTTGCCGCCTAGTCATGCCGTGCTGTCCCTCCCAAGCCCATCCTTCTCTCTTTTCAGATCCTGTTTATCAACCTCTTCTCCCAGATACCTACCACTGACTTTTTCCCTATAGGTCCTGATTTTTGTTTCAACCCTTTCACTTGCTCTACTAATGTGCATCCAAATCCCACACTTGAACACAAATACCAGAACCCCTGAACATACTAGGGACAATGTCTCCCTAACATTATTATCATTATTAATATAACAGCATGTAATAATTACAGTAAAATATAAAATTAGTGAAATAATGCCAGTTACACACTAGTATCCTACAGCTGGGAGGAACAATTCCCAGGAATGCTCTATTGCATTCAAGAATGGCACATACTTTGGGGACATAGCGTGCCTGTGCTGAAGGAAATGGAGGAACCAAAACAGCATTGCTCTTTGTTTTTATTTAATGGCTTCTAATCTCAACAGGCTTGGAGCAGAGGGTAATAGAAAGATGACGTTAATGTCTGAAGTCAGGGCATAGCTGTGTTAGAAAATCTTAATCAAAGAGGATGTGGTTTCCTTGTTATGCTAATAAAGCTTGTTTCTCTTAGGTATGGAGAAATGACTGTTGAAGCTGAAATTTTCCTGAGACAGTACAGGGCACGCACAGACACCCAGCATAGAAACGTTCTGCCCACACCACTTGTCAACACTATCAACAACTTGAAATCAGACTCGGGAAGAGGAAGGGTCAGGTAAACTCAGCCATTAGCATTTTCCTCCCTGTGCCTCTCAGAATCTTGTTTGTCTTGCTGGATCAGCAGTTTTACAGCTAGGTGAGGCACTGGAGGAGCCACATATACATACCTTCAGAAAGCTGCATTATTCAGCTATCCTTTTTGTTTTATCCAGATGAAGCAATGTGAAAGGACAAGGGATATCCAGCAGGATGATGTGTGGTGTGGAAGAACGCCTGCATCCTCTCTGAGCACCCATCTCTTTTATTGCTGCTAGTGATGTGTCCATAACACAGTCAATGGTGGCATTTGTGCTTGCCACTGAAAATATGATCATGGAACTAGCTGGACAAAGCCTAGGTCAGAATCAGCAAGAACAAATGTGACTGTGTCTTTTCTTGCTGTTCAGACATCCACATCCTGAGAAAACCCTGCACTGTCCAAAATAATGGAAATGTTCTTATATTTGCCAGCTCAAGAGTTGTTCTGTTATTGGTATCAAGAGGAAAAACACAGGTGTTAATGAGGTCAGACTATCTCAGTCCCTGTTTTGGAATGCTGTAAGCAGAGCTCCATAACCCAGTGATGCACACAGAGGGGTGTCCCTGGCAGCAGAGCCCCCCTTTTGAGGCAGGACATGGCACTTGGGCTCATCAGAGGAAAAGACCCAGCGCTGTGGCTTTATTCCTACAGCATTTTAGTGCAGTTTAACTCTGGACAGAGGTCTGAGGGCCACCATCTCCCTACTCAGGTTTCTCTCTAGCAATGCTTGTGCTCATGGAGCCATTGCTCCCCCCTTGCATCTCCAGCCATTCCTTCCTTCAGCTGCACCTCGGCACAGCCACCTCCTCTGCAGCACCAGGGGTCACAGAGCCCCAGCAGAGAACTGGCCCAGGCTAAAACCCCAATGTGGTGGGATAAGAAGACAGACAGATCTCTTTAAATGGGAGTTGCCACAAAAAGCCCTTCAGGAAAATGCAGCCCCTGGGTTCAGATGGCAGCCATGAGCATGACCAGCCCTCCCTGAGCATGGATATGTAAGCCATGGAGACACCTGTCTGTGCTTTTGCCCCACCTGGATCCACTGATTGAGTCTGCTCCTGTGTTCAGAGATAATCTTCACATGGAAAAATGAAGGCAGGTACCTTTCTGACCCTACTTTTCTCAATAGTCAAAGATTTGGAAAAAAAAAAAAAGTGGTTCCTACCTTCAAATTTTTTCTTCTCTGTCAGAAATCCAGGTCTCAGCAAGCTGGCTTCCTTGAAAGCTTCTGGTGATAAAGCAGAAGCAGTTGTGTGAGCCACCAGCTGCAGCAACTTTCAGGGAAAATCTGAGGGAGGGGAAATGAGTTCATCGAGACCACCTGGAGCTCTGTGTGCCAGTAAAGAGAACCAACAGGGCAGAAAGCAGCAGTGAAAGGTCAGGTTTCCAAGATAAATATGGAAACAGTCATAGCACAGGATTTCTCTGGTAAATTCACTTTGCAAACACAAAAACTCCCAGAAGTGAGTGTTATCCACAGTGCTACACCCTAATTAAACCTCTCCAGCAAATCATAGCCACAGACCCCAATTCTATTTGCAGTTCAGCTTCCTCTTACACGGCTTCTGGGCTTCCGAGGGCTGCCATAGCTGAGAGCCACCCCGCCCTTGAGAGCCTCCTGCAGCCCCAGCTGTGCTTTACTCACTTGGTGAAATGAGGTTGTCCTTTTGAAGTTCACCACTCGCTTCATTACAGCCCTGAAAGAGCTGCTCCCAGGTGGAGTGGCTGAACCCCAGGCAGATATTGTTGCTAAATAGCTGCTGATAGTCAGAGCTCAGTTAAAAAGCAAGAGTAGGAAAAGCATGAGTGCAAGACCTCGTGGTGAAAAGGAACAGTTAATTGAGCCTTAGGCACAACGTGTCTCTCTTACACTTCATTTAACACTCATTCTGACAGCACCTGGTGATGCAAACCTTTTATCTGCTGGCTACAGCCTCTGCCACAGCAGTGACTCAGCAGACCCTTTCCTACGAGCCTTGTTTGAGTGGGAATCTGTCCAAGTGGTCCTGGTGAAGTTCAGTCCTCTCAGACAGAGACATTTCTTACCTCTCTAGGAATGATTGCATCAAGCAAAGCCCGGGAAGAGCTGGTCCCAGCCACTCCTTGTTTGGGAAGAGGAGAAGCACTGCTTCAGGCCTAAGCTTGCTTCCTCATGGACAGGAAAACATCTCTATTCTCGCCTCTCCTCCCAGTCCTGTGTCCCCTGTCCTTGCTGGTTTGTTATATTAGCAATATTTGAGGAATTGCATTTGCTACTCTGTTGGATGAGAGCAGGGGAAAACAGAGCTGCAAAGGCTTTGTGACGTTGCTGTTCATCAGTCTGTTCATGCAAGTAAGAAGTTTAGCTGGTGGTTTTGAAAATATTAATGTTTCCTTCATAAACTGGCTTTCCACCTGGTGTTACGGTCCCCAGGCCTCTCCCTCCTGGCAGGAGGGCTCTGCCACCGAGAGAAGCCACCCCCATGGTGCCACCCATGGTGACATTGCTGTCTGCCCCCACAGAGAACCAATCTGAGTAGGCAGCATTTAGAAAAATATGAAACTCAGCAGAGCTTTAAAAAAAAAATAACAGGAAAGCTTTTTCATCAGATCTGCTCTCTGCCAGTGCATTAAATGCTACAATAAAGATTAAGCCAGGGTGAGGGACCAATTTATTCCCATGCTTGCATTGCCCCTACCCCAACTCTGCCTGGCTCCTGGCCAGGTGACACAAAGAACTCAGGCAGGGGCCTGCTGGGGGACAAGGAGACTTCACAGGAAAAACTGGGGTGCACAAGGGCTCGGGGGGAGAAGGGGGCTCTGGAGGGCTGGCTGGAAGTGGTGCTCCCAGGACTGACCAGCTGACAGCAGTGGCTGAAGCTACACAGAGCATTTCAGGCTTAAGATGTCTGGGGAAAACTGTCAGGGAGCCCAAGAGAGGGATGGCCAGTGACTATTCACAGCCCAGTCTGAAGCTCACAGGAAGTGAGTTTAGGAGCAGAGGGAATGGAGGTGACCCTGGGGAGCTACCCCGAGTCACACAGTCCCCATTTTCACCCTGAGCAGGCACGCAGGGCTGGTTTTGGTCCTGACTCAGCCACTTTGCTCCAAACAGGAAACTAAGAAATGTGTTTATGTCTTCCTCAAGAGGAAAATAAAACAAAAACAGAGCAAAAGCCTCCACTTGGGATTAGAGGAATGAAAGATGGGCAACAGGTAACGCTATTTCCAGTTCTGGGAAATGCAGTTACCAGCTGCTGTTGGCAGTCCCACGTGGCATGATAAATGGAACTGGCCTTGGAGTGGAAGCCAGCTGGCCTGCACCAGCCAAATCCTTACGGGAAGAGATGAAAGCTTGAGGAAGAGTTTGTCCACACCCAAATGTGGGTGGCTTTGGAGGATCTCAGCTATCAGTGACCCGTGTTTGCTGTGGGTTGGATGTTGTGAGCCACCAATGCTCTGAACCCACCCCCATGGTTTGCCCTTGAGCACAGCAAGAGATTTCAAGGGAAACCTTTTCCTTTCAAGGGTGACCTCTTCCTTCCATGCAATGCAAAACCAGCTCAGCTCAGTCTGAGATACAATCAGGGAGCAGAAAAAAGGAAGTGAATGAGCTGGAAGAGCTGAGTGTCCCAAAAGCCCTGGGTGTGCTCTTGCACTCGCTGGGAGTTTCCCCTCACCTGACGCAAATGAAGAAAAGCACTGAGAAACCCCATGGACCCCTTGAAGCACATCTGAGCCAGCTCCATGCCTGGTGGAACCAGCACCTCACTGACCTCTTCCAGTGACAGAGGGCTGAAAATCCCAGTGGGCAGCTTTGCTCAAAAACAGGCATCATAAACACATTGACATTTTGTGACATTTTGTAGCAGAAATAGCGTGGCCAGCAGGAGCAGTGCGCGATCATCCCCCCATACCCGGCACTGGTGAGGCCACACCTTGAATCCTGAATGCTGAGTTCCCAGCAAAGGCACTGAGGTGCTGGAGCACGTCCAGAGAAGGGCAGTGGTGGAGGGTCTGGAACACAAATCTTATGGGGACCAGCTGAAGGAGCTGGGTTTGTTTAGCCTGAAGGAAGCTCATGGTGCTCTCTAAACTACCTGACAGGAGGTTCAGCAAGGTGAGAGTCCACCTCTCCTCCCAGGTGACACAAGACAGGACAAGTAGAAACAGCTTCAAGTTGTGCCAGAGGAGGTTTTGATTGGATACTCATAAAAATTTCTTCACCAAAATGGTTGTCTAGGTGTTGGACAGGCAGTCCAGGGAAGTGGTGAAGTCACCATCCCAGGATGTATTTAAAAGATGTGTAGATATGGCACTTAAGGACATGGTTTAGTGATGGATTTGACAGTGCTGTGTTTAAAATTGGACTCAGTAATACAAAGATGTTTTCCAACATCAATTATTCTATGATTCCATGATACTGTTCTATTTTTGTTGCCCAGAGAATATGTAGATGGTGACTCCCCTGTTGCAGCGCTGGCAGCTCTGCAGGACAAAGTGCTGATTTCTGTATCCCAAAGAGCATTTGAAGCAGCCAAAAGTAACCTTAAATAGTAACACTCTTGCAGGGACCTCACACACTGTCCAAGGGGAGGCTTACATCCTTGTTTTAGAAAAGCAGTCTTTTCAGACGGGGGGAAACCACCTTTCCTTTCTGTTATAAATGGATTTTCTTAATAAAACTATGAGCTTGTCCCTATACTGGGGGTTACTCAGACCATTTGATTGCTCAAAATTGAATGAGAAGGACTCTCTGATGCACTGGAAGCAAATATGCCAGAGTGGCTTGAGAGCTGAAACAGCAGCTTAGCCCCTTTCTAAAGGTTGGTGGCAGTATCTGATGCAGTGGTGACAATGTGCCTTTAAAATACAGAGGACAAGTATTGTGTCCTGTCCACACCTGTGTTTGCCAGCCTTCCAACCCAGCCCTTTCCAGGAGACAGGGGAAAGGCAAAGCCCTCAGCAATTAATTTAATTGGCTTCACTGCCCTGTAATTTTTATCCTCTGCTGTACAGCTGGCATTTTGTTTACATGCTCCTGTATTCAATACAAATTAACAATGTTTGAAAGGGACAGGAATATTGCTCTCAGATGTACTAGATCTTGGCCCTCCCTCCCCATAATCTCTAATTTCCACAGATTGTGTTGTTTAGAAATCCATGGGTGTAATCAATAACAGCCAAAGGGCAGGAGTATTTAAGCAAAGAACAAAAGGGAAATTCTGTGTGAAATAAGCTTAAATTTTATTGTTAAAAAGATGATTTAAGCAAATGTATTCAACTTCATCAGTGAAGTAATGGCTAAAATTACCAGTCAATAAAATAAAGAACCCTGAAAAACTCTCTCTGCTATTGTTTAGCTACTCCAGGGAGGTTTTGTCATCCCATGGCAGCCACCACAGTGCAGCAGAAAAAACAAACAGGTTCTGGCCAGCAGGTCCCCTGCAGCATGCTGGCTCCTAGCTGCTCCCAGGGGAGCTGAGGGAGCAGAGGGGAGGCAAAGGAGCAGCAGTTTGGCTTCTGGAGCACTTCAGCCACCCCAGTCCTGGAGAAAAGAAGGCTCTGGGGAAACCTTATCCCAGCCTTTCAGTATGTGCAGAAAGCCTCGAAGTAAGATGAGGACAAACTTTTTATCAGGGCCTGTTGTGATAGACCAAGGGATGAACTGGAGGAGGATCATCTTTGATCAGCTATAAGGCAGAAGATTTTTACAAAGAGAGTGGTGAAACACTGGAACAGGCTGCCCAGAGAGGTGGTAGATGCCCCATCCCTGGAAGCATTCAAGGTCAGACTGGATGGGATTGAGCAGACTGGTACAGTTGAAGGTGTCTCTGCTCATTGCAGGGAGGTCAAACTAAATAATTTTTAAAGGTCCCTTTCCATCCAAAACATTCCATGATTCTGTGATTTGAGCATGCCAGAGATTTGGGGAACTCACAGAGAAATCAAAGTGCAGTACTCGCTTCCTGCAGGGACCCCTAAAGCAGGAAAGGGTCCCAACACAGAGGCAGTCCCAGCTCAGGCACTGCAGCCTGAGCTCCTGACAAGGATAACTGAATCAGCACAAAATTATCAGAGTGAGAGAACGTGAGGGAGTGGAAAAACGAGGGGAAGATGAATGAGAAGAGCAGGAGAGAAGAAATCCCTGCCACAGGTCCTCACAGCACCTCCTCTGAAGAGCTCTGTAGGCTCTCACCCCCCTGCCCTCAGGTGTGTGCTCACAATGAAAAGTGATGTGTTATACAAAAACATGACTTAGGTTCCTTCTTTCCTGTCACTAACTCTTGGCCTGGTGCCTTCCTCACCAACAGTTTTTGTGCACAAAGGATGTCTGACACCTGCTGAAACGGCGCTGGACTGTTCTTTAAGCACATCATTCTCACTGGCTGCAGGGCTGCTGGCACACTGAGGGGGTGAAGCTGCCAATTGCCCAAGAGATCAGAATTTCAGCACAAAGCAGAATTAGCAGGAAGGTGGGTTGGGATGGAGGCAGGAGGAAGCAAAACCATATGGGCGTGAAATGCCGGGGGCGGTGAAGGATGGTGAGCGTGGGTGAAGAGAGCTTCTGTTCTTAAGCGCAGCTGAAAGAGAGAGGGGCACCTCTCCCTGAACTTCAGAGCCCACAACAAGGAGCCCATCCACGGGCACCTGTGACCCATCTGTGCAGGTGCATGGCCGTGGGGTCACACTCCAGACCCGAGAGTCACCGGCGCCCCTCGGGCGGCTGCGGGAGGGCACAGAGGAGCTGGGAGCTGCTGGCAGCTACGCAGGCAGGAGGTGGATGGACAGACCCCCAGGAGCAGGGTCAGGAAGGGAAAGGAAGGGAAAGGAAGGGAAGGATATTCAGGTTCCAGTGCAGCGTTTCTGGGGGCCGATCACAAAGCTGGTTTAGGAGGTTGGGATGCTACTGGACCAGTGCACAGGAAGAAAATGATGATGAAGATGACAATAATGCCACCCTCCAAGCCTCTGCAGGGCCTCTGGGGTGAGAGGCAGGAGCTGGCAGGTGATGGCAGCAGCAGACAGGCTGTGGTACAGGCAGGGGGAGAGAAATGGCAGCAGGTTTGGCCACAGAGAGCTGCCTGCTCACCTTCAAGGCAACCCAGTGTGCCACTCCTACCCAGGCCTTCCCTTCTGGGAGGTTCCCAGCTCAGCCTGGCACTCATCCTATCTGTGCAGGAGCAGGGGGGTCACTGCTGATTTTTTGGTGGTGGCATTAGAAATCAGTCTCCAGAAAGGCTGCTTTAGTTTCCTTCTACTTCTTTTATTTTTCTGCCTGTTTGCATGTTTCCAGGAAGATTTAGGTTAGGTTAGTTTAGTTTGTTTTGGGGGGTTTTTGTTTTCATTTTGGGGGCTGTTTGGTCTTTTTTGCGGTTTTTTTTTTTTTATGTTTGGGTAAAGAAGTTATGAGGTGTGAAAAGAAAAGCCCTGTAAAAAGGCAGATGTATCAGCAGCAGAAGAGCCTCTGGCTCTCCCTGCTGTGGAGTTTTCAGCCCCTCATGGACACATCTGCCTTTGAGAGAGCTGACAAGAAGTAAAGAATAACATGACTTAACCTGAACAGCACACGTGGGCTTGACTGTTCCTGCAATTACACACTCAGGAAATTAATTTTGATAACTGCTCCTGAATACCTTCCTGTGCAAACAAAACCTGGCTGGATTTCTTTCCTCTTCTATCACTGGGGAATCCCAGAGGGGATGCTGAGAGGCCCTGAAAGTGTTTATGAAACCACCATGAGAGAGGAACATTCACACAAGGAAGAGCTGGATCCTTGCCCATCCCAGCCAGGAACACCAGAAACTGCTCTGCTCTGTGTGGATGTGCTCTGGCTCACAGGGATGTAGTGACAGCTTCTCCCACTCTGCCTCAGTGAAGGGGTCTGGATTGTGAAGGGAGGTGGAAATTGTACACGTGTGACTCGCCAACGAAATCCTACATTTCAAAACTGCCTAAACCACCCAGCCTGGATTTTGTATCAGTGATCTATACACACTCCTTAATATGAGGATTTTTTGTATCAGTTACCTACATTTGCTGTTTGATATGAGACGTGTAGCTGCTGTCTGATTTCAAGTCAGAGACCTGCCTGAGAATTAAATCAGAACAAGAGATAATTGCTTTGAAAAATCAAGCCTGATCCCAGAACTTTTCACAATCAGCATCACAAATTGAAGCCATCCAGTACTTTTCACCAAACAGCCCAAATTTCACAAGACTAGCTCTCACTCCAGACAAGGATCCCGAGCTCTTTTGAGTATTAGAGAAGAAACCACAGATTTATTTTTCTTTTGTTTTCTGATGCACATATGAAGTTCTAGAATTCAACCACTGACCCATGCTAAGAGTTTCAGATGTTTCTGGCTGTGGCCCACTTTAGGCTTGCCTGACAGCAGTGGAAGGGGGCAGGAGAAGTGATGATTCCCTTCCCTTCAGGACAGGGAGCCACTCAACTCCCAGTTGCAGGCAAGCTGCTCCTGTTGTAGCACAGACTGCCCAGCTCCCCCACCCCAGCTTAGCCCGGGAGGAAGGGAAATGCATTCAGTGTGGGACATGAAACCTTGGTAGTGAGCACAGGGAGGTGGCAAATGAAAACTGTCCCTCAGCTGCTCGTGTGAGTGCTCAGAAGCCTGAACTTGTTCCCTGGCTGCACTCAGGGGAGTCTTCCCTTTGTTCCCCTGGACCAGATGCTCTTGCCTTGGGAAAAGCAGTCAGGAACAGTCTGCTGAGCACTCCTGGGCCAAAGTCACCCTTGGATTCATCCCACGTGACTTATAAAAGATCCATCTAAATGATGCAGCTCCCTTGAGTGCTGTGACAGTCCAGATAAGGACAACCACGGGAAAAATGCCCAAATATTTTAGCTCCCTTTTTTGGGGGGGAGTTTATGAATCTACTATGAAAAAAGACAAAGGAAAAGATTACTCATTTTCTGTAAAACTACTAATTCTCTCCTGAGGAGAATTAGTTCATCCAGTTGACTCCCCTTCATCCTCCCAACCTCACAACCTATGACTGAGAAGCAGAGAGAAAAATTGCACCCCTATTTTGCACACACAACTCCAGCCATTCAGAATGAACCTGTTTTCCCACTATCTGTGTTTTCTCCTTTTTTCTGCCTAGTATCAGTCCTAGCAAAGGGACACATGGGAAAGTAAACCAGAACTTCACAACAGCTTTCCCTAGCAAAGTATTTAAAGTTTAAGGTTCCCACCTATTACCATGACAGGAAGGCATTTGTACAGTGAAAGTGCAAAGAGGAAAGGAAGCCCTTCCTTCCTTTTCTGTTTGCATGTTTTTAAATGATCAATACTAGAGAGAAGTATAAAATAATGGCTTGATAGAGACTGTCCTCATTCCTGCCAGATCTTTTTTCTTTAAAAGAGCTAGGAGGAGGATCTCTAATGTCTTCTGTGTGACGAGTGTGCCAAACTCTCCTTTCCAGGATTCCTCTACTGAAACAATTGCAAGTTTAAACCATTCTTGCATTTCTCACTTTTTTTTTACATATATTCCATAGTAGTGATTACAGACAGAACGACAGACAGAAAATACAAACTCACCATAAGATGTAACAGCACACAAAGGACAATCAGGAGGAGACCAGGAGGAAGGCAGCTTTCATATTCCCACACTTTTTGGCTTCTCTTACCAGCCTCCTTGCAAGACAGGGCAGGAATAAATCATTAGCAGTGCTGGTAGAGTGCAGCTTCCTGTCCAGAAGCAGCTGATTGCATCAAACAACTCATCCTGGCTAATCAAGGCAGAAGTCAGAGGGGGAATTCCTGCACTTACCATGTCTCTGGGCAGAGTTGTTGAGGTTCAGGAGGTCTCCAAAAACATCCCACTCCTGCTGAGAGGTCTCAGCACACTTCCCCAGGCACAAGTTGCATCACGGACAAGAGAAGAAAGATGTTAAACTTCTGTCCTGGGTTATTCAAAGCCTCTCCTGGTAATAACCCAGGGCTTTTCTAAGCACCTCCACCTGTGGTGAGAAGAAACCACAGGAGATGTGCTGGGTTCACATCTCTCACTGCATGCTTAGTGAACAAGGGCACTTTCTGCAGCTGTGTCTAGATGGGAGAATGGAATCATAGAATTGTTTAGGTTGGAAAAGGCCTCTAAGATCATGGAGCCCAAACATTAACCCAGCACTGCCAAGGCCCCCAATAAGCAATGTCCCTAAGCATCACATCTACACGGTTTTTTAAATCTTCCAGGGTTAATGATTTCAACACTTCCCTGAGAAGTCTGTTCCAATACTTGACCACTCTTTCAGTGAAGTTTTTCCAATATCAAATCTAAACCTGCCCTGGTGCACCTTGACACCATTCCCTCTTGTCAATTGTTACCTGGGAGAAGAGAGGGGTGCCCACCTGTACACAACCTCCTTTCAGGTATGGTATTATCAGTAGGGACCACCAGGGCAGACAGGCTGCTGAAAGCAAACCTGATCTGTAAGCTCTCAGAGACAGACCTTGTTTGCCTTATGACCTGCCCTGAACTTGATTTGGCCACATCTCTGCAAGATGATGGTGCTGGGTCAGCAGTGATCACTCCAAAAGTCAGCATTGAGCCAGCTTACTTTTCCAGCTTCAAACCAGGCCACATTCACATGGCACTTGCATTAACCCCAAAGCACTGAACAAGGGAATTACATTCATGAAAGTCTCTCCTAATGAGCAGGGGGCTCAGATGTTGTCTCCATTTTACAGATGAAACAAACATCAAGATCACAATTTGCTGTCAAATCAAGCATATGTTCCCTTTTCTACTCAGCATGAGACACCTGAGAAAGGTTTTCACCATGATCTCAACCCCACTAAGACAGCTGGAAGATCCCAGAGCCCACACTGTTGAGTTTGCTGGCCCCCAGACCCTCTTGAGGAGCTACTCATGGTCCCTTCACATGGAGCAAACTGCACTGCATGCCCTGTGCTGTACTTTGTAGGGAGGGGTGGATGCTGGACAGTGCCCACACCCACTAAAGCACATGGCCCAGCTCACACACAGCCGCCTGTCACTCACTGGGACCCAGATCCTCACTCCACAGCTCCTGCCATCCCCTGCCAAGGGCAGTTGGATGTCATTTTGTGTGGCATTAGAAAAATCAGCTTCATGCTCAGGTGTCACATCATACATCACATTAGCTGCTCCAGCAGCTGGGAAGGGACAGTCAAGATTCATTAATGCTGTTTTAACATTAATTGTGCATGTAGAGCAGTGCTGCAAAGGAGCCTTTTGACAAGCATGTCCTTCCTCAGCTACATCATTTTCCCTTTCCTCTGCCTTCCAGAACCACACACTTCTTTCCATTAAGAGAAAATGACAGAGCATTATGGTCTGTCAGGACAGAAAAAAGAAATTCAATGTCATTGTGTTGTTCACTTTGACTTTTCCTCCCCATTTCTTCCAGTGTATAGAATATTCAATCACTGCCCTGTGGAAACTAACCTGAATTCCTGTCTGAAAGCAGCTGCAGAGGTGGCTGCCTGGAACAGCTCTTGTTGCAAAGAGTCTTTCCTTAACACAATGCTCTGAATCTTTTTACCTCAAACAGAGGAAGTCAGCAACTGCAGCCACTCTATAAACCATACAGGCTTTCACAACTGAAAAAGTGTGTTTTCCACAAAGATCTGGCCACATTTTCTCATCTAGTCTTGACCTTCTAATGCAACTGGAAGGTTACTCCTCGGGAGAAAAGGAGTATATACAGGCAGGAGAGTTGGGGGGAAGTTGTAGCTGGGCAGAGGAAGGATGGCTCAAGGCTCAGGTCATTGGCAGGGACTCAATTGCACAAACCAGAAAGCAGAGACTGAAATCATGGATGGTGGAGACGCCATGAAATTATTTGGTGATATCTTTAAGCCAAGTGCTAGTAAGAAACACGGGCAAAATGCCAACAATCACACATAGCAACATCTACTTTTGTCAGCCTAAGTAATTCACTTTGTCTCACAGAATCATGACAAATATATGAAATAAACATGACAATGGCGGGTTTTAGTGTTGGTGGCAACAGTATGGAAATATCATCCCACCACATCCCTGGGTGGCCTGAATTCAGACAGCCTTTTGCAACAATCACATTACAAATTCTCCCTTCTTGCAACTTAACTTTTCCATTTCATGTAACTCCATGGGTTTCACTCTCCCCTCTGAAATGCCTTGTACTGAAACCCACCACTTGGCTGGTTCTTTTTCTTCCCACCAGTCTCTCACTTTGATTCTACATATATTTTTCAAACTAGTATTTTTTTTTCCCCAGCAGCATTCAAGGCAGTAGGCAGCACATTCAATTCATTCATGTTCTGACATGGCAACAAACAAAAATTTTGCCTGTATTGAAACAAAGGCCTGAGATTCACCTAAGGTTTTAATTCACTGTAATGCTATAATGACACCAAGGAAAAAAATTACCCTCAATAATGTGCACCAGCAGCATTGGACACACAGCATAGGCAAGCCCCCACCACCACACAGCAAGGAAATACAATTTTGCTACACACAATGGCATCGACCCTCTCGTCCTTCCCAGCTTCTGGTGCGCCCTCTCTCCAGGCAAAACTTCCAAATCTTCCGATTGTAATTTGATTTCTTTTGGCTCCCAGAAAAGTCCCTCCGCTCGGGTTCCCGGCAGCAGGGAGAGCGAGGCAGGGCGGCGGGGCTCGGCTGCCACCTCCCGGCGTCTGCCCCGCACCAAACCCCGCCGAAAACAGAACATC
Organism: Fringilla coelebs; assembly: GCF_963513975.1. Classification (NCBI taxonomy): domain Eukaryota; kingdom Metazoa; phylum Chordata; class Aves; order Passeriformes; family Fringillidae; genus Fringilla; species Fringilla coelebs. The sequence continues at coordinate 48,975,138 of NC_140033.1, read as the reverse complement.
CCAAAAACCCAAATCATTGCCGGCACTGCCCTGCGGCTCCGCGGGGCGAGCCTCTTCTCGCTCCGCAGGAATAAAACAGACTTAGCATGGAGAAGGGGAATGGGATGGGTTGCTGAGCTTCACAAATTAATATTGGTTTTATGTATATGAATATGAACTATGCTCATAGTTTTTAAAAATATGAAAGATTGTGACACTACAGGAGCAGCTGCACACAGAAGCTACAAGGCTTCCATGAATGTTTCTCCTTCAGCTTTAGAAAAAACTTACACATATTTGTTCTAGAGAAAAGCAATGAAGGAATAGAATTTAGATTTTTCTCCAATTTTTTTTTTTGTCTTCTTCCCTGCTTATGAGGAAAATAGAAATTTTTCCCATTTTATCCTCCAAACACTAAGTATACCCACTAAACACAATATTTCAGTGTTCTGGGAACACTGCTTTATTCTTGATAAATACTTTGAGAGTTTTGAAAACATCATATGAAATCTCCAACTTGTATCTTTCAAAACATTATTGAAAGACTAAGATAAAAAGTTGTCATGTGAAAAAAATACAAAACTATCATACATTGCCTTCTGTAATCCTGGGAATTTCAAAACTGGAAAACAGTGGTGTCAAACTACTCTTGATTCATGGCCACAAAGCAAGCCTAGGAGAAATAATTCAAGAGAAATGAAGACATTTGTTTGGTATGCAGCAGGTTGGGACTGCATGGACATGTGCTTGAGGAAAGATAATGAGAAAAATCCATCAAATTAGTTTCCTCACATCAGCATTCATGAAAGACAGCGCTTCATAAAACCTTCACATCAACAAGTCACCATGACTCCTCAAGGACGTTAAAAGAACAATGAACTTCCCAAAACAACAGGACAAAGGAAATATTTTTTATTCAAAACAGCAGCTTTGGGCCTTGATGTGGCATCACTCAGCTGAGACAATGAAACAGCTAGGGGAGGCTCTATCACGTCTTGCATCCACCCAGACAATCTGAAATCTGCCCATCACAGATGAAGGTCAGAAAGGCGAAGCCAAGAACTGTAAACTGATGATTTTCAGCAAGGAATCCACAGCGAAGCCAGCTAAAGCCTGGCCAGCATTTGTCTCTAATTCAAAATAAATCCTATTGGGGAAAAAGCCCCAACCTCATCCTCCATATGTGGATGTGAGAGTACTGAAGAGATTAGCTGTTACTAAGAATAAGACCGACGTGTGCTGTGACGACAGCTGGATCACAGGCACCAACAATTGCAGCCCCCCCTGAGCACTGAGCACTGGCTGGAGTCAGAAAAATGGGTTTTCCTCTGGATAACCCTGGGCTGATCCCAGGCACCTTCTGCATACAGATCCCTGAGCCCAGCACGTGTGAGTCAATCTGGCCTTTGGCATTAGAGATAAAGCTACAAATACAACATTGTTAAGAGGCTTTCCCTGTAGTTAAAATCTGCTTCTGTGAGGTGCTGTTCCCAGTGAGACCAGTAACTGTCTGTGCCTTTAAAGTCCCTTTCATCTTCAGTCTGGCATTTTGCCACGTTTGGGGGGCTTTCTAAACTCCTTATGCAATTTTGGCAGCAAATCCAAATGCAAATACCAGCAACCTAGACACACCTATTATTTTCTTCAGCTGATTTGAAAAGTCATAGAAAGCAACACAGCAAATGAAAAGCGCTCAGTAAAGGGGTATTCAAGGAAACCCCCTGACTATCCAGACCATTCCAGCTCCAGAGGAATATACACCCAAAATTTCAGTCAGGGATTGTTAAAATGAAGCCTCTCACCACTGGAACAGCTGTGAACTGTTTGGCTGATTGCTGCTGCAATAGCACCCCCATGAGCTGGGCTTCACTGTGCATCAGGATCTGGTAACGCGCTGGAGAATCTCTCACGGACACATTCTGGCCTTGTTATCACTTCCCATTTCCATTGCTGCAAGTTACAGAGACTGTTGTCTTGCTGGGCTTTTGGATCTGGACCAGCACCAAATTCCTGCTCTTCCCTCTCCTCCACCTGCAGTAACTGGAGGATAATTTCCCCAAGTGCAGAGGACAGAAATAAATCCATCTTTGCACAAGCTTCTGCCCCCTACCTTGAAGTGGCTGTGCTGTGCTCCAGGCTGCTCTGACAAATGCACTACATTGCTACAGACAGACAGCAGAAAAAAATGTTGTCAGCCAAATAGAAAGGTGGAGTGACCGCCTTTTGGTTATCATTCCAGAAAGTTCCAGAGTCCCATTCTTTTAGACACAAAACAAAGGAAGAATCAAGAAGTTAAAATAACTCTCCAGCAGGCAGTTTATTGCTTGGTGCAGGGCCAATTCAAAAAAGCCCTTTTGCTGTTGCTCATTGAATCCTAAAGCTATTCTCTTTTATCTAGTGCTATCAAAACCTGTAAGCTATGGATATTATGTAAGCTATGGATGATGTTACACACTAGTAAAGCTTTACACTAGGTCAGCATCAACAGCCCTGGTACAGACCATGCAGTCATGCACAGCTTCATTTTTGCTAGAGATGGACCTGGCCCCTCTCTGTACCCCGAAAACTTGCTTTGAAGAGGGCTCTTCAGCTCACATAGACCATCAAACCATGCCCTAAAAACTGTTTCTGCTGTGAAGAGGCAGAGAGTTTATAATGCCCATACAAAGTACCCTTTGCAGACACAGAATTCAGCTTTTTAATTAGGTGAATAAAAAGTACATATAAACAACTGGTTTAATACTCATGCTCCTCATCACCTCATCCTGATTCTTCTTTGCTTTAAATCATATTGATTAAAAAAAAAAAAACAAAACTAGAAGACATAAACCCCAACAATGGGCATAAACACTATGAGCTATATGGGCCTCCTATATAGCTCCCTCTCTCCCACAGCCCTGTGCTCTCCTGCCCCATGCTCACCAGCTAAGAAATGTTTTTGACATGTGGTGTAAAAATAACTCCACTGAATGAATACCTTTTCCAACAGATGCCTGTGCAAGGAATATCCAAGTTTGAAAGCTCACCTGTTTTTTCCTCTGAATAGACAGTGTTTACCTGTCTTAGCTACAAAAGTCCAGCAAGGAGCAGGGTCAGCACAGCCCCTTTTCCTTCCTCAGCAGGTGAGCAGTAAGACATGTAAAGAAGGATTAATCTGGACAAGAAGCTTTGCAGTACAGCGAGCTCTACTCCTCTTGGTCAGACTGGAGGTAAATCTTGTTTTTCCTCCCCCAAAGGGTATGCACCAGCTTTCAGGTTTTAATAACTTTCTTCAGTGCAGCCAGAAAATCATTTGATGGAGAGACTCTTCCAGCAAAGTACAGCCAGCTCTGGCAGCAAATACTCAGCAATTCAAGATTACATAAGACAAAAAGAACATGTTATACCCTATCAGCTGTGATCCTCCTGAGGCTTAGTGAATAGCATTTCTATTATATGATACATTGAGATATATATACACACAAATAACATTAGTGAATACGCCAAAATGTGTTAAATACTGCCCTACCATGCAGGCAACCTATAATTGCAAGAAACATGGTTTGGAATACAAATTGGAGCAGAATTCATTAAGCCACTTGCTTTGCAATCTCCAAGATGCCACAGGGGCTTCCTACCTTCAGTCAAAGTGTGGGGTAGGAATGAGAAAGAAGAGCACAGGATTAAATTTAAATCTCCTAAACTGAGCCAAGGACAGAATTACCCATGACGGAACTCAGCTAAGACAGACGATCCTCTCTGCTGCTCTCCTTTGTAACCATCGTTCCTTTCCCTCATCTCTCAAAAATAGTATTAAAAATATAGGGAGAAGATCTGTTTTTCATCTGAAGATGAAAATATTTTCTGTTAAGTTCTCTAGAAATGAATTTACACCATTTTTGGATGGAACACAGCTACTACTGACTGCACAGCAGAAGTGCAGAGCACTGGCAGCCAAGGCTGTCACTGCAGGCGCTTGTGCCTAGAGCTGCTTCTGCCACACCACCTCAATACTCTGCCCACATGTTCCATCTCCAGCTTCAACTGCCACAACCATGTCCATTGGGAGCCACCTGTGTCTAAAGGAACACTTGCAGGTTTTGTGCTTTTTGATGGCAACTATGTCATTAGTTTGCCAACTATTTTTCTCTAGTGAAATGACAAATCCACAGAGCCAGATCAGCTGGATTATGTCTTTACACCACCCCCTAAATAAGCTGTTATTTGCTTGTGAGAGAGACAGCAGGAAATGACAATTTATGTAAATGTATTTTAAAATAGAATAGAATTATTTTATTTAGTTTTCATTTCTGGACAGTATTTGTCCACCAAGGATGAATTACTACTCAAGTACCAAGATTAAAAATAGTCTCTCATAGTTTGCTTCGATAAATTATGGATTTTTTTAATGTCAAAAATACTCACCAATGCTGAAATAGTTTTAGGCAGTCTAACAGAAATGTCATCATCTGTTCAAACTACATCTGAGAACTTAGGTAGAGGTACCAGCTGCAACATGAACATTTGCCTGCCAATTGAATAAATGACTTAACAATTCCTCAACCATCTGCATTTTGGCTCAGTCATGCAAGGTTAAGTTGTTTTTCAGTTATTTCAGTTTAATGTCTAAATCAATACCAGAGAATGCAGAAGCAAAAAAAGTTTTAAATGCCACAGGTCAACCATTAAAAGACCAGAGATGCTCCCAGTTTCAGTAACTTTTGCTTTCACTTCTTTATGAAACTGTTTTATTATAATTGGTCAGCAGAGCCAAGTAGAGAGATTAGGGCAGAATGTCTGTTCCAGGCTTAATGGTAACGCAGACACAGCCAAGACCAGCACACTTTCACACAGGGCTTCTGTATTCAGCTTTTTTGCAAAAAGGAAATACTTTATCCCTTTGAATCCACACTGGCAGGTAGACAAGTATTTTTTGGCTAGTAAATGCTAGCAAGCATTTATAGGTAGAACAACCAGAAAAATACTTCTGCAGGAATTGCTCCCTCATGCCACAGAGCAGAAAGGTTCGAGGTGCTGAACCCCAGCTCCTGGCAGCCACACAGATTTCAGCCAGACTGGCACGAGAACCACTCTGCTTCCCCACAATGATTCTGACAGCAGGAATTCCGAGGTGAGGTAGCTTATCAAGAGCCATACTACCAATTCCAAATTTCTCATTAAAAACACCCAAATGACAGCAGACTATCTTTCCACATGGCACCGCATTTCAGTAAAAAAAAAAAGTATTTTCACTGAAATTTTCAGAATTGTGATTCATTCTTTTCCAGTAGTGAGGTCTCCAGTCTTTCACTTTCATCCTTTAACAAAATATAATTACAGCTCATTGCACTTTTTATTTTTACTTGTATATGTAAATCCTACTTGGACTGAAAGTCACCCAGCATTGAATTTAGGGCATTCTTCTCGCATAGATACTCTCAATACTCTTAAAAGAAGGCACTTATTCTTGTTCAAAAGACATTATCTGCAGAACTATTTTGCAACTTAATTCTTAAAATGGACTCAACTCAGATTCCAGAAGCAGGGACCATTTTGCAATTTGGTGAGCTATTTCCTGCAGCATTCAAGTCTTCTCCTCCTTCTGGACATTCTTGGTGTTAAAACTGCCATGAAATTTTTCAATACTTCAAAAAGGAAACGGTTCTTCAGAACAATCCTACTGCCCACTTAACAACTGACAGAGCACAATTTAATTTGGATTTGAGAGTCTAGGAATACTGACCAAAACTATGCAAAAAGAACATACACATGTTAGAATATACACATTTTAGGCTTTATGGTCTGGGAATATCAGTGGAAAAATAAACAAAGCACATTTTTGAGCAGGCATAGCACTTCTGAAGCAGAGCCCCCTGTCTGCATAAGAGCATGGAGTTTTGTGACCCTATTCACAAAGGATAGGGTCACAAAACATCATGTATTTCTGTAGCAAGCCCATTTTCTTGAGGCAGCTTGAGGAACTCAGCTTGAAAAAGCAAGTGGTTTTCTTCCTCCAATCTAGCCAGTATCTGCATTAAAAATTTTCAAGATATAGCTGGATTCAAAAAGACAGATTGCAACTCACTTGTAATATCCATTCCAGCAGTTCAGAGACCTCACCACCAGGCATCTGGGGCAACATCAGATCCTGTGCCACAAACATACTTGCAGGTAAAAGAAAACCATGCCAAATTGTTATTCTTTATGAATTATTTTAATGAACCAAATATGAAGTGATAAACACAGGTCAAGGAAAATAACACAAAACCAGCCTCACCAGCTGATGACAGAAGATAAAGATACAAGAATAGTTGAGGACAATTTGAGGGCAAAGAAGAAAGCATAGTGAGACATAGTCATTCTTGCCAAGAATATCAACCAAATAACCAAATCACATAGTAGTTTAAATTTCAGGTCAAGTACTTAAATAAGGTCTCCGTTTTTGTTTTTTTTTTCTTAACACGGTGAGTACACAGAACAATAGGGAATGAGCTATCCCTGAATTCGTGGCAACAGGTCCTACGGAGCATATTCCAGATTTCTCCAAATACTGGAGGATAAAGGTGGCTAAAAAGAGAAGCAGAGAAAGTGAGGACCCTTTGTTTACCCAGCCAGGTCTCAGAAATGGAATGTGTTTTCTAGAGCCCGGAATCTTTGGCATAGGTTCCTCTTCAATGTCTGCGTGAGTGCTTTAATCCCATGACTGTGAAGGTTGCTGCAGTCAGTTTCTCATACACCAGAAACATAAGAGCAGCAGTAAGGACTGTCTGCAGGAGCTTTGCTTCAAGGCCTTTGTAGAGTCCCACTAACCCAAAACGCCTAAGGAGGAGAAAAAAAACAAACAAGAAAACAAGCATGAATAGCTTTCTGTAAGTCAATCAGTACAGTACAAAGAAGAATCAATATCACAAGTTAATGATCAACTGTAGACCCATTACTGACCTTAAGCCAGCTGTGTTTAGTAATATTTTAAAGAAAAAATTCTGCAGAAATGTAAGGTCTTTTGTGCATGAAACCTGCTTCTTTTCAAGTTGAGAGGCGAAATGAATTAGCATCCATGTGTATCCTTGATGTCACTTACTGTACAGACATTTAGGAGATTCTGGGTTTATGGGCTTACTCTATAATACATTACAAAAACCAGGTTGACTCAAATGTCAAGTTTAAAGGAGGCCAAAGTAAACAAAATGCAGACCCAGCAAATTTCACAATATTAGTAATATGCAAGTCTGCTCTATCATGGTAGGAGAAATAAAATGGGAAAGCTCACCTCACTCTCTGTTGAAGAAGGTAAAGAACATTTCTAAGACTGCCCAGCGTTCGGTTCTCTGGGTTCAACCTGTGACGTCCAAACTGAAAAAAAGGAAGAGTATTTTGCTGTACTATTTCCCCACTGTGCTTGGCAGAGAACATCATACATGCATGAAATCTGGAGAGCCTACCCTAAACCTCTTTAAACATTTTCCACATTACATAACTACCAGCAGAGAACAGAGGCCAAAGCTCACACTGCAAACATTAAGACTGTACATACTTCTGTAATCTGGTTTGGTTTTAAAATGGATTCTAACAAATATTTCCCGTCTTTCAGTTGCTCTGGAGAAAGCAGTTTTCAAGATCTCAATGGCATAATTTGCAGAGTCTTAGTAGGGGTATGACACTCAAAGCAAGTTCTTTCTGGCTTTCTCAGCTTTTACTTCACAAAGATTCAGACCCTCACACACCTGCAAATCATTACTACATTGAGATTGCATAGTCAAACACACAATTTATCTGCCCAGCAATGGTCTTAGAGCACTTATGTGTGAACTGCTGTGGAAGAATTCAAAATTTTTCCATCTACCTACCTGACCTAAATAATATTTCTCTTTTACTCACTAGACTTGCTTATGCCCAAGCTGGTATTCAGTAGGCATAATAGATGCTGCTGTAGAGTTAAACTAGCAATTTCAGCAAGTCCTTTTCAAGCATTCATTGATACTTTTATCTGATACAGGTTGATAGTACTGCCAGCAAGCTGTAGCTATGAATTATTAACATACAAGAGTTGGTACACTTGTATTTGTAACAGCACAGCCTAATAGCTTTTGAAGATTGTATTAATCTTCTGTGCTAACAACGGTGAACTTGAGTAACTGCATGTTGGATGAGTTTTTTCCCAGAACATGTTGAGGCAACTGCTATTTCTTATGTGTAAGAAATTACCATTGACAGAGGTAAAGTATGCCAGCTGATTTAGGCAGCTCAGAAATTTTAAGAGAATGCTAGGATGACAGAGGTTCCTTTACTATGTGTTTTAATAACTTGGGTGGAAACAGCAGCAACAGAATGCTAGTGGAAATCTCCTCTTATTAGGTAAATATACATTCAAAATCCACAATCTTTTCATCAGCAACTACCCATTTGATATTGACAAATCAGTGTTAAGAACTATTGTCACAGACTCAGACACACTCCCCAAAAATTGCTAACTAGGTTCCAAGTTACAGTGTCAGTCACTGCCCAGATTACACATAGGCTTCCACACTACACCACCATTAGGTGCCTCATTCTCCTTTTTTCTCCACCACTGGACAATTTTTGTACTACAAAGAGTCATTGAGAGAGAAGAAAATTATTAATTTTTCACTAGGATGTTAACACTTCAGTGTTTACTGCAGAAGACTTCCCAAAGGGATTAGCATTCTCTATGACAGAAAATAAAGACTTCCATTTTAAAGAGAACTTTTTCTTCTGGGATCACTGAGAATATTAATGGTATTGCTGTACCTCCGCAGGCAAATTTAATTTATCTGCTCCTTACTGACACATAGGCCAAAGAACAGTTTCACTGCATAATGAGTAACACCAGTGTCACATAGTTTTAATGACTGGGAGAAGAAATACCAAATGGCAAAGTTGGAAGCTGCTACCACTGTCAATTACACAGGAAAACTATTATGACAGTAAGAAGAGACCTGTGCCAAAGAGTTGAAAGCAAAGGTGTAGAGACTTTATTACAAAGATCCCAAATGAGTTCTAAAAAAGATTAAGCTAATAAAGGTTTAAGGTTAAAAAAAAAAAGTTCTGTACTAGCTTGATGACAAAACTTAGTTACGATGTGTAAGTTTATATGAATTATATTGAGCTTCTATTAGTTTGTGTGCAAATATGCTAAGACTGTTTTAAAAAACACCTGCAACTTTTTTTTTTAATGCAGAATATTAGTTCTGAAAATACTAAGCCTTTACTCATACCCTTCTTTTTTAAAATCACTTAGTGTGAGTGATAAAAACTTCAACTAGAACAATGCCAACTTTAGACTAGAAAACACATCTCAAAATTTATCAAGTCTGAACTGGACAGCACAGATGTCACAGACATACATTTTTGCTATCCTCAACAGATGTGTTCAGGGCTCCTGGCAATTCTTTCATAGAGCAAAGAGACAGAAGTGACCCCTAGTGACTACAGAACTAGAGACAGGGTCCTTGTGCTCCCCATCATCACAGGGAGAGGATGGACTGGCAATGGATTTTTTTTTTTCTTTTTTCACTGTCATTTAGAGTCAGAAGAATTTTGTTCAAAAAGCTAAATGGAGACAGAAAAAACATGAAGCCACAAGATTGTAACCACTTCTCTAGGAACCATGGAAAGGAATAAGGGCTGAAGTTGTGCTGTGGCTGCAGCCCCATGAAACCTGCACAGCTGTGCAATGCTCAGGCTAAAACAGAGCACTCCAACTTTCCTTCCAGCTCTCCTTCACGCCAGAAGGAAACAGGAGCATCACAAATTAAAAACAGACTGATGTTGCAACTTATCCAAACAGAGCTATTTTTGCTGAAATGTTTTTCTGTATCTGCCACTCCGGTAACAGAAGTCTGTGTTACCAGTTTAGCTACAACTGAGATGTGTCCAGGCTGTTAAGACAGGATAAGGCATTGAAAGAAAGCACCAGTTCAGCTGATCAAAAATTGTGAAAACTTCAGAAAAAATGACTGCTGATAAAATTACGCAGTAAGTATATTCAAATCCTCTTGCTTTGCAATATAGCATCCTAACTACCTTTTTAAAGGTTATGAAAAATCAAGATACATTTATTACACTCTAATTAGAGAGTTACAAATTATTACAAAACTTGCTTGAAAATCACTTTTTCCACACGAACAATTAACAGGAAAATTCCCTTATTAGAGAGATCTGAGAAGTGACACTCTTAGCATGGAAGGCTTGTTTTCAGTAATTCTCCAAATTTGTCCAAGTTTTAGAACATACACAATGGCTTTACTGTAGAGACAAGTTAAAGCTCCTCCTTACTTAGGAACATATATTTCATGTGGAAACACTTATTAATATTTAACTGTTACAGAGTTTAAAACACACAAATTAAAGTACAATATGCTTACACATGGCCAGGTCTCCTTCCCTCCTACTCCCCAGTTTTGTCTTGTGTCAATATTACAACAATATTGGTACACTCTGAAGGCAGCAGCATTATCCAGCCTATGTACAAATTGCAAGTCAGAATAAATGTGTTTCCACTACCACTACAATTAGCCTACATGGCCAGGCAAATGGTTAAAGGTATTATTTATGAGGGAGCTCAGCTTCCCCTGATGAATCATATTCTGGACACTGACAAGGTCAGACCACCATCTGAACAACAAAACTTATGAATAGAACTTTTATATTATTATTATTATCATAGGTCATCTGGAAACAGACTGGTTTTAGAAGATTTAATTTTAACATCCCCCTTGGCACAATTTCCATTTATATTCCAAGAAGTAAATGTACATTTTTGTAGTGCCTAAAAGCAATACAATGCATCAGCTTCTTTGGGACACTGTACCAATACAATACACTGGTAATCCTACCAGCAACTTGAAAAAAAATGTGCACCAGTATATCAAGCTCAGTCAAAACCAAAAAGAAAAGCCATTCTAATCAGTGACCTGCATTGGGAAAACTGCCTCCCACAACAATGGGTCCATTAACACAAATAAAAACAAGCCATGTGAACAAAGCTTGCATGATACAGACCAAGTCAGAGGCAGTTGCCATGAAATGAAATGATTACTTACCCGCAGAATTGACTGTACTGTCTGCAGAGGATAAGTGAGGGTGGTGGCAACTGCTTTGGCTATTGCACCAATGACAAAAGCATCCAAAGATGTGAGCTGTTCAATAGATAAAGAACAAATTTACTTCCACACAGTACCAAAACAGCCAATTACCCATTTGTATTTGGGGATTTTGTACTGGTACCTGCTACCAGATTATCTAAGGATCTTTGGCAAAAAGATTTCATGAAATCTCAAGGTCCTCTCATTTTAAAGAGTTGGCTATGGTTCAACTAACTTACTTTACCACATCTTGAGTTTATTTGTAAATTCCACCTGGTTTTGCATTTCTCAATATAACTAGACTACTGTTGATATAAGGCCGTACAATTAGATCCCTTCAAAGCACCAAGAGCAGACAAAAGATAAGGATGTATCATTTAAACACACCATCAATCAATAAGCATCTCAGTTTTTGCAACAGTGAAACAAATAAGTCATATAGTGCTTGTGAAAAGGTGACAGCAAAAGGTTTCTTGAACATCACTCTATATTCCTGAGACATAACCACTACACTCCCAGGCAGAATTTTAGTCTTGATGCCATAGGTTAAAAATCTCATTCCCTTTCAGTTAAGAACCCCTGCTGAAGCCCACCCTCAGCTCCAAAGCTCCAGGATGCACCAAACACGTTGTTACAGCCTATGCTGATTACAGTGCAACTCAGTCTAACAGTGAGAATTAATCACTGAATATAAGTAGATGCCCATATCAAAACACGCTCAAAATATATTCTAAAGTATATTGATTGCAATCAAAAATACACTTACACATGCACATTTTTAAAAAGGTCAACCTGATATATTTAGGACAACCAGGAAACAACCAAATAGGAAGAAAAATGTTTTTCAAAATAAAAATTACCATTCCTAGCTGGAAAAAAAAAAATCCCCCCTTCACAGATCATGGACAAAGAAATGTCCTAATTTAAGGTGGAATTTAAGTAATTTAAAAGAAACACAATAAATAAATAAATAAATATGCTATTAGCCAACAAGAAAAGAACAATACAGATGGAAGCTAAGCTCATCATTCAAAAATGTGCATAATGTAACAGAGTAGATCCATCAGGTACAAATGGGATGCTACAGCTGCAGTATTAACTAAATACAGTAAAAAACCCAAGCCTCATTGATGATGTAAAATCTCATGTAAAAATAATCTCACTATGTCTTGGGAAAAAACAAGATGGCTTGGTAACATAGTGGTATAACCTAATATTCAAAAATCACAAATTAAGAGCAAAGCATCTTAAAGATATATTAGGTTATGACATTATCTGAAAATGTAATACAAATGCTTTCCAGTTTGCTGGAACATAAAAGGAACATGAGTTCAGCTGAGATTCTATATCTGATATAGACAGGGCAAAAGAATAAGGAAAAAGAAGAGCAGTATAAAGCAGAGACAGAAAAGCAATTGCACTTCTATTTAGAAAATCAGGAAGGAATGGTTGCAATGCTACGTTTAATTCTAGTATCCATCCCTAGAAAAGTTACATTGAAAAACTGAGGTCTTCAAGAAAAAAAAGGTTATTATTTACTGCAAAAAGGGTAAGTATTTACATACTGACTTCAAAACAGTCAGTATGTAAATACTTATAAAAAGATATTAGAATTGAAATCTCTACTTTTAATCAAGACCTGTGAACATATGCAAGGAAATGTGGACAAGAGGTTCAGTTTTATTTTTATAGGTGGAAGAATTAATTACAGGAATCTCTTCCCTAGAGACATGAAAGATTCCCGTCTCATTTCATGATGCTTAACCCTTTTAGACAAACCAATTCAAAAAACCACTTGAAAATACCAGAACAAAAACCAAACCCATATTCTGAATTTGTTCAAATGATGCATATCAAAAAACCTGCCTTGCAACAGAGTATGTTCATCACCTGGCTTCAAAACATACTCACTTGCAGCTGCTTTTTCAAAAGCTTTCGTTTAAAGCCTTCATAAAACATAAACTGTATGGCAGGATTGAAGACCAGCAGCAAGGAGGGGAAAGTACCATTCCAGAGAGCTAAGACTCCTTCATCTCGGACTATTTGATGAAAGGCATCTGAGACAAAAGGTGAGGAAAAAAATCATTAATATTTTGAGTACAAAACTCTGAATATAAAAGAGATGAGAAGTTACTCTTAAAGCCTAATATTCAAAGTGTATAAAAATCCACTGCAGTCCTTTATGCAAGCATTTTTAATTAAACTTCCATTTCAATCCAGAAGTTAAGAGAAAGGTAGTGACAAAAGAGGTTCTTGTTTGCATCAACATTAACATAAACAAAACTAATCATCTGCTCAGGCAGGCAGCCCCCTCTTTTTTTACAAGTGTGGCATCCACATTCAGGTCTTTCAAACCTTCTTCAAAATAACAGTAATGTTGTTTGGTTGGTTTTAAAAGAAGGACAGCCTGAACACCTGAGTGATTAAGAGATTAAGGTGAGTGAAGTTTAATTTTCAGGCTGTCTGTCCAAACTCAGACTCCCAGCTACCACTTCGTGGGGCTCACTACTGCTCCATTATCTGTATGATAACATATCTGCCCCTGCAAAAGGTATTTTAGTTACATGAGTGCACACAGCAAATTCTTAATTACCATCACAAATAGCCAAGTCCAGTTTCCTGTAAAACTCAATGATTGCAAAGTGACAGAGTAGCATAGAGATTACAGGGTGAAATCAGCTACACGAGAGAAAGTCTTCCAAGTCCTTGATACATTTCATTTCATGAACTTCTCTTTGGTTGAAGCCAACAACAGGTGCTTACCTATTATGCCTCTGTAATTGGTTGGTACAATGTCTTCATTTCTGAATTTTGCTCCCTGCAGCTTCAGGCGTGTATTCACTACCCAGAGAGGGGTGGTGAGGAGTACATTCACCACTCCTAATGCAAAACAGCACAAAGAAAATCAGCATGAAACAGAAGATTTCAAATGTTTTCTTATCCCCTTTTCTCCCCCTGATTCATATGCTACTGAAATTTCTGGTAGGAAGAGGGAATAAAACCAACACAGCATAATATGGGAAAAGTAAATGATAATTCATACCCTAATTCCTGTAGCCTTTGTTCCAAAATATATGGAATTTTACCACAGACATATAGGCAGATTAAGAATTTCCTTCCTTACTTCCACCAGCTATTCAGACAGTCATTATACCAAAGCTGAAAGTATAAGAAACTACCAACTCCTCCCCAACCCCCAAAAAACCCCCAAACCCAGGGGTCTTTTTTAAAGGTTGGTTTGTTTTCTTTTTTTTTCTCAATTAGCTTGATTCTATGCATTTGCATGAGCAATAGTCCCTGAAGAATATCACTAGCAAACACAAAGCCCACAGTGGTAACTTTTCACACTGGGTGTGCTAGAAAAGTCACAAAACAAATGTTATCATCCCTTCAAAGAAATCACTGCAGCATTCACATAAGAGGATAGAATAAAAAAGAGCATATGGACCTGCATATATCTAGGAACTTCCTGTCACTTTCAAGTGACAACCCAAAACCACGTCTGGAAACTGACACCCAAATGCTTACATTAAAATTTCTTACCATAATTGAAATTATTTCAAAATTAGCGTATATATGTTTTCCTCTGGAAAAAAACCAACTGTCACCTCTCCCTGCCACTTGTCTTCAGCATCTTAGTGCTGATGCTTAGATACGTGGTAAGCACCACATCAGACACAAATATCATCCTAAGCCACAAGAGCACTGTGCTTTCTGCCAGAATTCACAACAGGAATGGTTTATGCATCTCCTTAGGAGGCAGGGATGACACAGAGGAGCAATCAGAAAGAAGCAGGCCTGCATAGAGTGGGAGGGGTGAGCACTCACTGTGGCCTCCAAAGGACTTCATAAAGAAAATCATTAGATAGAATATACCAAAAATACATTCTTGACAAAATGGAGATTTTAAAGTATTACCTGCAACAACCCCAAGAACCAAGTCTTTTCCAGTGGTTGAATGCTGACCTTTGACCCAGAGGGCTTTAAGACTATTAAATGTATAAAAATAAACAAAATTGGAGCAGCAAAGGCTGGAGATAACAGGAAACCATCCTCGATATGGTGCCAACCTAATGGAGAGCAAAAAGTCACAGTAAGAATCAGTGAAGATTTTATGTGATCTGGCTGATTTTATGTGTTGGTAAAGGATCCCAGAGATACAGTGCTGTATACTACAGGAAGTACTACCTAGATATGTCTTTATCAGCAAGGGTAACAAACCATACTTAACTCCTGAGTAAGGAAAAAAAAGTATCTGGATTCTCACAGAAAATTTAAAAATTGAAGACTAGCTACTGAATTTCATATACTCCTCCTAGGAGAGTTTGGCAAAGGATGCAACCTGGGGACAGAAGATTCACAGGTGGGAAGAATTTCTAACAAATGCCTTACTGTAAAATCTAGGGCAAATCAGTCCAGTAAGTAAGAAAAAGACTTTACCTAGGTAAATTTAACTAGATTAATCACAGACAAAAAACTGAATTATCATCTAAACCTGTCTTGATTTAGGAATGATTTCATAACATCTGCCTAACAAAGCTCCCTTCTCTGACAGGTCTGATGATCCTGTAAAACAGGGACACTTCAACAGCTGTCCCACATTCCCAACATGTTCTACAACACATCAAAAAAAAGATAATGATACACACCTTCACTGGAGTTGCACAGAACAGGTAGAGAGCTAGTATCATGTTAAATGCATTAAAAAATCACCCCAACAGCAGTAACTATGGAGGCTCTTTATCATTAAATACTGGGAGTATGTAGAATTTAAGGATCTCCAATAAGACTGTAAAAGATGCAAGGCTGGTAAACACCACATCTGACTTTTCTTAAAATGTAAATGCTACTTTTTCATCTCAAATCTATGGAGTGCTCCTCCCTCCCATGTAGCTGGGAATACATCTTATTGTTACAACTGCTTCTGAAGTTACAGGCTTAGCCAACCAGACAGTTAGAATTTAACTGACTATGCAGTTATTCATAAACCAAATTAAAACAATTCCTGTATTACCTATCTCTTCTGTGCTGGAAAAGAAAGAGAGAAACATCTTCTAGGGTTTATGTCCTCTGAGTGTTGGCTTGGGCTTGGTTGATTTATTAAGAGTGACTTCTGATAATTTTCAAATAAAACACATTGCAGTACAAAACATGCAACTAAAACAAAACCCATGAGTTTATTTTAATGACTTAAGTTGTCAGTAATAGCATCCATGATTCACTGCAATCTTTAGAAAAACTTGGTGTACACTAGTGAACACCTTTCAGATCACTTCGAAAAGGATGGAAATGCAGGGAAGAAAGCTGCTTGATAAACTTCTGCAGCAAGTGCTTTAGCTCAACCTATTTGCTTTCTCTAGATGAAAGAAGCAGTCTCACAAAAGTATGGTAATGAGACAAGACTCTACAAGCTAATGTGAACAAGATGTTTATGATCTCACATCATATTTCAGATTTGTTGTTGTTTGGACTTTTTTTTGTTACTTCAGACACTTCTCTAAATTAGTACCATGGCTTTGCCAGGCCTCCCCAATACCTTTGGAAGAAGCAATGTTCCTCTCTTGCCAGAGCTACTGATTTTTCTCTTTCACAGGCAAAGTAGGATGACCACTTTTGCAGTCTTTCCACCTCGGTTAATTACATCATTTTTCTTTTTTAACTTTTTTCTTTCTTTTTTTTTTTTTTTTTTTTTTTTAGTTGAAGTTTACTTGCTACCCTCATGCGACAGAGGTAATGTGGGAATGTGAACAAGAGAGATCAGCCGGCAGAGAACTCCTCATGCATACATCTGCCCAAGTTCAAAAGTGACACAGCATTATGAGCCAAGTTAAACTTTTGTCAGCTTTAATGTCCTGGAACTGCTCATCTACTTAGGTGTTCCAGGGTTTCCGTTAGGAAAATACTTTTAACAAGGACAGACATAAAACTGTTTTTCCCAGCCAGCTCAGCTCAGACTATGACAAATACTAAAGCACAGCTGAAAGTTAACTGCTTTTAGACAGATGTTGAATCCCACCAGCATAAAGTCTCATGTGTTGTTTACTTCTACAAGCTTAGGAGAAAATAAAAACCTTCCAACTGGGAAACATGTCTCAGCTCTCTTGAAAGTGGCTCAGTTATCCAGGAGTTTCATCTTGGTTATTGAGAAATGACACACCCAAGAATCCAGGCAGACAAAGCTGGCTGATCAGGTATATGGAGGTACATTTGCATTTCTGAGGAGGCACAGCTACTTCACTAATGAAGGCACAGTTACATCACTGAACAGATCAATTGCATAAGGTGCTCAAGAAAGTTAATCCTAGTTAGCTAAAGATGAACACACAAGATTATGCAAGTCATATCACACTTGTGCGGAGACATTTCAATTTGGAATAAAAATCTGTCCACCCAGATACAGGCTAAGTGTTCCACTTTAAAAGCATATTCAAATTAGTTTTAGAGCTTATCTACATGAAGACAAAGAGCAAATCAGTATCTACTCACAGGCCTTCTTCTTTGATTATTTCCAAAAGGACAGCCGGTGTTGTCTTTGACTTCCGCTTCTCATCAACTGGAAAGCAAAACAATCCAACTTTCAGATTATTCAAATTTTTAGCGCTCTTTTTCAAGTCCTTATCCTTGCAATTCTGAATATACCCTACAAGTACATGTTTCTTCTTCCTCATAAAGGATAGAAATACCCTATTTCTCCTTATTTTCATTCGCTAGGTAAGGCTACTTCCTTTTTTTATTCTTCCTCAGACTGACAGGTTCTGTTGTGCTCCAGAGTATCTATAATCCCCAGTTTCTAATAGGTGTGACATGAACTAAAAGTAGGTTCCCCTTAGGTAGAGGGATAGAATTGGGCCTGCCTAACTGCTCTCAAAATTATTCCTTGGACAGCAGACTAGCACCAGTAGCAGAGCAATCTCCTACAGCTCATCTGCAAACAGCTAAGCCTTAGCAATGCAGTGTCTTCCTGCACTGAAAGCTATTCATTTCTCAACTACATACTTCTGACAACCTGGCTGATAATCTGCCTCCAGTTCTTAACAGAGCTTTAGCCATAATTCTAAAATGCTTGCTGAGTCTGTGACTCTAAATTAGAAGTCAGAGTTTCAGAACACAGTTCATATTCCAGATGCATTTCTGTAAACATTAGATTTTCCTAATCCCAATTCTAACCCTGGCTTTTCCCTTTAAACCACCCTCTGAATAATTCTAGACCTGTTTTTCATTATATTGCCCCTGCATTTTGAAGTATTCTCAGCAGCCAAAAACAACACCACACAAATATAATTCTATGCAATCTTGCATCTTTGTTTTTATCTTTGGTCTTAGATAATAATTTAAAACTCACAGAACACACAGCCTTTTCAGCTAATTAAAAGGTTGCCCAACTTTCAAAAGGAAGAATTACCTTCAGCTGGAAAAACAGTGTTACCATGACACAAGTAAGACTCCTGTTCATGCAGACCATCCCCACTGCAACCACCCTTTCAAGTGCCCAGGCCAAGATGAACAGAAATGCCATTTTACAAAGAAACTAGATTTTGATACTTACCCTGGAGTCTAAGTCTAGCTGTGTCCAAAGGAAAAAATACAGTCATTGCAGTCATACTGCCCTGAAAAACAAAATAAACTGGCTGCATAATGTATCAGTTGCTTACACAGTGCCTGCTAGACTCTTTGTAACCCTTCACTTCTTGCCCACAAATCAGTCTGATGAGTAAGTTTAAAAGGGGGATAAACTCCACACATAACACATTTTTTGTCCCATACTTACAAATGAGGGTTATTTTTCTCTTTCATTAGATCAAGCTAAAATTAAAACCATTAAAAGTTTTTTGTCAAAAGAGAAAGTTTTTGAAGCCTGAAAGTTGATCTAGTGGCATCAGAAAATAAACATTGAACTTTCTCTACCTCCTATTAGCCTCAAAAAAGGCCCTGGCTTGGTGTGAACCTGTTTTCCATGCATCAGGTGGCTGCTAAAGCTGTGACACCTCTTCTATTAGCAGCCATGCAAACTGGTGGGAAGGTCTGGGATACAGCAAGTCACTCAATGCTGCATTTAAACTACAGTGCACATTGTGACTTGAGCTTTTCTACAGCTGTCTTATGCCATACATTTAAGTGAGCTTTGCCTCTGGAAGTACTCCAGCTCCTCAGCAGGCTGCAGAGCAGACCTAGCTCTACAACCAGCAACAGAGGATTAATTTTCTGGTGGTGTTTCCACACTAAAACAACTGTGGGTTGAAGTCTTAACCAGACTTAAGTTTCTCCAGTTTTTTTAACACTAGGTAGCATACGTAAGACTTGGCCACAATTACCTGGTTATTTTAACCCATTTAGTTTGGGCTCTTGCCAAAACAGTTCATTCTGCTCTCCCATGTACTTGTACTGTGTTGTATCATTCTCACCTACCATGTACCCAGCTGGAGAGAAAGTAGATTAATAAACCCATCTGACTGAATATTTCTAAAAAGAATATCTCAGTTAGAAGGTAAGTGCCAGCACAAAAAAAAAAGTGCCAGAAAGAGCCATAACACTCCTCCTAATGGGAGCTGCATTATTGCCATTTTGAAGACAACCTCAAAACGCAATTACACCTACACACAGAGCAAGACTGCAGAGTCACTACAACTTCCAGCCTTCCCCTGCTTCCATCCTCCCAAAGTGAGATTTAGCCTGGATCCTAGTCTCAATGCAATGCACCATGCAGCAGCAACACACAGACACACACACACTTGCACTCAAAATTAGAAACTGGAAATGAGGAAATAGTGGGGTAGTGTCACACAGGACACAATGGATGTGTGGCCACCAGACACAGAATAGTCTATTTCAGTTGAAAAGGATCTGCAATGATCACCTAGGCCTGCTGCCCCCACCCCACTTCAGGGCTGACCAAAAGCTAAAGCACGTTAAGTGCATTTCCCAAATGCCTCTTAAACACTGACAGGCATGGGGCACTGACCATCTCTCTCAGCAGCCTGTGCCAGTGCTTGACTGCCAAACTGGCTTAAAACTTACATGGAACTATAGTTCAAGAGAATGTAATGAGATAACTAAACTGACTTAACAGACCATTGCCCACAAAAAACAATTCGCAGTCTCTCCCCTTCTTTTGCTAAATTGAGGGAAATAGAAAAACCAAATTACTTTTCTCTTAGGTTTGGAACAACTCAACTACATGATGAGGAGGCTGCCAGAAGCATCATAGGGAAGAGACAGGATTTCTTGGCTAGAAGAAAGGAAAAGAGGGATAAGCAGGACCAGTCCTTTCCCCAATAACAGAAGCCCTCAAGAGGGACTCAGATTCCTTGATAAACTGCACTGAGATCACCAGGCAAAATTATACTAGTGACTGCAGAACAGATGCTGCCATGTATTACCCTGCACTGCTGGAAGGGTGAGGCTTCACTGTCAGCCTTCCCACCACCGCCCTGTCAGGAGTGGATCTTGGTAGTTTGCCAAGTCACATTACACTGAATAATCACAGGGACAGGTACAGGCTGGTTCGTATAATCCCAGCTCTTGGTCAACTGTATTTGCACCCCTGCCTCCTCCAATCTGGTGGCATAACTTTCTGGGCACTACACAATGATGCAGACACAGAAACTAGTCTGGCTGAAAACCAACTTCTTCCACTGGGCTACTTCTTCAGTAACATCAGTTCACTGACCAGTCACAGCACCCAATAAACAACTGTGCAGTAGCCAAGAGGTGGCAAGAATAAATGGCCTGAGGGGACTGCTGCCAAAAAGATGCTTGCAGGACCACAGCCTGAAGCTTGGCTTTATAAAAAAAGTAGTAACAAAAAACGTGAAACATATTAAAAAGTTTAACTGCTATTTTTCAGCCACCATTCAGCCAATGAAGCAGCCTGACTGCTCTATAATACTCCCATAAAATTCTCACCCTTATAGCTTTTGCAACAGGAAGATTATGTCGTAGCTACATGCAGAGTTAAAGAATACTTATGTAATTCAATTAAAGTTCACAGGAAATCAAGCACTTTTTTGTGTTGGTTATTTTTTTACTGTTCACAAAACTATTCCTTCATCTCAAATTTGACTAGGTTGCCTAGAAGGTATATCAGCTTTCAGTATATTAGAATACAAACAGAAGTTACCATGTTGTAGTCTGACACATGCTTCTGATGCGTTATCTCAACGCAGTTCTGAGTCTATGGCTGGATTTATAAGCTTGGTTCACACCACAAACTTTGTTCAGGGGTACAGCCTGACTACAGCAATCTGTACTTGAAGAGAGAAGCTAACAGCAAGGTCTAGAAAGTACCACTGACTTCTGTAGAAGCCAGCAAAAGGAAAATGGGTAGTGTTTCAATAATGAGATCATTTGAGAAAGCTCCAGTTTTTGAAAGTGGAAACAAAATCCTCACTGCCTTTGATGTTTAAGTAAGCAGACTTAAAACAATTTAAAGATCAGACAAAAATGTTGTGTTTATTTATAATAAAACAAAAACATCCCTTAAAGCCTTGTTTTTCCTTTTAGAATCAGCCTTTATAATAGAACCACTGAATTGTCAGGGTTGGAAGGAGCCCCTGGAGATGACCCAGTCTAACCTCCCACCAAAGCAGTGTCACCCAGAGCAGGTGACACAGTAATGCATCCAGGATGGTTTTGAATGTCCCCGGAGAGAGGGACTCCGTGACCTCCCTGGGCAGCCTGTCCCAGTGTTTATCGTTCAATAACATTTAGCAACTTTCATCCTATAGGAGACACGAGGAGTTCTTCCTATCCATCAGTATGCCCAATCCAACATGCTACATGCACTAAAATTCTTAATCTGTTGGAAGCAGAAGGCTGATTTACTTTTTAGAGCTAGCACTCTGAAAAGAAAAATTCAAGGGCTAGGCACGCTATGAAATCTACATAAATTAAATGCGACTTTTTCATTTACAAGCACCACATGAAAAATTAAATTCAGTGATCGACACAGACCTCCTCCGGCTGCACTGTGCCCGCTTTACATTTTGATGAGCACCTATGCGCTGCCTCACCCTCCGCAGCTCCTAAGCTCGTAGGAGGTCGTGGCAGGAGGACGATGCTTGGTGCAGCTCTCGGATCGCACAGCTGAAGCGCTGCCCCTCTGCCTGAGCTTGCGTTTTCACCGCTGAAGGGACGCCCAGCTCCGGGTGCGTCAACCCGGCTTTCTGAGGGGCAGCTCCCTGCAGCTCCCGCTGGCTCAGAGGTGGCTCCGGCTGCTCAGGCCCGGCTCCGGCCTCCAGCCTGGCCAAGCCCCGCGCCCGTTCCCCGGCCCGTCCCGGCCGAACAAAGGCTGCCGCCGGCCCGCGCCCCCCGCCAGGCCGGCACGGCCGCTCCGCCCGCCGGGCCCCGGGCCCCCCGCCCGCTCGCTCACCACGGCGCCGGACACGGCGTGCACCAGGCTCTCGTAGGAGGCGACGGACGACATCGCGGCGGCTCTCGGCTGTGGCTGCTGCTCCGGCGGCCCCCCGGCCCCGGCCAGCTCTGGGCTGCCGCGCGCCGCCCCCGCGCCCGCCATGGCACCCGCCCTGTCACGTGCGCCCGCGGCCCCGCCCCGCGCCCGCCCCGCCCCGCCCCGGGCCGGGGGAACCGGCGGGGGAGACTGAGATCGTTCGTGGCGATTTTCAGGAAAATACAGCGTCAGGGAAGGCGGGGAAGGCGGTCCCGTTCCTTCCTCTGTAACTACGATAGCGCCTTTTCTCTCCACCAGCAGCTTCGCTTCTCTTCGAGAAGAGACCACCGAGAAGGGACCTCATCAGTGGCTATTAGCATCTGAAGGGAGGGTGGGGAGAGGAGGGATCCACGCTCTTCTCTTCTCGGTGGTGCCGAGCAATAGCACAAGAGCAATAGGACAACGGGCAGAAGCTGATGCACATGAAGTTCCACCTGAATATGAGGAAGAATTTCTTTACTATGCAGTGACCACACAAGGGAACAGATTGCTCAGAGAGATTGTGGAGTCTCCCTCACTGAAGATGTTCAAGACCCTCTGGACACAATCCTGTGCCGTATTTAATAGCAATAGTGCCATTATTTCCTCTTTTATAAATATTTTTTAGCCATTTCACTTGAGAGTCACAGAACAGTCTGAGTTGAAAAGGACCCAGAAGCACCACCATGTGCTCTGAGATGACCCTGTTCAAATGGGCAGGCCAGACCCACTGCGGTCCCTTTTCAACAGGACTCATTTGGGGATTCTGTGATTCCCTTTCCCAAACATTTGACATAAGCATTTAATTACAACGAGGAAGCAGTTATGAACTTCACACTCTGATTCTGCTTTTTGCTAACTGCAGTCCCTTCTACCTACCTAAAATCTGGTATCTTCAAAGTAACACTTTTCCAAGACAATAGTTTCTTCTTATTCCATGTGGACCAATCAAGTCTGATGCACTTTCAAACACCTGGACAAAAGGAGCCCTGGGGGGATCTTCTTGCACTCTACACATTAAAGGACGTTATAGCAAGGTGAGGGGTCGGCTTCTTCTCCCAGCAAAGAAGCTACAGGAAAGAACAGCCTCAAATTCACCAGGGGAGGTTTATACTGGATATTAGGAAGAAATTCTTTAATGAAGGCATTAGCCAGCACTAGAACAGACTGTCCAGTGAAGTGGTTGAGTCACTATCCCCAGAGGTATTTACAAGACATGTAGATATTGCACTTGGGGACGTGGTTTAGTGGTGGATGTGGCAGTGCTGGGTTTGGGTGGTTGGGCTCAAACTAAGAGGTCTTTTCCAAACTAAACAATTCTATTATTCTATTTTGTTTACAGTCTGCAAGCCCTTGCTCCTCCTTTGCTATCATGCTGAGAGCCTGCAGCTGAAGCACACCACTACAAACAGACCATCTCCTGTGGTGCTGAGGCTGGAGTGAGAAGTCCTAGCAGGACAGCACTAGACACAGGTGGCTGGCCAAAGTACAGGGGAGCCGTGGCTCACTGCAGTGAGGATACACAGAGACAAGGCTATCAGACACACAGTTTGGGAAAATATCCTACAGCCTCCTTTTAAACTTTTATGTAGAGATGTAGAGAGGTTCCACATGTATGAAGGAGCCGAGGAAATTAAATGAGTTTGGACATGCCCCAATTCAGAACAGCACTTGGGAGATGATCCCCGTGTCTGTCCATATCCTGCTGGGTATTTTGCCATTTTCATGTCTTATACTGGTTTCCAGATTCCTTCAAGGTTTTGTCCGTGTTATTCCCCTTTTGTTAGTTTCACCTATACTTCAGAAAAAGACTATAATTAAAGATAGGAAGGAATTTTAGCTTTGTATCATGTTACTCCTGGGCTCTTTGGTTTCTATTGTTACTCCATCATTTCTTGTTCTCTCTTTCTGAAAGAAAGAATAACTTCCTAACTTTTTCTTCATAATTGCAATTCCCAGCCCTTCAGCCTCAACTCCCCAGCTGCCTCTTGTTTGAACTGCAAGAGCTCCTAGTGCTTACATCTGTGGTAGGAATCACCATACCATCCATTACTTAAACAAGGACAGGGCAGTTGTAACATTACACTCTTCCCAAGAGTTTCTATCGCACAATTGGGTAAGGCATTCCCTTTCGAGATGTTCCTTCATGAGGTGGCTATTAACAGACCCCTTGTCCCTACCCTTCTGTGAGGAAAATCCCATTCTTTTCTCTGAGGGAGGGCAGGTATAAAGAACACAGGCTACTCTACCTAATGCAAGTGTTTCAGTCGGAGAAAAATAATTTTCCAGTGCAGTGCTCCAGCACATTCCTGTACTCAGACCTTAGATGCCGATACCAGCAACCTAAGAGACCACAGTTCTTTTATACAATGCTGATACCACTGACAGACCCATTCATTTTTTTATAATGTAAGATCCCTGTGCTGGATGCACCCTTTCTGACTAAGTGACAGTACTTTGGTTCACCAAAAGGAGACCTGACTGCAATCATCCCTGCAGTGCAAACCCCGAGAATCATCCTAAGCTGTATCTTATCCAGGAACAGAGAGTTCAGGCCTCTCTTATCAGGAGATCAGCACCAGCCTGAGCTCAGACTAGACAGAACTGAAACTGCTACAGCTGCACACCTGCACGTACACCAAAAGGGGCTCTGACTATGAGTCAGACATTTTAACCTGGAAATAAATGCCTGTAGGCCCCATGAGCCCACGGGGTTCTCCTGTACAGCAGCAGGCTGCCAGGCAACTATGTCCCACTCAGACAGGGATGGCTCTTAAGGTTAATGCTCAAGGTTGAAAACCCCCTTACCAAACATCTGAGATCTATAATGAGGAAAGTGACATTTTACATTAAGCCTTAAAGTATATTGTATACTTGCTGCAGCTTTTATAAATCTAGCTATAGCTTAATTATTAGATATACAGTAAGTAGTAGTTTGACCAGAGCGTAAATTATTGTTTAAACAATAATTTAAAACATTGTTAAATCACTGTTCAATTACTGTTCAATTACTGCTTAAAAACAATTCTATCATCATTAACTTTTCACTTAGGTGTCAATTAATTCTTTGATCATCATTTAATCATTAATAAAATGTTTTTAGTTACACCCACATTGATACACTCCTAATAACTCACCTGTAACACACTCCTACATACAAGAGACTCAGGTCTTAATTTAGAATTAAGGTGTACACAGGTCACTGGCTATCTCCTGTCACTGAAGCAGGCAGGAGCAGCTTTACAAATCCAGGGAACAATTACACAAGAGGTGACCACACAATCAGGTCCATGAACTTTTGGGAGGAATGCCTCAAACAGGACACAGACCCCCATTACTGCTGTTCTTTGGGGTTTTCTCCTTCTTGTGTGAAGGGAAGCTTTCATCAAAGAGTCTGTTTGTTCTGCAGACTGGAATTCCATCATAAACGTGTGCCCAAATAACTCTACCCTATTTCTAATGTATTTAGCAATATTCTTAATACAACACTATGCCCTTCATATATTGGAAAATAGAGTATTAACAGGTAACACAACAACTGCAATATTCTAAAAGCAACTTTATTGTTGGAACATACAGACCTAGTGAAGCTGTCCAAGAAATATAAGGGCACGCTACAGATTAACTTAATGACTTGCATTCTATCAAGGGAAAAGGCAGGTACCTAAAAACCTACATAAAGCTAAACCTTTTATCTACATCAATGGTTTCCTGAAGACATGGCCTTAAAGTCTTCACATAAATGCCACAAATCCAGCAGGTTTCCAGGCAAACACATAACATGCGCAAGTAGGGTTTAAGGACAGACGGCCCAAACCACCTACCTTTCCTCAAATCTGTCAATTCTACTGGAAAGCCTGGAAGAAGTGAACTAAATTAAGCAACTACAAGTACAAACATATTCTCTGTACATGAACTTCATCTTTGTTATTTCTTGCTTGCGAAATTCTGTAGGTTCCTGTACAGGAAATTAATCAATCTTGAGAAACTTTACTCTTGATGGATTTTCTTTGGCTGACCCAAACTTTGTCTCTGATTCATGACAAGGAATGAGGACACTGTTGGTGACTCCAGAGGTCAAACTTACTGCCTCTGCACTGTGTCCTACCTTTGCAAGTAAAGAATGACCTCTGAACTTAAACTATTTCTACCCTACTACTCTCCTTACTCTAACATTAATTAAAAAAAAAAAAACAACATATCTCCTTTATTTTTGCCCAGAAATTCAATTCATTAGAGAGTCCAAACATGTCAAGGCAGAATGACAGAATTTAATTACTGCTTTCAAAATTACTTTCTGAATCTGTTGCAAAACTTCATCTCTCAGAGAAGGTGGATAAACTGGATTATACTCCCAGTACATCACAGATAAAAGCAACTAGAAATTAACAAATGAGATTGCATGTGCTGACAGTTTGAATTCATTAAATAGAGCAATTTGATCAAATCAACTTGTCAAGATCAGGCTTAGGTATTAAGGCCAAGGTAACACCAGCCTCTTCCAGAAGCAAGCACTGTAATCACTCACGTATAAAAAAGCACATGTGTGTGTGAACTTTGCATGAACCAACTTTGATTGAGCCTCTGCAATGATGCAGAATGTTCTCTATGCACTTCATCTAGGTCCAGGGATATCAGAAAAGTTGAATTTTTTTTTAAATTACTTGCATTTGCCATTATTACATTTAATCTCCTATCATGGTACTTGCTCATCCTAACTAGATCAAATGTCCCTCAGCCACCCTTGGTTTTACATAGACTAAGTAATTGTGAAACACAAATTTTTTGTTGCCTCGATGTTGCTTTTTCCCTCAGACACTTGATAAATGTCTAACATCTGCTCTAAAGGTACATTTTTCTGGTCTTTTTTTTTTTTGGTAAAGGCTACTAATGAATTCCAGTTCTAAATCTTGCTTCATCTAGTTTGAAAAATTTTCACAGAGATTAGAGAAAAAATGTGCCAGATTATAAAATGGCTTCTGAAAAACCTTTTCATTCACAAGGACTTTTCCTCGTTGTAGGATAACACACAAGAAAGTGTGAGAGCAAATAATCTCTTAGAACAATTGTGTTTTCCTTATACACTCTTAGCACAAGCCATATTTTAGACCAATTTTTAAAAAATCTGAAACAAGACAACACAGGTGGTTTTCTCTTCCAAATAAGAGCTAGACACTAGTGGCTAAACATCAGAATTAATTTTCTCTAATGAGAGGCAGTGCAGCTGGCAGCAGCTCAGATATTTCACTCTCAATATAGTACTGTGATATTTTTCCACCTATTTTTGATTATTTCCTGACATCTTGTACCTTCAGCCCATTTAAAAGCTAATTTTATTGAACACTGTGCTGGTTGTTACATGATTTCAGCTATGATATTTTTCCTTCTGAAATGTGAAATGCAAATTCAACTAATTTCTAGAACTCTTACCCACCACTGAGATTGTTAGAAAACGAAATGTTTCAATAATGGAATTCAATTTACTATTACCTGCTTTAAACCTCACCTCGTTATTTACTTGACACTTGAGTAATAAGTACTTTGTTTTTCTGAATATCTTTGTTCCATAAAAATTTTGTGTACCATCTGGACTGCTGCAGCTGCTGTACTTCAGGAAGAAATTCTAAGATAAACTGCTAACCTAAACACTGTAATCCTTCAAATTTCTTTACATACAGTAGCAACTCACATTCCTTGTAGCCACGGAAATAAATGTTTATACATTAAAAAAAATCTTGTGCAACAACAAAGGTGCCAAAATTGTAACCCACTTAACAAAAAGAGAAGTGAACACATTCTGCAAATACATTTATTTATTTATTGATAAGATCCCAAGCTTGTCTGAGATCATACATCTAGGACACAGCTTTCAAAAGTGTGTTTGTAAGCAGACATACACAGTAGTAACACTTTGTTAGCAAAATTACAACTGAACATCTGGATTTGGTTAGTCACCAAGATTCAGATTTACAGGAGAGTCCTCGGTATTTACATTCTCTGGGACCTCGGGACCTCCAGTCAGGAGGGACAAGGAAAGGTTTATCTTACATGAAGTTCCTGTTTGTGAGGGTCACATCAAGTGAGTATGATGTACTCAAACTTTAATTCACAAAGTGATCAGTGACTTGTTGCCCGGTTGCTTGAATTTTTTTTTCTTGCTCCATAGTTCAGATCTACCAGCAACCACCTGATCTGCTTTATTTATTTGCCACATTAAAACTGCTCCTGCTTCCACTCTATTTGCATTTTTTTATATCACTACTGACCACCTATGATTTGTCTTGTGGTACTGAACATGAAGGTGTCTGCATTCAATTGGACACCACCATTTTTCACTCCACTTCAGCTCTTTGGTAATCCAGAATTACTTTCTCACAATGCTGCCCTCACTCCATCATGTGTGAAGCAAGGTTGAGGCCCACCTCTGCAGAGCTCTGATTATGTTTCACAAGACACCTTTCTCTAGGCATCAGAAGAAAACACTGCTACTGTTTTCCGAGTGAGCCACCCTCCAGCTCCAGGTTACCAGCCACTGTCAGTACCAGTAACTGCCAGGTCAGACTGCCCTGGAGCAAAGAGGAAAAACTCTCCAGCCTCTGCCACGAGCATCCCTCAGCCTACCTGCCCCAGGGGATTTCAAAGAGGCTCCAAACACTTCCAGCCAGCAGCACACCATGATCCATGGGAAGGCACATGCCAAGGCTAACCTGACTCCAGCTCCCCCTGGCTATGTCCAGTCTCCCATCCATATGGGTGAAGGATTCTGCTTGCACAGCAGGTGCCGTGAGCTCCCATAACAATCTTATTTCCTCTTCCATTCCACAGAAGAGGGATGTACAGGCATATGCAAGAATATGGCTTGTATGAGCTTTATACAAAAGCCCTCAAAGTCACACACAAGAAAAACCAGGTAGCATTTAAAGACAGACATTTTAAACTACATACAGTACTTGCAGAAAGCTCTTTCTCTAACATGGCTTTACCTTTATGTGGCTTTTTAATACTCATTGACCCATTCCCCTCTGGCCTATCACTGCTCTACCTAGCTTTGTCCCACCTGCCTCCATCCAACTTTGAGACTCATCCAGTCACTGCCTTCCCATAAAGACAAACAAAGCCACCTCAACAAGTACCAACAATGAAGGGAGATAAAATTTCCAAAAATTTCTGGTAAAGGCACCAAGCTTTGCATTTTCCACATTACTACGCCACAGGACTCCCTGTGAACTAGAGCAGCCTGGATGTGGCAATCGAGCTGACATTTGCTTTCCCTTGGGGCAGCAGCTGAACCAGAGAGGACAGTCAAGTCCCTGGAACAAGGCTATGAGCCTCTGTTACCAGTCAGCTGCAGGTGCATCAGTGCACTCCTGGGCAGCCTGGGTCACTGAATCTGGGCATGGGATCAACCAAACAGCTCAGTGCAGGACTTGTGCACAAGGCAGGAAGGCACACCTGAGCCAGGGGCAGGACTGGCAGCACTCTGTCCCAGCTGACATCAATATGCTCTTGCAGCTTTCAGACAAACTGCCAGCAGAGCTGATTATTGCCACTGCACTTACAACAACCACCCCTACTCAATGCTCCAACAGAAATAATAACCTGAAGGATCTGCCAGTAAATACAGGAGCAACCAATGAAAATAACAACTTCCTCATTTAGCTACTTACATCCCACATTTGGAACTTCCTGTCTTTGCTCATCTCTTGTGCAGTTAGCTTTCTGCACTTGTACTTCTGTTCAAACCAATTTAGCTGCTTAGATGTCCACACACCAACCCAGGGAACTGAGATGAAGTCCAGACAGCTCATCAATTTACTTGCTGAGTAACACTAAAACCAAAAAAGCTCACACACCAAGGGAGTCATAGGATGTGTATTCCCAAAGAACAAGAATTCAGCAAAACTCCTAAAGCCAACATTAAAATGAGAGAGAATGCTTTTATAGAATCAATCAACTCTCAGTAAGGGCAACTGATGGGTAAGCAAGCAGGCAGAGGACACAGATATGACCATTCCTATTAGGTAGGAGTAACTTCCTAATTTTGACTATTCATGAGAAGACAGACACAAACAGCCAAGTTGGAATAAAAGGAAACTGTAGGGAATAAATCTATATTCAAGATACTCTAATTTGTGCACAACACACATGCACTAGCCTGAATGCAGAAGTCAAGATTTAGCCTATATTGAGGGGTGACCTACTTCAACTATCTCTTCTTGGGAATGAGAGATCAAGACTATGACCAAAAGCCATGCACACAGCAACGCACAATTGTATTTTGAGTTCATTTGGTCATGAAGACGAGCCCTTAGGCATTTTGTTCCAATTTAAAACACAAGTTATATATACAGTTTGAATAAAGCACTTCCACATTTAATTTAAGCAAAATAGTTTCTATCAGAAAGTTACACAAACCCAAAAAGCTGTGTTTTTCAAAACCATACTTTATTTTTAAAGGCTAAGAGAAGTATTCAGAACTGTATTTCTTAAGCAAAAAGATTCACATTTCATTGTGCAGGGTCATTAGTAGGAGAAAAAGCATTTGGGGATTTACTTTTCTGCAACTGCTGTAGAGTTCCTACATCAAACCAGATTTGTTTAAAAATGGTAACATCAGTTATGGCTCAAGATACAGAATTACAAAAGAGTAACACAAAACTTGAAATTCAAGGGGTAAACAGGTAACTATGGTCATTTTTTCCACATAAAGATGTTTTAGCCAAGACAAACAGAAGCAACAACTGTCTTTATCGGTAGCCAAATCCACTGAACACCATCAGGACAGACAGTGCATCAAAAATACCCATGCTGATAAATGCATGTGTTAGAACAATGTTCTGTCTGTTCCAATTACTTCACCTTTTCCTCTGTCACAAGCCTCAAAACCATGGAGGTATGAAACCACAACAACAGATTTTTTTTCTTTAAACAAGAGGCTACAAGAAAAGATGGAAGACTACAGAATGTGGTGAAGAAAGAGTCATCACCTCTACAGAGACAGCAGGACTTTGACCAAGAAATTTTAATCAGTGAGCATGTAAGAACCCAAACCGATTCAGAACCCAGAGCTGCAATTTTGTTGGGTGTTCTCCCCTTCACCAATGTGTAACTCTGCATGTACATGTTCTGGATGGCTTGCATTCAGTGGGACAGAGGTAGTGATGGGAACAAGATTCCTTCCCTAAAGTTTCCAAATAGATGCAACCTGCTAAGCATGGCCCCAAGGAAGGGTGAGTGCAACCAGCAGAGGGCCTGCCACTGGGAAAGGACAAGAGTACAAGCACAGACAGGAAGCTGCTCTCCCATACCCAGACTGATAAATAAAATGTTACGTAAAGGTGCTGGACAAGAACTGAACAAGTAACAAAACGTCTGTGGCCTCAGCAATATGTACTTCATGCCAGGCTGTGCAAAGGGTAGAACTGTACCTTTGCTGCACAGTTGTGGTGATCAAAATGATATAGTATTTGCAGTACTGCCAGAAGTTCCAGTGTGTAATGAGCTAGCCTGATTATACTGATAATAGCTTTAAAAAGTCTATCACCCATTAAAAAAAAAAAAAAGTTGTATTTGCGGACAATTCCTTTATCCAGTTAACTCCTCAGACTTGTCCCACCTTTGCTATTTTTCTGTCCTAAGGGGATTAAGACAGACTTCAGTTGTTAAAGTTCTTTCCCATTTGCTCAGTGAGAGCAATAAAAAAAAAAAATAGCATGTTTTAATCTTATACTCCTGGAATACTACAATTTGTTATAAGAATGTTAATTCAGAGAAAACTGTCTGTAACACTTACAATGAAAGGTTGCAACTGTTGGACGAGAAGGGATGGTTGAAAACTAGGTCATCTGAATATAATTTGAGTTCTAGAAACCAATAATTGAATAAAGTCAATACCTGGGGCTAGAGAGCAGTTCTCCTTAGAACACCCCATTTCTCTTCTTAAGAAGATCAGAGGTAAAATGGTTTATTTTATTGCAACACTGGTTAGCCAAATCCAATCCTTGCCATTCAGGTATGATTTTTAAGAACCAGGAATTTTATGGTTTACTGCCAAATTTGGCAGACAATTTACTGATGAGATTCATGACCTTGGGATTGCTCTGGTACTTGGACATATTTGCTGGATTCTGGGCAACTTCTTGGAATGCAACCATAACTTCCGGATCCTGCAGGATAAAAAGAAAAAAAAAATTAGAGCATTTGTAAAACAACTCTACAAAAGTGATTATGTAGTTCCATATTAATCTAGTCTTGCTCAGGTTTTACATGACAAGACTATGTTAGACTTCTGGCAAGAATTCTCTGAAGACAACCCAATAATACAGTGCATGCTGTTAAAGCTGTGTCACTAAACACCAGAGTCATTATTGAACTTGCTACACTAAAAGTTCAGTGTGTGAGAAGGGGGATCAGATAAGACTTCTGTTTTCCCAGAACAGGAGCTATCAAACACAGCCCCACCTACTGTATTATTTCTGTTCAGGCATCTTTCAAATGCATTTTGAAGGAGGTAGGAGTTTGATGTGTGTAGCATGCATGATAAGATAACTCTACTCTGAGCAACAGCTGATTCTCATCCTTTTCTCATTTTTTCACTCTAGCAGCAAAAGCCTGAAACTGTTGGGTTGTGAGCAGACAATGTGGCAATGTTTGGCTTTTAAAATCCATCTAATTCTCAGTCATTCCTCACCTCCAGTGAGAATTCACACTCAGAAAAGAACCTTGTTATCTCTCATCACACTACTGTGTTGCAGTTGATGAATACATCCCCATATTCAATGAAGTCAGTGCCCAAAAAAAATAGCTCCATTTTCTCTATTTAGTATGAGAAGCATTAATAGCTTTTTCCCATACTTCTAGTATACCTTTGGCCTCCACCGAACTTGAACTGGTTTTACTTGTTTTACCTGTGTATGTTTTGAACATAATGACTCTGTATGTAGCAATTTTACATCTCAGCCTGGAAAAATGTTTCCATTATAAGCTGTATCTACAAAAAATTCCAATTTTCTATAATTCAAGTGTAAGCAGTTTATTATGTTCAATACAAATCACAGATGTTAGCTGTAATTTCATCTGCTGTACGTTCTAAGACATTTAAGCATTTTCACCAAAAGACACACTGCTTCCTAGACTTCCAACCCACTGCTACAGCAGGCATGTTCTTTAGAAACCACCACCACATAACCAGTGTGCTCAGAGCTGTCTGTGCTACAATACATCATCCTCTATCTATTCTAGCATCAAACTCAGTCCAAAGCTGTTCAACAAGTCTGATCCTAAATTGCATTTGGTAGGTGTGGACTCTACTGAAAGCACCCCCACACCTCAGTCATATTTTATACATGTTGGGAACCAAGAGTCCAGTCTTACGGGAGGATTTACAAATGTGCTGTCTTCCTCACAAAAGATAATCTAAAAAGTATATGGAAAATAGAATGCTGAAGTTCAGAAAAGAGAGATTAGATACATTCTCTCCCCTTTACAGGATTCCCATGCAAACAACAAAGGCAGACTTTCACAACCTCAGACTTCTTGAACTGATTTCAAAATAGGGCATATGATTATAAAGATTGTCACATTGTAAAGTCTGTGGTTTCACATATATATAAATCTGGAACAAAAAGCAGAGTAACCTTAGTCACTAGTTTGTGTCAAAGCACTCCTAAATGAATGTTAAATGTCCAGTTTTATGCTCTGTGTTTCACCTTCCTATAAATTCAGAGCAAGTAAGTGATTCTGCACTTTTGTGACTCCCTGGAAGCTCTCAATCTTAGAGAGTGCTTATAGCATCCAAGGTTTGACAGTGATGAGCAATATTATCAAAATAAACTGTAAGACAGGATATTAGCATTTCTGGAGGGAAATGTTTTTTGCATAAGGTTGCCATTGTTTAGTGCAATGGTAGCCATTCTATTAATGGTACTAGGGAGACATTCAGTTTTCTAATGCTCTGGTCTTTAGTTGCAGAAGGAAAAATAATACTTCCAAGAAATAAGTTATCACTACTTTTTTTTTTTTTTCCAACTTAACACATTTTGTTGGAAGGCTGTGTCTAACATATGCTACATGTCAAATAAGGAATCCATAGGTTCATCTTACACATAACTTCTTATAGAAAGAACTTCTATTTGACTTCAAAATGCAAATGTCATGTGTCTAGAGAAAGCAGCTGTATATGCAAGATATAAAGTACTAGACAACCCTCCAGACAGACAAAACAGTAAAATAAAATACACTAAAATTTCTCTCAATTCCTCTGGAGACTAGAAAGCTTAGGGGCAAATAAGCTAAAAAAGCATGCATTAGAAGTCACTGCAAAAAGTCACAACTTCCTACCACTAAGAAGCTGTGAAAAGAAATGCAAGAGAAGTTTTGCTGCTTTGAGAAAAAAAAATTCTGAAGAAAAAAATCTTCAGGTGATGGAACCAGAAATCTTCCTCAATAAAGAAGTTTTTATAGTGGTTTGCAGAGATCACAAAATCAGAGAATTGTTAGGGTTGGAAGGGACCTCTGGAGATCATCTAGGCCAACACCCTTGCCCAGGCAGGGTCACCTAGACCAGGTAAGATTTATGCCAATGACAAGCAATAACTCCCCTAAACGTGTCCACAGGCAGACATATCTGGTTGTTTGGCTGCTTCTACGGATGACAAGATGAAGTTAACAGTAAAATCAGTTTAATCTGGCTTGTCTGCAGGCACCCACAGTTGTCAGGTTTACTGAGATGTTACAAGACTCAGGCACATTTCAGTGTTAACTCATGGAGAATAGTCTCCAAAATGATGAAATCATAGCAAGTCTTAAGAGACTGAGGTAGTGGCCTTTACTCTTAAAACACTCCCATTTTGGCTCTAACTCCTCACTATGAAAAGCCTCTACAGACTAACAGTTGCAAAGCAATTTTGGAGCTACTTGTGTGGATCAGTATGTTCAGAGTGTTTTGTTACCTCAGATATTAGACATAATAGCTGCCAGCTTACATTATCCATCAACATATTCCATAGCTGCACTGGGAAGATGCCAAGCAGTAGAAATTACTGTCTTTTCACTAGAGCTTACATGGCCAATTCAGAAAAGACCAGAAAACAGAGCTGGACATTTTAGGAAAAGGTAGTAATGCAGACATAGACCAAGTTCTAATAAATCATATCTAGATAGCTGTACATGCTAAAGCCTGCCTGCATTATGAGAAAACACTGTCAACACATATTCTTGCAAGAGTCCTACCCTACGCTGGGACATATGTAATCAGCATGCAATGGAGTTTTCTTAAAGGCATGTGACAAGCACTTCATATTTAGCTGCACCTCAACACTGTTTTCAGCAACCTCTCATCACAAACTCCAGTGCTGCAGCAGGAAGTAGCCAGGTAAGGAAGACAGCTACAATCAAGAGCCCTTTCTGCATGGTTTGCATGCAAGCCAACACTGCTGACTGTGGCAGCCTAAGTAAAGGTGTGTTTTCCAACATCAGCAACCATTAAGGGAACAAACCCATGAACTTTTGCATGGCAAGTGATGATTTTTTGTGATTCCAAGGCATACTAAATAAGCTTCCTTTGTGATGCAGAAAAAAGAAACAAGACAGTTTTGTACTTGATCACATTAGAATGCAAATGTAACTACACAGCTCTGACTTTTTCTAGCCCACCTGCCCTTAAAATGGTGTTGTCAGACATGTTCCCCCTTTAATCTGTTGAAATACTTCTTGAGTAGAAGTAGTTATGACATTGAGCAATCAATCAAGCCCACCAGGGAAGTAAGCTTTCTGAATATGATTTCAGAAAATACCAGATGAAGAACTATTCTAACAATACTTTGTCTCTGGCAAAACCTCAAACATTTAATCTCCTAAGAGAAAGGCAAGTCTCATAACAATATTATTATAATATATTGTGTAAGAAAAATATTATCAATTTTTTTGTTTGTGCATAATTATCCCCCTTCGAAGTGTGCGCATTGAAAAAATGAGCAAGTGAATTATAATGTGTGGAAAAGGACCACTCGAGAAACTTTCCCAAAAGAGATGACAACTGCATATAACACACAGTTTTGCCTATCATAGATGGGGGGCAGGGTATGTGTGTCATCTTTAATTAAGCTTCCATTAGTTTGCAAAACATTTAATCCAGACAGTCTGGTGTCACACACATGAGGAAAGATTTCTAGAACAGAAATAAGCAAGCACCCCATTGCCATCCAAAAGGTCACATCTTTCCTCCCCTTAGGCCCACAGGTGCTGCTCTTCTCTCATTCACAAGGTGTACTTTGACTTCAGCAAATACTCACCTGCATGGCTGCAAGAACTTCTGGATCACTGAGGATGTCATTGAGACCTGGCACGCCTCCCATCCCTGCAGCCCCAGGAAAGCCACCTGAAAATCCAACACAAGAAAAATGTTCAACTCACCCATACGGTAATTATGCTCATTGAGACCAAAACCTATTGCCCTTGCCACATCTCTAAAGCCTTGTCTTCCTATGGCTACAGCTGGCCCACTCAATGGAAAGCAGGGTCTTCACCTTCTCTTTCTGTTAAGACCTACATCTCATTTCATCCAAGTTTTTAACCCAATTGAATAGACGGCTTGTAGTGAGTACAGTTCTTTTCCTGTTTAACTAAAATGAGGTCTCAAGCTCAGGAACATAAGAAGTTTGAATGCCTGGGGTGAACAATTCAGGGCAGAAGTAGCTCAGAATTATGTCCCAGGCACATTCCACATTTGGCAGGAACTTTAGGTTTTGAAAAATTGTGTCACAAATGGGAAAAACTCCAACAAAACCCCAAGAAAAACATCCCAGAAGCAAAATACTTAAGGTTCTCTTATGGAATCCATATTCTGCAGCTTCCCCAGCTGTGCTGAGCGTAACACATGGTCTCTATCTGGCTGTTGATCCAGTTGGAGCACGCACACAGCCTATCTCAACTCTCAACTACATCTCAATCTTCAAGAGCATCAGTACTTTTGTTTCTCCACAGTTCATTGTATAACATGGAAAGCCTGATTTTTGTGAAGCTGTCAAGGATAACTTTTCTATAAGGTAATCTGCACTACACCACCTTAAAAAAACTATTCTGTTAACAACGCTTGCAACCAGCACAGATTTCCCTCGTGTTCAATCCAAATTTTCAACTTTAAATCTATTGCTCTTAAATGGATTCAAGGCACCCTGAGTAACTTAGAAAAGATTTTTATACCCATTTTTAAACACATTATCAAGGAAATTCGGCTTCTCTTGTTTTCCCAGACCTAAATACTTTCATTGCTATTCTTCAGTTATTGATTTCTGTCTTCCTTCTACTTGCTACATAGCATCAATCCTCTTCAAGAGAAAGAATCCCATCCCTCTTACCACCAGTGCTCCAAGAGTTATTTGTATACGAAAGTTCGAAACTTCACATAAGATTTTTCCCTCTGTCTTGAGAACAAATGCTATAAAAACTGCAGTTATAATATTCCATATGGAAACAACAGCCACCTCTACCTCAATTATTTGTGCTTAAAAATAAAATACCTGGGAAGCCACCTGGGAAGCCACCAAACTGAGCTCCTCCTGCCTGTCGTCTTGCTTCTTCCTCCTGCAGATGAAAGCACATCATTCCACACAAAAAAATTGAAGTGCAGCCTGTTTTCTACTGCTCAGCTGGGTTTAGGAGGAAAAAAAACCAGCCGAGACTGTTTCAGGCAGATCTGCCATCACAAGAAACAAAGCACTTTACTATCTTCAAAGCCACTGAGAAGAAATTGCTCTGCCTATTCTTAATTTTGTACATGATTGCAGGTTAGTTATGCAAGATATGCTTCTACTGAATACAAATACTTAATACTGTATGATTTGTTTTAGCTCCCCAATTGTATTTTTAGAACTCCCACCCATCACATATTAAAATACATCATTAAAGCACCAAAAAAAGAAGGCAAGCAAACTGTGCCAGGAATTGAGGAAGAGAAGCAAAGTATTATTCTGAATTTAAAACCTCCCACTTTGGGACACATAAGTACTTTAAGTGAAACCTATTCTGGAACAGTCACACAATAACTGACTTCTTGAAATACAGGATTAGTAGAGATTCCAGAGACTGTTTTTGTCACAAGCAATAAACCAGATAACTCAAATGCCTTCTTCTCCAGACTTCATTATTGGTTAAGTAACCAAGACAGAAACCAACTCCCCAAAATTAAAAACTTGCGTTTAAAGTAAGTACATTTTTTCCTCTGTAATTAGTTTTAACCAAAATTAACACTCTCCAAATTATTAAGAAATAGCAAAGCTTGAATATTCACCCTTTGTGCTTTCTCATGCTCCTCCCGTGCCTTCTTCACTCTTTCCATTCTTTCCCTGATTTCCTTTTCTTCGCGCTTCCGCTCATACTTCCGTCGATGCTCTGCAATTTTCTGAGCCTGTCACAATGGAATACCAGGAGTTCCCACACATTTCTGGCATCTCACACCATGTATTTCAGTACAAAACACATGTAAGCATAACCAACCCATTCTATCAGTTCTTAAAACTAAGATCTGATTTCGCATCCCAAAAGCTTCTTTGTTTTAGGAGCCATTTGCTACTTCCTTCCCATGGCAGCCAGCCATTCATGTCTGCTCAACCCTGACTGGATTCACCAAAACATGCACTCTTTTTTTTTTTTTTTTTGCAGTAGTTTTGGGACTTGCATCATTGTTAGCACTTGAACATGTTATTATTCCATGTCCCTTTCTGCTTTTATGCTGAAATATAGATTTCTCTGGGGCTAAAACCAGCAACTGTCCTGGAAAAAGGCACAATAGGAAGTATAATTCCCACTGCACACACACACTTTCTAGATAGTGCTATTGCTGTTTCAGCTGCCTCTACAGCATGTACAGACCAACACAAGCAGACCAAATAATTCCTCAACCAACCCAAGAAAGGGCTGGTGGGGAGGACATTTGCTTCCTTTTACTAACTTTTTTCTCAAATGT
Source organism: Fringilla coelebs (assembly GCF_963513975.1). Classification (NCBI taxonomy): domain Eukaryota; kingdom Metazoa; phylum Chordata; class Aves; order Passeriformes; family Fringillidae; genus Fringilla; species Fringilla coelebs. Next base: position 48,935,687 of record NC_140033.1, on the reverse strand, counting down.
TTATTAAATCTATAGTCCCAGTGAAAGAAGAATTAACAGTGAACTTCCTAAGGCTCCTCACTCAGAATTAATGGCAGCACTGGCTTCCTCAAAACAGAAGGAATCCTTATAAATAATTGCAAAAATGTTCCATGATTTCAAAAATAGTGTATGATGGTTACTCTGTAGCATTCCTGTAACTGAAAAACACAGAGCAAAATCTGGATGCAAGAACAAAGATACTACTTAGACAATGGATACTCTTGTATTTTTTTTTGAGAAATACTCTTATTCTTTAAAGAAAAAAATTGCTTTTTAAGTAGGAGAAATTTGATACAACTTATGTTAGTTAGGAGATACTCATTCCATACTACATCATTCCTGAAGTGCATCTGCCAGAGAAAGCACACTGGAGGCAGCAGGAATGATAGGGAGTGAATGCAGTACCTGCTATGAGATCCTGACATCACTGACATTTAATGGCTCATTCAGAGAGAGGTAAGTGTTGTTTTCTTTTTAATGAAGCTTAAGTAGTTTCTAAATTTTAAATTTTTGTTATTTCTAAGTATATCTCAAAATGAACTAAAGGTTTTTAGAATTTGACTTAGACTTTTAGGTGAAAGCACTACAAAGTAAAAAATTCTAGGGAAGCTTGAAGTGAATAAATTAGATGAACACATCATTTTCACTTACTGAAGATTTTGAAAATCACTCATGGAAAGATCCTACGTTTTTCCTAGAGCTACATACAAAAATTCCCATGCAGTTAGCAACTACACATCAATGCATCACATGTATTCACTCTGCTGTTTCTGTGCTCAGGCAGATTAACTGGGAAAGAAAAGGCTCCCCCTCAGCCAAGCATTATTTCTTATGGAAACCAGTTGAGACCTAAGACCTAATTACATTAACCACAGATCAATAGTCTCCAAAACAGAAGACTAATAGGTTGTAAAATGGTTTCCATTGTCATTTTGCTGGAGACAGCAAAGACACGGTAGAAAAGCTGAAAGCTGAAGTTCTTAGACACAGGAATGTTTATGCATATGGGGGTTTAAGCTTGGCTGGCTGCTAGATGCTCACTAAGCCACTCTCTCATTCCTCCCTCCTGAACAGGACAGGAAGAGAAAAATACGATGGAGAAGCTCTTGGCTGGAGATGAAGACAAGATCACTCACCCACTACCATCATGGGCAAAACAGACTCAACCTGCAGAGAATGCATTTAATTTATTGCCCAGTAAAAATGAAGCAGGATGACGAGCAACAAAGACAAAACTAAAGCAACATTATTCCCAAAGCTCAGCTTTACTGCTTCATTCCCCTCTCTTCCACCCTGAAGAGCACAGTGGGATGGGGGCCATTACATCACATCACATCACAGTGTATATCTGCCACCCCCTCCTTTTCACACCTTTTTCCTGCCCCAGCGTGTCTGCCCCACAGGATACAGTTCTTCACAAACTGCTCCAGCATGGTTGTCCCCACGCTGGAGCAGTGGGGACAGGTACAGTGCCTAAACAGACTGGTCCACCATGAGTCCCCCATGAGCTGCAGCTCCTGCCACAAAACCACCTTCTGTGTAGGCTGCTCTCCACAGGCTGCAGCTTCTGCCAGGAGCCTGCTCCAGGGGACTCTCCGTGAGCTGCAGCTTTCCTCAAGGCAGATCCACTTCCTCTGTCATGGGATCTTCCATGGGCTGCAGGGTGGATCTGCCCCACTGTGGATCTCCATGGGCTCAAGAAGGACAACCTGCTTAACCATGACCTTCTCCACTGGCTGCAGGGAAATCTCTGCTCCCATCCTAGCACACCTCCTCCCTCTTCCTTCTTCACTGATCTTGGTGTCTCTAGAGGGCTTGCTTCTCTCATGTTTTTCTTCTTTACTGCCCTCCCTCTCACAGCTGTTACACTGTATTTTTTAATCCTTTCTTAAATATCTTCTCACAGAAGCACCACTGGCATCACTGACTTGCTGGGCTTTGGCACCAGCTGGAATTGGCTCCCTCTGACAGAGGGGCAGCCTCAGGTCTCTCCTTACAAGAGGCCAGCCCTGCAGGCTCCAACTTCCCCCAAACTTCCTATGTAAATCCAATACAATGCAACAGCTGCCATCTGTGGTGTGTCAATCACTTCAAAGGAACAGGCAAAAATATGAAAAAGAAAGCTTACTATCAATAGTGTTACAGAAGCTTCTCCTTAGAAGATTGCTGGGGTCAGCCAGGGGAGAACAGCTGAAAACCAGTTGTGCAGAACTGAGGCTGCCCTCATGGGGCTGACTAATGAAAGTACAAACCACAGCAAAATGCTTCCTTTGGAAAACGTGCTTAAGGTCAAAGCTTTGATCAACTCAGAAGTATCTTGGGGAAAAAATCAATTATCAGGCTTTTTGGAAGGTTTTTAGTCTAGATTCTAAAATACCTGGCAAACTTCAACTGCTTCAGATTCTTCTGTTAAAATTTGAAAAATGAATATATTTAATATTTCTGTTACATGCTCAGCCCCACACATTCAATTTCTCTACACACAGGCATAAACAGCTGTTACTAAACACAGAAGTATTTATAAACTCAGTCTGTAGTGTTGGAACACATATGAACACATTTCTTCCAGACAATGCCTGTTGAAGAATATGAAGGCAGCTGTGTCACTCAGACAAATGCAGGAAAGACCTCCAACATTCCTCCCCACTTACTCTTGGCTGCACCTCCTTCAGCATGGCACTTGCATCTTCATCATAATCCAGTTTACAAGCTAATGCAAGATCATGAGCAGCCTCCTCCCAGTGACCAAGAAGCCTAGAATTCAGAAGGTACCAACAGTCAGAAGGGAAAACTGAACACTTGCAGATCTTCAAAACATTTAACCATGCATCAGTCAGAAATTTTACCTAGAGATATAAGGAGTTTAAGAACCGTGCTGATTCCTCTAAGCTGCACACTACAATACTGTTAGGACACTTGTTTGCTTCATATCCTTATAGAAACTTTTGTTTGAAGCAACAATAAGTAAAAAACTCTCCATGAGATTATGTCATTGTCTGCTATAAAGAATGACCTAACAGGGAGAAGGGTACCCTAGCTAAACACATGAAGCATTACTACCACCTCAGGCTTAAGTGGACCCTCATATTCAGCACTCAAACCTTGTGACTGGATGCCCCACATCTTAATTAAAGCAGTCATGTAAGCCTCTGTGCACATTTCTTTACTATTAATTTATACATACTCTTGACAATTAAAAATTTAAGCAAATGGTGGTATTACTAAATGGAGAAAGCACTTCTGCTCACAGACAGCGGTACTAATTCAAACTGTTCTCCAGTCTTCCCACTCTTGGGCTTCACACTGTAAATTAAACCTCACACAGTAAAAAAACTACTCTCTAAACACTGCTTTTTTTCAAGTTATATTAGCATCTACTTCTTTCACTTTTATAAAAGCCGTAAGAATTGTCACCTTTTTTCTTGATTTATTGCTATTAAAAAAAATGTTGAACTATAGTTGGTGGGATGCCTAACACCATTTAAAATAATTATATTGCTTGCAACAATTGTTTCCCTAATAACCAGGCACTTTAGTTTACTATGTAAAAGAGCTCCAGGGTCCAAGGGAAAAGGGCAGCAGAGAAATGTTCAAGAATTATAGGTCACTAAAAAAACCCCAACAAACTAAGTGAAAACAAAAGACCTCCAAACAAATAAAACAAGCAGTCCTAGATCTCACTATCTTTATTAAATAATTATAAAATGTTATTCAGAAAAGCAGAAAGCCATTAGAAGATGTGAGAGAGAGAGAGAAAGAGGAAGGGTGAGTGGAGGGGAAACAGTACCAGGAGAACTATTCCTAAATTGCCATCAATAAATCACCATCCTTTCTATTCTCTAAGCCACATACTCAGCACAATGGTTTCTTGGCTCACAGCTACTGCTCTCAGGTACAAGACAAACAGTTCAGAGGCACAGAGAAGGAGAGAATGTGTCAACAAAACTATTCCCCCCAAGTAAAGATAATATCAAGTACAGGTGAAGTCCATTACCTATGTGCTTTCCCCCTCCATTTATAGGTCTGTGCTGAGTCAGGATTAATCTTGATGGCTCTGTCACAGTCTCTAATGGCAGCATTTGGCTTCTGTAGTTTCACAAAAACACTGTGGGAACAAGAACATTTATCATACATATTGAAATACCAAGTTACTAACTTAAGCTGGAAATAATTTTGGATGACTAACAGGCAAGCTAGTGAGATAATGCATTTGAAGAGCTGAGTTCAAAAAGATTTCATAGTAACATAGATAACAAAGTCACTAAAATTTAGTCTCACCCTCCCAGCACTGTAGGTGACTCATGAGCAAGAACTGAAAGCATTCATTGTTCAGACTCAAGCTTTGCCAGCAAGAACAACTCTAGTGCAGACAAGAAGACACAGAAATGCAAAGGACAGCCCCACGGTGCTTGGGGTCTATGGCAAATGGCAACTAGCAATTTGAACAGAACAACAACAATATTCTGCATACCATATTGCACAGTCTTTAACACAGTAACACAAAGCAAGCATGAGGAGATGAGGAGTTACACAGGCTACAAGGATCAACAGCTAGAGTCATGACGAAAAAGAGGTAGGACATGAGTCATCAAAATCAAAAGCAGCAAAACAAACACAAACTCAGCAAGAAGCCCCAATCCCTTGTCAGCTAAATGTAAAAACTGAAAATTTTACACCACACAAGCATATCAGACTAATTAGTAGAGTGGTACTTTAGGAGGTTCAAGTAATTAAAATTAAAAATCTCTTCAGGAAACACTAAAAAACATTCCTGAATTGACAAAAGTATTCAATATTCAACGTATTCCATGCCAGAACTTCTACATCTACATCTAATTCTACATCTTCCTTTTACATGTATTTGAAAACAGTTACATGCAAAAACTTTGATATGGGAAGGAAAAAACCAGCAAGGCAAATACTAGTTAAGATGTATTACAATGGAACAGTATTTTGTATTACAAAGAACACTAATTAATCTTATGAAAGTTTATGTTCTCTTTGAATAAAATTGCTATGGTAAAGATCCACTAAATTATCATATCATCCACGATTAGTGGTCCTTTGTGTAAGAACAGGAAAAAAAATCCTTCTGCAACCCATACTTATGAAGCCTTCCTGAAGAATCAGAAGATAAAGATGTTTGTTCGTTATGAATTTAGAAAGTTCCCAAAGCATCATCTGCAGCCTGGTAGATGTAAGTAGCCATAAGGGGAGTGGAGAATGGGCTGAGATACAGATGTGTCCTGTTCAGACACACGACTATTGAACAGAACCTGGTCTACTAACAAATTCATTTAACAGGTACAACACGGAGAGAGTTTGCAGGATTCTTAACTAAGTTTGCATCTAAACAGCGTCATTTCAATCATCATCTTAATCCTACAACACACTTCAGATTTTACAAGTGTTTGTTACCCAGCATTATTCTACCTCAACATACCAAAAGCACTATTGTTGAGTACTACTCCACGTGCAGCTGCAGTGTCAGCTGAAGATTGGACTCCAGGTGGTGAGAGCCCCAGGCAAGAACTGGTGTCAACCTTTGCACAGGGACCTGTGGCCCAGTCAGGTTACTGGACACTCAGACACAGCAGGAGCCCATGACCTCAGACTTTCACAAGCACAGACCATGAAGGTATAAAAGCCAAGGGCTTTCTTTGTTTGGAATCCCTCCTCAGAGGCACCAGCTTGAGCTGTTAATTTGTTATTGCACCATGATTAAATTATTTTAAGGATCCAGATGTCTGAGAGTCTGCTGTGGGAAACTCAGGGTCAAGACAGTAAGGAAACCTGATCTTACTGTTTGAGTGTTGGGGGTGTAGCTGCAAAGGTGCTTCAGTCCCAACTCAGGCAGTGCAAGCATGACTGCCAGGGTGCCTCCTGGAAGGTCAGACAAGAAACTGTCCTAATGTTACCACAATGCATTTTGGAACACCATTCTGTTATTTATTCTTTTCCCAAGATGCTTTATATAGCTGCTACAGCAAATCTGGTGAGTCAAATAGAAGAGAAACTGCATGAGATGAACACTTCTCTTTCCCTCCTGTGGTTGAAGTTTACACAGATCCTCAAGTTGCCTTATATTTAGGCTCCTTAAGGAGAATAACAGAACAGGCAGAAACACAAATCACTAGATTATGACTCACCTTGCCCTCTTGGCATACAAGATGGCCAAACAAGGATTCAGCTTGATAGCATCTGTGAACAAGTCAACAGCCTTCTGAAGGTCCCCTAAATATAAGTACCAGTGAAGTTTCAATGATTATGTAATGAAATTACATCTGAATTCCTAAACCTGCCTTACACAGTGTTATGTGCCTAAACACTTCTTAGATAGAAGATAAGCAACAAAGAAAAATCACTTTCACCATCTTGTTATGTTACAGAAGTACAAACTCCAAAACTAATGCTTGGAGAGAAATTTTCCCAGTTAAACTTGTATATTTAACTTTGAATGCAATCAAACAGAATGTCACATCTTTACACCTTTTCACTGCATTAAGACAAACTACTAGAGACACTAATCATAATATGGAGGGAATTACTATAATGATCAATTTGCAATTAAGATGCTGTAGTACCTCTTTCCCCTAAACTATGGTTGCATTGGAAAAACAGTACTTGAAGAAGCTTTCAAGTTCTAGATAATTTTAGGTATCCAAGAAGAAGTATGTTTCCTCCTCCTCAAAAGCATTCCTAATGGTCCAAGATATTCACCTTCTTTTTTGTAAGAGGAAAACCAAAACAAATGTCCCTGAATAAGTACTAAAAAACAATTTATCACCTTCACTGAGAGCATTTATCGCTTCCATCTTCTTTTCATTAGCTTGATCCACCATGTCTTCAGTTACCTAACAAAATAAAATGAAAAACACACACACAAACCCCAAAAGCTGTTGAGTTCAGGCCAAAATTACCCCACTAAGACCTCACCAAAGGAGACAGTGCTTCAGTTGTCCAATTCCAGAACCTTAATTTTAATTTGCATTGAAATAATGGGTCAAAAAGCCCCACAAAACCCCTGCTTTCAGCTTGAAGACATTAGTCAACATTATTTTTAGCTATAAAACACTTGAAAGCTAAGTTGAGTAATGGTACAATTCTACATATGTAGTTTGCATGGGTGTTTTGATAAATTTCTTTGGCGTTTTCTGACCTGATCATCCACATGGAACTTTTTGATTGACTCTAACCTTGAAAAGGAAAAGAATGTGATTTTAAGCCAGTAAGTTTTCTGTTTAGAAGAAAACGAGGCAAAACAACAGCTGGTTACACAGATAATAAAGTATTCATCCTCCCACAGCTGCTACCCTTGATTACACTCAAACCCTCCTATCTTTCCTACTGCTACATTGAAAATTTGCTTACCTCCACATTTTCATCTCCCATTTCTTGAGGGTCATCGTTGTCTGGTTCAATCACTCCCTCATTATCAATTTCTGGGGGAAGAACAAAAAGCAACACTAAGCTCCATCTACAGAGACAGGATTTTCAGAATCATTTTCAGATTGGCAAAATGCAATCAAGTCACTGTTTTCCCCACCTAAGTCGCTCTCTTCACTTTCTGGTTCAGGTGATTTAACGGGCTCCTCTGGGTCTTCCTCTGCTTTGCCCTGAGAGAGACACATATTTGTAAGCACACATTATTTCTGACCAGTGCTCCATTTCCACTCTCAAAAATAACAATGTATTAGAAAAATCAGATTGCGGTACAGCTGAACTATTTTATTTTTGAGATACCAATCTCCTTTTCCCTCCTCTCAGATTAAAACTATAATATATGCATACATTTCAGAGCCCAAATCTGGACTCATGAACTTCTATTATTGGTAAAGCTGGTCCTTCAAATTTTGTAATTCAATAACCAAAACCAAATAATCCAAATAACATCCAGTTCAAATCCAGTTTTGCAGTGATTACTAACCAACCCTTCCAATCTTCCTGACTTCCCTCACACATTTTCTGGATCAAACATTCTCTCAATTTAATACCATTAAGCTAATGTCTTTTAGCAGGGAACAATAAGCTGATGACAGCGATTTAAATATTGTTTTCATTTGCCAAGGTCTGAGATTATTGCCATAGAATATGGCATTATTTTACATAGAATATTTTTTCAAAAATTTCAAATGTTTTATTGACTTCTAACTAAATTTCATCTGAATTCCATAACTTAGCACAACCTATTATCACAGATTCAAGCTGCTTGTCTTTATTCTTCTCTTGTCACAGACTATATTCAGTACATACACACAATCCCTTCATATTGCTCTAACTGGCCAGTAATTCCAGCATCCACTGTCTTGTTAAAAAAATTAAAAAATATCTTTTTTCCTAAAGTATTTCAAACTTGAAAAAATCCTGATATAAATATCTACGAGGCAAATTTATTTTCTCCCTTAAAAAGAATCAACAAAAGCCAACATCTTCCACAATACTGCCTTAAAAATTTGATACTTCTACTAATCCCTTCATTCCTTATCATACTCATTAATACTTCTTCTCATGAAAAGATTATAATATAATCCACTAATGACTAGAGAAATGGTTTTTAAACAGACAAGAAAAAACAAACAAAAAAAGAATTCAAGACTCTGTATAGCATTTGCATTGCAGAGAACATCAGGCATTCAGGATTAGGGAAATGGAGCATGATAACACTTGAAATTAACTAGGAAGCCATCTGTAACAAGTCATCTAAAACACACAATGGGAAGGCTTCAGACTGAACTCTCACATTCACCCTCCCTATCTGAGTGAAAACTGACAGTAAATTTTCCCCTTCTGCTTCTCAGTAATTTTGCCAGCATCATTTTTCAGTGATAAGTTCTTCATATCTCACCTTACTTGTCTCGTCTGCGGAGGCATTGGCTGGAGCAGGTGGTATTGTGCCTCCCATACTTTTCAGCAAAACAGAGAAAAGACAAAACAAAACAGTAAGATTATCAAAATAGTGGCATGTATTTTATTTATTCAAATCCTGATAATCTCAGCTTTTTGTAGTAACACAAAACATGATGATCCATTTCACTGTCAAAGCAGTAAACAGAGTACACATCCCCCACACTTTTCTCAGTGTAGTGCAATGCACACTGTTGTACCACTCCTTTGAGACTTCTACTCACTTGCATCACCCTTCACCCACCCAGCCTTTCTCACAAGGAAAAGTTGCCTCTTGGATCAAATGGATTTTCTCCTTTAAATCTAACTTATGTTTTGATCAAAACTAGATATTATGATTATAGCTACTATTAAAATTAGAATATTTTTAACAGAGGCCAAACAATTAAAGAGAACAGCCTAAAATGCCTGTGCAATTAAAAAAAAAAAACCTGCTGCCTAAGGGAAAAAAAAATCATTTCTCTTACAGATTGCAATGTTCCTGCCTCTCCTTCACCATAGTTCAGGAGCAATCTTGGTGGAGACAGCATTATGTCAATATAGAAAAAACTTCTACATGCTATTGACTTTGATTAGCAGCCAGGAATAAGCAGATGCTGAATTCTCCAGCTCTTAGATAGAACATCTAATCATACCTATGACCACATCACAAGGAATAGCATTCCGAGCCGTCCCCTGCCCCACGTTTCCACCTACTGATGGTTTTCAATAAAAATGTTTGCATGAACTCTGCAACCAACTCCTTGGAGCCCCACACAACTGGTTAGATGGGATGCAAGGGACAGGAGGAGGTGACTAAACAGGGCTGGGCAGGAGGAATTGGAAGGATGTAGGACTATCTGCTTTCAGGAATTAGTGCAACAGAACCTGTATCCCAAGGATGAGAAATTACAACTTCTTAAGTCAAGCTACTGCAGTTCATTGTTCCCTCTTTCCTCCCTCCTCTCAGCAGCACCTCAGAGTCAGGCCTCAAACTGGCTGAAAACAATCCTGAATGAGGCAGAATAGGACAGACAGGGATGAATTGGGAGAGAAAGGGTAAAAGGAGTTGGAGAAGGAGTTGACAGGATTGACAGGTCCTGCCACAAGGCCCTGCAGTGAAAGGCAAGCAAACAGCATAAAACTGCTTCTCATTTACAAGGAAAAACTGTCCAAAAAAACCTCAAACCAACCAACAAAACCCCAACAAGTGACAAACAGCATGTTCTGAAGCTATTGCAACAATCTCTGTGTCCCTGGGATGCTGACATTACCAAATCAAAGTTATACTGCAAGGACTAAACAACTGCAGTCTGAGAAATCATTATCCAGCCAGGCAGAAAACACAGAACATGGATTAACTGTTCCTTGTAAATTTTTGCCCTTGTAGGCTGACAATAGAACAAATAACTCTATTAGTCTCTAAAAAACAAGGAGAGGACTATAGGGACCATCTAGTGAAGCCTTGGAACTTTTCTTCTGCACAAAGTAAACTACAAATTGCAAAGCACTTTAAGACAGTTAATAGCTAACATCCATGGTATTAGCCGGTTGTAAGTCTGAAACCTTAAATCACCTCAAGACAGAAACAACTGAGTCAGTCTCCTCTGCTCTCTTCATAGCCCTCCAAAAATACCCAAGTTTAGTTCAGTTTGAGAAATGTTTACTAATAAACATGCATGTTTTATAACATGCTATTTCATGAACTGCCAAGGCTAAACAGTTTCACTCACAGTACATGAAAATATTCTTGCTATCCTGGTAATCTCGATTTAAACAGCTATAATCCCAGAATAACTCAAAAACAAGTTACTCCAAAGTCTCTTAACCCAGTATTTGATAACAATGATTGAATGCATAGCAGGAATATATGCAAAGTTTGCAATGTATTAAACCTCAGCAGTACATGGAAACACAAAACACTCTTGTAGGGAAAGGCAGGTACTGAGCTGTAGAAAAAGCACAGACACAAGACACACAAAGAGTTTAGTGTGCGATGCCAGTAACAACTGGGAGTTGTCAGGACTCCATTGCAACAGTGACTGCACATTTCCACTCATCAGGGCCATGGAAAGTGTCACATTTATGACTTGTTGGAAGAATTGCAAATGTGATTTCTGCAACCACTTTTATTATTGACAGCAAAATTATCTTCAGAGAGAAATTGGATTACCGTGAATTCAAAAGGGTAAAAACCTATTTGAACAAAACAGCAAAAAAAGGCAAAAAGCTTTATTCATCAATTTGGGATTCTGTGGTTCATTTTTAAAGATTGCTATTGTTTCTTTGTTCAATTGCAGGGTTTTGAAATGTGTTTCCTTTAATGACTCATTTCATAATAATTCAAGTAAAACATTTGTATTTTTATGCAGTTATGAAAAAATGGGCTCGATAAAAGGAATGTCAAAACACTTTCCAAACACACTCACACACTACCCTATGATTTCTCTACAAAGAGGATCAATACAGAAGTTAAATACAACAGCTAGGCAGAATAAGGGTTAGAAAACAAGTAAATGAAAACAGGTAAGACTTAAGGTTAGTGATGCAAAACTAACAGCTAATAAGAAATAAAGCATCCCATTCTGGCTTCATGAGTAGTTAGCAAAATTTAAATTAGAATCACTAGGTTTAAGGGAAAAAATGAATCAAAGCAATTAGCAGAATTTTAGTAAAAAATTTTAATGATGGATTTTAGTATAATATAGTCATTATTCTAATCACTCTTAACACTACCTAGGTAAACAAACTTATCTTTGAGATTAAGATGGGTAAGCCAGACAGAGATAAAAAAATTATTGAGTTTATTCCCACCTGAAGGCAGGCCATGCTGTTTGAAGCAATTTCCAAAGAATGATCAGGCCCCATAATGCACTTCACAGTTCTACTGCACACAACACTAGTATGTAAAGGCAGAGGGAACCCTACCAGAATTCCAGACAGCTTTACATGGTAAATAATTTGGGTACCACTACCATCATCCAAGTGCATTACTTAGGCAAATATTTAACTTAAATATGAAAACTCTCAGAAAACTTGAGTGAGCTGTAGGAGGCTCTGCTTGGAAATATTTTTTAACTTTTGAGATGAAGACATTCAGTGAAGATTACAGATGTAAAAAACATTCCATGGGTCTAAATGTAATTACTGTATTTATAAAACAAGCACCAAATACAAATTCTAAAAATTAATCTGGAAATTAAAGCCCTTCTTCTTAACATGGAGAAAGTCAGATGTCATCTTTCTATTTCCTAACACTTTCTTAGGCCAAAAAAAAGAAGTCAGTGTTCTTCCTCTTTCCTCTCCCTCTTCAAGCAGCCTGTCCACACCTTCAGATTTATGCAACAAAAGCACTGGAAGAAGCCTAGGGTAAGGCACTGAAGTATTTTACGCAATAGCTAAAGGAATAAAAGACCTGCAGTAGGATGAGACAGACATCAATCTCCTTCCTAGGCAGAGATATTATCTACTATCAGTACTGCAAAGCCAAGTTCAGTTAAATACCAGTTTTACAAGCACAGTATTATTCAGATGCATAAAAAATTAAATATCACTGAAAAAACCCCCACAAATAAACACTTCATTGTAGCCATTTTAATCATAGGACGTATTGTGAAATTCCAATGTTTACTTCTCTCTATATATGTACATATATATACATCTATACACACAAAATCCTGCTGTTTAAGATTAACACAAATTTTCTAAAACAAATCCCAGCTTGTCACTAAATAAAAATCTTTTGAATTGTCTCTGCTTAACATATGCACCTGAAAGTATATCCCTCACTTCTCAAGAGTTCTTTAGCACAGCAGCCATAAAAGCCAAGCAGAGGCACCGTAGTTGACCACAGGGGTTCTGTGGGTTCTCTGGCAGCAGCAAAGGATCCCAAACCATCCAGCCTCGTGCTTCAGGGCGCTCAGGGTGGAACCCAAAGAGAATTTTTATTTGGGAAGCATCTGTTACGGCAGGCCCTACTCACACAGAATACGTGCAGCGCTAACAGCAGGAACCGAAATGGTTCACAGGGAGCGGAGAATTCGACTACCTTTGAGACTTAAAGAGCAAACCACGTTTCGGACAGGAACTGTAGCTGCCAGGTATTTTGTGCTTTTGGGCACCAGGATGTAAATCAATGACACTCAGCTCCTTTTTAAGACAGGCTAGCCAAGTCTGCTGCGTAATGCGAGAATTAGCTCAGTAAGTATTACTCTGGGGCTTTCCAGGCTGGAAAGCTGAGCCACTGAGATGGCCGGGGGGCAGGCTTTTTGCAATGGGAATAGCCAGAGTTAACGAAACAAAACAAAAAACGAACAAGTCTTTTTTACGCGCCAGGAGTAATCCCAGCGGGAAGGGCAGGAGAGGGCGGGAAGGCCGCAGGGCGGACGGGACCGGACCGGACCCGCGCGGGTGACACCGCGCGCCCCCCGGCCCGGCCACGCGGCGCGCCCGCGCGCCGGCACGCGCTCAGGAGACACGCCCCCCTCCCCTCACCACGTCCCGCGCCAGAACACCCCTCCCCCCTCGCCCCTCACGGCCGCCTCCTTCCGCGGCCCCGGACCGACCTCTCCACCCACTCGCGGAGGAAGGCGAGCTCCGGGGTGTGCAGCAGGCCAGGGTTCTGCTTGCACAGCCGGACGAAGGCCCGCAGCTCACTCAGCTTGCGCGAGTCCATGGCGGCACGGCAGCGGCCCAGACGCGCTTGTTCCCCCGCCCACCCGCCGCGGAACCTTCCAGCCCGCCCCGCCCGCCAGAGACCACGCCTACAACCGATCGGGTCCCGCCCACAACCGATCTGGCCCCGCCCACCACAAGTGACCCCGCCCATGCTAAACGGTGTCCCGCCCATAAGCTCCATGAACGTGCACACAAACGTTGCGCGGCCCCGTGGAACCTTCCAGCCCGCCCCGCCCACGCCAGTCATTGCCCCGCGGCGCGGCGGGCGAAACGTTCTGGAAGCGGCAGCCGTCCCTGGCAGTTGCGCTCCGCCCCGTGCGGCGCCGCCCCGCCGTTGCCGCCGGCCCCCGCCGTGGCGCGGGCTCCCCCTCGCGGGCTGCCCCAGCGCTCCTGAGGCGGCGCGGCGCCGCTCATTGGCGGTGGGCCGCGCGCCGTGATGGTGTCAGCGCGCGGCGCAGGGAGGCCCCGCCGTGTGGCCCGGCCATGTCGCGCCTCCCGCAGCAGGGCCTTGTCCTGGCGGCCCGGGGCTGGCGCGGCGCCGCAGGTCAGACACCCCTCCTCCCCCGCACCCCAACACCGCCCGCGGCTCCGGTAGTGACACGCGGCTATCGCAGCTTACAACCCCGCTTTCGCTTCTCGGGTCGCGGGAAAGCGGCTCTCCCCGGCGGCGCAGTGGCAGCCCCGGTCAGGGCTGAATCCTAGGGAAGAACAGGCAGTAACTTGAATAATAAAGCAACGGTAGAAAGCTCCTCGCTGCCTTCAAGGTGTTGCTTTGTTTAATGCCCGCTGCGTCCGTCTCGTTGCGAGCTGTCCTGTTTGTCTGCTGTGTATGTGGAGAATAACCGTAGAGACACGAATTTTAAACAAGGATGCACAAAAACTGCAGTTACATTTCACTGCCCGGGTCTCCAGTTCAAGCATGGTTGTCTCTCATAAATGATCTTCAATTAGAGGCTAATGATACTGGCTCCCACAGCAAATCCACGGTCTGTGTGTTTTGCTGTAAGCCTGTGTCTCCGCTCCCTGAAAGGCAGATGTTTTCTTGTGTTACCTTTGCTTATGCTGGTGAAGGGTTAAAAGTATTTGTTCTAAGAATGGCAGCACAAATTGGCTTTCTAGTAGGCATATGGTAAGTAACATAAGCAACCATTTTCCAAAACATCAAATAGATGTTTACCTTCCGACTGCCCTCTCCTTCCTACAGGTCTGGATGATTTGTATTCAGGCACAAGCACTTCTTCAGCTGCGAGTCTGTGACTAAGAATTCTAAAGTTTCTGACAATTCATTTTTAATTTTAGAGTTTGTCTTATCATGTCCATTCCCAGCTCACAAATGCATACTTGTAGTTGTCTTTAAAACGCACCTGCTTTGGCTGTGTGTGGGTTTGGAAGTGGGATTCATAACTGTTCAGTTGGGGCAGTGCTGCTGCCATGGAAGGTCAGTACACAAACAGGGACTCTCAGGTATCCTCCAGACAGGAAAAGAAAATCACATTCCTGTGTAAACCTGTGTTATTTGATGGTTTCATTGCAGCATTATTAGTAAAAAACAGAACTGGAAAAGCCTTGAAAACTGTATAATTGTTCAGATGAGAGAAATTTTTTTAAGACATAGTTGAGAAGAGACAATATGCAGGTGGTGTGCTTGGAGCCCTGTGCTGTTTGAAGGAAGGAAGGGAGGGAAAGTGCTGAGTGCCTTGTGAACACCATTTGTATGAATTGGGATGTGCAAACCAACAGAGATTCCTGGGTTTTGTTGCTGGATTGTCAGGTTTAGCATATTTCTATCTGTTCCATGAATATTTGATTGTCAGTTGAGTTGTGTGCACATTGTTTCATAAACTATTGTGATGCACAGTAAATGGAGAAGTTAAGGAGGGATATTTATGTCATATTAGTGAAGGAATGCTGCTAAGAGTCTGATGACTAGAGCACAGTTCTTCAGTTTCCTAATTGGAAAGTTTTGGGTTTTTTTTTTACCTTGACACAGTGCATTTCTTTTCCTCTAGTTTGCAAGTCATGTGCTCTCCGAAGATTTTCCATCCAGCCTGCCCAGCAGAAGAAGATTCCAGACCGGTATTTGGGGCAGCCCAGCCCCTTCACACACCCACACCTGCTCAAACCAGGTGAGGTTTGGGCCCTGCATGAGCCAGTCAGTGAAATTTTCTTATCTCCATTTTTCCAAGTGTATTGATTTGCTGCCTCGTAGAGTTGTCTGTGGTTTCAGGTGTTTATGACTACCTTCATTAGCCAGTAATTATATTTACTAGCTAATTTCCTTGTTGGAGATGATACTGATTCCAAAAATAGGCTTTACATGTGATGCCTTTGATAGCTTCTTTCTTTTTTCTCATGGTGTACTCAGGGCTGGGTTTACTCAGTGCTGCAGACCTTTTTTGGCTGTGGCATTTTGCAGACTCAATGTCCTGCAAATAAATATGGTTTTTGTTAAGAGGGAGTCTTTTGTGCAAGCTGAACTGTCAGAATGGTTCACATCCCATGTCTTGTAAGTCATGAAACAAAGGTGCAGTTCAGCGAAGGTGAATGGGGAGGGACATTGATAGATGGACACCACTTGTCTAAAGAATGTGCCCTGTTCACAGGAATATTCAATATGAGGAGAAGGAGAAAAAGAAGCTTGTGACTATGAAGTTAGACAGTAGTGATAGAAGCTGAAGTTGTGCATTTTTTTGAGATGCATGAAAATGAACATGTAGGCATAAGATCACCACAATTAAATCTAAAAAACAAACAAAAAATTGCAGCAAAAATATATTCAGGGATACATCTAGGAAAACATTCTGTGTTCTTCCATAGGTGAGTATAAAGGGAGAACAGATGACTATGTATGTGTGTGTATGTATATATATACACACCTGTATTTAATTATAGAATAATTCATGTCAGAAGGAGCCTCACACAGTTAACAGGTTCCCCCTGTGCTCAAAGCTGGGCTAACTTCAGCATTAGATCAGGTTGCTTAGGGCACTCATTGACAGCTCACAATAAATGAGACTGACTCCTTAAAGTGCAGCTGAAGCACTGGAAGTGAATTCTAGCTATCCAAAGTATTTTTCCATTTAATAAAGGAGAGATTTGTTTCCTTAAAATAATATGACATTGTTTTATCACAATTGTTGTTTTAAAAAGCAAATGCCTTTGATGCAAAGAGAATTTCCAGGCCTCATAGTTGGAAGACAGCTGGGATCCCCATGTTTCACCCCATTGCAGCTTCTGAAATTCACTGGACTGTGGCAGTTAAAAAGCTGACTGCAATGCAGTGGAACATAGGAAATTTGCAGTGTAACATTGTGGAATTGTGAGGCCAGATGGCATTAAAACAGTTTCTGTGTTCTCTGTCATTTCTACATTCACAGAGTAATATAAATGAGGTGGGACTTTTAGGTGTGTTTGGTTCTTTTTAAAGAATATTACATCTAATAGTTATTGAGCATATAATCGAAAGGTGTAAAAATTAATGCAAATAGAACTGCCCCCTCCCACTGCACTCATGCAAGAATCTGCTTGCAGTACAAGTCAAATGTCAATTTTTGTTCTAGAATTGCCACTGTATAATACATGAAAGAGGAAGAAAAGATTATGAAAGTGGAAAGTTAACAAACGGTATCAAAACTCAACCTACGTTAAGGTAGGGTATTAGCCAAAGATACTGATTAAGGCTCTTATATTAATTTAGATCATAATTAGGGAGTCTCACAATTTTAAAAATACATACTTCAGCTGTTGCTGGTTGTCCTTTGACCTTCAGTCCTGTTTTGGTGAGTATCTTGATTGCTGTACATCATGTTTTTTGCGACTGGAACAGTTGAAAGAGTACCTTCATCTGAGAGATCATTTGCTTAATTAGTGTTATTAGAAATACAGTATTTAACCTTGGAAAAAATCTGAATTGTTAAATATTGACAAAAGCTACATATGCCCTGAAGAAGATCCCTTCTCTTAAGAGGAGTCTGATGGCAGCCTGCAGTCATCTGTGGTTTGTTTCTGCCTGGAATCATATGACTGGTTAGACTCTGCAACCTCTGTGCTTCTGCCTGATCTCCCAGAATCTCTGACACCCAATCTGGCCCTTGTGGTTTAGAAATAGTCACTTTATGAGTTGACTTAGTGTATTTGAATAAACATTCTAGCTTTATCTGAGAAAATTAATGCTCAACCTCAGGAGGCAAACTTCTGTTCAATGTCCATGCTGTAAAACCCGTCAGTTTTTAGCAGTCAAAGTTCAGTTTGCCTTGCCCCTTCCCCCTTTTATTTTTTTTTTTTACACGCTCTCTGCAAACATTTGGATGTTTGTTTAAATCTACCAGGTTTTGTGATTTCTACCTTTGCACAGACATATGTAACACAGCATCCAGTCGGTTAAAACCAATGTCTGTCTTTGCATGACGGAGAAGCAGCCTGAATGAGGATGTACTGTAGGGAGGGAAGCTGAAGAAGAGCAAGGGAAAGGCTTGTGAGGGGTTACAAAGAAGCCATGCACATGTAAGGCATCAGGGAGTAGGCAGAAGTCAGGCATGTGACTAGTAAAATACCCTCAGTGCCTTGAATTTCTCCATCTGATTTGTTTTGTATTCACAGGAGAGGTAACCCCAGGATTGTCACAGGTGGAATATGCTCTGCGCCGACACAAACTGATGGTGTTGATCCAGAAGGAAGCTCAAGGCTGGGATGGTTTGGACCACACAGTGATTCTGCTGTCCAACCCCACGTACTACATGAGCAATGACATCCCCTATATTTTCCACCAGGACACTAATTTCCTGTACCTCTGTGGGTTTCAGGAGCCTGACAGCATCCTGGTGCTGCAGAGCATTCCTGGCAAAGCGCTGCCATCTCACAAGTCCATACTTTTTGTGCCCCGGAGGGATCCAAATCGAGAGCTGTGGGATGGGCCCAGATCAGGCCCAGATGGGGCAATTGCTCTCACAGGAGTAGATGAAGCTTACACCATTGAGGAGTTCAGGCACTTGGTGGCCAAGCTGAAAGGTAACAAAAAGTAGAGAGGGAATGAGCTGAGGGTGTGGTTTGCAGAGTCTGAATGGTTCAGGTTTGGGAGGTGGTCTGTGACATCACTTTGAAACTAAAATGAACTTGGGGAGTGACAAGGAGTATGGCTGTGGCAAAGGCAGTTGGAAGTTCGTGTTAGCTCTTTGAGGGCCACCAATGGATATGTAGTTTTGAAAATTTCTGCCTTTCTTGTGTATCCATGTGAATGCCAGTCTGCATATCTCTGAAATATTAAGGAACAGGATAAGCAAGACTATGTTTCTGTTTTAGTGATATCTGTTTGCTGACAGAGTCAGGACCAGATGACATACAGGAGACTTGAACCCTTTTTATTCATAGTAGACTTGGAAAACAATCCACACAGGGAGCATGTTAGTCCACTCACATTTAGCTAGATGATGACTTGCCCATGAAATACAAACATTGCTGTCCTTCAGAAGTATTCTTTTGCATCTCCCATCGCCATGTAGCCTCAATACCTATAATCCAGGAGGAACTTAAATGCATTACAAAACAAAGCTGAAGGAGGCTCATGACAATGTAATAAGGGCAAATGTGACTTTGGAGGAGTCACACAACTCGAGGGAGAGAATTCTGGAGTATTAAATACCATCTTGGAATCAGGTATTCTGTTTCAAAAAAGGATGTCTTGAAAATGGGTAAGTCACAGGGCAAAGGATGATCAAAGAAAGCATGAAATGTGTGAAATACAGGCTGAACAAATCTATTCAGCTTGAAAAAGAGAAAACAAGGCAAGGTATGAGGTGGATAGTTGGGGAAAGCACAGAGGATGACTGTGATTCATTAATTGCTGGTTTTCTTAATTTAAAAACAAAGGGAACACTGAATTAAATTATCACATGGCATGGTTTGGCACCTCTTAAGTTATAGATCATTCATGGAAGTATGGAATATCAAAATTAAAATGGAGTCAGAAGTTTGTAATTCTGTGAGGGAGAGGTCCATGAAAAGCAGTAAATCAGCTAAGGGCAATACTCTTTAATGAATGCCCAGTTTCTTAAGCACTTTCTGTAAGCAACTGCTGATGGTTACTTTCACCAAAGAAGGAGGGCCATGGTGGACATCAACAGTGACTCACCATGGCTTTCATACTCATTTGCATTTACAGTGTTCCATGAGGAGAATGTTGGTGTTAACTGATGTTCTGAATAAATTTCTGCTGTGAGTGTGTCTGTTCTCAGTAAGCTCATTTTCTTTGAATGGCTGAAATAAGCAGATGTTTCCCCAAGTGTCTTGAGGTGGTGTTGATAATGATCTTGATTCCATGCAAAAAGGGAAGTTGTTTTCCATGGTCAGTGTGGACAGGCTGAATAGGAGAACGATTCAGAAGGTGCACTGTGATGTGATGGCTGCTTGGCTTACACAAGTGCAGCTTTGACACAGGAATGGATCTCAGCCAGATGCGTATATTCAGTTATGGTTGTAAACCCCATTATTTGCCCAGAAGTGGGGATTTGTCCAGTCTATATGCTATGAACTGGTAATCTTCCAAATTTAGAAGGGATTCTGTGACAGTGAAAGTGTCTATATAGACTGTCAATGTAGATTCAGAGAAAATTATTTTTCTCAAATACAGCAACAGATCTCGTTTAGGAGGAGTGAGTTAGTTTATTATGTGGAGGACATTTCTGCATTTATTTTAGTCTGTGTCAACTTTTGTTTTGCATTCCAGGTGAGTCCAACATGGTTTGGTATGACTTGAGAAAACCAGTGCATGCAGAGCTGCACTCTGACTACATGCAGCCCCTGGCTGAGGTAAAAGCTCGGAGCAAAAACCGCATCCAGGCTGTTCGACATCTCGTGCAGAACCTTCGGCTGATCAAATCCCCTGCAGAGATTGAGAGGATGAAGATAGCTGGCCGGGTGACAGCAGAGGTAATGGGGTTGGGTGCTCCCCTAATGAAGCAGTGCATTCCCTTGGTGAGGTGACATGAGTTGGAAGGAGAGCTTTGGTCTAATCTGTTACCGCACTGCTGTGTGTCAGCCACTGGCTGGGCTTGGCTTCCTCCACAGGACAAGGGGAAACTGGGAGACTGCTTGGACTACTTAGACTAATTCTCTCAATTAGAATAACTCTAGTGAAGAAAAGCCAGCAGCTGTTAGACTTTGTTTAAAAGCAAAGGCTAGCCTTTTCACTGTCTTCCCAGCTTCCTCTCTGCT
The DNA here is from genome assembly GCF_963513975.1 of Fringilla coelebs. NCBI lineage: Eukaryota > Metazoa > Chordata > Aves > Passeriformes > Fringillidae > Fringilla > Fringilla coelebs. Next base: position 48,914,897 of record NC_140033.1, on the reverse strand, counting down.
TTCCAAAATAATTTTCTTTCCCATCTATTATTTTTATTTTGGGGAAAACAGGATTTTTATGACGATGTTTCCTATGAATGTGTCTGTATTCCCTCTTCACCCTCAAATACCTTTTGAACTCATTGGCCACTTTTAAACAAATCTGACAGATAATTCAAATGCAGTTACGTTTTTGTAAATATTATTAAAATAAATAGCCAAGTAGAAAAGAAAAGTACAGGTTATTCTTCTCTGAAGGAAAAGCTGCATAAGGCAATCCTATTATACCTGAGGGAATCCACAGGTGAGACAACTTCTAAAATGCCAAACCATGGGATTAGCCTCAATCGTCTAATCTTCTTTCTTTTTCCAAAAACTAGAGTCAGTCATCCCCTAAATACAGTTTCATAGGGAATACATCTTAACTGCTTCTAGTCCTGACAGCATTTTCACCAAAGAAAATGGTGAAACCCTCTGGTTCTGGGCCAGCTGATTTTAGGCCTTCCTCAAGAGACAACAGGTGAAAACAAAACAGTTCAGGCTCCTTTGCTAACTGAAAGTCCCTTCTTTTTCATAGGCTTTCACAGAGACTATGTTTGCCAGTAAATCCCCCGTGGATGAAGCCTTTCTGTATGCAAAGGTGAGTACTTTATAGCTGGAAGTGAGATAGGAGGGCTGGATGTTGGTTATCCTTCCAGGAAACCAGAAATGTCAGATCTCTTTATCACGTGTCTGCTGCTGTAGCACATTTCTTCACCCAGCCCTTGTGGTTCATTGGACATACAGAAGAGTCAGTGTGAGGAATTCTTCAGCTGTACTTACTGTACCCTTATTTAAGGAGTGTAGCTTTTGTCTAAGTTTCTCTCTGTTGATGTCTTTCTGTACTGTATTGAAATGCAAAACCTGCTAAACTGGAGGTAAAGTTTTCACCTTATTCTATAATACAGGTCTGTTGTACAAAATTTAAGTAGTTATAACACCTGTTTGTCAAGCCTGCTTCTCTTGCCTCTAGCCTCTTACTACATCAGATTACCACAGCCATCTTGAAGCAGTTTACATGCCTCTCAGTTACAAAATAAGGACTAATTGGCCTGCACATTTGGTAAGGAACTTTGTAAGGAATTTCAGTGAGATGCCTGTTCAAGAAACAGCAGGATTTGACCCTCTTGTTACTACTTGAATGGGCCTGTGCTGACATGGCACTGGCAATACTGAGTTGAAAAAACTACTTTAGTTAAAGTTTGTTTTACAGGTCAGTTTTTTAGTCCAGACCAGGATCCCGAAACCTTTGCTCCATGTAGGCATCCTGGAGTGTTCTGTCCCATGTGATTTTGGTAACCATAGAAAAGACATGCTATTAACATGTTGAGGGTCTTCATAGATGTAAGTCTATTCATTTCCGTGCTTTCATCAGCTTCATCATTCAAGAAAGGTAAAGATCTTGAGGCTTATGGTGCTTTTTTCTTCTATCCCCTCAGACATCAAGGTAGTGCATACTTTCAAACCTTCTTAGTTTAACAATCATGAAAAATAGATACTGCTGTAAATATACTGGTACTTTGCAATTTTAAAAGACAGAAGCAACCCATGACTGTTGTCATGCTGACATACAGGATCTTTCAAAATTCACAAAGTTGTATGCCAAATAAGAGCATTACTTCATATAAAAACAAATCCTCACCTGGATATATGCCAATGTAGCGAATGTTTGAGACACTATTGAACGACTTGTACCAGAAAGAGTTTCCTGGAGATATGGTAAAGGCTTGAAAAATTCTTGAAAAAGTGGACAGTTCTGGTTTTTTTTTCCTCTAGAGTCCTTGAAAAATATTAAAGACTGCTTTCATTTAGTCAAATCACTTTCCAGTTTCACTTTGTATTGTTCAAATTAAGAAAACAATTGCAGGACAAGAATTATTATGGTTCTAGGGCAGTTAATCACCTGAATCAGCTCTAATGGTTTCCTCTTCTCTGTATTGTTCCTCCAGTTCGAATTTGAGTGCCGGGCTCGTGGTGCTGACATCTTGGCATACCCCCCTGTTGTTGCTGGTGGCAACAGATCAAACACTTTGCACTATGTGAAGAATAATCAGCTCATCAAGGTAACCCTTGTGCTGTCCAGTAACTTGAAATGCAGTGCTGTGATATAAATCTATGTTTCCTAGCTGCTGCTAGTTTTGACTGAACAGATCAAAGCACTTAAATACTTATTTTTTAAGTGAGCGAGGGGTTAATTTTACTGTCAATGGCAGATTCGACTTGTCTCTCTTTCCTCTCAGTTCTTGCTGCAGTATTTTCTGAACAGTACAAGGACTTGCAAACAGGATTGCAGATAATTTAGTGAACATGTCTGCTCTCACAGAAGCTTGCAGTGCTGGGGGCCTCACAAAATAGGGGAGCCACCATTGCAGGCAAGGCAAAGGCCCCGGGGGATCTTCTGCTGTCACTTGCATTCCTTGGCCTTGCTTTGCAATATAAGGGCAAAGTGCATTCCTGCCCTGCTGAAGCTGAGAAGCATTTTGGTTCCATGTAGCCAGCAAAGCAGGGAAGGGGAGCAAGTAGGGAACGGATCAGCGTTAAATGTCAAGAGGTGGAAGAGTAACATGTTTTGCCTTATTTTGAAGATTCTCATTGAATTGAACTCTCTCCAGCTTTCCTCACAATAGTTCTTGAGATTCAGATAAGTATTTTCAGAGGCAGTATTCCCTCACTGCTCTACTCACTATTTACTTTTCAGAGGAGCATATTTTTCCTCTGTCTTAATGCAGAATAAAACTTTCCCACTAGCATTGTCTTTTCTTGAAGCTGGGACGCTAGCAGACCTTGAAATGATCTGCAGAGACAAATGTACAAAAGATATGACAGGCTGCTTTTGGCAGGAAGAAGCTTCCTTTGTTGTTCTGTCCTCCAAGGTCAGGCGCGCTGCTGTAACTCCAGTTGTTTCTGTTAAAGTTGTTCAGTTAAATGACTGTCACTTGTTTTTTTACAAAACTATTAAGTAGAAGATTAAACCCATAAACTTGGCGTTTCCTTTGTGTGCTGCTTCCTACGGATTTTGTTTCCAAATAGGCTAACAAAGTGTCTAATTTGAGAAGTATCTGAGTGTTTCATTCAGTCTTTTACTTAGAAGGCTTTGCTTTAAAGAAGGACAAGCACAGCATAAGGCATTTACTGGACAATCAAACCACAGGCTGAATTCCCTTAGTGAATTATTACTTGTTGAATTGCTTGGAAGATGGCAGGTGCTGTAATTTCAGATTTGCCTTAAAGAATTCAATTAGCTATTCTGAAGAAGTTAAAAAGTACAATATAAATGGAGAGTTAATGGCCTGTCTATTCAGTGGGATAGTGAGGTCTGCTCACTGCTGGATTATCTGCTCTGTGTCTGTTTGTGTCACTTAACTGTACACAATGATAGCAGCTAGCACTGGAAGTAGCACTAGCAGTGAAATTTTGCTGCTTTAATCTTCTGCTTTACATGCTTCAGTTATGCCTGGTCATTCCACATTATGTCTGCTGGCACAGTCATGGATCTGTGGGATGAATAAATGTAGTGTAAATCTCTAGAGAATTTACTCCAAGCTTTTTTGACATCTTACTGCTCTATTTGTTGTTAGCCCCTTTAAGGAGGAAAAGCAAGGCAGTGGTTTTGTTCCTGGCCCTTTGTCTTTCTTCTGTGTGACTTTTTGGGAGATGTATAGTCATTGATATGGAACAGCTTTGCTGAATTGAACTGGAGATTCACATCTCCAAAAAAATTTTCTTCATCACCAGAATGTGGTGGTGTTCGAGGGGTGTCAGGATGAGGGAAGAGACGAGAATCTTAATTCTGTGTTTCAGAAGGCTAATTTATTATTTTATGATATATATTATATTAAAAGAAAATAATATATTAAAACTTACTAAAAGAATCGAAGAAAGGATTTCTTCAGAAGGCTAGCAAGGAGTAGAAAGGAATGGAATGATAATAAAATCTTGTGACTGACCAGAAAGTTTGAGACAGCTGGACTGTGATTGGCTATTAATTAAAAACAGCTACATGAGACTAATCAAAGATGCACTTGTTGCAATTCACAGCAGCAGATAATTATTGTTTTTCTTTTCTTCTGACGCTTCTCAGCTTTTCAGGAGAAAAATCTGGCAAAAGGATTTTTCATAAAATATGTCTGTGACACCAGATCAATCCGGAAAGATTTGTTAAAACAGTCAAGAAAATCCTCAAAGAGAGAAAAAGGAAGGTTGTACAAGCTATTCACCAGTGCATTTACAGCAGTGATACACTCTCAGATTTTGTGATACAAAGTGATTTTGCTGGGTCCTCATATCCTATGACAAGGGTAAATTTGTAGCTGCTGGTGATCCTGTGGGGAGCTCAGGAATCCTGTGCTTTTGTTGCAAGCCCCCTCTGTCTCAGTCACTATAGCTGAGAACTTCTAGTGGAAGGAGTCGTGGGCAGAATTTGCTGGACTAAGCAATCCAGGTCTGAATAGGACTTTTCTCAGAGAGCAGAATAGTTCAAGGCAAATGCCTATTTTTTACTCCAAAATCTTCATCTTAAAAGTTCAGACAGTATATAAGCATAACAGTCAGAGACTACCTTACAGAGCAACAATCCAACTGGAATAGCCTATTTATAAGCAGTAGTACCTGGGGTATTACTCTGCAAAAGGAAATCACTTTTCTGCAGCTACATGGTAAAAACAGAAGCATAATCTCCTTTCCTGCTGTCAGACAGAAAAATCAATTAATAGCTGGACTGACCCACAGAGCATTCTTTCCTGTTATTCTCCAGGATGGTGAACTGGTCTTGCTAGATGGTGGATGTGAATTTTCCTGCTATGTGAGTGACATCACACGTACCTGGCCTGTCAATGGAAGGTAGGCTGCAGTAAGTTTTTTTAAAGAATTTTGAGAAGTTCTTAAATAATTGATGGATTGAATGTGTGTTTAATCATAGTTTTACCATGTCCCATTCTGTGCTGCTTCAGAGTAATCAAATTATATAAAGTAATCGTTCAGCTGTATTCCCTACTGCCTCACTAATTACTGCATGAATATCTATCATTATTGCTATTTTCAGCTATTACAGCATGCCTAATGTGCAGAGAGGGCTTTTGTACATTCAGCTGTGGCTGACTCCAGTTGTGTGTCAGAAAACAGGAGTTTCAGTTGATGTGTACGTAGCTCTGCCAGTCGTGAATTTGCTGGTGTGGTCTTTCATACAAGGAGACAGTTGCTCTGCTTTCTGGTTTTCCCCTGCTCCATCCTTGAACTGAATCTGTACCCAGAATGGGTTTTGGGGACAAAACCTCTTTTCTCTTGGAAACAGAGATTTAGTTGTGAGATATTCCTTTACTCAATGGCCTTCAGGTTCACCAAACCCCAAGCAGAACTGTATCAAGCTGTCCTGGATATCCAGAAATCCTGCTTGAGCCTCTGTTCCCCTGGCATGAGTCTGGAAAATATCTACAGCCTCATGCTGAGCCTTATTGGACAGAAACTGAAAGACTTGGGTGTCCTGGAGAGCAGCATCACTGACAGCCATTTCTTCAAGGTACTTCAATTTTTTTATTCTAGTTTACCCCTGTTTACTCTAGTTTACTCTTATTAATACTGATTGTTTTGTCCTTGGGTAGTTTTAGGGCTTTAATTTGGGTCAGGAATGTGGTTTCAGGATGTCTCTTCTATTTGCTGCTACATGGTGCTTTAATTCATGTTGTAGGCTTGTCTCAGCACAAGAATGAATTTCTCTGAGACAGGGCTAAACTCCAAGATGTGATTCAACCATTTGGTGCACAATTTGGTCTCAAGTAATCCCCAGTCTTATTTGCACATAGTGTGAATATTTGTTCCTTGGCTCTCGCTGTTTCACTCTGCAGATCCGTTCCCATTGCTCTTCATTACTTGCCAGCACAGAAACAGCTTTAGAGCACAGTCTGAAGGGAGCTATGGGCACATGGGCACTAACACAAGATTCTGGGTGCAGGCAGTTATTTGTACTTTTGTGATCTGTTTAACATCACATAAATTTGCAGTGCCACCAAAAGGTGCAGTCTATTCTCAGTCATTCCACCTGCTGCCCCTTCTGCACCATTTTGTGTCAATGCTGGGACTCACAGAGCTACCTGGTGAACAAGACTGGGAAACTGGTCTGCCTTAGAGCTGAACCTGCAGATAAAACAGGATTGCGTTTCAGTTAGAGAAGTTTATCCGGTCACTCTCACTGCAGAGCTGCACGAGTGCTGATGCTAATACTGCAAAGATGGCGGAACCAGGTGACGGCGCTACGGCTTTTGGCAGCCGGACAGGTTCCTGCCGGATTTAGCTGTGCGCGGTGCCGGTGCCATGGCAGCCCCGGCGGACGGAGGGTGTCGTGCCGGATCCTTCCGGCAGGTGGAAGCACAGCCAGGCGGGAACAGCGCCTGCAGCTCTGTCCCCTGGGAATGAGGAGCGTGGAGCAGGGAGGAGTTCTCGCTGGTTCCTGCTTTAGAGGGAGGGAGGTTAGCATGGTGGCGGGGGAGGCGGTGTTCGTGCCTTGTAGAGGTGGATTAAAATCATGCTCTATCTGCTGAATGAAATCGGCACAGCATTCGCTCTGTTGTGCGTAGCAGACCACTTTCACAGCCCAGAGCAGCTGTACCCGCTGCTGTCAGTTGTGAAGGTCTGCTGATGGGAGTCGTGCAGGGCTTGGATGTTTAACTTATAGGAAGGGTTGGGCAGCAAAGCTCAGTGATTTGAAAGTTGACACCATGCTTGAGATGGTGATGGGTTTGGGCTGCTCTTTTCAGTGCAGGGAGAAGGCAATCTGCAATGTGCTCATAATAGGCACCTGGTACTAGTGGGTTTTAAGGGCCATCCACTTCTAGTACATGGAAGGCAGGCACTGGTGGCCTAGGCGTGGCAGTAAGACTGCTAGTTAAGTACATAAATATTCTGTCTCTTTTCCATTTCTTTTGTATTGGAGTGAGTTGGGCTGTGTTTAACTGCCTCTGTGACACTTGTTCTGTCTTCTCTTAGGCTGTTCGAAAATACTGCCCTCATCATGTGGGCCATTACTTGGGCATGGATGTTCATGATACCCCAGATATATCCCGATCGATCCCGTTCCAGCCAGGCATGGTGATAACCATTGAACCAGGTAAAAGCAGTCAATGGTAGACAAAAACATGCAACACTGAGGGTAACTGAGGGTAACTGAGGGTAACTGAGGGTAGTTGGTCCTGCAGACCAAAGCATGCACATCCTTTCTGGTGAAGCTGGAAACTATAGCATTATTGGAAAGCCTTAAGTTATTCCCCTCCCAAAGTCAGTATCAGAAAACCCTCTTTCCTTCCCAGACATAGCCAAAGTAGCACGTAGTGGGATTAAACTCAGGGAGTAGTGTAGAACTCAGGCTGTGCAGCATAGGTGAACTGCAGTGCAGAAATCAGGGTTGATTCACTTGTGCTGCGTTCTGTGTTCCTGCCACTGAACTTCTACCAGTCACTGGTAGTGTCTCAAGCATTGCAGTCTGCAGTTACAGGGATTCACAACTTAGCTTTGCAAATTAGGCATACTGTGAGGAATCTTTCTTTCTCCTTGTCACTAGATTTGGAGCTGTCAGCTGGAAACTTCTATTTAATGCTTGTCTCCTCTCTCTCTCTATTCAGAACATTGTTTAAATCATCATTGTGAATGTAGCAGTGAGAGCAAGAAGTGTGAAAAGGCCAGGTGTAGCTATGCCTGTTTCTATTCATGTGCTTCTATCTGTAGGCACAGAGGGACACTTTCCTTTCTTTGCCCACCAACAGCCATGAGTGAGAGGAAAGAGAGTAACTTGCCATATTAAAAATTCTCGGGATCAAACATGTTATGTTGCTGAAAGTCCAACCCCACTCTCCTGGTAGTAAGGGAAAGGTGGTGTTCTGGAGAGCATTGTGTGTTTTAATTCCCTTTCTTCTTTCAGGCATTTATATCCCTGAGGATGATGCGAGTGCTCCGGAGAGCTTTCGTGGCATTGGTGTGCGCATTGAGGATGATGTGGTGATAACAGAGGATGCCCCTCTTGTCTTGTCTGCTGACTGTCCCAAGGACATCTACGACATTGAGCAGATCTGTGGCCGCAGCTCATGATGCCCCTTCTCCGCCTGTTTCATCCTCCTTGGGAGACACAGCCCCGCAGGGATGCAGATCCCTTAGCTGGCTGTAGTTGTCAAGTGATAGAGGGCATGGACAGTTGATGGCTGTTTCCAAGACTGGGACTGGGCAGTGGAATGTAAAAGGCTTGGGTACTGAGGGATGAAAAAACAAAGTAACCTTTTCTGTGTGCAATTTTTTTCTGATTTGTGCTGATGTGGAGCTGTTGTATGATGTTGGCGTGGATTCATCCCTCTGCTGTGTGGATCCATGTGTTCTGGGGCCCTTGGGGGGGTTGAATTTTGTCAGTGCCACCAGACGCATAGATACAACAGCTGAGACCAAGGCCCCCTTTTTTCCCTCTTAGCACCAGTTTCACAGCAGTCAGATTTTAAAAATGAGGCTTTTATAAATGCTGGTTTTGGATGAGAAAGTGTCAGCTTGAATTTTATAGAACCATGTAAGGAAAGAGTCTGGGAATCAGGGAGGTGAGTTTGGTGGAGAGGTGGTTGTATCTGAAGCCAGTGGAGAATTCTTTTAGTATTTTAAAGATAAGGATGTGTTTAGGCCTTGTTCAGGCATATGCAAAATAGACCTTCAGCAGGGGGAAACACCTTGTCTTTCAGCTTATTGGAGTGTTTGGTAATTTCAAAAAGTACAATTAGGGCTCAGAAGGTTAGACATACCTATTCTTGCTGTCTTCCACATTCCCTTACTTTTGTCCCAAAGGTCCATTCCTTTTTCCTGCTCTGAGTCCCTCCCTACCCTAGGAAGCAGGGCCATGTTGATTATGCTGGACTCCACTGGTGAGTTGTTGGTTGTCACCCAGATGTGAGGTGTCCAGTTCTGGGACAGCCACAGCACCTTTCTGGCTTCTGCTTGCTGTGTGCTGTAAGTGCCAGCAACTTCAGCAGTGGGGCTTTGAAGAGTCTGCCCTATGGCAAGTGTCAAGTCTTTGCATGGCTTTTGTATGGAATTAATTGGAATTAAAAGTAATTCTTTTCTGAACTCTGAGGGCATGATAAGAGCTGACTTTTGGGTTTTTCCCAAAGTACTCTGATAATACTTTTGAAGCAGCTGCAAATGTTACGAGGGCTAGGCTGGATGAAGAGTAAAGAGAAGGGTTTTCTACCCTGACCATCAGCCTACCATCCAGGCCATTGTATGCCACAGTAAATACACCTACTAGAGGCAAGCACAGCATCTGTGTATTTACTGAAAATACTTAGACAATCAGCTATTTAACATGTGTGAAAAATGCCTCTCATCAGAGCATCTCCTGTCATCTACACTTGCTATTGCATTACCTTACTTCCTTTCTTGTGGTAGCTTTCAGTGCTCTTCATCTGCTACTCTAAATTTTTTCTCTTCTCTTCCTGGATTGTCTATTTCCACTATGTCACTGCTTCCTAATCCATTTTACTTTCTTATCAATGTCACTGCCTCGTCTCCAGTTTGGCCTAATTCCCCACAGTGAATGTGGCCAGAAGCATGTGAGGAAGGTGGTCAGGGTTCTGGAGTTTGAACCTCTACCTCTGTTGCTGTGTAATCTCTAGCAAAATCTTCACTTTTTTTCCTTCCCCCCCTCCCCTTTTTGTTTTTTCTGTGTTTCACTTAGTGAAGGCCAAGTGGGCAGTGTCTTGCATCTCTCATTGCATTCAACGTGAGCTGGGTGCATGCACTGGGGTTTGAGTTTTGGCACCTGAAAGGCAGCCAAGGCATGCCATAATTTTAATGACCAAAAAATGCTTTTGCAGGGTTTAGTATATCAAGTTTCACCTGTTTAAGGGAATCTGCTAATCTCTGACGGCAGTGCTTGTTAAAATACTCCTGTGTTACAGTGATAGCTACAGCCTAAAATGTTAGAAGGGTGGCTTCCTAAGTATGAACACAGACCTGATGAGTACTTTTGATGTTGTTCTGATCTCTAATACACTTGTTCCGATTACACCTGTTAGAGCCAAATCAACTGGGCAAAATCTTGGGGATTTTGGAACTATGTAAGCAGCTTAAAATAACATTAATCTGAGATATACATGTGTGAGCTGATCTGCACATCCACCCACACATCTAACAGAGTTAATAATGGTACTTAATGTAAATAAGCCTTTAAAATGCATATACAAATTGTTTTTAAAATAAAACAATTTGTAGAAAATAATTTCTCAGGCCATCAAGTTGCATGCTGTTGAATAGATACCTGCACCTCCAAAACCAGCATTATTTTTCAAGGAGATTTATTAATTGTGTGTGACCTGTCTTGGACTTGAAATAACATTGTCAAATGTAGGCACGAGCTAATTCCTACTTCTCTCAGGAAAATCCTGCAACCTGTAAACACCAATAGATCTTAGGAATACTGCAGATGAATGTTTCTGTTAGTAAATAAGTGTTTGTGACTGCTGAGTGGAAAGTAATGGATCTGCTATGGCTGCTGACTGTGTCTGATTTAGGGCATGCATATTCTGTAATTCTTCCACTGTGTTCAGCCATTTTTTCAGCATAAACTGCTGCTGGTTTGAATCTCTTGTTCCATGTAAAGGGTGCATTTCACAGAAGGTATTAAATCTGCATCCTATTGTCATACTTGCCCAATTATCCCATCATCAGAAAAACCAAACAATATTAAAGGTAGCAGCAATTTTAATTGAGTAGCTTAAAATATATAAAATTGGATACACTTGAAATATTGACAATATAATTTGGTTAAAATAGGGGATAATTTGGTTCCAATAATAGCGCATAAGCAAAAAAATAATGGTGGGCTACGGAGTGCAGGGTCCTTGGACCCCTGCCACCTCACATACAAGCTCACCAAACGAAAATTCCCCCTTTTATGCCATATGTCAATGCCATCTCCTCCCATTTTCGATTCATCACACCTCTATCTCCGCCCTCATCACCACCTTCATCGTTCATGCCCCACCGCTCTTTTAGGTGGTCGCACCACTCTTTGGGGGTCGGCACTGATGAAGGCCTCTCCTCTTCCTCGATGTCCTTTAATTCACCTTTGGGTTACACATGCACACCAAGCTAGTATAATGTAAGCCAAAACGAACATAATATTATATTTAAGCATCAAAGCAATATATCTCATATAATTAACATTTTCTTGGGACCCAACCAGATTTTCCTTTCTGTTAATTTTTAGTAACTGTTATCTCTTGCTTTTTCCTGCCTTGAACATCTGCAGGAAAGGGGTGGGGGGTGGAACCCCTCCTCTCCCTTTCTTTCTTGGCATTACTCCTTTTAACTGTTTTATTATTTCCTTAACTTTTATTATTTCCAAATATTAATTACTGTATCAATATTGATTACTGTTTCAATTTTGTCAGCATGAATCATACCTATTTACCACACTATGAACCTCAATTTTTGAAGGCTTTTTTCTCACTTGTTGCAGAGATGAATAATCTGTGACCTACACACATGCTGCAGTGTCCCTTGCAAACAACCAAATCCTTGAATATTTATTTTATACAGCCTTCATCAAGAAACCTTAAAGAGCTTGGTTCTCTGGCTGCTGGCACAGCACATACCTGTGGTGTTCCTCCCCTGGCACCGATCCCATCCTGCCAGACTGTCTGCTTCTGCCACAGAAGAGATTCCTCCCTGCAGCCACTTGGGTGCAGGAGCAGCTCTCCGTGGTGGCACAAGTCGACAGCTGCTCGATGAGGGCGTTAGTGGGATCATGGGGAGTGAAAGAGAAATTGAGGTATGCACAAGTTCATGTGGGGAGAGATTTGATTTCATGTGGCACAGGTCTTAAGGACATCAGAGTATGAGAGAAAACGAGAGCCAGCCATCCCTATGGAGAAGCTGCTTTGCTTCTAGAGGAACCCTGAGAGGCTTTTGCCTTTCCTACTTCACCTTCTACCAGGGGACTGCTTTGCCTTGCAGAGAACTAGTAAAGTCCTGTTGTTAAATACAGTCTGAGCAGAAGCACCAATTTGCAGATTTGCTTCTGTCATTGAAGTGGAAAGAAATTTGACATTTAACACAATTTGGCATTCTACCTCTATGTGGAAAAATACAGTATGTCTTTCCTAAAATTGCATTCATTATTTTGAGAAGGAATGTGGTGGAGGAAGTAGCAAACTGAGGTAGCAGAGTGAAGAGAATGGAGATGGAGAGTTTTGGGACTGTGCAATGCATTAAGAGAAGAATCAGGAGAAGGTTGTGATTTAGAGCTGCAGAGATGTGTGCCAGGGGGAATGGGAGAGCAAGGAGAGAACAACAGGGCATAAACTGGCTGTTCAGTATGTTGTCAGAATGGTCCAATAGCTCCAGAAAACTGGTTATGCTGTTTCATAACCCTGATTGATTTGTCCTACTCAGTAGGGAGGAACAAAAGAGTCAGATTGTATTGATGAACTCGGTCTTAACAGTTAGTTTAATTATTTCTTTTTAAATCAATAGAATTATCATATGAGAAAGTTTTATGCAGTTTCAGGATATTGATTATGTGTCATATCTCAAATAATGGGAATGGAAAAAAGTATGCTTCTAGGCAAAATCTTCCATAATGATGGAGGGAGCAAGGCTGAGGTTACATGCTCTTATGCTATCCAAATTATTGCTGTGGAAACTGAGTAATTACTCCAAGGAGAATTACCATAAGGTGAAAAGAGTTAGGGTTAAACTTAGAAAAAAAGCTGTATTAGATAAATGACAAAAATGTTTTAATTGTGATATTTAATACTTTATGTAATTGGATAGCAAAACTCTGTGCTGATATAAATTGATGGTTTTAAATTTCTTCTAAACTGAGTTGTCTAGAAGCCTGTACAGGTATCTCTTTATTCATATGCAGATCTAAAGTGCATTTAAGTTTACAATTCTGACATCATTACAGCACATCTGTTAAATATTCTCCCTACATGTGTGCACAGCCTCCACTTAATTAAAAATCATTCTTTGGACACTGTCACAGTGCTGGCTCTAGGACTGGGTCTATAAAATTCACTGTATTTAAGAGATATAACAATAAATTACATTTTAAAGCAGTATTTATAATTGAAATGGACAGTGAGGCACCATGGGCTCAATGACACTCCATTTCAACTCCTTTCTCCTTCTCAGTTTGTCTTGCTGCCTGAATTGCTTGACAGCTCTAAGCCTTCTTCCCTAGCAGCAAATGGAGCAATGAACCCCTATCTTCCTGGGACAACTTATGCCTCAGCCTACCTGGTTGTTTCTCTGAAGCAGCACCCAATATTTGGCTAACCAAAACCAGGCTTTTCAGAAGACAGCCAGAAAGGAACAAGGAAGAATTTCCAGCTCCTCCATCTGTGTGTTACCTTCACTTGCTGACTCACATCATGTATGCCTTTTTAACAACCATGACAGAGTTATCCATTAACAATGGCAAAGGGAAAAAAAAAAATCCTGTCTGGGTAAGCCTGACAATGAGACTTTTGAACAAAGAAAAATTTAACAAGGAAGCTGGTTCTAGACCCAGAAGTGAGAATGTCTACTATAGGCTTCAATATACTCCTTCCACAGGGATGCTGGGGAAACAGGTAGCACTGCAGGAGCAACCTGCAGTCTTTGTTTGGGAGCTTTTTGCAGATCCTGGTCTCAGACATGCTGTGGGGGGAGCAGAACTGACAGTGGTTAAAGCTCTGTATTGGGTTTTTCCTCCCAAGACCATAAAGAGCCTGTGGCTTTTTAAAGAAATCCTAGTTTTTCATAATTTAGGCAGAAATATAATGGCAGCACAGGCTGAGAACTCCCAGCCTATGGTTCAAGTAGGAGTTGTTGGCATTCCAGTGAAAACTTTTAGAAATGCAGTTCTTTCCAGGGAAATAGCTCACTGCAATCTTTTTTTGTGAGTAAACTAGGTCAATATGAACAATATTTTGTGAGGGGGAAAGAGGCTCAGCTTCTTTTTATTCCCAGCAGAGCAAGGCTTGTGTCTCTGCCTTTAGGATATTAATGCAAAATAGGACTGGCCACTGATCCAAGTTCAGATTACATTCTCTGACTCTTGTACCAGGAAATAGTTAGCAGAAGTCAGGTAAACTCTTATCATGTCAATATTTTACTCAGGTAGTGGTTTAAGTTTGGGGATAATATACTTTGCTCTTTCAGTCTAATGTGCACAGAGAGTGTAACATACAACATCTGTTTTGCCTACAGGAGCTACAACCAGCCCCTCTGTAATTAATATTATTATATCTCTGCCATTAGCACCCAGCAAATTATTAGAGTCATTCTGAGAAAGCACAGCTGCTAATGGCACAGCAGGGGGCTGGGTTTCAGCATTCTCTACAAGTTTTGTTCCAGTCTACAAAATCTGGTGAACATCCTTCCTTACCACCTCTTGGCAGAATGACCGTTTCTATTGGGTAGCCTCTGAGAAGTTTGTGGTGGCATTTCTGTGCTGTTGTCCTAATATGTCATCAGGACCTGCTTAACAATTTTAACATTGTTTCTTGGATAGACCAGGTTTGATAGGACAGTTCTGCTGTGGAGCCGGGTCTGGCTGACTGCTCGCAAGCTGTGCCCTTGGTCCATCATCCCAGTTGCTCGTGTCACCCTGTCCTCAGCAGGACAGAGAGGCATGGCCCTACTGACAGCTCAGGAATGTCCTCACATCCCCATGCACCTGCTCCTGTCACAGAGGCTTTAATCTCCAAGTATCCTTCTAACTCTTCCCCCTCTGGATTTGCAGAGGTACCAGTCTGGAGCCAGAAGCTGTAGGCTCTGGTGTGCTTGCTGCACTGACCAATTGTCAGGCTCCATATGGTGCCACTGACGCTCCTGTGATGCATTGCAGTATCTGGTATGTATATTGCTTTCTAATTTATGCTTTAGCCTCTTCTTTTTTCCAGAAGATGAGCTGTTTAACAGCTACATGGGTGTTACTGTGGTGACTGTAACCAAGCAAAACCATGCAGTTTGTACTGAGATAGTTCTACATTTGTGGACTTGGAGATGATTAAGAAATTTTTAAGGGCTTGTTGTGGTTTTTTGGTCTTCCCTGCAGAACAGAGAGAGGTTCTCATGAACTTTCAGTTCCACACCATGAAGTAAAAGATCCATCTTCAAATAAGCAAGTGTATTCATATCTATACAAAAGCATCACATATTAGGCAAACAAATGTTGTGACTTCAAGCTAGTTAGAGATTTTAAAAAATGTTTTCTCAAACCATAATTAAGATTGTTTAGATATTTGACTCTTCATTTCTGTGTGCTTTGTTTGGAATTCTTGTTACATTTAATTTTACCCTAGGAGTTCCAAGGTTTATAATTCTCTGGGTTTGAATAAATGCATTATCTCTCTAATGTATTTTACTGTAAGTCACTGCTGTATAGCCCTACCTTTGCTTCCATCTTCAGGGTTTTTTTTTTCACTTTTATAATATAATTCCCCTGCAGTATGAGGCTTTTTTGGGAGACAGGATTCTGTGATTCTCACCTGTGGAGTGCCTTTGTGAGAATGAGGTGAGAATGTGCTATCTGAAAGATGTGATTATTACTCTTGCAGCTTAAAACTGTAAACTGTGTGAGTTTTGAACCCAAATGTACCATTCTAACTTAGGTTTTTAGGGACATAAAATTGAACAAGTATAGCAATTAAGGGAAATTAGGATTGAAGTACAAACTTAAATTCCCAATAAACTGATAACTGTAAATTATTCTCAGCAATTAGACATAAAAGCTATTTTCTTCTAGTGTGCAACTCTGAAATTTTACTAAACTTTAATAATAAATTAGGAGACTGATGAACTGTTTCTCTAAGCTCATTTGAAACAAGAATTGCACCAAATGCCACATTTCTGAAGGACTCAATTTTTAAATGATTGATATGCTAATAGAGGACTGAGTTGAAATCCTCCACAATGTTGCCTATGTTCTGTTAATACTCTGAATGAAAGGGTAGGAGGGGGATCGTTCATCAAGTACTTTGAGCACCTTTCTATTACAGCCATTGCATTTCACCTCCACGATTTAGTGCTGAGCCTGGTAGTTCGTGTGTGACAGCAACAGATCCCTCAGCAAGGCATCAAGCCTTGATCAGAAGGCTTGTGGAGGGAGAAGGTGGAGAATGGCTTATTTCAGTCATCTGCTCCTGCTGTTAACCACCCTATCATCAAAAATTTATGCACTTTTTTCCCCCAGCCCCTATAATGCCCAAACAGGCATTACAGGGAGGATAAGGAGCAGCTTTATATGTTTAATGAACCTGCTCTGCATTCAGTGTAGCCTTGACAGTGGAACTGTGACTGTACTTCTGTGAAAATGTCTACAACTGTGAAATTCATTCACATTTCTGAATCTACAGAGTTGCACAACAGGGCCATTCACAGTTTAGCAAGAAGGACAAAGAACCAGAGAGGAAAGAAAGAAAATGAGCAGAGAAGAGACATATGTGTTGCATGATTCTCTCCTCTGGTAGTAAAGATCTTGGATGTGTACAAACACCAAAAAGAAAATCGGGTCTTGTGGTAAATAGTGCCATCTCCTTTTTATTTTTTTCTCCCTTGTGTACTTAAAATAATCTTGGTGTGTTCAAAAAATTAAGTGTAATGATACAAAAGGGGCTGCAAAGTGACTCCTCTGGACCTGGATCCATACTACACTGGGACCTGCCCTGCCTGCCCCTTTTTTTGCCATCATGTTTGTTCCCTGAAAATAAGCAACTGTACAAGACATAAGCATTGTCCAGACATTATCTAAATGTTCCCTTTATTCTCTGAATCATCTGGCTTTGATCACAGACTACTCATGCCAACACAAAGTGAAAGAGAACTCCGAACCTGAAAAGTAGAGAGAACCAAGTAATCCTGTGAATCAATGTTGCCTTTTGGGTGACATTTCTGTATTCAGGACCAGGCCCATCCGTGTGTGTGTTCTGTTATTATTGATCTCTTTAACCACCTCAATGGCAAAGGTTTTTCCTTAAAATCCTCAATGTTTGTTGCTCTTGCTTTACATTTGGAATCTAACAGGCAGGATACAAACTTTGTGTACTTCCAACTTTTCCCCATGCCACCTGCATTGATCTGGCTATAGTAGATTTAACAGATAGGAGATATAATGTGGCAGGGATGTTTTCTTCCTGTCACCTGGTATTTTCAGAACATTTCCATTGGAAAGCTTGCTCTAGATTGTATGCTGCAAGATATGAATGGCACTGAATGTAGTTAAAAGGAGGGATGACCTTTTACAGGACCCATACCCTGGATTTGCCCTGGAAAAATTTTTGGGGAAGGTCTAATGTGGGCATCTTGTCCCAACCCCAAACACTAACCAGGAGGATGTCTCTGTGAAACATTATTCCACACCTGAAGGAGAAGGAGTGTGAGCCTATGTACACACACCATGCGCTTTTCAGTACACTTCCCTTTTCAATTCAGACAGGGGGAAGCAGATACACCCTTACATTCCTTTCTTCAGTAATTAATTCAAGAGAAGTGCCTAAATCACAGAGCAATTGCAAACTGAGCACTCAGTGATGGATAATTTCTATTGCTTGTTTGGAATTCATTATTTTCTCTATCTTCTCCAGCCAGTCATGTCATTATTTTACTCCATTTTCAGGCTCTTCCAGTCAGTCTCTTGTAACCTGCTTGCACACAAGTTGTTATTTCATTTTATCTGGAGGTGCCTGGACTGATGATAATATTTAATCCATTTCAGTAAGTTTTAGAGGTCATCAGCATCAAGGAACAACAATTTCCCTTTGCTTCTTTATAAAGTGTGTTATTTTTTCAATAGAGTATTCTTTTACCACAAAATAGAAGCATTCTTGAAATTTATACTTGTTGCAGATATCCAACTTTGAATTAGTTACATAAACCAGAAGATTAAAAACATTTTTAATGATAAAAATCTGAGCAAGGAAGTAGATTCTTTATTTCTAGCTTTTTTTAATGCAATAAACACATTTTTTAAAAGACTAACATTTTAGGCAGAAAATAACTGATTAGCAAAAGTTAACAATATTAATTGCAATTAATTTTGTAGCTGTTTAATATATAACAATTTAAAAGCATCCTTTTCATTGCTCCCAGGTGTAAAATCTCCCAAGTAAAGAGCTGAGATCAGACTAGTCTTGAACTGGCATGTTCCAGTGGAAGTGTGATTTCTGTACAGGCTGCTAGTATGTTTCATACCCTCAGCTGGTCTTCATAAAAAGGCCAGCTGAAGTATTGCTGAGCCTGTGGAAATAGGAACAAGTGTTTCCAGTGTTATCCCAGCAATGCTTTAGCTGGTAGTAAAGGACTTTTGCTCCCATGAATTCCAGTCTTGATGGAAGTGACTGATGTTCTCTGTCAAACTCCAATGAGTTTTGAAACATTAAGAATTAATGATGCATTCAAATAATGGAAAAAATTTCTCCCAGCTGATCTGTCTGCCCCTTCATTGGAAGGCTGACTCTCCATGTGGGGGTGGCTGTGGCTGTGACTGTGCTGGTAGGGTGTAATGGACAACAGGCTCCCTAAGAGCTTTTGCATGTGGGGCAGAAGGAAATGTCCATTCTGTGAGAATGCAAGATCCTTCTTGCACGTCTCTATGAATGTACTACTGCTAATGGCAGAAGCCACAATTCCCTTTCTAATTAAAATGCTCAATGTTACAATAAAAAGATGCTTTCTTCATTTATTCTGCAATTTTAGTTAAAAAAAAACTAGTGCAATGGGTTTAGCCTAAAGCATGCAGTAGTCATGGAGAAACCCCTCATCCCCTGTTATATGGGCAGTTTGTATCTTCTTGGGAAAAAAAGAAAGATTTGACAGTTTTCCATCTGTTTTCTGTGCCTCATAGTAAATTAAAAAATAATAATAAAAAAGTGTTGCCTTTTTTATATACTCTTTCCCTGACCATTCAGAAGTTGAAATGCCCCCAATGTAAATTCCAAGCCAGCACACAGATATGTACTCTGCCTTGCACATCTCCTCTTTTCCATGTACTATGAATAAAGCATGCAAAATACTGCCACAATCATCTGTTAAAAAATAATACTGTTCACAGCCATTCTATAGAAGTCCTTCAGATGTGTGAGCAGTCCCACTGCATGGCCACAGTGTTTAAAGGGTGGAATGACATTTGTACTACTCAGGTTCAGGTTCCCTCAATTTAAATGCAGAGACAGTTTTTATCAGGTGGTACAGAGGACTCACTTCCATCTCAGAGAAACATATCTTTGAAAATTACCTGCATACCTTGGTGGCACATGCCTGTGAATCATGGAAAGAGAAAAAAAAAACTAACTCTGCAAATTTGTTTGCATGTATTATTTCTTGTCCTGAAAATAATTTGATGATTTTTTCATATACTTTTGAATTTGCAGAGGGATGGTTTCCACAGAGTTCCCTGGTCTAAGTTATATTAGCATTGAATAGGCTGCCCATGTAAACTCTTGAGCTTTCATGGCTGTCATTATTAGTTTTTAATACAGCACAGTTCATACTGGCTCTTACTGCTCTCCAGTTTTGGTTGAATTTTTTATGTGACTCCTCAGCTGCAAGGAACGTGGCCTACACTTGTTTGAAACTTTTCTTGTCTATGTAAATCTGGTATTGGTGTCCTTTTTTTTCCTTGCCTATTGTAACACTGTAAGTACTTAAGTTGCTTGTATTTGTCATGAAGGTCAATTATTTTAGATAGCAAACCCAGATCTCATATTACAGATGGAATTTTTAGATGACAAATAGAAGTCTCTTCTACCTTTGTGCCATTATTTTGGTTGTTCCACAGATATACACATTCACAGTTGAATTGTCTAAATAAATTATTTTAGTAAATAGTGCTCCTTATTCAAAGAACACATGCAAACAATTCCCAGCCAAATGTTAGTTATTGACTTCTAAGTTTTATGTGCTTCTTGAAGTGATTCCAGTAATCACTCTTCCCTTTTGGGCATCAGAAATAGTTTAAAACAAC
The DNA here is from genome assembly GCF_963513975.1 of Fringilla coelebs. NCBI lineage: Eukaryota > Metazoa > Chordata > Aves > Passeriformes > Fringillidae > Fringilla > Fringilla coelebs. The sequence continues at coordinate 48,894,907 of NC_140033.1, read as the reverse complement.
ATGTGGTTTCTCACCTTTCTGTAAGAAAAAGGCAATTTCTACATAGGGTGAAGAAAAATGTAATTTAAATAAAAGTGTGCTTTATTTTGGATATTAATGTCTATAGCAGCAGCTCCCCTGAACAGAGGGAAAACATTTTCTATCTAAAAAGACCTTCTTAATAGTTATTCTTGTTACATTTCTTTAGACAATTCAGATAGTTTTATAAGATACTGAGAGGAGCGAATCTTATGGTTTCACAAGTCTTATGAGGAAAGGATGTTCTCTCTTGTGCATTAATGTGTTTCATCAGAATTCCTGGGAATCTGTCCAGCTATACATAGTAAATATTTCACATACCAATAAAGTGATTCCTCAGCAATTCAACCACTCAGCACAAATGAAGCTTAATTTATTATGGATATCTGCACCTGTTAAACAGTGAAATAGGCTCCTGACATAAGGGATTCTTTCATGCTGTTATTTCTCTAATTTTTTAAGAGATTATATCTACCTAGATTCACCCCAAGACACTTTTAATGATCATGATTCCAAAAACATAGCCACATTTTGAAGTTTCATATTGAAGAAGGAATATATGTGATTTTGAGCTAAAGTGTATATATGAAGGATTTAGATCAAAACCATTAAAGGTAGGCATAAAATATGCCTATTACTGAATTAGGCACTTGTTTTGTATATCTAATGAAAAAATCAATATGAGCTCTGTCAGAGGAGAGCTCCATTAGCCTCCATCTTGCTAGCATTCAATCAAGAGATTGAATTTGCAAACTTCAGGGGGGAGAAATGTTTCTCCATTTTTTGACAATCCATATTACACTAATTCAGACAGCTTTTACATAGAGCTGCACCAGTTTACTCAAGCATTGCTTTCAATATAATTTCATTAAGTCAATGCAAAAGGTTGTGTTGACCTTTTAAGTATATATTTAAATCTGATCAGTGGAGTTTAAATCGATTGGGAACTGATTTTAGACAACTCTTAAGGCAAATAAGTGTGTCCACATGGGGTTCCTCAGCTGTTCAACAAATTGATGTGAAATCCAATTTAAATTTAGCCACTGCAAACAAACCACTGTTGTGTTGTAGGTGAGTCCCAAATGTGCCCTCCAAGTTCTTCAAGAACTTTCTTTCTAACTTGAACAGAGAACCCAAGGGAGATACAGTTAATGCAGTGAAAACTGATCATCCCTGTCAGGAAAGCTGCAAAAAGCTTCCAAACAAACATCCGGGGTTCAGTCAAAAGCTGTGTTTGTAAACCTGTTCCCTATTGTTTTTTACTCTATTCTCTTGGCAGCTGTAACTGTAGTGAACAAGGCAGAAATGCCACCACTCACAGATTCTGGCAGGAGGAAGCCTCCTCCGTATCTCACAGGTTTAAAAGATCCACAGTGAGTTTAAAAAAAATCCCCTCTAGTTCATGTTTGCTAGGGATTGGGATACCCAAGGTTTTCAGCCTTCAGTTTGCCTTTGGTGTTTTCACAGGGTAGATTATTCCACTCTCCTAAAACATCACTGAAAATCTTTGCAGAACTGCAGAGAAACCCCTTGATCTTCACAGCCCTTAAGTCTACAGGGGGATTTAAGAGCAAAGAAATGGGAGCTGCAAAATGAACTTCACTCTGTATTGATTGGTAATGCAAATCAGATGGAAGAAAATGGATATTTGTAGAAGGGAAAGATTACCTGATAATTTCTACCTTTCAATGAACCTGCAACCTGGGTTTTAATGACTGAGTTTAATAACACCAACCCTCATAGAATCATACAATAAAATTGGCTGTGAGAGAAAGCAGGGGTGAAAGCAGTAAATAGGAAGAAGTACCACAGTAAATTGAGGGAAATTTTGTTTACTATAAGCAACTACCTAAATTGTTAATACAATAACATGGGAATGCAAGTTGCACTCCTGAAATTCTGGCAGCTATTGGTCCCTCAACCTCTCCCACCCACTCTTATCCAGATAAATTATCATCTGTTCCATTTGCCCCTGTCCTAGAACTGAGGAAAGTAAGTGAACAGTTTTCCTTATATTCTCCAAAATGTTGTAATTATTTGACAGTTTTGCTGTTTGAAAGAAGAGTTTTAAGGGTTCTCCCTCAGTTTCACACCCCATTCTAAAGGAAGGTGGCTGTTTGATAGGCATTTTGGAGCTCTCTTTGCCAGCCCAAACCCCAGCAGGAGAGAAGTAAATGCAAAGGTAGGTTCTTGTATGAACAAAGGGAGGTAAGAGAATGGACCTTTGTTTTGACTCCTCCATGGATTCAAAAGGATCTGGTGGTGACTGTTAATGGTTTGGGTTAGACTTCTGGCCTCTTTCCAGTTTTCCTGGTTCCTCAAAATTACTTACAATATTCCCATTCAAACTTGTGCAATTGATTATCTTGAATGGTTGCAGACTCGCAAAAGGTTACAGGATGTGAGTGAACATGAACATAAGGATCTTCCATGATAAACTCATGAGTATTTCTATACATTCAGGTAAAGGAATTAACTCCATGGTACCAAGTGGAGTAAACTCAGAACTTTCTATGTATCTTGCTGAAACCTCCCCAAAGCTGCTGCATCTTGTTCTATTCTTTTATTTTTTAAAGTCTTGTGGACTGCAGGTGAGTGGGAGTGTGTTCCTAGTGCTGGATGTGGCTCTTTCCTCTTTCTCCTAGCACAGGTCAGTGAATCCTTAAACTGGGTTGAGAAATAAAATTTATGAATGTGGTGAGCAGAAGAGGAAAGAAAAAAACCACAGGAGAGAAAAAAACCACAGGAGAGAAAAAAACCACAGGAGAGAAAAAAACCAGAGGAGAGAAAAAGGGCCTATGTCACTTTCAGTGGCAATTTAGTAAAAGCAAAAGCTACCAAAAGCAAAAGCTACCAAAAGTAAAAATTACCAAAGCAGTAGGCTCTGCACTTACACTCGCTTCTCTGCTTGCTCCTGTTTTCTGCATTTCCTGTGCCTGTCAGAACTTGGAGCTCCTGTGCTGTGATCAGTGAAAGCTTGCTGCCTCAAACGGCCCTTCTCTCAACTGATGTTCTGGAGATCCAGTTGTGCTGAGTTTAGAAATTAAAGGAAAGATTGTTTAACACAGCAAGATACATTCAAGGTATGTTCAGTATAGAACTGGCAGAGACACCATCTCTTGTGGGATTTGCTGACCTAGATGCTGTAATGAACTTTCCAGTGAAGTCCAGAGCAAGGCTAATGTCAGTATATTGTCTTTATCTAGGCATTCATAACAGAAAGGGATTCAATGCCAAAAACATTTTCAAGCCTGCCTTCTGAGGACTATCTGAGTTAGGTACAGAAGAAACAAAACTTTTTGTTTCAAAACAAAAGGTACAGAAGAAACAAAACTTTTTGGGTTTTTGTACAGAAGAAACAAAACTTTTTGTTTCTTTTGGTATGGGAGGCAGAGGATTGATGGCTCCCTCACTCTTGGCTTCTTCTGTAATATCCATGTGGTTTTTGTACTAGAAATTGCTTCGTCTGTGGGCCACGTATTTATTTCCCATTCCTTTGTGTCTTTCTAAGAGGAAGTGATATAAAATTAGTCCTTTTTTTGCCCTGAAATCACATCTGAACTCACTTCAACATCTCCCCTGCCTAAAACCAAACAAAAACAATAGTAACAACAAAACCCACCAAAAAAGTGACAGAAAAACTTGGATCTTCACAGTTTTCAATTGTCAAATGGTGCCTTTACTACAACTACCAGGAACTTCAAACAGGGATGCTGCTTTTACTGACAGCAGCATCCTTCCTATTGTGACAAAGAAGGATGGCAAAGGCTAATGAATTGTGTCTTACTGAGCAGGGCCTGCAGTTAGGAACTTGATTCCATTAAGAGACCTTTGGAGGAATTTTGGGATATTATATTTCTTGGGAAAAGAACAAAGAATTAATACAGGAAGACAAATCCAAAGCTTCAGCTCAATGGTTGTCACCTTCTTTTCAAAAATCATCCAAATCTTTGACTCAGTGGAGGTAGCTTCCAGACCTCTCTTTAATTTTTTTTTTTTTTTTTTGTCTCATTTTAGTGCTTGTTCCCTCTGTGTGATTCTCTCCCCACGTTCAAGACTGTCAGGGAAAAGCTGTAGATAAGAATATCTGTAAACAGTGCTTTAGTGTCTCCCACACAGCAGTCTGGAACTGCCTCCCCTCGTGTTTCTGAAGGTTCATGGATTTCCCAAATCAGTAGGAGTTTATTGATTTATATGCAGGCAAGCTTGTGTTACTACTTTGGTTACTCTTGTGCTTTTTCCTGGCTACTGCTAATTAGCCTGGCAGATCTTCCAATGTTGCTTACATGCAGTAGTAAATGACTATAACTTGTATTGAGTTATCATAACATTCTCCTTTTTTTTTTTTTGTATGCTTCTTAAAAGGATAAAAGCCACTTTGAAATCTTTTACCTGAGAATAAAAGAGATCCAGATTGTGACCTGATACCCAGACAGTGCAGCCTCCTGCACTTGGACTATCCCATAGCCTCTTGCCACCTCATGCAGTTCTTCTGGGATATTCAGGTCACTCCCTTGCTACTGCTTTCCTGTTAGTTACCCTCTGAAAAGCTTGTCCTCTCCCTCAATTACAATCCTGCCGTGTCTCTGACATCTCATTGGGATCCCAACTCAGGTTAAAGGTTTTCTCTCTTCCAAGCTCTCACTCTTCCCTGTGTATGCAGATGGGGTTCATTTCTCAGTTGCTGTAGGCAGTCTCACCCTCCTGCTTCTTCAGCCTTGCGAGTAACAGAGGTGCCCAGGCTCCAGCTGACCTTGGGCCCACGTGTTGCCTCCCCAGGCTGCAGGCGGCGTGGAGAGTCCTGGCTTCCCCGGGGCCCTCCGCGCAGGCTGGGAACATTTCCCTTCCTCTGAGCAGAAGCCGGGATGCTGCTTTCTCTCGGGAGGTGGCAGCACAGACAGATGCGATCAGCGTATGCACTTTGACGCCCAGAACTGCAAAGAGGTGGCAGGGAGGTGGGGTTGGTGTTGGATTCCTTCCGAGGTAGAGCTCCTTAGCTGGAAGCAAGGATTAAGATGGGAAGCACAGGGGTGCTCATGCATAGCAGGGATAGCTTCAAGCCCTTTCTTGAAGCGGAATGGAATCAGTCCAGCATCCTCACGGTAACATACTGGGATCCCTCTGCCCTGACCGTGCTGCTCTGTATCAGCTACAGCTGATCGTTAGGTGTGCTGTGGGGCCCGAGATGCCCACTGTGGGGACAGTGTCATTTGCTGAGCCTGCAGGCACAGCCCCAATTGCTTGTTTATCCATGTGTGGGGAGAGGCTCTGCAGGAGTTTGGCCAGAGTCAGTAGGTATCGTGGGTTTTGCAAGCACCCACTTTCCTGCAGGCTGCCACAATGGTTGCATGTTATTTTAGCTATCAAGCAGTTTAAGGTAAAATGCCAAGAGAGAGGAAGAACAACAGTCAGTCACCATCCCATTAAATGCTACAACCTGCTCCCCTCTCAGAACCTCATCTGTTCTTTTTAGCCAGATTGGAGGCTCCCATTCTCTCATGAGGTTTTAATAATAGATTATAGACAGGGGTACTATATGAGGTTTAATGTGACCATCATCTGGAAAACATACACAGAGGTGGGGTGTTTGGGTTTCCACAGAAAGCAAGCAAAATCTGGTCCAAAAATCTATGGGATATATTGCTTAATGTACCCCTCTGGCCCTGTTCTCTGAATTCAATTTCCCTATGCCAAGCACACTGAATCAACTATAGAACCTTCTACAGAGCTTTGTTGGAAGGCTGTTTGCTTACTTCTTGAAATTTAAGAAAGTTTTGTGGCAACATGGAATAATCATAGATTCAGTATTTCCCCAACAGTAATTTGTGACTGCTGTCTGTGGGCTTGTGCTTCCAAAAGCAAAGGGTGCTAGAAATCCCAGCTTAGGCAACTCAAATAATTTTACTAGCATCAGCAACTGGAGGGCAGCCAGCCAGTCAGCCCTACAGTTCTTTAAAAAGTAATAAAGTGCACCTGATTTTTGCTCCTTGGATGGCAACCGCTGACTGGCAACTGGTCCCATATACTAGATAATTCCTGCTTGATGCTGCTTAGGGTGCCATTGAAACCATACCTTAAGCAGGCAGCACTGAGAGGGTGCAGCAGAGAAAAGCAAGAGAAAACTTGAGGTTTGTAAGCACTTAGAAAAGGGCCACCTCCCTTTTCTTCCCCCTCTTTGCTCCTGGCAGTCTTGGAAGGCCCATTCTTACTCTCTGATACTCTCACTCTGAAGAGTGTTGGAAAGTGCTGCAATTCTCGTTCAGACCAGTTCTTTTCCTAAGTGACCCAAGTGTCCCAGAAAGATTCTGTCACACTGGAGGACTAGACATTATAACTGCTCATCTTCTCTGGGGCTGGGAAACAGAATGCAAACAGCTCAGGCAGTGAGGACTAAGCAAATAAACATTTCCTGTCTGCATTTTCCTTCTAGCTTAGTTCTGGGGGATTCTCCCACTGCCATGTGGATCCCTCTGTCCTGGAGGGACAAGTTGTGTCAGTATGGCCACCACCAGGCCTTCTGCCTGGTCCCTATGCAGGTGCAGAGCCAGGGGCTCCCCTCCAGGAGCAGTCCCACAGCAGTCCAGTCAGGAATACACATGCAGAAAGTGCATGTATGGAAGAAGGAAGCATTTGAGAGATAACTCCCACATAGGATAATGTTGGTGACTGCAGAAAAATAAACAACAAACCACCAAGAGAAGGAATATAAAGGAGAAGGACAGGGACCAAAATCCAAGACATTGCTTTTGAAAGGATGGTACTGCATTGCCTTTAGCAACAGTCTTTGACAATTGGGAGTTTGTCTTGTTTTAATTGGGACTAACCATATTCACAGCAGTTGTCACACATCACCTAGTCTGTCTCCCTGCCTTTTCAATCTGGCTGCCTTCTCTTTTCCCCTGCATGTCCCAGAGATTTGAAAAATGATCCATTCTTCAAAGCATCCCTGGTAATTTGGACCATAGTGCTATGCTTCTTTTGAGACTGATGCTTTTCAAAGCTGCAGCTTTCTTCCTGCAGCAGCTCCTGACAACCCTCTATAACATATAGCCTTAAGAGGGGAAAACAGGTCTGAGCAGATACACTTTTACTAGGAGGAAAGACATTAGAGATGGCACCAAAATCAACAGAAAACAGATTGTTTCAAGCAAAGCAGGTAGCTTAGCCCTTTTTATGAAGTGCAGGACTAAACTGTCACTAATTTTACTTTGAAAAGTGACCTGAAGATCTCTTAATGCACTCATAGGTAAAATGTATCTGCATACACAGATCAGTAAATATGAATTCATTAAACATGGAGATGCAATATGTGTTCTGTCCTGTACCATGTTTGCTGTCTTTTTTGTTTTCCTAAGAACATTCACACCTTTTTAGCAAGACTTAACTCGAGATCTGCATTGCTACATTGTTTTTGCTGCCAGATAAGGAAAGATAAATCCAGACCACATGATTGCTGGCTGTATGGCTTTACCCCATTGGCAACCACCTACCCCTGGTGACATCAGCTGAGGTGGAGAGACTACAATTTAAACTACAGCAGTCACTTAAAGTGAAAGTAAATGTTAACATCTCTCTGGTATGTGTATGCCCTAGTCTACATGTTTGATCAATGTCCTGGTTTCTTACTGAGAAATGTCCTACTGGAGATGTTGCCATACACATTTAGGAATTAGGGTTAGAATTGATGCTTCTATTAATATGAAATCTTGCAAATTCTTCTTTGAAAAGAGCTATTTTCTTGAAAGTGAAAAGTACTTTCTCAAGCACCCAACTCCCATTTTCAAAATAGTCCTTTGCAATAGTCCTGAATATGGAACAACAGGACAGAAACCTGAATTTGTGCAGCTGCAATTTATAGCAATAGAGATGCCCCATAACCAAGCAGCATCTGGGGAAAGGGGCACTTCAGTGAAATGGAATCTTTCCATCTAGGTAATGAGAGGCATTAAAGGGTGTTTACATGAGGGAGGGCATTCTTCTTCTTCAAACTTACCTTTATTGTCTGTGCAACTTTCAGGCTCAGCCTGATGCTGCAAATATTTAGGCATGTGCATAAATCAGGGCACAAGTGGTACATGTCTTTCAAATATTAATCCCAATCCAAACATTAAAATTATTCCAACACATTCAATGACAGCATCATCTTGCTCTTACTGCAGGTCCCTACTTTAGGTTTAAGTCTATTTGGAGAATGCCAGACATCACACCCCACCCCAGCAAGCACTGGGTTTCAGTAAAAAGATGCATGCACACAGCAAGACAGGTACAACGGAGCCAGAGCAGAACGGTGCTCTTGGGCCCAAGTACCTATGAAACTTAAAGTAGAGACATTGCTCGCCTGTATCTATGCAAAAGAATGGCCTTTTAGTGCTTCTACAAACTCCTCTTTCCCATATCCAAGGAGCGGCACAGTGTTCAAATGGATTTAGAAGGGGTGGCTCTGCAGAGAGGTCGCATCTCCAGGGACCTGTAAAACTGGGTGAAACTTCAAGACCTGTAGCTGTCCTGCTGGGGAGCGCATTGCCCTCAGTTTGCATACCATGGAGAACACTACCACTGACCTGGTCGGGAAGGCACAGACACAGGAAGCTCACAGAACCAGCTCCCGCGCCTGTCGTCTCCATCCTTGCAACAGAACGGGCAAGGCTTGGGCAGCCCTGGCAGCACCTTTAAATCCATGTTGATTTTAACTATTGTAAGCTCAAATCGCACGCCGTAAGGTGCGCGTCCTGTCTCCAGCAATTCCATGTTCCTTTTTAAAAAAAAACACCTGGACTGCGGGAGAACAAAGGGCTACAGCGGCAACACCGCCGAGCCCACCTCGTCCTGCCTCGATTACGACGGCCAAAAACAAGTTACAGGTTTATTGAGGGCTGAAGCCCCTCACGTGAAGAGGGCGGGGAGGCAATCCGCAGGGGATTAGAGCGAGGCGCTGCGCCGAGAGCCCGCACGCCGCGGCCAGAGCGATGAGGTAACCGCGGCGCGGCCCCGCCCCTGCTGCCGCCCTCAGGAGCGCGCCCACGTGACCGCGCCCACGTGACCGCGCACTCAGCCCCAGCCCCCCCCCCCACCTGCCGGCGCGGTGGGGGAGGGCGGTGCGAGACGGGGCGTGGCCACGAGATGACCCCTCCCAGCGCCCCCGCTCCTCCGGCACGCCCCCAACCTCTGCTCCGCCCTGCCGCGCACGCGCGCGGAGCAGGACGGGCCGATTCACGCTCCCAAAATGGCGGCCGCAATGGATGTGGATACCCCCAGCGGAACCAACAGCGGCGCCGGCAAGAAGCGCTTCGAAGTGAAGAAAGTGAGGCCCCGCGGGCGCGCTCCTCCGGCAGCTCCCGGAGCGATGGTGGGGGGGCTGGGGCCGGCCTGATGCCAGCGAGCGGGACGGAGAAGGGGGCGACTTCCCGCTCCCTTTACGGAGCCGGGCGCCCGGTTCCGCACAGGAGCGGTGGGAGGGGCGGCGCGACGCCTGCGGGGAGTCCTGGCGTGCGTCCTAGCCAATGGCTGAGGCGGGCCGCCGCACGTGCAGCGGGAACTGGCCAATCAGCGGGCGGGGCTGGCGGGGGTGGGAGCAGGGGCGCCGACGGGGCCGTGCCGGCCGGGGGATGCCCTGGTCGGGGCTCCGGCTCTCGCTCCCCTCTGACGCTGCCGCCCCGGCGGGCCTCGGATGCTCCACACCCAGAGCCTCTGGGGAGCTTGGGCCGGCGAGCAGCCCTGGAGTGCTTTCGCCTCCCCACCACCCCCGGCCGTTGTGGCCCAGCCGCCCGGGCTGCCCCATGTGCTGCGTAAAATACTTTCTGCAAATGCCTGTGGCTGACTGTTTTTCTCCATCTTATTTAAATGGAGACATAGCAACGTGTTAATGAGCAAATGCCCTCATGCCACCCTGGCTTTGCCTCCTCGCTCAGAGCAGCCATAATATCGCTCTCCTGTCCAGTTCCACCAGTTTGTCAGCTGGGTCACGGTGATGGTCCGAGGCTCTTCGTGAGGGTGTAGAGAAGCAGGGTTGGTTTGTACTAAGGTATAATTTGAGGAAAAGTGATCCCTAGACTGAATATCAGTAAACATTTCCAGTGATTCCTGCTTGTAGATGAGTTTGTTTGAAATGCAGTTACCATCAATGATGATGGAAATCATTTTATCTGTGCAGAAGGAAGTGTTTGGGAGACATAATTGCTTGTCCTTTGGAAATAGGGACAAAAATAATGAGAGTGGTAGGAAAAAGCACCATTTATGTGTCAGTGGCATTCCTCCTCCCTGGCAAGGTACCAAGACATTTGTTACATGTGTGGCTCAGTACAGGTGAGTGGGCCATCAGACTAGACCATCATGGGACAAGAGATTAAGTACTGGAGTGTATGGAAGAGATAAGGGTGCTGAGAACTTTTATCTCAGCTGCCTTGAAATACAGGTGAAGTCCATGAGAGATGAATGGAAGGCCATAAGGCCAGCTAGACTTGAAGTTATGAGACTGGGAAGAAAAATGAGATCACTACTGGTGCATGTCCTAAAAGATCTAGTAGTATTGTGACTACTTTTTATATCGATACTTGGAACTCAGTGTTCCTTCTTTAGTGTCCCAAACTGAGGGAAAGCAATGAAAACATTGAGATGGAAATGGGGCACAGTAGAGAAGATTTACTATAGTACAGTCAGTGCAAATATATACTGAGAAAATGTAAGGGGGGAAAAAAATCTATACTACTTAAGTAGTAGATGAAGATTGTCCTGATTACCAGTGGATTGCTTTGGATGTTGAAGGCAGGTCCATTTATTTAATGAGTTTACAGAAGACCTGATTATGTGTTTTGTCTGGAAGAATAAAAAGGTATTATATTTTTCTGTATAGTTTGCCCTAAAATCTTCAAATCCTTCCCCTGAAGTAGCATGGGACAGTCCTATTACTATTTTATATGTATTAAGTAAGTTTTTGAAAGGTTGATTTGGTAGTACTTTGAAATTTTTCTATCCAGCCTTGCTGATAAGTTGTTTCTTATTAACCTTTTGTAGGGAAGATTATTCAGGAGTCAATGGAGAGTAGCATTAGAGATTTAGTTCTTGACCCCGACTGCTCTGAAGGGTGATTATTACAACTGCCACAAATAATGGGAATTCCTCTTAACAAAAATAGCATCTGAATTGGTCTTTCTCCAAGGGGCTGTCCTTTCCTTCTAGGATTTGGCATGATGCATTGTTGCATCATTGGATTCCAATGGATCTTTAATAGAAATCCAGATGTTTGCATTTGTTTCACAAAAAAAAAGGCAGGGGGGGACTGTGGGAGTTACCTGCTTTTTGAAGTGGGAAAGAGACATTGTGTCTGGGAGGTTTGTGAGAGGAACCTACCACTGCTTCCTAGTAACCTGAACCCATGATGAGGAATTACTCTGGGCTTCTAAGTTTTGTTTTTTCCTAAATATCCCAGCTTTTCTATTTCAAAAAGTACATGGCATCTTAAAGAATAGCGAGGATTTCTGTCCAGTGTAAACTGACTCACAACTGTTTTTCTTTTCTCCCCCTCTCTCCAGTGGAACGCTGTCGCTCTGTGGGCGTGGGACATTGTGGTTGATAACTGTGCCATTTGCAGAAACCACATTATGGATCTGTGTAAGTGAATGGGGAGGGACACAGTTTGGGCTTGTATGTGCTGAACAGCTGAAATTGCCCCAGCTGAGGATATAACTCAACAAAGCTTTCAGTTAGTAACTATCTCTTCTGCTAATCTCTTATTTTATGTAATGCTGAAGTCTTATAATCTATTTTTGTGACCTCTGTCACCATACTGTTTCTTCCTCACCCTTTTCTTGTAAAGGGTAGGATCTATGGATGCCAGATCAACAGACCTGATGCTGCTGAGTGTATTTGAACACAACAAAGGAGAAAAGGAGTAATAATAAAGAGGAATTGAAATTATTCAGGGTTGACAGGCATTGCTTACAAAGAAAGGTATTATATGTCAGAGCTGGGGAGGTTGCTATGAGTGTCAATTTCTCGATGACACTCATTAAGATGAAGTCTTGTAACACTCTCTGTGTCTGTGTCTGGCAAGGAAAGGCATGGACCAGCAAATTAATTTGACTCCTCATTCTATAAAACCTACCTTGCCTAACTAACTTAGTACATGTTATAGTAGGGGGAATTTTGTAGCCACTTAGAAAATTATTTGTTTATTTACAAAGGAGAGTAATCAGAAGCCAAAATAAAAAGCAATACATTGTTAGTATTGGTTTGATTTTAATTTTTTTTTGTTTTTGCTTTATAATCTTGATGGTTCATTTCTATAACGAAATAGGTCTGTATGCTCGAAGTCACTGTTTTCAGTCCCTTAGAGTATCGATAATGAGTACAAAGCCTTTTTTTTTTCTCAAAAATGACAAAGTACTGTTGACACCATAACTGTCCATCTTGTTTCAATCATGAGGGACAGAAGACCTTTTAGCCTACCCCAGATAGGAATTTGCCTATATTCCTAAAATGTGAGGCTGGTGGAACCCCCCAAAACAAGCCCAGGTCCAAGGACAGTGCCTGGGCATGGCCTGTCCTGATCCCATTGGAATACTTTTGTTGCACTTTGGTTTTATGTGGACACCCTTGGAACCAATACTATTGGCAACTTCTTGTCAATAAGACTGTATGGAAATAAACCACTTCAGAAAAATGAGACTCCAAGTATATAGGAACAGCTACTGAAGGATGTACCTGATTTTTCTTCATATTTAAATAATAATTGCAAAATTACTTTCAGAAGCTTTGTTTGGCTGGGTTTTTTGTTTGTTTGTTTTTAATAAAGAGAAGACACACCGTAACACACTGGTCTGAACATGGGTTAAGCAGGTTCACTTCTTGGGGATAGATATGTTTGTATTTTGAGCCAGTTACTGCCTGTCCATGCTTCAGTTTATTCTTGGTTATTAGACAGGGAATGATAACACTAAAAAGAACAGGGATTATGAAATAAATTGAGGTTCTTTTAATGTAAAGATTTCCTTTTGAAGTGTCTCTAACCTGTACTGTCTTGGAAGGAAGTTTCAAAAGAAGGTGGACCCTGGACTACTGCTTAGGCTCTCAGGTTTATAATGTATTAGAGAGAAAAGCATTTTGCCAACAGGCAAATGGAATTTCAAAGACTTATTAGAACATAAGTTGCATTTATAGAATTTACAAATGTATAGAATAAATATATAAAATCCTGTAATTCAAGATAATTATTCATGATAAGAGGCATATATTTTAAGATAGGAGATGTTGGTATGTTTCATTCTGTCAATCTGCCTCAAAATTAATTGTACCTCCCATGGCAGACCAAATACAGTCTCATATATTTGCCTTTTTTTTTTCTATAAATAGCAAATAGGACATATGGGATGAAGGAGAGGTGTTGAGGAGTTGGAAGGAGAATGGACAAATGCTATATTTCAGTAATAAATTTTGTTTCAGTTCTTTAAAAAATATTTTTAAAAGCCCTACCAATATGTGTGTGTGGGTTGAGAGTATATAGGTAGATTAGGAAAAACAGTAAAGAAAAAAGGCATAGGTAATTTTTTTTCCTTTTTGAGTTGCTCAAGCATAGCATGTTATTAATTGGTATGAGCAATGTTATGAGGAGCCTGGACTGCAAATGACAGACTAAAATTGACAGCATACAGAGTAGAAGGCATATCTAAATTGGTATTCTGAGATCAGTGTTGGCTCTGGATTTGCTTACTTCCTTGTTATGGATCATTAATGTTGTTAAAAAACCCTTTAATTAGATTTTCAGACATAAGATGTGAAGTGATGGCAAATTGAGGAAAAATTAATAGAATATGCAGAGAAGAACAAGACAAGATCCGATTTGATAAAATGCAGGATATAAATGTCTCCCACTCCTAGCGACAAAGAGAAACCTAGAATGGGAAAACACTAGAAGAGTGATAAGTGATGCCAGTCATGGTAATGAAAGTTTGTTAATGTTGTAACATCAGGCATCAATGCTAAGCTGTCATGCAGTTCTCCCCATGCATGTGCCTTATGACTCGGTGATAATGGGATTCAAAGGATCCCCCCTGCCCTCAGTTTGGTTTGTATTCAGTGAACAGAAGGGATGAGTAGATTTTCAGTGTTTTGGCTTCATTCTTCTCTGGAAAGACACAGGTTCTGTTTAGATTTTACTTTAGTCTTTCTTTAAAGGCTTGCTCTCTGGTACTGTCACTGCACCATGGTAAGTTGGGGAGTGTTGACAGTGTGTTTAGTATATTGGATTATCTTCTGGTCTAAAATGTGTAATGTCTTATTGTAGTAAGATGATCAGTATAGCTTTGAACTGTGCAAAATGTGCCATCAAAATACAGTCCCCTTCCTATGATGGTAACATGCCAATTACCATGAATCCAGCTTCACAAAGATAGATATGTTGCAGAGAATCCAGAGAAGAATCTCAGGATGTTTATTAGATGGAATGGGTTTGGATTTATTTTTTGATGTGTAAATATACAGGGGATTTCTGCAATAGAAAATGCATAGGAAGTGGGCTGGTTCTTACAATGCCAAGATTCAGAAGCTGCCATTATATAAGATGCATTTCCACAACTCCCTGAGTTGAAATGCTTCCATTGCATCTTTCACAATTATTTACAGGTATTTCAGGTTTTAGCTGTCTCTTTCTGTCCTTACCTGCAGATACTCTGTCAAAAGCAAGGCAAGGAAGAGTCATTCAGTATTCCTCCAGTAACCTGTTACTAGCTCACTCTTATGACTTCTTTTGGGTCAGCAGATGGTAAATAGCTTCTCTTTCTTTCAAGAGCCAGGATCACCAGCTTTCATTCTAGGATGGAGATTGTCCATGTGTTTAATTTATTTTTATTTGTTGATATAGTGTCCTTTTCTGAAATGAAGCAAGTAGGAGACCAAAAAGTGCTTCAGCTTTTGGGAGGCCCTTTTTTGGCAGTCAAAGGTAGTAGTGCTAGCAGTAGTCTCCAGTGTGTTTGATGAGGGAGCTAAACCCAAGTGTCTTGTTGGAAGGGCTTTCCATCACCACCAGAGAACTCCTCCTCCTCAGCCACTTCCACAAAAGTTCATCTGTCCTCTTTAAACTTTTGGGACTGTCATGCTTTAGACTGTCAGTGAAAGCTTATGTTTGTCAGTGAAAGTTTGAGTAACACTGAAATGAATGTCAGTGGTGTTTCTTTTCCTTACCTAAACCATCTTTCTTCCCTCTCACTCCCAGGCAAAATACAGAGTCCTTTAAATCCTGAAAATTAAAAATTGTGTTCATGCAGCTTTAATGTTAGGGCCTCTTAGAGAGGGGGAAAAAAAAAAGACAAAATGACATAAAAATTGGGCTAGATGGACTTCATGTCTAATATGCCCAATATTTTGCTTCTAGCAGGGAAAGAGAAGAAACAAGATAAGCATGTTGTGTGCCGGAGTATTTCCCTTGCTTTCAGCGGAGGCTTTCTTTGTTAAACTTTGCTTACTCTTTGATTTATTTTTTTTTAGATTAATTTCCTCATCTTTTCCTGCTATTCATCTTCTCACCATCATCTGTTACTGTACTGACACTGACCAGACATTTAAAAGTTAACATACTTTGCCCCATGACCATGAGTCCATACTGAGTAACAGTAAAATTGTTGCAAAGATCTCAGGTGTAGAATTTTATACAAGTATCCAAAGTAATTGAAGTTCTTCAAGGGTCTTGAGCATCTTCCGTATCCTTAATCAGATTTAGTTTTATTGCTGTATGTATTGAGAGATTTGGGATTTTGTTTTCTTCTACAGGGAGGCAGGGATTGAGCTTTGGACTTCCTGCTGTGGTATATCATATCTTTGATGTAAACCATATGATAAATACAGGTTCACTCAAATCTTGCAGAACAGCTGTTGCTACTGAGTTTCTTTAGACATCAGTCTTGTTTTGACTAGTTCCTTGTGACCAAGGTTAATTGACATCTCTAGCATCTCAGAAAAAATGGGTCTTTCTTTTATTTTGTGCACCTCCACACCTGAAAAGCGTGAAAAATGGAGAGAGGGAAGAATGGGACAGAACAAATTGAGATCACATTTTTCAGCCAAACCTGTGGGATTTGAAAGTTTTTGAATCTTTAATTGGTGAATCAAATTCTTTTTCCTCTAAGCATATTCAAGCACACGAAGAGTGAACAGAGAATTGGAGCTAATTCAGACATTCTCTTTGCCAGGAAAAAAAAAAAAATCTGCAAAACAAGGAAGCAGCAAGCCCGTGTATTGAGTTCTAAGCTAATCATCTATCAGCAAATCTTTTTAAATCATTTGGGCTTGACTCCTAAAGAAGGCATCCTTTAGTAAGAAGTAAAATCTTACAGTCTTATAGGTTTGTGCTGCTGATGGTGGAGGAGTTGGAAAAATCTTTTTTTCTTGTGAAGTTTCTTCTTGAACTGGAGCAGAAGTGAATTGTTCAGGCCTTAGAATGGAGAACTGGCTTGTAGGATTTATTTTCTCAGTGTTGGTCTTCTCTTCTCACTCTTTTTCATCTCCTTCATCTACACCATCTGACACAAAAGCCCAAAACATAACCCAAACTCATAAAAAGTTTGGGTTGGAGATCCTCCTGGGTACTCAGCTCCAAGGTATAAAAAGTCCAAACCATACTGTATTTTCTATTGTGGATTTTTGGGATGTAATTACCTATCACAAGACTATAAAATAAGGATGGGCAAGCTCCAGCATTACATGAGCAAATTGATTTGCAAATAAAGTACATAATGTCTGACAGGACCATATAAGAATTTGTGTTGAGAGAAACCTGGGTAAGAAGTTTAAGTAAATTTACTGTCAACTCATCATCAAAAGACGTCTCTGTGAAAACAAGAGGAAAAAATGAAAATCTTTATCCTTGAAATTTGGGAAACAAACACATGTTGCCAGCAGATGAGCTATGTACTCTTGCCCTCTGGAACTTTGGAATACTAAAAAAGTTGAGGAAGGAGGAAATCAGGATTAAAAATGTTTTGATATGATACTTCTGGGAAAAAAGTGCACATTAAATCATAGCTCTTGATACTTTCTGGTGTGTTAAATACCACAAAAGAGCTCTTCCTCCCCTGCCTACATTTGCTATTATGAAGGAATCTACCAGTTAGTACATGTGCATGTACATCTTCAACTGCTGTGTGTATTTGTTCAATCTTTATTTCCACAGGCATAGAATGTCAAGCCAACCAAGCATCGGCTACCTCTGAGGAGTGCACAGTTGCGTGGGGCGTCTGCAATGTAAGGAAAACTTCAGTTGTGGAGCTTGTGTGGGGTGATGCTATCCTCCTTTTTTCAAGACGTGGGACAGAATCAGTTCTGTAGCATGTTTCACATAATCCACCAGAAATAAGAATTTTAAAGTCCTTATGTTTGCTAGAATGTAGAAAGGAGAGAGATAAGAAAGTGAAAGATGGAGAGATGTAATAAGACAAAGAAGCAAAGGGAGGAAGATAAGCCAAAATATATATATATATATTTATTTTTTTTTAGGAATAATAGATCTTTCATTCTGAGCTCGATTTTCCTGATCATGGTTTCCCTAGGAGTTACACCTTTTCCTTTGCCCTGCTAATAGGATCACTTGGATGTCAGCCTGCTTGATTTGTCTATGTGCAGGCTAATTCCAAGAGTCAGTCTGGGGTAACCAGCTGATTTCCTTCCAGTTTTGGGGGAAGATCAAATCAATTGGTCCCACTAGCATGTTAACTCCAAATTTGAATACCTCTTAGCTAGCCTGGCCCTGAGTTGGAAAATAATCTATTCCATAGTGGAATAACTTCCTGATCCTCAGTCCCATCTTTACTGTGCTGTGGGATTGAGTTACGTGATAATGCTGGAACAGGACCATAAATATTGCAATTCTGTCTGCAGAGGACAATGGCAAAATTTTTAACCATGTCAGGATATTCTAATGTCAAAATTATGTTGTTGTGTGTGAGAGTGACCACAAGTGGAACGTTGGTTTTAAGTAGCTGTATGGGGTAAGAGAACAGTTGCCCTTATTAAATGCATAAATGAGATATTTTTTTTCTAATTTTGCAAATTCCTTTCAAATTCCTCTTTATTCAGGCTCTGGTATCTCCTGCAAACTGACAGAAGCCTTCCTTCAGCATGTATACGTTCATGTCATCCCTGTTACTCACTCTGAAGTCCTCTCTTTTCTTTCTGATTATGCTTCTTATCAGCATCTGCTCTGCCAATTTTGGCAGCTGCTAAACTCTGCACTCCCTCCTTCATCAGAAGTCAGTCAGTTGCCACTGTATGCACTGTGGAACAGGCTCCCTGCTGTCATTTCACTAATGTTTCCTCCTCTCTGAAAATGTGCGTTAATTCCTTGGTGTTTATCAGCTAATTGACTGATCAGTTGTCCCCACCTTTGCTTGCAGACTCTTGCTACTCTCTTCTTACTGTGATGCTTTCAGTGGTAGTTTTTGCATTGAGGTGCATTCATACACTCTGAAATGATGTGATCTGAACTTTGTCTTCCAGCACGCTTTCCACTTCCACTGCATCTCTCGCTGGCTCAAAACTCGCCAAGTATGTCCGCTGGACAACAGGGAATGGGAGTTCCAAAAGTACGTATCCTGCACAGATTGCAAGGGGAAAAGTCCACTTGTCCTGTAAATATAAATGATCAGTGTCAGATTGGTGTGTCTGAAGGCATGGTTGCTGTTCAGAGAGGTTCTTTCCTTAGTCACCTGGTTCTAAGTGAGCTCTGAAGGGAGTCCAAACAGCTGTGGGCTATGTAGGAGCTGTTAAAAAGTAGTGATTTCTTCTGACATTCTCTCTAAAGAGTGGAGAGCAGAAGAGAAATGGAATTAGCTAGAAGTAGCGTCTCAGGTGAATACTGTACTGCTGCAAGAGCAATTTGGGTTTAGAGGATGACCTGAATTCAGCTGCTTGGGTTCCAAAGTGTTTCTGCTGAGGTGCCAGGGGTCTTATTAGGTCCCTCTGTTATCTTGATGATTTGTTTTATAATTCTGATAGCCTCAGAGATTAATACAGCTGATTTCCTAGCATCTGGAAATCAAGTGTCCATGTAGCCATTCCTGCAGCTTTGGCCCATTAATTTATAATTGCCATATTGTTTGTTTTATAATGTTTTAAAAGTTTCCTGTCAACAATAGTAGTAGGAGATCCAAAAATAGCTTTTTGAGGGAAAGTCATATTTTGAGAGGTAATTGTCCATTGAAAATAGTTAGGAAGTTTGCCTATCACTTGCTTCATTCTGCACCATTGATCTAGTAATCTTTTCTTAACTGTAGATTGTCCCTTTCCCCACCTGCTTTAAAAAAAAAAAAAATTCTTGTCAGAGTTCAGACTGAAACAAAGCAAAAGTTATTATAGCTATTGAGGATTGTGTTTGGGCTCTGGTAGACAGTTGTGCAAATCATCATTGATATGACAACTGAAGTACCATAATTTTGATATTAAGATGTTTTCTTGAACACACAATGAAAACTGAGTCCGTGTTGTCTGGCTAATCACTTCATATTGCACGGGCAGCATGATGAGAAACAGAGACATTAAGTAATATTTTCTGATGTGTGCTCAGTCTGGGTCTGTGACAAGTTTTGGCCTTGCTTTATGCCGGATATATTTGAAGTGGGATTCAGGGCAAAAGATAACTGATACTGAGATCTCTTGCACATGATGTTGTGGATTGCTCAGGCTCCCTTCTAACTGGTGTCTGGGTAGACTTTAAGAAGTGAAATGTGGGGAACTTCCTAAGATTTCCTTAATAGTATTTCACCCATTAATATGTAAATTATGCTGTGGTAGAATGAAAATAAATCCACCCAGACCAGCACTCCTATGAATTGTAATTTTTAAAAGAGCATTAACATGTTATTTATTTGCAGGTATGGACACTAGAGAGATGGTCCCACGCTTCTTGTTATGTCATCGAACTCAGTTGTTCTTGTCACTATGGGTTTGTTTTAGTGACTTGGAAAGTCAGTAATGTATACGATTCTTCTTTCATGCTAATTTCTTCCTATTGTATACCATTGAATAAAGTCGTGCTGGAGCTTCCTGTCAAAGGTTTTGTCTTGTGTTCAGGAGCGGGCAGTCAGAGCATGAGGGAGGAGAATTATCTGCAGAGAGGGGACTTAAACTAAGCTTAACTCTTTAGCTGGGGAGTGCTTCTTTTTTGCCGTGCCAGGCTTTTGACTGTGAGTTTGGTTCTACTCCCACACGAATGAGAACCACACCTTTGGCTCACTGAGGTCGGTGTTAAGCTCCATTGTGTAGTGCAGTGGGTGCAGGACGTGGCCTGGCTAAGAGTAGTTTATGCAAATAGCTTTTTGTGTGGACATGCTTTATTACAGCAGAGTTGAAATTATGATCTATACAATTAGGGGTTGTGTCATCATTAGAAACTATTCTCTCACTTCTACTCTTGAACTCTTGAGTTTGACTAGACCACCTTCCCTGCAGAGGAAATTTTCACTAACTTCCCAGTTCCAGCTGTTTAGCTTTGGAGAACAGAAATGGGATGTCACTTTTTGTCAGCGTTCATAAAGCACTTTCATGTGTTGAGTGAAAGTAAACTCAGGAAATTCATGTGCTAGATTGGCTGGAAAGCTAAAAGTAAACAGTATATAAGCAAACCAATGCTTTACTTGCTTTCTAGTGGTATTTTTCCCAGTTCAAGTCCAACTGGCCAAAAATCTTTCCTTTAAAAACTACATAATGTTCTCTTTGGTGTCTCCTCCACCAAATGGCCTGGTATCCTCACTGCATCAAATTTTGCCCTCTATGTCAACAGCCTCAGCAGATGCTGGGAACTGAAACAGCATCCAAGAAATTCTTCCTGCTACAAAAGGCTGCCTCTTTATGTCAGCAGTGGTATACATGGTAGATTTCTGTCCTTGGCTATTTATCATGCCATCTTTGGATGCCATTTTTTTGCTAGTTACTGAGGATGGGAAATTTGATAGCTGATTTAAACATTAGTGTACTGTAGTGATAGGGGCTAAAGATGGCCATTGACAGAACCAAAACTTGCAGGTTTTCTGTAATTGCTGGGGCTTTCTCTAATCTGCAGCAAGCAAATGTCAGGATTATTTTATCAGTTGGTGTCATTGCTCTGAAATGATATGGCTCGCTGTTTTCCACCCTTAAGAAGAAAACAGGAGCAAGTAGGACTAGAAGAGTTTATAGCCAGACAGTTTATTTACCATGTTTCTTGGTAGAAAGCTTATCCTGGATTTGTCAGGTAGTTTTGGTGATGGAGGCAGGAAGGGAACAGAAGAAGAGGGGGAAGATGACCTCAACAGTGGTCAAAGTATTCACCCAGGCAACAAGGTATCCAGGTTAAATGCCATTCCCTGAATTTGAACTCGTATTTAATGTCCTGTTGAGATGAGTGAGATGTCAGATGTCCCTGATTTTGATTGTCCATTTTGTTTGCAGTGTTTGGCTTTTCAGGACCTGGTACCCAGATGCTCACCAGTTTATATCCTTGAGAACTTTGTTTTGGGTCCAGCTACATCGTTCTGATTCATCCCTCTTTCATCTGTGCATATTGCCCTGAGCATATTTGTTTTAGCTGGGGAGAGAAACGTTTTCCTCTCCTCTGTGGCTCTGTGTGCATTTGCTTAAGGCTGTGCCTGCAGAAAGACAAGGGGTTTGGTATTTTTTATTGCCTTTTTTTTTTTTTAATGTACCCTCCAAATGGCTGGCTACAGGCACTGTCCCCTAAACACCCTTTGAAACTCTGCTCCGCTGCAGTGCATAAAACTCTGTTAAATTTGATTTCAGATTGCTTGTCCCAAACCTGGTTTTCCCAAATGGAAAAATACAGAGTGTAAAGCACCAATTGCTTACTGCCCAGGAAAGAAAATCCTTTTTCAGCTGCTGCCGGTTGCAGTGGCCCTGCTGCCACTTCCCCTGCTGCACGGGTGATGGGCCATGGCTGCTGCAGCACAGGGCTGCTGGCAGCTCTGTTTTCTGTAGTGCACTAAGGCTTGTGTTTGGAGAGACAAGGAAAAGCTTTAGTGAGTGAGCTCAGAGAGAAGCTGTGTGGCACAGGCAGCACCAGGTGAAGGTACAAGAGATCTCTTTTATCCAAGGGCACAAAGTGCCCCATTTCCCCAGGGGATGTTTGCTTGCTCGAGCTGGTCTCACTCTGTCCTAACTTACTGTTCAGCCTCTCCACGTCTGCTAGATGTGGGAAAAGCCCATTTATTCCCACTGCCTTTTTTCCTGAAGCAACAATCATTTTTGACTAGAGCTTCTCTTTTTTGCAAAATACAGAGAGCTTCTTGGGGAGGAAGGAGGAATAGGGCACATTTCTAAGTATGCTGTGGGGTAGATAGGTGCACAGGGGAGAAAAGACTATGTCAGTGCCATTTGCCCTTCCTATAAATGGAGAATGCATTTGAACTGTGGATTTGAAAATAAAATCAGGAGAGAATGACAGTTAAAACTGCAGAGAACAGTGTATACTGCAGCTGCCTGGCTTAGAGAAAAACAAATCACTGGTAGACCTGCTGTGGAGCAGAAGGTAATTTTGACTTTTCTGATTCTTTCTGCAAGTCTGTCAGCTGAAGCAGGCTGCATTGCTGAGCAGGCCATGGCAGAGAGCAGCCAAAATGACCAGACAGTGACTTCCTTCTCTGCCTTTCACAAAGGAGACAATGAGCTCCAGGTGCTGCGTGGCATTGGCTGTGCCTCGTGTGCTAAATCCCTCAGTGGTCTTGCTTTAAGATGCCAGAATCAGGACAATGTGACGCCAGGATGACACAGCACATTGGGCTGCGTGGAAGTATGAGGGGATGGATGGGAATTTTCCTGTCAAAATCACTACAGACTGTACATTAAAAAAATGCCAGGCTGTCAGGAGTCTGCTGGTTGAAAAATGCCTGATGTCTGAGAAAAATGGCTGAAGCCTCAATCAGTTTTCCAGGTTTCTAGCGACATTCTATGGAGTGAACATCATCATGTCCTGCCATAGTCAGAGAAGGAGAGAGTATCTGTGGAGATGCAGCTGTTTGGGCTGGGATGAGGAAGCTTTGCGATTGCTTTGTGTGGTCTTGTGCAAATACCCCTTGCAGGGGAGCCCCAGGAGGTGCTCCCATTTCTCTGTGGTCAGGTGTGATGGTGAAACCCCAACCACACATGAGAAAATAGACCTTTGAGTGTGGAGTAGTCTGTGTGCAGGTAAGAAAGGGGCCTGCAGCTGTCAGCCTTCTCCCACCATCTCCTCATAAAGGAACTAATGGCATCCCCAAATGGTCTGGGGACCACATCAGCAGAGCTGATGTGAAGATGAGCTAAGCAGCACTGGTGGTGTGTGAGCTGTAGCAAAGCCTGTGCAGGCAGAGAGCTGAGCTTCCAGAAGGGGAGCACCCACTCAGGAAGATCTGCACTATTTCTAAAAAACTGCCTCCTCCAAAGGCATCAGGGCAGAGAATGGCAGTAACACCACTTCCCTGACTGATTCTGCCTTGAGTTTCATTCCTTGAGCTAAAAAGGAGCAGCCAGGAATGGGGGCGGGGGGAAGATAACTCAGAGATGGGCAGAAGCAGAGACCAAGTCTCTGTGTTGCTGCCATTGTCAAGCAGGCAAGGAGGTGTTCTGGAAGATGGGGCCTACCCTTGATGAAGAACACAAGCTCGTCCCTTTGTCAATGTGGGGGTGATCTCACATTGTATTTGGGCAGCAAGAATGGGGTGCTGTCATGGAACAGCAGAAAGGCACTTGCCTGTGAAGCGTTGCATGGCTAGAATGCTGCTGGCCCTTTCCTGGACTGCCATGAGCTCCCATCCTTCTGCCCTGTCAGCTGCTTTGCTATCCAACAAAGGGATGAACTCCTTGGCACTGTAAGAGGAGACACTGGCACCCCAGGTTTCTCGCCCCAGCCTTTGTGACAGCCATCACTGCCTAGAGATTCCCAGGCCATGGCTGGAGAAAAAGAGAAGGAGGTGACACTGCTGAGGGTATTTTCCCAATGCAGGTTCCTCTGGGGGCTGGAGGGGAAGAGGAGGATGGTGTAGTTCTCTACATCCTTTGTCTCCCTGCTTTGCTCACCACCTTCTCCCCACAAAACCTGTGGGAAGAGCGAGCACTTCTTGCCTGCTTTTGCTTTTCCTCACAAGCTCCCTCTGCCAATATTGCTGCTGGGTTAATCTGCTGTGAGGAAAGTGCACCATTCCCTCACCACAGGCTCCATACATTGCTCAGTTTTCCTCCCCACTGCAGCAGGCTTTGCAGTAAGCCTGTTATTGCTCGCCACAGGACACCTTGGTGCATGGATAGTTTCCACATGCCCCTCACCCCACCACCACCCTCTCCCCATTTCCTGCTGCTCACTCTGGTCTGTTCTCTGCTCTCCTCTTTTATTTCCCTTCTCTCTGACATAGTTCCCATGGAGATCCAAGGTACCAGCAGTGCCCTTCCTTGGCAGCGTGAGGGAGGGGGTTAGTGGGGTGATTTTGGTTTCACCTGGGCTGACATTGCATTCAATCCCAGAAGTCAAGGTGTTGCAAGTTCTGTTTTGTTTCTCTGTTACTTGACTCCTTCACAACAACAGGGCATTGGCTTGTTCTTTCCCTTTTTTAGCAGCTTTCCAGCCTCTCTCCATTGGACACAGAAGGGGTAGCTCACCAGGTCTTCGTATCCTGCCATACCCAGCAATGGTCCTGATTGTAAAAGAAAAAAAAAAAAAAAAAGGCATTTGAGGTTTGATTTGAAAGTCCATTGGAAATTAGCACCAACTGATTTTGGAGAGGCCAAATCTGAGTGTGGGAATGCACCACTGCCTGTAACCTTGAAGAATTTACCCACTCCACTGCAGCAGCCTGGAATTTGCCTGTTTGCTGCCTTTTCTTTACATATGACTGTGAATGTGGCTCCATCACCTGATTTCTTTGTCCTTGCATGAAAGTCCTGACCTCACTGCTCCAACATATAAACCAGGAACACAGCAGAGCAGTTTCCTCTGGAAAGGAAACAGATGTACCAGCATGCTAGGTATCAAAACTCAGGATGGGAATGCAAAGTGCCAGTGCTCTGATGGTGCTCTTGAGAATGTGTGCTTTTCTTCTCATTGTGCTGTTCTTACTCTGATGTCCTCTTCATCTTCCTGTGCTGGATCTCAAATGGATGTTTATTTGCTGGGAAGGGGATTAAAGGGAGTTTTCTTCTCTTGAGATGCAGCTTGCCCAATATCCTTTTCATCCTCCTTCCTCTCCCATGTCCTAGAAGGCACCATTTTCAATGCAAAAGGCATTAATCTTCCGTCCACTCACAGAGAGAAGTGATATGCTGTCAGACCAGTCTCTTCATCACAGTTGTATTGGATGCATTGAAATAAATAATTTTGATATTTTAGACATGAAACATATGATTTTTTAATGAAAAACATGGGCTTGGATGTTTTGTGTGCTCCTCCCCCTCCCACCCTTCACCAAATGTCAGTATTGGGGATTTTTGGAGGCATGTGCTTGCCAAAATCCATCCCAGAGCTGCAGCATTTTCTATAAAACATAAGTTCAGTTTTGTATGTTTTCAGTGTACAAGTCATTATGCTTGTCACAAAACCTTTTACTCACATTTGGTTTGGGGGATGAGAGATGACTCCAGGTGCCAAGGCTCTCATGTCCCGGTGCTCCCTGCAGAGTGAGTGGCCATCCATCTCTCTGCTTAACTAAGTGGAGACCAAATATTAAATACTCATAGATCACTGATCTGTGCAATTTTCAGAGATTAAAGTCTACAAAGCAGGACAACAGCTCTGCGAGGATTATCCTGAGCCTCTGGTTTCTACAGAAACCTTCCAAGACTCCCTAAAGGGGCTTATGTGAGAAGCAACACAAAGTTGTCCTCATAGTGGATATTTTGGGTGTCTCTTGGTGCCACTGTGTGCCTTTCCAGTGAGATTGTAAAATGACAAAGAGGTGTGGGTCCTAGGTAGGAGGCAAAATGAGAAACCCTTCCTTTTTGAGCCATTTTAGGACAGATACAATTTTATCCATGTGGAATCTTCTTGAGATGTTTCAGGTAAACATGAATCCCAATGAGTCTATTGGACACAAGTTCCAGGAGGGTAAAATTCAGAAAGCAGAAAGGCCCATGCTGGATTTGCTTCAGGGGATTTTTACCTATTTTCCAGACCTTGTTCCCATGCCCCCTGATGTCACCCGTGAGCCTCAACTTCATTTCAGACAATAGTCAGCTGATGATAAACCCAAACCATGTTGTCTTTTTGGTCCAGGCACCACCCACCTTTAAAACCTGAGACTGGCACCCAGAGATGCTCCTTCTGCTCCCATATTACATATGACACCTCTCTCAAAAATTGGTTTTAGTGTTTCTGCAATCACTATGCTCATGCAATATTTCTGTCCTGGGTTGTGACTACCTCCACCACCTCACTGACGTGGCTCATCCTTCTTACAGCTAGAGACCTCCAAGGGGCAGGATGGCATCCATGGGAGAGGGACACAACAAATCTTCAAAATCACAAGCAACTGCAGAATTTGTGCAACAAAAAACTGTTAGAACCTCAGCCATTACTTGTTTTGTCACCATTTCCTCACCTGTGCTGTAGGTTACATTGGCAGAATGGAGCTACAGGTGATGACAGTGGGCCTGGATTTGAAGCCACTGTTGATCAGCCATCTACTGAAGCACTAAAAGGAGCTCCTGGAAGATGAAGCAGCCTCATTTACTTTTTCCTTTCCCACTTCTTTTCTGGAATCAGAGTACTGGTTTGGGCTCACTCCCTTGAGTGCACTGCCAAGCTCTTTGAGCTGTCTATAACTGTAGTATCTTCATTAGTGTTTAATAATCCCTGGTCATCTCTGAGCAGCAGCCCATGAAGATGTCATGCCTCTGACAGGAGGCACCTGTGGCTGGTCCTATCTCTTGTGGCAACATCAACATCTTGTGTGCTCATCAGAGCTTTGCACATAGAGCAGACGTGCCTGAGGTGGGGATGATGAGCTCCACCCAGCTCCCTTCTGCTGCCCATAAAACACATTAGAGTATATCAAAGCCTTGAACTGTCAGCGCTACCTAGATGTAAATACTGTAATTATCCTAAGTAAAATTAACAGTTTATCAGACTTCCTGTGCTGAATCTTTTTATTACAGGTTGGGTTTTTTTCCATCACAGATTTGATTTGCCATAGAGCTTATGTGACTCTGGATTATAAATCTCTGGCTTTCAAACACTACCTGACATCGTGAGCCGTTATAGAAGCTAATTGGCAGCTGCTCAGAGGCTTGTTTTGCTGAGGAGAAGGCTTCTCTCCTGACTGAAATTTTTCTTTCAAAAAAAACGTGTTCCCATGCAATGAGTGATGTTGGATCCTTACCAAGGTCCTATGGGATCCAGGCACAGATGCAGCCCTAGACAAATAAAACAATGAGCCTGTGCCAAGGAGAACGTGGGGTGACGAGTGTGAGGAGTAGAAAGGGCTCGAGCCTTCCTCATGTGCAGCAAAGCAGAAGGCGGCAGCGTCACACAGTGAGCACAAGGATGGTCTCTCCAGCCCACCATCCCCACCAGTGACTGCCATCATGGGCTGCCTCCACGTTAGGGGAGGCTGCTGACAGGGGCTGCCAAGGTAGGAGCTTCAGAGAGGCACCTGCAGAAAGCTGTGCTAGTATCACAAGTTATTTATAACACAGTCAAAGCTTCCTAACAATTGTATCAGGCTGCACAGTTCAAGTCATATGAAATAGCCTTCTTTTCACCCTAGCAGAACAAAATTGCTCCAGTAACAGGGAAGCACTTGACATAGCCCAGTGCTGTGTTTTCCTCTGCCCACCTCCCTGCAGCAAAAGACAGAGGAGAGTCAGCACAGGCATTTCACCATGAGTTACAACAGGCAAAATAAGCGGGCTGTATTTTGAACACTCTAAAAAATGAGCCTTTTTCCACACACACCTTGCACAGCATTAGGAGACAAGGAATATTGCTTTTGTCCCAGTGGGTCCTGGCATGAGAGGATCATCTTAGTGTTTTTCCTGCCTGTTCAGTGCCTCTCCACCAGATCCACACTTCCTGAAGATGATTCAGAATGTGAAACGTGACAAAACAAAACTCATTTTAATAGCTTGTCTTGGCCAAGGCTAACTAGGAATATAGCTGTGTTATTATTGTGAGCTGGAACACAGAGCTATTTACTTCATTCACAGGAACAACAACCAAATAGCAGCCCATGGTGTTGGCATGGGTAAAGCCATAACTAAAATATTTCATGCAAAATAGAAAAAGACCTGGAATAAACTCCTTATTATGGATCTAAAATATTTTTTTCTTGGACAAAATAGGCTCAGAAAGCTCCAACAACTTGCGAGAGTCTCCTTGAAAAGTGGAGTTTTGTCCAACATCTGACTGGAAACCTCTGACACTCTAAGGATGAAACACTGACACTCCTGCCTCCAGATGAAAGCCAGGGTCTGAACACTGGCACTACACTGATGAATGAAAGCTTCAAGGCTGGAGACTTAAGGACAGAAGATTCAAACAAAGCAATTTTACATTTTGGACTGAATGCAGTTCTGGAACCAGGGTGAGCATTGAATAGGTATATCCATTCCCAGCCTTTAAAAAAGGAGAGCTGCAGGTAGAGTAAAGGCTGAATCTATCATCATGAGACTAACATAATTAGGTTGGGGTTTGTTTTGCCTCGCTTTACTTTTCTTTTAATTAAAAAGCTCTCTGTACAATTTTGACAAGTATTTTCACTGTTTATGGATATCTTCTGTCCAGGCACAGGTTTCATTCCTCAGCTGGACCTGAGCAGCTCCCCCCGAGCCAGACCTGAGCAGCTTCCCCCAGCCATGTGGATACAGAGGAGTTTCATTCTCTGGGGACAGCACTCATCTGAAGTACAAAACAGGAGGATATAATATAGAAATAACTATAGTAAAATCTGTTTAACTTTGAAAGAGGAACAGACTGTTTATCTGGTTGTACCAACATAATGTCCCTCAGTTTTGTTCCAGATTTTCGGTATATCTTGGATTATCTTTTGCATCTTAAATAGATCAAGCTGTCCCTAAATGCCCCATGAACATACCTGAAAGCAATATGTGCTTGTACCTCAAGCATGTCTTCTTCTTCTTCAGTCCACTGGACGAATCTTTTAAAACAGCCCTTCAAAGTGCCTTCCAAGAGAAGAAAGGGTTCCCTCTATGGGATTTCAATTTTCTCTCTCTGTTCCGAACACTTGGTCCATCCACCCTGCTCTGCACCTCCCCATTTCCTCAGCCTTGCCTCCGCCTGCTTCCCATACATTTGCAGGCACTGCTGGAGGAGACTGGTGCCACCAGCTCTAGGGGGCCAGGAGGTGGCTACGGGAGGCAGCACCAAAGATCTCCAACAGCTCATTCAGGAAAATGGCTTGGGGTGATAGGTCCTCTTACCCCCATTCCAAACTGCTGTGAGTGACAGACACGGATACACGTGCTTCCCCTCATCCGTGTATGTTCATAGCAACTTTAGGAGGAAACATAAAAGTGCTGCCCTAGCTTCCTTCTTCCCTTGGATTTCCACCACCGTTTTTTCTCTTGTTCGGGCTTTGGGATCAGCTGCAGTGTAAGCCGTACAGAGGCTTGAAGAAGACAAGGTAATGTGCATCTCCTGGAAAGTATGAGCTTCAAGGTATTTAGTCCATGGGCACATTTGCGTGCAGAGTGGTGTTCAGAAGGACAGCAGGAAGAGAAATATAGACGAGTCCCAGCTCTGCCTTTGTGAAAAGGCTGTGTGCAGCAAGAGGAGCTGAAAAGCTCTGCCACACCCCTGCTCACTCAGTCTGACTCTGCGGCTTTTCCAGGACATCAGGCTCATCCTCCACCTCAGCTTTCTTGTTGGCAGGCCTGGGAAAGCGACACAAACATCTGTAACACAGGTTTAGAAGTGATTACTCAGAGTCTACAACGCTTCGGATCAGAAAAGTGCAGGGCAAGCACTTTTATTTATTTAGGTTCAAGACATGTATGGTAATTACTCAGTGCTTGTGTGTTTGGGTGGCTTTCTAAGCTTGAAAAAAAACAGACTGCCACAAGTCAGTCACCAGTAAAGATGTGTAAAGAAGATGAGCTGAGGTAGGGAAGTTTCTGTAGTGAGTCATGGCAAGATCACAAGTAATTTGTCAGTGAGTTCCCATTCTCATTCTTGTCTGTCCAAGCCATTTCCCATCCCATTGGCAGTCGTGTGCTGCTGATGCCAGCATCCAACATCCCTGTGCATGGCCTCTGTCCTCACCAGTCTTCTGTGAGCAGCAGTGCACAGGTCTTCCTGCTCACCTCTGAGCGCATCTTTTTTCCTCCCCAAAATCTACTCTTTGGAGTATCTCTCAGGGGTTACACAAAATGTAACAGAGATATATGTTTGGGCTGAAATGTAAGCTCTTCCTTTAGCAAGCCATGCTGTTTTGATACAAGGAAAACCAAAAATCAATTTGCTCCCCCTCCTTCTGCACACACATTGTTAGAAACATAGACTAAATTAATTGCAGGAACATCATGCACCAGAGGGGTAGAGAAAAAAAAAAATCAAAGCCTTGTAGTACAACTTTAACATCATTTCATGTTCTCCGGGGTTTTCACTTGCAGTGACTCTGAGTCAAGGTTTCAGTCACACAGAATTTAATGCCAATTTTTATTCTGCTCATTCCATGCTGGGGACATGCACTTGACCTCTGCAAAAATACACTTCAAGGCCTCAGTTCATCAGTGCTTTTTGAGTCTTGGATATGAGCAGGCCCCCAAAATTATTTCTCTCTTTAGTCCTCTAACGACAAGCTTTTTCTTCCTTTCTTCTCCCAGGTCTGGATTAACGGGTAGACACTATCCATCTGTGCCAAGGTCCCAGCTCCTGGGCGAGGTGATGAAATTGAAATTTCAGCTTCAGGAGCTGAGATTATTTCTTTTTATAAATTAAACTTTCAGTCTTTCATCATACTGAGACAAAATTTGAAAACATCATCTACAAGATGTTGGCTGAAATCTGTGGACATGCTGGAGCTGTAGTGAGAAGAGTGAGAAGAGCGCCTGTGTGGCTGTGCATCAAACAAGAGATGCACTGCACCATGCATCTCAACCAGGACTTAATGAGAATGGTTATTTCTACAAGGGCTTCTTCCTGGTTTATGGCTGGGGTGGCCTTTCACAGGCATATAAATCTGGCTGTTGGGGTAGAAGGTTTGGCAGAGGTTTCTCTTACTCCCAGAGGTGTGGGAATCTCACAGACCAATGTCATCATACCAAAGATAGGGGACATTTGACATCATACTGAGGATGGGAGACTCCCCACCACTGAATTGCCAGCAGAGGGTATTTTGGATCACCTTTAGAAGTGATTTGAAGGCTAGAAGATTGCAGAGTGCATCTGGCTGCTGGCACAGAGCAGCGAGCTCTGCAAATGTGCTGTATTGTCTCTGGGGGCTCCTGCTGCAGCCTCTTTTGCAGGGCTGGTTACAGGACAGGAGGACCTGACAATCTTCGAGAGCACCTGCCTCATGCCTCCCATCAGGAGTGCTGTGATCACTGCAATATCTGCCTGTGTGTTTCTGGGGGTGAATTTCTCCAGTTCAGTGATTGAGGTGGAGGAGAAGGAAGCAAAACACTCTGATAAAGCTCTCCAGGTACTTGTGAGCAAAATGCCTGTCTTGGAAAATGAATCCACCAATATTTTATGCAACTAAACATCTTAAAACACATGATGATGAATGTTCTCAGTAGATCTTCTCTATAGAATTATCTTCTTCTCAGAGTATGTTGGAGCCTAGATGCATCAGGCTCCTGGCCCATGGAGCTTTGCTGAGGGGACACTCATTTTCTCAGCTCTGAGTGAGGAGCTTCATCAGATAAAACTGCACAAACAGTTAGCAAAATTCTGATCACTTGCTTTGCCATCATTGTCTGCATCTTCTCGAACAGAAAGATTTTGCAGCCATCACTCAAACACTTTCAACCCCCATACCATGCCAGATTGTTCTGGCTTTTTTGTAATAAAGGAGCTCACTTTGGATCCACTTCCGCTTACTATCTTCTTTTTTTGTTTGTTTGTTTGGGGTTTTTCCCTTGAGAAAGTGAAAGTAATTTGCCTGTTCTTACAAGATCTGATTTGCCCGCTCCCTTCCCCAGGACTGACACATGGCTGCTGGGACCATGTGGGACCGTGTGCTGGGAGGTGACTAAGTGCTTTGCTGCAGCCGAACACGGAGCAGAAGGCCCTTTGCAAAGTTGTGGCTTATACAGCGGGAAATGCTAAATATGATGAAACAGTTTCAGGGCTCAGCGTTTCAGCAGCCGATTACTCCCAGTCCAGGATGAATCACCCTGGAGCTGCTGCAACCTCAGGCAGGTGCCGCCTCCAGAGCCCTCCCACCACCTTCCCCACGGCCTTTCCCATCCCCTCGCAAGGTTTTATCCTCCAGCAGCAGCAGCCACACAGGCACTCTTCTCACCCAGTGTTCTTCTCTCCCTTCAGTTCCAGCATGATGGCTGGAGCCTGTATGGCATGGTGGGACATTGCCATGGACTTACTAGACAGCACCAGCAAAACAAGAGAGGGAACCTCTAGCTGGAAAGTTTTGGGTCTCTCAACCATCTCCAGGTTTCCCTGAGCCTGTGCAATTTCCTGAGAGCAGAACCTGCTGCTGTTGGATATATCCCATTCTCGGGAGAGGCAGAGGGATTCAGCAACCGTAAAGCAATAAATCCAAGCTGAAGTAAAAGGGGCTGTAGGGTCAGCCTCGCTCAGAGAAGCACAGAAACCACAATCACAGAGTAGGGGTGAGCTTGAGAGGGAGCTTATAATCCCAGTGGGTTCTAAAGTCTGTTCATATGCTGCCCACATTGATGGCTGCTGTCCAGTCCTGGGGTTTAAGATGTCCATGGAGTGTTCCTGAGGAACTCAGAATCCCAGCTCAACCCTGCTTTGTTCTGATTGCAGAAATAACCCCAAAACAACACACCTCTTGGTGTGAGGGGGCTGAACATGCTCATCAGCAAGTCTTCCTTTGGCAGTATTCTGAAGACAACTTCCCCACTTAGCATAGGTGCTGCCAAACAGTGTGGCTGGGAGATGCTTCCTCCTCCTCTATGCACAGCACCTTCTGAATCCCCAGGGTTCTTCCTTGTCCCACTGTGCCATGAAAACTGGGATAAGTATCAGCTGCAGAGCCTGTCCCACTCAGAGGCATCATCATCCACTTCTGGATATCTTGCTTACACCACTCTGAGACCTACTTGTAGCTCAGAAAACAGACATTTGAGGGGCTGCTGCAGGGTAAGTTTGTGACTCAGTCCAGTTAAATGGTGGTTTGTGATTGAGCTGGAAACTGTTTGAAACTGGGTCCATCAGCAAAGTTGGGTGATCAGAAGACAATTTGTTTTGTAGTTGGAGACAGGTTATTTAGAAAAAGAAATAAAACCCCATCAATTATGTGATATTTGATTGATTTCCTGAATTCAATTGCCGTTCTTTCAGTTCCCTAAGACTAAAATAGAATAAAATAGGTTTTTTTCAGCCACCTTTTCTTTATAGCAAAAGATAAGATTTATACCAAGCCAAGGTACTGAGTTCTGCCATGAGATCCTGGCTGCAAACCTGGCCCTCCATTCCTTGCCTCAGACCTCTTCTCATTGCCACACCAAGGGCTAGATGAAAAAGAAAGGTCCTCTCCAAAGGCACTCAACCAAACAGGTTCATGATGTTGTGGTTCTGTAAATAAAACTGAAAGGTTTAGGAAAACTTGTTGTTGATATACCCTGTGCCATTTAAGCACATTTCTTAAGGAATGCTGCTGTGTTTTAGAACACCAAATCTAAGAGCATCCTATCATGCTCTATAAGTAAAAACATTAGGGTTTCTAAAAAGAAAGTAGTTTATTTTGACTATCCAGAATGAATGAACACTAGCAACCAAACTACATGAAAACACGACTAAAACCATAGGCCTTATTTTCTGTATTTGAAAGCATTCAGTTTTTCTCCCCAATAATCTCTTGGCTTCATGTCTATACATTTTTATTATTAGTAACATGGCAGCTCTTTTTAAACTACATTTTGAGAAATAAGATTTCCTTGTTGATAATCTCAAACCTTCAGAGTAAACCATGAGTTCCCAGCCAAAGAACTCTTCCCATGTCAGCACAAGATGCGAAATTTTGAAACGCAACAAAGGTAAGGAGAGGTATTTAAATTCCTTTAAATGAAAATAACTCCCTAAAATATTACTATCAAATGCAGAAGTGCATTTGTCAAAGCTGAACAGATCTTCACTTCCTAGGACTGCTGTGACAGAGGGATCAGAGCATGTGGAAGAATATACAGAAGGCAAGGAATAAAAACTGACAAACAGAGGCAGAAGCTCTCGAGAGGAAATGGGCCAAGAAGGATACAAATGCAAGTTGTGATCCTTCATTATAACAATCATTAAATCAGAAGTGCTATGACCTAGTAGGTAAAAGCTTTAGCTTATAAGCTGGGAGGAGTGACCACTAGGGTTTGAAATGTCCCTTGGTGATAAATAAACAGGTGACCAAAGGTGGGTGCGTTTACCATGTGCACACTCTGAGGCTTCACCATCATTGCTCCTCTGTTTCATTCATCCCCTGGTTGAGTTGGGAGCACCAAGGAGGAGATCTGCCTGGGCTACCCACAGGTCTGGGCTTTAGGCCCTAAGGGTTCTGGTCCATCCTGCTTGGCTCCTGCCAGTTTCCTGAGAATCAGGGCAGGGAAGCACATGGGCAGCTCTGCTGTTCCTCTCAGTGCCACAGCCACCACAGCTGGATCACGGGGAGCAATTTGGTGAGCTTTACATCCAAAGCAGGGGGCAAAGTAAAAAATGTTCTCTTTCTCTCTGATGTTCTCAGAGCAGTATGACAATGACACAAAATTAATAAAAAGTCTCTTTTAATCATTAAATAAATAAAAGAATGCAACAGTAACCACATAGATTTCTGGAAGTTTTTCCTCACAGTGTATCATTTCTCTCTTGAATTCAAAACCACCCACTAGTGAATTTGAATGAAAATCACTGAAAATATAAAAGCTCCAGAAGCATTTCTGATTGAGAGAGGTGGACAACAAACAGATCATAAAGCTGCACACAGTCGCCATAGCGACGGGGCTTCCAAAAGGACGCAGGGGAGCCTCAGCCTTCAGGAGCGTCACCAACCTCCACCACACCAGGAGAAGCAGGAGCATCCAGCATCCCAAAAGGAAGGTTGGGAGCTGTCCTTCTAAGGGAAAATGTCCCTTCAGGGAGCCAGGTGGGAGACTGTGCAGACAGAGTCCTTCCTGCTGGCCCCCTTGCCAAAAGAATCACTGAGCAGATGTGGAGAGTTTGGGATCTTGGGAAGACACCTTCCAAAACACAGCCTTAGGACAGAGATTGAGTGGTCTGGGCTTACCTCAAGCAGTGGGGATGGGAAATGGTCTCAGTGTCTTCAGCAGCCCAAACTTCTATTTGAGACCTGAAGAACTTCAAAAAAATAAATACATTAAAAACCAACAGAGGCCAGAAATCAACCAGTTTGGCTCCAAAAAACTTCCCTGTCATGCACTGATGAAAAAAAGCACTGAACACTTCTGACTCCAGCATGGGGCACCGTTCACAGAAGACTTAATCTCATAGGGTAAAAACAAGATGAGTAAGGGAAAGGGTTGCTCTGCTACCCAATTAATAGCAAAAGCTATTGATAAGTACTTTCAATAAAGCCAAAGTCCTTAATACTTTTTTTTTTACTATCAGCCTACAGTGAATAAACTGCTGCCAAATAGGCAGCCAAGAAAGGGAATGAGATGCAATCCTGAAAGAAAACAGTGATTAGGGAGCACACAGATGAGGTAAATGTTTTCTATTTCATTGTGCAGGAGCAATTTCACCCAGCACTGACAGTAGTGGTTAATTTGAGGAGTTAGTGATGGATATACCAGGACCCCCCAAGTTTAAAAAGGCCAAAGGAGTTCCTATGAAGAAAAAAGGGAAGACAAGAGAAACCAAGGGAATCATAGACCAGTCAGCTTAGCTCTAACTCATCAAAACAAATAATGAATTTATTTGTAAACATCCAGGAGATGACAAAGATATGAGAAGCCAACTTGGCTTAGTCAAGATCAAGCCATACCACATCAACCAGCTTTCCTCCCAAAGCAGACTAACAGCAGAAGCTCCAGAGGTGCAGCAGCTGAGCTCCAGACAGGCTGTGGCCCAGTCTCATGCAACGTCCTGCTAAACCAGGCAGAAAAACACACTTGATAAAATTAGTGGAGGGCTAGTGGCAAAGCCCTGTGCTGATCTGGACTTTAAAGGTAATTTATTTTCCAAATGAAAGGGTGGACCAAGTGAGAGTGAGCCAGGATCTGTCCTGGTCACAGGCCTGTACATGGTTTTCATGTAAATTATTTGCCTGAAAAATCAGGTTGATTAAACCTGCAGATGACCCAAAGCTGTGTCATGCTGCAAATAACAAAGATAACTCTACCTAAAAATAATATGAAAGAGGCTTTATAAAACCAAATAAGTTATTCAAATTTCAGCTATGCTTACTAATAGCATCTTGGAAAGACTGAATATACATATAGATGAGATCAGTCAAAATCCTTAGCTACATATCACCCTAAATCAGGAAATTACTTTCTACCAGAGCACTGTGCACAGCTCACCCTCTGATTTGTGCTGTCTCTGCAAAAGAAGAACCAGAGTATCTTTTATTCTGCATTTTAATTTTTTATTTTTAAGGCCCACATATTGCCTCAGGCATGCTATAACTCACATTGGCGACAAAGAAATGTGAAAAGCCTTCCACCACATTACTAGCAAGCCTGGGGCCTCCATGAACTGGGAATTCAAATGCATTTTGACCCTTGCTTGGACTGGACATTGTGGAATGAGAATATACCCAAAATGGAGTCAATACTGAGAAAACTTTATGGTCAAATAGTAATTAATGTGTTTTGTAAGTTTAGATAGAAGCCATGACAGTAACAGAAAAAAATTCCCCAAGCTAGCATCCCAAGTCTTTTCCATTAAGAAATTCACAATATTTTAACTGTAGGAAGAACTAGCACAAGGAAACTGTACCAAGGAGAAAGCGTGCTAAGCAGTGCACCAGGTATTCTTCTGAAAGCTGGGAGACTTCCACCAACAGCATGTGATACTCCCTTTACCCCTGCTGCAAGACAAACTTCCACCTTACTGGCAAGGCTTCCTCCTGCACATCTGCATTTTGTAGTACAGATATATGAGCAAAACTGATCAGGCAAAATTAAAGGTCACTTGCTGGTGGGACTTTCTGACACAGCTCATGAGGGACCTGGATGACAATACCATCCAAAGCACCAGGGTTCACAACTGGCCTGACAGCCCTGCAGTGTGAACCCAAGGCTGATTTAAGTAGAAGTTATACCTGTACCAATGATAATGATAAGAGGAAACATGGTTCTCTTGAAACATCCACCACCCAAAATAAAAACATGAACATCCTGCCTTGGTCTGGATAACACACACAGAGGAAGATGAGCTAGACTTGAGGGAAGGCTCTCATGGGGCTGGGCAGGCTGCAGCCTGCTCTAGGGCCACGTCAGACTCACTCCAGGCTGTCTGCCCAGAGGAAGCCTTCAGTTCTGTGCTTGGTGTAATGAAGAAATATGGATATGAATTAAGCCCTCCAAGGAATGATGAAATTACGCTGTTTGTTTTTACCTTTGTTTTAATTAATCAGTTCCATCTCTTCTTCGTTTTCTGTTTGTATGAATGGGTGACCAGGTGTGCTTGTGTGAAAAATACCCTTGGAGGAATACTAAAACAAAGTAGTAAATTAGTTACAATGGCAGGTTTTGGAGCTGAAAACAAGATTATTCAGAAGTAGCCAGGCTTACCTAACCACCCCTTCTGCTTTGGCAGTGGAGAAAAACTGGGCCACTTGTGAAACAGGGTATATATAGACAATAAATGTTAATACATTTTAAAGTAAAATTAAGGTTTAAGAAAGACGTGTTAAAGGGAAGTTACCGTGGTGATGCCTGTCACGTTACATCCCCAAACACAGTGAAAACGAGATTACCATATGACCTGGGTCATACAGCTTGGCAAAAAATCCAAAGAAGACTGGATATCCCCCTTCGAAGCAGGAGAGATATCTCCTTCAATATCCTTATATCTTTCAAAGGCCTATGTTCTTCACTGCTGGAAAGCTCTCTCAGGTTTTAGCCTGAAAAGACTCTGCCTCCTGCTTGAAATCTTCCTAGACAAGATTAAAATCTAAGTAATTCCTTCAGTGGCAACCTCACAAGTCACTTTGATAGATATACAACCTGTTAGTCAGCTATTTCAATCTACTGATTTATTGATTTGATCTTAATCGTGATCTCGGTGTGATCACTTAATTGATCTGCCTTAATACTTAATTAGCTTAGTAGAAATAATGAATTAATCTAGTGATATCCTTGCTCAGGTGTTCCTTCATGTGATCATCCTTTTTAATCACCACTGCAGGGAATATACAAGGTAGGTTTACACTTTTAAATAGTCACCGAGGTCACAAACCTGAGGGCAGGAGTAAATTTGGGTAGGACATATGCCAGCAACTCAGCTCTGCATCTCTCCAGCCAGCACCTCATACACCCTGTGAATAAACTCATCTCCAGGCACGTTTGGTCTCCCAAAGATCTTGCTGCATTGCTGAACGAAGGGCAAGGAGGGCTTTGTCTCAGAAGCAGTCAAACATTTCAAGGATGTCTTTCTCCATGGTTCACAACCAAAGAGGAGCATCCTGGGGCCCACAGTGGATGATTTATCCTCCCTTAGCCTTCACTCATGAGCACAGAAAGCTCTGACTCTTAAAGTCCTTAGGAAAAAAGCTGTGACTGAATTAAACTGAAAGAGAAAGTAAGATTTTGAACTGTAAGATTTTGAACAATACAGAACTGGGGCAACAAGCATCCCATACTGTTCTTTCTTTTTTGCATTGTCACAGTTCTTGGATACCAGGAGAGATCACACACTCCTGTGGGATAGGTAACACGCAAAAACCAAGTTTCAATGGAATTTTATGTGAGGTGGATGGGTGGTGGAAGGAAATTAACAGCTGAAACACACAAAATCACTTGGTATTTGCATCTAGATAGTTAAAATTTGAGCAGAAGAGCTGAGACTTCATGCTTGTCACACAATGTGAGTGAACAGAGAAGGAACTGGGCTGGTGCCCATGGAGTAGCCCACCATCAGAGCATGAGTTCCCACTGCTCCCAGTGCCCAGGCAACTCTTTTCAGGATTGATGCTTTCAAATTCAGGTCAAAAGCATAACCACAACAGAATGAGCAGAAAAAGAAGAAAGAAAAAAAAAAAAAGAAAACAAAAGAAAGGGGAAAAAAAAAGCTTGAAAAAGCTCATATTACCAACTCTGAGTGGGTAAGGGATGCAGCTTTCCTTACCATTCAGTTAGCTAATTTTGTTCTTTACAAATATTGCTGTTAGCTTTGCGAGAAAGTCAGGAGACATCATCTGAACTGGCTTAGATATTATAAACAAGCATTTTAATTTTTATTTGAACTGGGGAAGCTGCTAGAGGCCTGTTTTGAAGCCACTTTAAGCCCATGGAAGGATTTAATCGGGCTTTGTTTGCAGGCGTGGCAGCAGCCTCTTTTAAAGTCATTCCTCTGCTTAAAATCAA
Organism: Fringilla coelebs; assembly: GCF_963513975.1. NCBI lineage: Eukaryota > Metazoa > Chordata > Aves > Passeriformes > Fringillidae > Fringilla > Fringilla coelebs. Next base: position 48,855,250 of record NC_140033.1, on the reverse strand, counting down.
GCCTTGCCTCCATCAGATTTTAACCACTTCTTCCTAGGTTAGGCACGGGGATGGGCTGGGGACGGTCCCTGCTGCAGTCGCATACCACTCGTGTGGTGCTGGCGTTCGAAGCCAGGCTGCTTCACTGTTTCCACTGCCGACTGTTTGCAAACGCAGGAGAGGAGCTGGGAATGAACGGAGCAATGCAGAGTCGGGGAGGGAGGGGTTTGGTGGCTGGGCTGGAGTTAGTCACCGCAGACTTCCATTTCCAGATCGTGAGGAAGGACTCAAGCCATTTTAGGCATTTTCTTGGACTTCCTTCTCTGCTTTTAATTGAAATACCCAGGAGGGATGGAGGAATCCACAGGCCTATTTTGCACTAATGTGGGATACTTCTGTGCAAGCACAGACGTGCTCCCCCTTCATATTGTAGAGTCAGACCACTGTTGTTAGTCCTTGGCTCGGTTCCTTCGCATGGCAACAGGGAATCTTCCACATGCCTCACCTTTTGGAAGCTGATGCACTCCTCTGTGGAAGATGCTCACCATGGTGAAAATAATTTTAGAAGAATTTTCTTGCAAGAGATAACTACGCTGGGATGGCTTGAATATTCAAAACAAAACACATTAAATTCTAATACCTCTGAGGTACATGAATATACATATACATTTATCCATATGTATCTGTAAGTGGCACAGATAGGATGACATATAAACCAGCAAATAGCAAAATCACAAGAGGCTTTGAACACCCCTGTTCCTTTTCAACAGGACCTTAGATGCCTACATCTAGCAGAGTAAACAAGAAAAAGCCCTGCATAGCTGCCAAGACAACTGACACATCCAGCTGCCAGACTTTTCACTATGCTTCTCACTTCAGTGTTGTAAGTTTTGCATTCCCCAAAAAAACTGTCCTTTTTGCCAGAGCAGCTGTTTGGGACATCACCCCCAGGATGTCCCAGGGGGCAGGCAGCAGGCATGCTAGGAGCACATCCAGCATGGCCAGGCAAAGTCCCCTCTGTCCATTCCCAAACATGGCGCCCATGCTCACTGTGCAGGGCGGCAGCAGCAGCAGCAGCAGCAAATGTGTGCTTGATGTTACAAAGTTGGTTTTTTTTCTCCTGCTGAGACAAAAGAATTTTCTCTGTCCAGGGGAGCTCAGTGTCCTGGTCACCCAGAGAAGCTTCTCCTGGGTTTGGTACTTGGCCTAGCAGCACCATGCAGAATGCCCATGGCCAAGCCCCTTCACATGGGGACCAAACATATGCACAAAATACTTATTCATCAAATGGTGAAAGAATCAATATTTCTGGCCTTTTGCGATGCTGATTGTGCGCCTCCAGCTTTGTGTTGGGCTTTCTTGATGCTGATTCTTAATTAGCAACAAAATTGCAGTCACAGAAACACCGAGGACAGAGGAGTAACATCAACCTTGAAATTGTTACTTTTCTGACCACTAAAGAAGCTCTCTACCTTCCCCTAAAAGCTACTTAAATGTTTTTCTTCACTTCTAAAGAATGATAAACAAGCCCTTGCTAACAGAGTATCATGACAACCTCAACCTTCCTTTCCCATTAGGGCCTGTTGGTGTATGAAATGATGACCAGTCCAGCCATCTCAAAAGGTTTTAGTTTTACACACACGTGGTTGCACCTTTATTATGGTGCCTGTCCTGGACTAGGTGACTGGCCTTTCCCTGACACCCCACTGGCATGGTTTGTGACCACCTCCACTGAATCTGGAGCATCCTGAATGCACTGAATCTGGAGGAGCATCCTGTGGCACCCTTCTCCCATGTCTGTCCTGCAATCAGGAAGGCATCTGAGATGGCAAAAGAAGTATCACAAATCAGCCCATAAACCTCTACTCTGCTAAAATGATCTTTCCAGGACTTGAGGCAAGGTAGGAGCACAGGGAGAAAAAGTGTGCTGCGGTGGTGCTGCCACAGCTTCTGCATTCTGGCTGCTCTCTTGGTGTCTTTTATCAGCAGTGCACCATCAGGGGTGATGCTCCCTTCTCCAAGGCTTCCAGGCCTCACATGAGGGACAGGCAGGGAATGAGAACCGAATGTCTGGTGCTGCCTGATGTCAGCATCCCCTGCTACAAGAGACCAAAAAAAAAATATCAAACAACCAACTTGTAGGCAATTAAATGTGAGGGTTCACAAGCACAAGGAAGCTTCTGGGAAGAGAAGTGATAAGTCCATATAAATTAGGAATGTAGGGAACTGAGGATTAACCCTATTGTTTCACACACAGTGGTGGCATTAAAATCAATTGTATTCTGATGTTTGTGGTTAATAATTGACTCCTACTTGCATGTAGAAGAAAAGAATTCATGCCAAAAAGCCAAGAATGTACAAGACCTTTTTAGAGAAGAGCAGAAAAATAAAAAAGGGAAAAAAAAACCCAACCAGACCTATATTTCCTGTGGAATTTTTTTCTTCCATGGCAGCTGCAAAACCAGCTCAGTTTGTGTTAAGTGTATTATCCATGAACAACAGGGTCCCATTAGCTCTGTCAGAAGGCCAATACCCTCTATACTAAAACCCTCTTGATTCAGTACATTTACCCATCACAGAGTAAATTTCTGCTTGACACCATTGAAGAAACCACTTTAAATCCTGAAACATAAAAACTATTACAGCAGGAAAAAAGTTACCTTTTCCTTCTTGTTGCATTTTGATTGCAGACATCAAACATCACGTTGCAGTTCAGCATATAGAAGAATGTTGTAGCAAGTGAAAAAAATATTAAGAAATACTGAGAAAAAAAAAACAAGAAAGGAAAGAATGGTATGGCAGTAATAAATGCATTCTGTTCTTTATAAACACATGTGTGGTGTGGATTTGTGTCTGTGGGACAATTCAGGAAACAAATGAAAAGATAACTTTTGGGTTTAAACTCAGCAGATTTCAAAGTGCATTGTTTATACCCTCTGCAGTGCAATAAAACTTATCAAGAACTTTTCCATTGGATACAAGAGTCAAAAGAAATAAGAGGAATGTGAACAGTATGTTTCCTCTGGGTTGCTACAATATCTGTAATTCTTTCAGCACAGATTTCCCATGTTAGCTTAAGCTTTGTCTCACAACGATCATTTTTAGCAGATAATCGTAAATGCTTTGCTGAGCTGACTGAGTTGTTCAGAAATTTGCCATCATTTCACTCTCCACAAGCTCAAAGTATGTGGCAAGTTCAAGGGCCCTTAATTAAAAATATAATACTTTCATTCTAGAAGCTCTTGCTTGCATCCCAGTAATACTCTGGGATAAATCAACTGCTGATGTAAATGCAATTAATTTCAGTGTAATTTCATTTAGAAGCAACAAGAGTACTACATTTTTATCTAATGATTTGAATGTACTTTCTGTAAGGAGGGGTAGGATCACCTCCCCCGTACAGAGAAGAGAGGTGAGCCTGGGAAGTGAGCAGAGATTTGACCAGCCCTTGGTAAAAACTGGGAGAGCATGCAAGCCTCTCACTCTGATCCACATTTGTGCTTTCAGCAGGATCCAGGACATGGAAACAACACACAAAGTACCACACATTTCAAGCACGAGATTTGGCTCTAGATCACCAGACCTCAAAGCTGCAATATTTCCTAGGCAGAATGTACTTCTGCCCCTCTCTTAAACTGAGAGGTCAATTTTTGTCTTCTTTTCCTATTTTGCTCTTGTAAGGGAAGACAGCATGGCATGTTTGTTAGAACTATAATGTTGCATTTGCTAATTAAATAAAGTGGGGTTTTTGGGAGAACTTCTTTTAAGCAAAACCATGTGTTCCAGGGAGGAAACATTCTTCTGGTAAACAGCTGAGCCCTTAACATTTAGCAACATAACTCTGTGTTTGCAGCTATTGAAAACTGTGTGACCGAGGAAGCCTGTGTTTCTGAGGCTGAGGACTGAAAGCATTTTGCTTGCTGTCAGAACGCCAGCCCTTTCTTTTATGTATACACTAAAAGCAAGAGAGAACCAACTATTGGATGGTTGCTTCTTATGGTTTTAATAAAATTTGTCTCATATCAAAACGCTGCTGGGTTTTAATGTTGACGCCGCGCTGAGCTATGTTCTCTGCTCTGGCACAGCTGGCTCTTGCTTTCCAGAAATATAGCTGCACCCTGGCATTACTTGCAAAAATTGCAGCCTTAAATAATTTCTTCATCCCTCTGACCTGTGCCAGGAAGGACCCTCCATGCACAGATCTCGCTGGTACAAAGAAGATTCCTTCTCCCTCCCCAGCTGCTGTGTGAGCAGAGCTGTGGTGACAGGAGGTAGCTAGGGAACAGAAGTTACCTGCCAGACATGAAGAGCAGCCCTGGAAAGCTCAGGGAAAAAAGATAATAGAGCTGGAAACTGCAAGCAGAAACAGGACTGAGAGAATGGGAGTGCCCTGTACCTGGCTCCTGCTTTCCATTCCAAGGGTCCACATCTTTCAGAGACACTTGAAGGGCCACAGGGCTGGGGGTCAAATCCTGCTGAGGCGAAGCAGGGAAGTTTAATGTGGTAAAAGTGATTTCCTGAGCAGCATTAGGGAGCGGGGAAGGCTGGCTGGGTGGCTTTGAGATCTTACACTGCTTCTCCATCCAGCAGCTGGAAGGGGAAGGCCACAGTCCCAGCTCCCTCTGGGACGAGGGAGATGATTATTGCTCATCTCACTGAAGCTGGGATGCTGAGCTCTGGGCATCACATTGACCTTTGCAGTACAAAGGGATCTTATCTTGTTCTTTGTAGCCCTCAAAGCAGCTGGGTATGCTAACAAATTTCAGTAACTACTAGCTAAGGCCAAACAAGATGATAAAACTTCAAGGCTCTGCATTCCTCTCTTATTGCTTTCCTGAGCAGATTCTCATTTTAACTGGACTTATGGTACTTTCATCCGGTTATCCTCAAGTACATAATAACTACTGTAATTACTTACAATAATGAGCTAATCAATTCTTCTAGGTATTATTTTCAAGGGATAAATATTACTATCCTTGCTGTAAGAATGGGGAAACTGAAGCGAAGAGGAGAAGTTTTTGGATTAATAGGTGTGTTTTACTTTTAATATTATAGTAACCTCCTCATTTTATTTTGCATAGGTTTATGCATTTGCTTCTTAGTATGCTTTATGTTCTGTTATTGCTTTCCAGTAATGTTATCTGTCATGGGTTTTGTGTGTGTACTAAGGTTCATTTAAGAAAACTGCAGTGATTTCAGAAAACTTAACAGATAGTGAAGAATTTTTGTCATTGTTTATATGTACATGTTTGATTTATCATAACATTATTTTTCTGGCTTTTCCTTTTCTTCCTCCTTATATTTTTGATTTTTTTTTTAGAAAAATACTGCAAATAATGTTCTTTTCTATTTATTTTCCATATACTTCAGCATTTAAATCTCTAATATGGAAAGCCAACTGAATATGACCTTCTAAAGAACTAAGATGTTCTGCTGGGTAGGAAGCTTGCAAGGCAGAACTATGGCTTTATTTAAGTATCAGTTACTTATAATTAACATTCAGAAGATATATGTTGGTTTGGTAGCATTTATCTAAGAGTTTAAGTTTCCCACAGTTCAGGGTTCAGGTATGCATCCCTGAACCCTTTTCAAGGATAGATAGACAGGTAGCCAGACCAGAGGCAAAGCTGCATCAAAAAAAAAAAAAAAAAAAAAAAAAAAAAGAAGACTATTTTGTTTGTCAGCATAACTCCAGGTGAACTGAATGGTAGGATCTGGTCTCTAGATAGGAACGAGTGTCATAAAACTCTTATTTGAAACACGTTCTTTGCTCCTAACTTGTTGTTTAGTAGGGGCCTGACTTCTAAAAGCATTTAAGTGTTTATGTGCACTTCAGGATCTTTATAAAGCCAGCACTAATTCCTTGTTGAACTGTGGACTAAGGGTCTCCAGATAATCTGACAACCTTATATTGACTTATTTCAGTCAACCTCTAATTCTAACAAGAGCAAAAAGTTAAAAGAAGTCTCAGCTGTGTTAAAAAATTTCTTCACAAACAAGAGAAACAGTCAATCTGAAAAAAAATTGAGGTAATATAAAACCTCTATAACTGGAATATTTTGGGAAATTTAGAAACAATATAAAATAATATAAAAGCAATAAATAAATATAAAAGCAAAAAATAAACAATAAAATAAAACAATATAAAAGCAAAAAAACCTGTGAGAACCTCTAACATAGTTTCCAAAGTGTCACTTAAGTTTTAGGCTGTTAGCCCTGACAGCCTTAGTTCTGAGACTTTCTGTTCTACCCATTATTTTCCTGAGGCTTATTCGTCGTTTGCAAGGCTCCCTCCACCTCTCTTAGCGTACTGCCGATGCCTTCAAGACTTTTCAGGAAGGCTAATCCAATCTTTGGGCATTTTTGGAGTGGTTTGTGTTTCCCTTTTTGTGCTGGGGGAGACAAGAACAATCTTGCTTAAAATAAAACCCAAACAAGGGAAGATGAAGAGTGGGAGTATGTGAGGGAGCTAGTGGATAACTTACAGGGCTGTGAATCTCCTCCTGTCTGTAGGCTCCTCTTGTAGGCTGCAGTATGGATTCTGTGTTTAGTCTGGGCTCTTCCCAAATACCTGCTGCGTGGATTGCAGAGAGCTCAGCCCTGAGGGTGAGCGGCAAGGGAAGTCCTCCTCGCAAATGTCCGGTTTTGGATCAACACCCCCTGATTCTCCGTCAAAAACATGCACGTGCCTGCATTTGCCTTCCATCCCTATCTCGTAATAGTATGCGGCCCGACGGAGTCGGGATTGCCGGGACGGGGCATTTCCTCACGGATGAGCCCTCAGAGATTTGAGGAGAACTCGTGGCGGGCCCGTAACCTCTGGGACGGCTCGGGGGCTGAGAGGGCTGGCGAAGGACCGCGCCGGTGTCACCTGCGCCGGCGACAGCGCCTCTGAGGGGCGGGAGCGCTGTCAGGACTCCGCGGTCCCTCATACCGGGCCCTGCGCCGTCCCCAGCACACGCGGGGCTCTGGCGGAGAGCGCGGGGCTTATGTACCCTTTGGCGTAAAAGTGTGGGGTTTGGGGGTTTTTGTTTGTTTTGTAACGCCGACGGGAGTCTGAGGCAGCTCTGGGCACCCCCGGGATGGGCAGTAGAGAGCGCCCCCAGATTAGGAGGAATTTATTCTCAGAAAGGGCAATTAGGGATTGGGAGCTGCCCGGGGAGGTGGTGGAGTCTCCCTCCCTGGGGGTGTTTAACGAAAGACTGAACGTGGCACTCAGTGCCATGGTCTGACCGACATGGTGGCGTTCGGTCACAGGTTGGACTCGATGATCTCAAAGGTCTTTTCTAATCTAATTTATTCTGCGATTGTGTGATTCGCACATCCACTCGCCCACCTTGGGGGCCTCGGGGTGTGGGCCCGGTTCCCAGGCCCCTTTGCTCGCTGGCCGGGGGCTGCCGGCCCGGGCTGCCATGTCTGTGGCGCAGCACGGCCCAGGACCAGCGGCAGGAGCGCCCCGCCCGCCGGCGCCGCGGGGAACCGGCCGGGAGCCGGCGGCCTGGAGGGAAGGAAGGAGGGAGGGAGGGAGGGAGGGCGGCGGCGAAAGAACCGCGCTCTTCCCGCCGGCGCCTCAGCCCACCGGGCCGGACAGCAGACACGGGTTGTGCAGCAGACCGGGTCTGTTACGGGGTCCGGCCAGGCTCCCCTGGGCCTACGCCGCGCACTTTTGGGCCGACAGATAAGGGCGTGTGGGGCGGGGCAGGAAGAAGGAGCCTTTTTTTTTTCTTTTTTTTTTTTTTTAAGGGAAAAACCCTTCGCCTTTAAGGGCAGGGCCATTGGAGTTTGCGGAAGAGGCCGGAGAGATACGAGCGCTGATTGGATTAACGCGGTCTCGTGACGGTGGCTGGGGCGGTGCCGCTCCCCCCACCCCGCCGGCGCCCCGCGTTCCATTGTGTGCGCTAGCGCCGCCGGGCCCCGCCCCGCCGTGTCCCCGCCCGCAGGACTGACCACGCCCCCGGTGGCGGCCCCGCCCCCCGTGTTCTCTTGGCTCATTTCCGGCCGCCGCCGCCACCGCCGCTTCCCTCCGAGGGCTCGGGAGAGCGAAGGAACAACAGCCGCCATTTTGTTTGTGTGTGAGCGACGGAGGGAGGAGAAGGGAGCGAGAGGCCGAGCCGGACGGGGCGAGCCAGGGGGAGGGCAGCGCACAGAGACCCAGGGGCTCGGACAGGGGACGGGGAGAGAAGCGAGGAGCCCAGACGCCCCCCCCCCCCCCCAACCCCAGCCTGCCCGTCCCCTCGCTATTCCCTCTCTTTCTGTTTCCTTTTCTCTCTTCTCCTTTTCCCGGAATTTTCTCTCCCCGCACTGCCCTCCGCCCCCGCTTTGCCCGCTCCGCACACACGCCCCCGGAGCGCCAGGCAGGGGCAGTAGGGAGCCTGCGCTCGGCCCCCGCGCTGCCGCCGTCCCGCCCCGGCCCCCCCCCCCTCCCCCCCCCGCCGAGTAGCGCCGGGGACCCCCTCCCCCGCTCGGCCATTCCGGGGCGAATCCCCCGGCCTTCCCCGCCGTGATTTTTCTCCTGTTTTATTATTTTAATTTTACCTCTCGATTCTCTTCTCGGAGGGGTCGCTGCGCGGCCTCCCCTCCCACCCCGACTTTCAACCTCTTCGCTCCCTTCCCCACCCTCGCAGAGGCGAAGGGGGAGTCCCCCGCGCCCGAACAGCGGCCGAGGGTCTCCTCCCTCGCTCATCCCGCCCCGCATCGCCCGTGGGTCCGGGGGAGCTGAGACAGGCAGCCCCCTCCCTGCCACCATCCTCGGCCGCCCGGGAAGGGGGAAGGTAGGCAGAGAGGGCGGGAGGGGCCGGCTTCTTCCTCCTCCTCCTCCTGCCGCTGCTGTGGGATCGGCCCCTCTGCCTGCGCCGGAGCGGGGGGGGTAGCCTGCTACTGCGAACGAGAGAAAGAGGAAGGGGAAAGAAGAGAAAAAGGGGGGGCAGAAAGGGTGTTGAAACCCGCCCCCCACCTTCCCATTCCGCGATCGGTGCTGCCTCCATCAGGACAACAACCCCTCCTCCTTCCCTGCACAACAAGATGTGAAGCGGAGACTCCTGGGACTTATCCTCACCCTCCTCATCCTTACAGCTCCCCTTTCTGCAGCCATTAGCGACGGGCGAGGAAGAAGCGAGTGGAGCTGGGGACCCCGTGCACGCCGTGCCACTCCCCCCGCCGCCTCCCCCCCAGCCCTGTCGCTGGCGGTGGGTATTTTTTCGCAGGGTGGTGTTGGAGGGGGAAGGAGCCGCTGCTAGAGGACGGTGATCTTTTTTCTTTTTTCCTCCTCCTCTCCCCTCCTTCGCCCGCCTCCTTGTGGCGATGAGGAGGAGGAGGACGGCGCCGAGGAGGAAGAGGCTGATGGCGGCGGTGAGGAGGCAGCAGGAGGAGGAGACCCCCCGAAGGATGAAGATGATTATGGTGGCGGCGGCGAGGAAGCACCAGCGCAACAGCCGGGATTAATTTTACTAAAAAAAATTTAAATATTCACCAGCCTCCATTTTTTTTTTAATTTTTTTTTTTTTTTGGCGGGGGCTTTACCTGCTCTTCCCATCTTCGTTTAGCCCTTTCGCCTGGGGGAAGAGGCCTCACCCCCGCCCGCCCCAGCTCCCACCTCTCCCAGCTTCTCCGCTGCCGCCCTCCCAGAGCCCGAGGAGCAGAAAAAGGGGAACTTGGCCCCCCTTCACCAGATCTTCCTCCTTGCTTTCGGCCTTATTGTTGTTCTTCACCTGACTCGGGGCCCCAGAAGAACGTGAAGGTTTTGGGGTTCACCCCCCACCTTCTCTCTGCTCTGAGTGATTGTCTAAAAAATTAAAAATGGCCGAGAATGTGGTGGAGCCGGGCCCGCCTTCAGCCAAGCGGCCTAAACTCTCCTCACCGGCGCTCTCCGTGTCCGCCAGCGACGGCACAGGTCAGTCTCCGGGCCCCAGACCCTCCCCGCTTCTCAGTGCCGCAATTACTGCCCTTTTCTCCCCTCTTTTGCCTAAATCTCCTCCTCCCTTTTGCTGCTGTTAGCTCGAGCCTGCTCTTCTCCTTCCCGTCTGTTTCGCCTGTTCTCGCTTCGTTTGAAGCTATTTGCGTTAATGGCTTAGGGAGGGTTGTTCTGATGTTTTTGCCCTTCTGGTTTTTTGGAAGTGATTGAAAGCAAAGCTGTTCAGTTTATTGTGCTTTTGATCAGCTGCAGATAGGACTTAACAGTTCGTCATTTTCGTATCTTTCACAATAGTAGCGATTACGAGCTCCTTTCTAAGCATAATGCCAGTTGCAGAAATACGAAGTAGTGCTGAAGACGATGCTTTTGTACACTTTATTGTTGCATTACGTGTACAAGTTTCTTGGTTTTGTATTTTATTTTGCATATACGGGGTTCTTTTACAGCTTGTTTAGAAACGAGAGATCTATTTCTCTGCTATTTTTCTTTTTTCCTTCTTATGTGCAGTCTCCTTATGCGATTTACTTTTTACAATTCTCCGTTCTTCTTCCTGCAGAAGTGTATCAAAATACTGCTTTTCTGATTCAAATAGAACCATGGGCTCTAGGAAAAACAGCTAAAACCAAAATCCAGATGCTACGCTTGTGGCATAAGGTTTATTGAGACTCTTATATTCTTAGAGATTGAATTTTATTTCACCTTATTTGCATTAAGAATCAATATGGAGTGTAGTTTATCATGCATCTCCTGTTTCTTTGCTGCAAGACCAAAATGTCTGAAATTCCCCTGTAGACTTAAGAGCTGTGAAGAGAAAAGGGGCTTCTCTGCAGTCCTGCAAAGGTCTTTGGTGATGCTGGGAAGGCAAGCTAGAGCATGGAAATTTTAGGTGTCCCAATCCCTAGCAAATATGAACTGGTTGTACTGGGAGGGGGGAGGAAGTAACAAAGGGCTGTTCAGCCTTTTAATGCTTCTTGCGAAGCAAGTGAGTATTTGGTGTCATTTTGCTATGAGAATACTCTGTTATCTGTCCCAGAGTAGTTTCTTTGAACTCACATTAGATCCTATTAATCTATGGGCTATGGAGGAGGCCTCCTCCTGCCAGTCTGGTGAGTGGTGGCATTTCTAAAGGCACCAGTGCTCTTGTTCAATGCAGCTAACAACTGGCAAGAAAAGGGAAGAGTTGTTTTCTTCTTGTTGGTTTTTGGGGTCTTTGTTTTGTTTTGGTTATTTTTTTCTGAAAAGCTCTTTGGCAATTAACACCAGATTTTAATAACAGGTCTTTGAGCAGTGGATGTGATTCTACTTGGGATCATCTCCAAAATTTTGATTTTGCCTTTTCTATTCTCGGTGAATGACGTATTAGTTTTGAAAAGTGTGTGTGTGACTTTTAGTGCATATTAAATACAGCCAATATTGTGTTGTAAGTGGAGGACATGACTCTTCCTAATATCAACAGGTCTCTAGTAAGAGAGTAGAAGAGGGTTGGAGAAGCTACTCTTTGGCTAGAACGAGTTGTTGCCTGTTTTTTGTGCTAGATTTGGAAAACAGTGGTTAATTCAATAGTAACCGTTTTAAATTTGCCTTGATAGTGGTTATTTTGCTCTGTTTAGGTGAAATAAAAATATTTTGTGAGAAAAGTTCTGATACTTTAAAAATATGAAAGTTGAAGGCACGTTTTGATTCAAATGAACAAACATCTAAGTTCAGACATTTGTGATCAAATAAAGGTTGGCTAATTTGTGGATGTATTTCAGTTTAACAGGTGCAGACTCTCACAGAATACTTAGTCTTTAGTTGTTAACTTACTGGGCAGCTTTTTATAGTTAATAAATGGACTTTTTACAGTTTTGGTGAAACACTAGGGACTGGACAGTTTCAGTACTTTTCAGACAGTTTCAGTTTTTTCCAAAGTGATTGGGGCTGTCATCAACTGATAGCTATCCTGAAGTTTATAGTGGTGCAAGCACTTCATATGTGCTACATAAGACCTATCAAAGAGTTCTTAATCTTGTGACTTTTTTTTGAATTGCCAAGTAATTATGGGATAGTTTTCCTTTCTGTGTTTTTTAACATGACATATAATATCTATTTCTGTGAATAAAATCCAACCTATGAACCAACGAATGTATTTTGAGGGTTATAGTTTTTCATTTGCTGCTTGAGACTGCAGTTTTTGTCATACTTCTCTTGTGAGAAACTGCTTTGAAATTTACAAATTTTTAACCTATCTGCTGGTTAAATTTGCTTTGAAATAGTGCAAGCAGCTGTCATGAAGTAAATTCCGCTTATAGAATCTTGTATTGTCCCCACTCCTCGGTTAATTATAGGAAATAAGTAACATGGTACTTATGTACTTACTCAGGCACTCTTTTTAAAACTGTTAGATTCTCAGCACTATCAGAGAGAAGGAGAAAGGCAAGACACATGCACTGTTCATGAAACTTTTTGCAGCAGCTGTGCATAGTGCTGTTTTTGCTGTTAACTTTTTGATTAGTTTTTTAATCTGAAATATTTTAGTTTGTTAGATATGTAAAAATTATGACTAACTCATGTTACATTATTCCCAAACTTGCAGATGTTAAGTATATTTATATTGAAGACCAAGAGGAGTCTCTAACTCATGTTTTCACTGTAGACCTGGATGATACTCATATTCTGGGCCTGGAATGTACTAAACTCTAATGTTGGTGGCTTTCTTCTAAAAAGAAGTAAGCAGAGATTGTCCTAATATGCTTGATTTATTTGCAGCAGCCAAATATAGCTGCATTTCCCACTTTTGTTGCAGTGCTGCATCTTCTTCGGTCTTAAAAGTTATAGATGGTTCATGTGTTCCCTGCTCAGAATTTGCTTTACCATGGAACATACTGCATTAGTGTCCTTTTAAGTTGCTTTATTAATGCCAGTTCAACCTTAAGGGTGCAAACTGAAATGTTTGTAGCACATCATGTAATAGTAGTTTAGAAAGTCTTGGTTCTTGCAGCATCCTCTAATATGTTGAATTTTTGGATGGTCTCACAGAGACAGAACTGTGTGGGATTCCCTTGAACTACACAGGTTTTTCTACAATTTTTTCCCCCCTTTCTCTAGTCAAGTGTTAAATTTGTTGCAAAGAAGAATGGTAATGGTCTATGTATCTTGTGCGGGCCTTAAGTTTTCTGAAGGCCATTACAACTCTACAGTGGGGTCATCTTTTGGTGACAACAGTGACTTTGTTACACTTCAGTACCAGCAGGGTTACATTGACAGAAGATGACACTGACTACATCGCCAATGTAGCACCTTTGCTCATCTTTCTTAACTGGTAGCAACATTTTTGATATGTTGCACCTACTCTAGCAAGACTTTCTTTAACATTACCTTAGCAAACTGCTGCATATGAGTCCCCCCACTGTAACAGAATAACTGGAGTGCATCCTGTGGAATTCCCTCTTGGAGTAAAATGAGTGAAAGGTGTTCATAAAGATAGATTTTTAATTGGATGCTTTAAACCACTTGTTTTGGTATTTGGCGTTGGGGGGGTGGGGAATTGAGAGTGTCTTTTTATTTGTGGATCCCTCAACTTTACCTGCAGCAATGCAGGTGTGCTGAAATTGCTATGTACAGATTTCTGTGGTATATTCAGGGCAGGAGAGTTTTATTGTATTTTACGCGCCCCCCCCCCCCCCGGCTTAGAAACAAGCTGTTTTCTGTGAACTGGGAAAGCATTTTGGGCTCTGGGTTCAGAACTGCTGTGTTTCTTCATGGAATAAAAATGGAGTACACCCCAAGCTGCAATGTGTTTGTCTAGTATCACGTTTTTAGGCTGCTTGATCTGAAAAGAAGATTTTAAGTGCTTAGTGTTTCAGGCTTGCTGGAACACTGGAAGTCAGTTTTTTACAATTAGTCGGCATGTGTGTTATATCAAAGAACAGGGAGTATTTTGTGGTGTGTGCCTTAACATCCTTCAGTTTCCTATATCCAAAAGTCATCTTTTTCTGTGCAATAGCACATCTTCCATCTCCCTTCAAGTATCCATCTTTTGTAAAGTCTGGATGTTCCTTTTTTTCAAGAACTGTTTCTCACCTCTTAAATTTTGCTCTCAATCACATCAAAGGTCTAAGACCTGTAATGAAACTTCTCTTCTGGACTACTGCAGTTTTGACTGATACTCGTCCTTCATTCATTCCGAGTGGACCAGGATGTATCTTTTCTCAAAATGAGTTGTATTAATCTTACCCCACTGCTCTTTTCAGTTCTATTTTCTGAGAGCTGTGTGGTTTTTGCTAGTGTTTGTACATACTACATTTAAAATTAACAATTTCTCATCAATCTGTTTTCTAGCTAACACTAAAGATCAAATTATTAGCTACATTTTACCTTACAGCCATCAGTTAAATGTTTTCATTCCTCCTTGTTAAAAGCCATATTTCTTGCAGGTTTTGCCTTAAAATGTCATTTGATAGATGGATTATACTGTAAGTCAAGTATTGTAGTGGTAGATGCTTGTGTGGCAAAAATGAGTGTCTTTGCCGTGTACCTAAACAGGCTCTCAAAGTAACTGTATTAGGAATAAATATAATTTAAGAAAATTTAAGTCCTTGAGACTTCTTTAAAAAGTAAACCAATCATTGGTATAGTGCTTAGTGATTTTTTTTAAAGAAAAGCCTGTGTACTTTTGAACCTTGTAGGTTTCCAAACTGCTGTATCTATTCTTTGTGTCTTTCACCATGTAGACTCTGTCTTGGAGATGAGGTAGCTTTCTAACATGGCTCAGAAAAAGTACCCATTTTTAAAAAAAGAAATACTCACTCCAACACAAGGACCATACATACAATGGTGTAAAACTGTGTTGAGCACTTACAGATAAAAAGCCTTTGAGACTGGAAAACCAGTTTATAACTGCAATTTAAAACTAGATTCACAATATTGCAGGGAACAACCTTTGTTTGGGAAAAGACTTAGGAATTTAAATCCTACATTAAAAAAAATACTAAATTTTCCATCTTGTTCCTCACAGTCCTAGAGCAGGGCTTGTCTTGGTCACTTGTGCATTTGTAGAAAACCAGATTTTATCTGTGAAAGGTCTATAAGACTCTAGGTTTTAGTGTATGTATTTGGGGAGTGTGGGTCTAATGAGATACTGGGGCTAAATACTGAACTTCTGCTGTAGGAGTTCTGGTTTTTTGTATCTTTATAACTTGGAGCAATCCACTTTATTATTAACTTTCAATTTTGTGTGATTTAGTGTATATTTCCTGCATCTTCTCTGTAGGCTATTTGATCATCTCCAGTGTGTCACCTCAGTGTCTTGCTTAGCAGGAGCAGCCTTTCAGTGCTTTTTCCAGCTGTGTGAAGATACTACTTCACCCTTTCTCATCACTTGATTTTGTGCTCCTTCTGAGAGGGTTTGCCCAAAAATCACTTAGATTTATTATTTGACAAATGGAGTCATTTTGCTGTGTAGATTTCACTGACAACTAAACAATGCACACCTGTCTCCAAGGATTTTGTTTTTCTGTCTTTACTTAAACTGTAGCAGCAGGCTGAAGTAAAATACATCTGTCTGTGCATATGGTGGTGTGCCTGATAAAAAACTTCTGAGGCTGCCTTGAATTTGTAGAACTTTGGGTAGAGCTTCAGCTAGGGCAGAGATCCTCCCCCTGAACAGGATCTGACAACCTATCATTCTCTTCCTAAATTGCAACAAGTTTTCTTTAAATGGACTGGCATATGAATGTATTTAAAGTTCTCTTAAAAACTTGATGTGCAATATTCTCCTTTAAGCTCTTATTTCTTCCAAATCTTTTTGAAGAAAAGTAGCAGAAGGAGTGTTGAATTCTGATGGACTCAAACCACAGTAACTTGTTGCTCGCTTGATGCTGTTCTTGTAAACACACCTGACATCAAGCATGTCAAATTGGAGACCAGTCTAAGATTTTTTATTAAAAAGTGCAAGTTAGGTACAGAACCTTGAAAAACCGGTTATTTTCTATTAGTGATCATTATGAGATAGGGCAGATAAAGATTTAGCTCTTTCCCATTTGATGGTGTGAAACACCTCTGTACTGCATCTTTAGTTGTATTCCCTTAAGAGATCTAGGGATAGGAGTTTTGAATGGTCTCTGCTTGCAGAATCAGGATTTGCTATTTCCTTTTTTGTAGGACCTCCAAATACCACTGAATAGACAATTTCTCTTGTTTTAAGAGAGATTGTAACATATTCCTACTGTTTTAATGGGTGAAAAAACACAGATTTTCAGTTTTTTTTCCTTTTTGGAATCCTAATAAAAAGTAAAAGTCCAGCAAAATGCTGATATATGGCTTTCTCAGTACAAATTTTGCTGAAGCTAAACTGCCTTTTATATGTTACTGAGTGTAATTCCAGGAAATCTGGGGTATTACTGGTTTAAGATAATGAAGTCTGATCTGCTGACTTATGTTATTTTGTTTACTCGTTTTTTGGTTTTTTTTTTTTTTGTACATAAATTCAGCATTGCTTTTTGCCTTTACTTTGGAGTAATGTTGAATGAACTCAGAAAAGTGACTTGACTTTTTGGTAATTGTATATGCAGATTGCATCATTTCAAAGTCGTTGTTAACTTGACAATGAAATGAACTTTACTCTTTTCTTGAAACTGATTTGTAATTGCTTCTAAAATGAATCAGTGTGTTCTGTGCACATAAGGGTGTTCCCATCCTATCTCCATGTACCCAGTTTTTGTCCACCAGCTTCTCTAACTTTCTAGACCTGTGTCTCCAACTTTCTAGACCTGTGTGCATGCACAGAGAATAGTAATACTAATTTAGAGACTTTTGACTCAAGTTAAAGGTAATCCAATGAAATTTATGCAGATAGCAACATGTTCACAAGGAAATTATTAATGGTGTGACTTCAGCATTTTGGAATTAAAATGTCAAACCTTCATCTTACATGGTTTATCAGTGATGGCAACACTAGTGCCTTTGTATAACAGCATCAATAAACAGGTACATAAATAAAAATGTCTCTGAAATTCCTCCTTAAGTAATATTAAATCTTTAAAATACCCTGTTCCTGAATTTTGACCCCAGCCTTTTCCATATGATTACACCACTTCTGTTTCCCTAGAACAGTTACAATTCTATATTTCAGACTCATAACCATTGCATTTTCATTATGGTTTTCTGTGGTTAATTCCTACTATCATCTGTATCTCTAAATACTGTTTTTTTGAAGAACTTTGAATATGAAACAGAAAAGTTTGTTAGAAATACAATTTTCTTCTGAAGCTACAAAAACCATGCATCAATGAGGGTCTACTAAAATAGGCATTTCAGTTGATATTAGTTTGGGAAAAGTATGACTTAAACTTGCAGGTTACTGAGACTTCCCAAAACTGAGACTATTTTCCTTAAGCAAAAGTTGATGTTTGACATCATTGTTTGAATAGGGATTGGGATAGCTTAAAAAATGGAGAGAGTGAGGTCCTAATTTTCTGGACTTCAGTAGGTGTTGAATGATATGCTGTTGGTGCTTTAAAATGATTTTTTTGTTGTTGTTCACACTTGTAAAATACTTACACTTACGCCTGGTTGTTACAACAAATACTGGAATCATGTACATTCTGCATGGTGAATTGGACTTTTATCAATAAATGTTTGATTGTTTTTAAAAATATTTGTGCCAGAAATTGTGTGCTACCATAGTGTGCTAACATGTTTTGAACCTTCATGTTTGTTGTCTTCCAGTTGTTTTAAATAAGGTTTTTTAATATGCTTTCTGTTTGTATCGTTTACAGTCTTATCTCAAATGACGATGTTTCTTGATGTAGTGAAGAAATTCAGGTCTTTTCTGGATTGGCAGGGAAGGAAGGTGGCAGTGCTTTCCCAGTTTCTTACAGGCAACAGAATTAATATTGAAGTCTGATGCTTAAGGCTGTTACTCAAATAGCAAAATACAGAGCACAAATTCTCAGTTGCCGCTGAGCAAGCGATCACCCTCCATTAGGGTTATACAGGGAGGGCTGTCTGAGGATTTTGGAAGCAGTAGCTGCAATGATGACTCTAGACCTTGGTATCTTAGGCTGATGTGGATGTTTTGCCCCTTCATTTTAAATGCATTTAGTAGATGAATTTAAAATTAATTCTGCGTTTTAAGTTAGGTCATTTTGGCAGAGCTCGTCTACGAAGCAGTTGTGGCTTTGTAGAGTATCTACAAGAAAAGCCCTATCTTTTCATGGATTTGATGCTCTGATCTCCAAAGTGTGGTATAGCTAAGTTCCTACCAGGTTGGTGTGTGGCTTTTCCTTAGGCATGTGGGTTTTTGACTGGGTTTTTTTGTTGGGTTTTTTTCTTCTTCCCGGATAAAACTGCCTGGACTTGTCTAGCTTAATTTTCTGTCACTGTAGAGGCCTTGGAATTGATGACTTTATTAGCACTTTGTTTCAAGTCTGTTCTTCACCTTTGCTTCTGCATTTTCATAGATATTTGAGGATATCCTATGAGATTGTGTCTCCTTTTCTTGTCCTGCCTTTTTTGTCTTTATGTTTTGAGTTCTGGCTTTTTTTTCTTTTTTTTTCTTTTTTTTTCTTTTTTTGAGGGCATTTCAGACAGTGTGTTTTAGGGCCTGTAATGCTGGCGCTTGACCACAAGCCCGAATGGCTGATTTCTCTGGAGTACTGGTGGGATCTTCTGGGCACTTTCTCTGTTACATGTAGGCCCTGTTCAATTATGGGTAGCTTTTATATCCCCATGGAGGGAAGATAGTGACCTCAGCCCCTTATTGTTATTCTTTGTCTGAAAGCATGGCAAAAGTTTTGTGTTTTCCACGTGGTCCAACATCATCTGAGGTTCCTGTCATCCCTGTCCCATACATGCTTTGTATTCAGTGTCCTATATTAAGCCTTGTCTGCTTTCCTATATTAAGCCTTTTCTGCTTGTCTCGTTTTGAAACCAATGACTGTGATATCAGTTGATACACTAAGAGGTTGCTGGGCTTCAGAAAGATTTGTGTAAAAAGGTGACTGTTCAGCAGGTTTCAAAGATGGCGTGTCTCTGGAATATGATATAGGGGAAACAGGGACAGGAACTGTTGAGTTTCTTACCTCTTTGCTGGTCTGACAGGTAGGTTCAGGAGTCAGTAGCTGTCTGACCTATTTGCCATGCAGGGTTCTTGAGGCATTGCTGATCACACATGATGCTTTTCCTTCAGCTTGTACCAATTCTTCTCAAGACTGAATGCTCAAATGTCTTGAATCTGAGGGTTCATTCCTGTGAGAATAAAGTATTGCCATTTTGTAGCACATGGAGATGTTTCTAGAAAACCAGTATCCTTCACGGCAGCCTATTTGCTAGGACCAGATAGTTTCCATATAGACAGAAATTCCTGCTTCATTCTGAAAGGTGGGTAAAGGTGTGTTGTCTTAATCCAGAAATGAGAAAATAATGGGATCCTGAATGTAGGCTAGAAAGCATGTAAAAGAAACTTGTATGTCCCACCTGAACACATGCTGATTTCCTTGCTAACTAGTTAGTATTGATATATTTTCACTGCTTTATAAACACTGTCATAAATTGCTACCTTGCCTCCTTTGAGAGCTGTTGCATCACTGGTGCTACCAGGTGCTCTTGCAGTAAAACTAACTTGAAATAAATATTTTGTAGCTAATTTGAAAATTGATCACTTGATAAGACATTGGAGTCTTATTGACTTAAGGATTTTGATTGCACACTCTGCATATGTATTGGTTTAAAGTCCATTTTGGTGCCAGGTGGCTTTTCGACCCAGGCTGGCAGTTTCCTTGCCTGTTGCAGATTAGACATTGTCAAAGGCAGACTTTTAGAAGTAGAATCCAAAATCAAGAATTCAGTCCGTAGTATGCAGTGCAGGTTAGTACACTGATTTTTGAAGTTGCCTTCTCACAGTTTAGGGCACAGTTCATATGACTTAATCCAGTTTAACTGAACTGCCACTGGTAGAGATGGACCTACTGTCTTTTCTGATTTTCTCACTACAGATCTAATGTAGCCAGGGTAAGTTGTTGGGATATTTTGTTTTCTTTCTAAAGACTTACGAAGTGTTCAGTAGTGGTGCAGTTCTTAAAAGAAAATTGTCATATGCTTTTGCATGTTGAGATGATCACAGATTAAGACTTTCAGATCTACTAGTTAGATGTTGTTTTGAGGTTTTCTTTTCTTTGCCTCTTGGGTGGCAGCAGCAATCTATTCTAGATGTTCTTGTTACCTGTAGAAAGAAATACACCATAAACAGCATAATGGGGAATCACTCTGTGCTGCTCTACTGAGATCAGGATTCAGGTCCACCACTGCCACTACCTGCCAGTGTATTACTGGATGGTTTTGGGCTTTAGGCCAGATACTGTCAGTTCTGTTACATCCCAATTTTTCTGTGTTAGGATCTCTAGAGATGATGAATGAGGTGGACAAACCTTTGCAGGACCAGTCTTCCTCCTCTGCCTTCCCACAAGCTTGATTTTGTTAGTGAGAAATCTTTGTGCATATCCTTAATGAAGCAGATTGCGAGAGTAGCAGTGAGCTCAGTGTACTGGAAAGTCAATCAGCTCTCTGGATACTTCTCACTGTTGTCTTAAGCTGTAGCTTTGTCTCTTATGTGAGTTTATATGATCTTGTTTCACATGGTTTGTGAGCTGCCTGGCCCAGCCTTGACAGTTTTTGCCTTGTTCACAGGTAGAAGTCTCTACAGTGGCCTTTAGGGCACCAGTTCTATGTAGAAGACTGAAATGGATTGGAACTGTTATATATACTCAAGGTTCTGTTCATCTTTATGGTTATTTGAAGTTTTGTTTCAGTCCTGTATCTGAAGATTTCTGCCTCCCAGCAGTTGACTAAAAATGTAATTTTCATAGCTGACCAGACAATTGCAAGTTTTTTTTTCCTATATCTACTGACTAAAGAAGACTTTGAAGGTTTATTTTTGGAAGAGACTTCTAAAAAGAGCAAACTCATACCAGAATATTGCATTCTTGGTAGTTTCTACTTACAATTCTGGTAAATAGTTGACAGTATTCTTTTACAATGAATTGTCTCTAGTATGTACTCTAGGATTAAAAATCCTAGCAAGCTAGTTTTATGTAAAAGTTTTATATTGAATGTCTCAGATCTTTTGATGTAAAGAACAAATACAATTAGGATTATTTCGCAACCATTCGGGTTGGGGGTGAGTTTTGTTAATGTAGCTGGTGCTGTGATGTGTTTTAAGGTATTAATAAAAAGAGTCAATGTCATAGTTTTTATGACATGTTTCTTCCTGTTCATTGATGTCACAGAATGACCAGGCCAAGGAGCTCAGATGGCTTGTACCTGGATGCTCCAGTTAGTAATGGGTAGTAAACTTTAAAGCTGGAGTTATCTCCTCATTTATGGGGAGGAGAATTTAAGGAAGTGAGGTCTTCAGAGACGCAGATTAATATTTTCTTATGAATCAAGATGACCAAGTCTTTGTCTCTCAAAACAAGAATTGCCCTGCCCCTTTGTGATGTTACATCTGAAATCATCTATATGGGTCTTCCTGTGAAAATACTATGTGGTAGTTTGAAAAACAAATTAGTTTTTCATATTCAAACATTAACCAGTCACCATTTGGTTTTGTGAAGGGCTTTATATGCAATTTGTCTGAACACAAGAAAGGTGAAGCAAGGATTTTTGGTGTGGGACTTGCCCTGTACTGGGAGTTGTGCTTATTCAAGAGCAGAAATTCTTTGCCCAACTAGAAACAGTCAAAACCATGGTCTTTGGACTGTGTGGCTGCTGGTGGGAGATGTCTGGTGGCTGCCATGATGGTTATGTTGTAGGTACAGGCTTTGTGCTGGGTCATGTTTTTCCAGTCACTTAATTTTGTTTTCAGTTTTGTTTGTTCATCACTGAGGACAACAGACGAACTTGTGAGTTCCTGATTGTATCTCTTACTCCTTCCTCACTCATGGGCTCTTTATCAGGGTATTAGCATTCAGGATGTAATGTTTCAACAGTTGCCTGTTGTCCTAACAGGCTTCTTAAGGTGCCAGTGGAAGCTGATTTAAGCTGTCATCAATTTTTTTATTGCCTTTTCCATTTCCTTGATCTCTGATTTTAGGGTCTCTTCCACTAATTCTTCCCATGTTCATTGAAATGTAATTCTTAAACTAAAAACTGAACATTGTAAGTTGGTTTTGGTTTCAGTTTTTTGTTTCGGGTTTTTTGTGGGGGTAGGGGAGTATGTTGTATGTTTATAGATCAATCTAAACATTAGATTGATCTAAAAGCACACAACCTTAAGTTCATAATTTTAGACAATAGGGAACTTGGACAAAGATTTATTCTTCTGATTGTTCCTTCACTTCAGAATCCTCAGAAATACCAGTCATGCAAATAAATGATCAGTCCTTAGTGTGTCTTGCAAGGTGTAACTTCTAGCACAAGATATATGATAATGAAGAATGGGCTATTTCATTGTAATAGTTTAAAAGCTCTTTAATGGAAATTTTCTGTCTCTGGTGGTTTGTAGTAATGTAGAGTGTGTAAAAGAAGTGTTAAAATCCCTGTTGTGGTGTACCTGCATTCTTGCCAATCTCACACCATATTTTCAGAATTCTGAAGTTATAATCTTATCTGTGACAACACTTGTGAAGCTGTAGAAACTCTGTTAGTCCAGGTGTTTGGCAACTTGGCTATAGTATCATGTGGAACATTTTAAACAGATCCATAATGCTGACGGATATTTCTTGACTTACATGCTGTTCAGCTGTAGTCTTTTCCCACTAATATTTGGACTATTTGCATCTTGAGCTCCATCTTTTTTGGTCACTGCAGCCAAGGCTGCATTTGAGCTTTGCATTCCTCACCTGACACTCCTTGTTGGTGAGAACAACACACCAGTTCCTCTATCACTCGGAGAGGGACGTTGTCATTAATGCATGTCAGAAACCATAAGCTTTCCAAGTTATTTTTAGTTTAACTACCATGGATTAAATAGACCAAGGTACATATACTACTGCAGACATAAGAACTTGTTCTCTTGAGCAGATCGGTGTTGGGTACTATGTAATGTTCTTGTATCTATATATTCTAAGTAGCAATCATTTGCCACTTAGTTACCTTGGGGATTGCATGGGCTCTTGAGGTGGGAATTTGTTTTTTCTTCCTAGTGTTTTTCACAGCTTTGTGGCAAGGACCCTCCAGGGTTACTTTGTTTTCTGACAGTATTTGTTGTGGGAAGATACTGGCTGTTCAGTGATGTTCAATGAAATTTGGCAATTCAGTGCTGGTAATGACTGCATGTGAAAGAGTATAAAAACCAACAGCTACCCAAAAAAGAAACCAAAACAACCAACCAAATCAAATGCCAGAAAACCCAATTCAACATAAAACCTTATAGCCAAACCTCTATTTATTATTTAATAAGAAGTAAACATTTTTAAAGTTATATTGCTGTATTAATTATTGCTGTTCCAAAAGTGAAAAGTTTAGAGAAAAATTTAAAGACAGTGTTTTCCCATCAACCTGCTAATTCTTTTTTATAATTGCTCTTGAATTCCATTGGCTACCTGGGAGATCTCAGTATGTATTTTCTCCTCTCCTGTCAAAATTCTCAAGTTGAGCAATCATAGGCTGAGACATCCGGTGATCTTTCAACACAAAATGTAGAAAGCTGAAGTAGAATGATTTTCTCTAGTTTAGACCCCGCAAAATTTAGAATTGCTTTTATCCTGACAAATTAGATAGCTTTCAGTAACAACCGATAAGGGAATTTTGCTCAAATACAAAAAGTCAAGTTTTGCTGGAAATTAAAAAGTAGAAACTTCAAGATGCTATTAATTGCTCTGACCTCATACACAGTCTGTTTTGTTTTTCAGATTTTGGATCACTCTTTGATCTGGAACATGACTTGCCAGATGAACTGATCAGCTCCACAGAACTTGGACTCACCAATGGTGGTGACATTAATCAGCTGCAGACCAGCCTTGGCCTGGCACAAGATGCTGCCTCTAAACACAAGCAGCTGTCTGAACTTCTACGGGCTGGTAGCTCCCCAAATCTCAATATGGGGGTTGGTGGCCCTGGCCAAGGCATGGCCGGTCAAACCCAACAAAACAGTCCTGGAATGGGAATGTTAAATAGCATGGTGAAAAGCCCCATGGCACAGGCTGGGTTGACTTCTCCCAATATGGCGATGGGTGCAAGTGGGCCAAACCAGGGTCCTTCTGCTCAATCCACAGCAGCAATGATGCCAACAGTGAACAGCCCAGTTAACCAGCCTGGCATGGGAATGAACACAGGGATGAATGCTGGCATGAATCCTGGGATGTTGGCAGCAGGCAACGGACAGGGGATGATGCAGGGGCAAGTCATGAACGGTTCCATTGGAGCAGGCAGAGGGCGACCCAATATGCCCTACCCAAACCCAGGAATGGGCACTGGGAACTTGTTGGCTGAGACACTGCAACAAGGCACTCCACAGATGGGAGGGCAGGCTGGACTAAGAGGGCCACAGCCTGGAGCCATGAACAAGGTAGGGCTAAACTTCACTACTTCTCCTCATTGTTGACTTTATTTTGTAAAATTAATCCTCTGCACTGTGGATTCTATGGATTTTTTCTTTAAGAATCCTGTGTGATGGATTAAATAGTTTATATGCTGCTAAAGTGGAATTTGTGATGGTCATAGGAAGCAAAAATTGAATCTTGAACAACAAGCAAGACTATGACTAGATTAAAAAGCCTATTTTGGAAATCTTGTGACAGTACAGATTATCCATTACATTGAAAAGTAACTTGATTGTATTTTATTCTATTTTATACTTTCTCTGCAACTGTATTTTTCCTTCTAATGTGATGCTGGTATTGTGAGTGTGATGGGAATCCATCAGGACCTTTTAGGTGCTTTTTTCTGTATGACAGTTAATGCAAATATTTGTTGTCTGAGATCAGGTGAGTGTTTGTGCTGTAGCAGATGCTGAGAGCTGCTCTACTCACTGTGTGTGCTGGGTATTCGAGTTAATGGTGGAGAATGAATGCTTGTGTAGATGTCTGAAGTCAGTGTTGGGTTCTTAAGACTGTTAATCTGACTCTGTTCCAGTTTTAGAATTTGCAGTGTCTTTGTCTATTGGAGAGTAAACCAGAAAGCTTAAAAACCCATATTTTTAATACTGAGTGGGAAATAAATGTGCTTTTGTAATCCAGGAGGTTGGAAGAAAGTTGTCATAAGTCACTGAAAAGATGAGAGATGACCTACTGGTTTAACTGAGGATAAGAGGACGTCTTTAATTTAATTTTTGTCATGCACACTTAGCCAGCTTAGAGTAGGAGCCACTTGAGTATTATCCTTTTTTTTATTGTTTTGATCAAAAGCCTAGAAAATACTTCAGTGTTTTAGTTCATTTTAAGTGAGTATTTTGTGTTTCTTGGCTGCTGCTGAGGGGAGAGTTTTTTTTAAGGTCCTTTGCAATACCTAAATCGATCTCTGAATGGCTAAAGTCAGTCCACTTGGAGGACTTTGAATGATAAGTAACAGTCTATAAATGTCATTGTACCATAGTTAAAAATTATGCTGTGTATTAATGGTTTTGTCATGCTTTAATATATGAAGTGAAATTACTTTTGTGTCTTGTGAACATTAATTATGAAATTTTTGGTCTTTGTTGTTTGCTTAAGCTCAGTGGGCTAACTTTTGGGGGTATGGGTGTGTGTATATATATATATATATATACACATTTGTTAAGTAATGAGTTGAATCTCTCGTCTGGTCATTTCAGATATTTTTTCCTGATAGGAAAATTGATGCAAAGCTTGATTACAGTAGAAAATTTATATGCAGCTTACAGTGGTAAGAAATATGTAGCTGCTTGAAGTATTCTTGCATTGGAGTTATATAACACCTCATTAATTATTCCTTGGCTGTAAAAAAAAAAAAAAAAATCCTCAGAAAGCTGTCTTCAGAGGTCAAAAATTGATGTATTGAGTGTTTGGATGGAATGCAACTTCACCCTTACTTATCAGAGCTAAAGTAGAGTTATGCACTATAATAAACTCATTTATCTGAAAGTAAAGAAAGGAACATAAAATCAAGCTTTTGACAGATTTAGTCTAAAATTAAATTGTCTCGTTTCCTTACTTAAATTCCAAAAGTTCTGTATGTGTAAATTAAGAACACTTTATGCTTTTGAGAATATTCCGACCAAATACACAATAACTTCTGGTTTTTAGTTCATAGTCCCAGACTGGTTAAAAATACTTAGGGTTCTATAACTGCTGATAAAACAGTCTTGAGGCTTTTTGTGTTAAGTATAATGGGTATAGTCCTCATAAAGGCGTTGAAACTGTCAAATGAGAGAGAACAGTCTGAAATGGAGGCTGAAATTCCGGAATGTCTTCAATTGGTTTGGTTGTTGGCAGGGAGCCTGTGTTTCACTTCGTACTGTAGAGTTAGCTAAGCCTGACAACAGTAATGTCTGACCATTTTATCTCCCCACCCATCTGCTTTTGGGTTATCCCACCTACAAATCTTCAAAAAGTAGATGAAAACAGAGGACCTTAAGCAGTTGTTTTTAAAAGCCAGTTTATCTAATTGGTAAATTTAGTAGCGTGTTGCTGTTAAAGTGGGAGTTGGTGTAATAACTTCTGTAGGTTTCCTTCATTGCTACAAAAAATGTGTGTTATCCAGAAGCTCTCCTTCAGTAGGAAGAAAAAAAAAATCAGATGAGATGCTTTGGTTATGGTTGTTCAACTTCATCATGGTAGCTTGCCAAAGGCAGCCCCTTTAGGTGATGGGAGGGTTGCTTTAGGGAGTTCTCTCTCAGTGAAATGGACGTGTTTCATGCAATGGTTTATATGGAATAGCTTAGGTTTCCTGTGATGTTGAGTAACTAGAAGGGAGGATGTTATGCTCTTCTAACAGCAAAGATGAACTCCAAGAGGCTAGTCAATTTGTAAAGTGAAATTGGTTATGTTTCTGCTTTGTTTTATTATCCTGTGGAGTTACTGAAGTTTTCTTCGTCTCTTCCCAAAACATTGTCTAGCAATAGAGTGGAACACTTGCTTTGCTCATTATCTATGTACTTCCGACCTTCTCTAGTTGGGCATGTTACTTTCAGGACCTGAAAACCCAAATGTCTCTGTA
This sequence comes from Fringilla coelebs, assembly GCF_963513975.1. Classification (NCBI taxonomy): domain Eukaryota; kingdom Metazoa; phylum Chordata; class Aves; order Passeriformes; family Fringillidae; genus Fringilla; species Fringilla coelebs. Next base: position 48,828,270 of record NC_140033.1, on the reverse strand, counting down.
AATTATTTCTGTTCATAAACTTGTTCTGTCACAATCTGATGCTTCCATCCTGTAGTTTTCTGTCCTGATGTTAGCAGTCACCGACTTAGGAAGAAGCAGTTCTGTCTGGATGCTGTCTGTGTGCCAGTTGCATGACAGGCTTTGTGGAGAAACTAAACCTGACTGAAATTGAAACTCAGGTGGTTATTAAAAAAAGAATTAATTTGAATTGTTTTTCAGGTCCAGTTTATATTCATAATTTGGAAAGCTAGTATCCCTATATTAGCGAGGGGATTTTTTTAAAGGAGTTGATCTTGCCTGTCAGAGGAGGGTGTGAGTCCTACTTTGGTGACAGTACAGACATAAAAACACCTGTGAAAGTCTGCCCTGAAAGGAAGTGTTAGAAGTTTGGAGGGAAAGGAATTGTAAGAAGTTTTGTATTCTTGAATAGTTTTTTGTTTTCTATGTGCTTGGTTTTGTGCAAGTTAAGAGGATAACAGACATGCCTTTTACTCTTAAAATAGTGTTTTGGAAATTGTTTGTAATGCTTGGGTTCTGTCATCATTGAAGTATTTTTCATGTGTTTTATTTCACTGGATAGTGTTACAGCTTTGATTTAAATGTAAACAGGTAACTTATTACAAAGCTTGAATTGCTAAAAGCTGATTCATGTTTCTGGTTTTGAAACATTCTTCATTTGGAATTTTATCTAGTTAAAACCTTTGCTTTGTTCTTCCACTGACTTCTGTTGAGAGTGCCCCGTCAGGGTCTTACCTGTCCAGCCTCGTATGAGAGAAAGAGGGTATTTTGTGAGTAAGTTACTCTAGGCATTTCTGTCACAGCAGTGCTCTATCACAGAGTGATAGATCTGACCTTCAGGTCACTTACATTTCCTGTCTGATTCAAGAAATGTTGCCTTATTCCACTAATGAAGTGGATGTGTAGGCAGTTCAGATTAGTAAGGGCATTACTACTACCTCTGCTATGTGAGCATTTCACTTGAAACATTTAGTTCCAGTAGTAATTCTTTGTGACTTGGTTTACTCTTTCAGTAAGTGCAAAGCTCTCTGCTGTTATTGGCTTTATCAGTTTAACTTCTGTGAAGAAGATTCAATGGCAATATTTTACAAAGACAAACATAATTTGTCAGAATCCCCTTAACTTCCTCTAAGTAGAACAATAAGAAATTTCATACCAATAAATTTCTGTTCAAAGTTGAAGAGATTGAAGATGTCACCCTCAAATGGTGAAATTAGATTTAAAAAAATAAAAGCATCATATATTTCTTAGTGTTAGCACATTCAGTCTCTAATTTTAGATAGGTGGTCAGTGTTCTTGGTTGCCTTTCTGTTTTTCAGTAGCTATTTGATTCACCAGGTAATTGTATCTATACGGTTCAGTCTCTGACTAAGCATACCATATGATCAAGTACATTAATCCATTCAAAGGGTAGTGGGAGTTCCAGTCCTTGCCTTTCTCTTCTTTGGTAAACTAAGGTGAAAGAAAAAGAATAATTGCTCTCTTTATACCAGACAAGGAGAAGAAAGTTTATGAGGGAAAAATGAAGCAGTGAGTCTAAGTTTCTGGAGTGGCATGGGGAGTTTCTTGCAGAAATAGCAGCAACATAATGCTGGCATCTTGAAATAGGCATCTTAAAATACTATGCAGTTAAGTGCAAAGAAAAATAATCAATAGCAGTCCTTGGAAAGAATGCAGCAGACACCATTGGCAAAATGTAGTTTGCTTGAGTTCAGTAATGCTCTACCAGTCAGTAGAATGGCACTAGGAAGTGTTGTACAGTAAATTCTTGTTTTTTAAAGACCTAGCTGGAATTCACTTAAACTAAATTTCCTGTTTGGGGACAGTTAATTAACTTTCACTTGTGAACTTGTGGGTATGGAAAGATACTAGATATCATCAGTATAGCCTTAGACTAGACCATGCACTGCAGTTTCCCTGGTAGAGATATACATAGTTGATACGGTGAACTCTGCATTCTTTGAAAGATTGTTATTAAAAGTTAATTCTGTTTGTTTACTTCTCCATGCTTATAGTTATCTTTGCAAATCTAAAAGCGGGTCACAGTTCAATACTAATGCCGATATCTAGCTGTCTTTCAAATGTTGGAATGTCAGTGATGCAGTTGTTTTTACAGAGAAACAGTAGAATATTTGCAATGTCCGTGTCCATACTTATATGGCTATTTCTATAGCAGGTATTTAATTTTCAATTTGTGTTCTATGCTATTAACAGTAAAACTAGAAGCAGAGTTAGTCACTTGACCTTCTTCTGAACTGAAGATGCATGTGTTTCATGGCATTAGAATAAAACCTTGGAGAATTTCCTCTGCTTTTGTAGTTACTCCTCTTAGATGGGGGGAGTACTTGAACAGCGCTGTCTGATGCTACTTGTAAACTAGAATGTTTCCTGAAGTCGTGTCATCCATGGTGAGAGATAGACACCTTTCACCATTCTGGCATTGACAGCCCCTGCTTCCCCTGGATGCAGAAAAGTCAAGTTGTTTTCTGTTGTGTATGTAAAAGGTAGAATTATTTGAGATTACCTTTGCTTTCTGTTGTTATGTTATGATCTTCTTGTTTTCTTCTTCTTTACTGTGAATTGGACTTCTGTCTGTTCTTCCTTGTGTGCAAGTTCTTGCATATGTGATGAAATTCAGTGGAAGCTGTCAGGTGAGGAGAGGAAGAAAAACTTTGGATGAATATGAAGAGAAGTAGGAAAGGCAGTGAAAGAAAGTGATGGCCAAGAAGAGTAAGTAGAGGTTGTACTTGCTGACTTGTAGCTATGACTAAGCCACGTATGTTTTTGCATTGTATTGCAGAGAAGCCCTGTGCTTCTCTTATGCAGTGGTACCAGCACCACCTTTCTTCTTTTCTTTGGCTGGTTCTTCTGCACTTGTTTATCTATACCCCTCCCAAGGAACATTAATGTGCTGATGAACTGTGTGTCAGTCTTTCTGCTTGTTGCCTTATGATACAATTATACAGGATTTTGATCTTCATTCTGTAGTCATGAGGCCATACATTTCTTCCTGTTAAATGTTTTCTTCTATTCATGTTTCTCAACATGTCACTGCAGATAAGCTGAGCATGCTCCTTCTTCTTGTGCAGGATCACAAGGCCACCTTGTGCCAGGAGGAGAATCTCCCAAATTATGTTTCTCTTGACTTAGTCTAGGGGTTGCATGCAGGTGGTTGGTGTCAGGTTAGTCTGTGATAGCAGAACTGGGGGCTTTGCTGTGAGGTTCAGCTGAAGATCTGGCAGGTGTCAGTCTCACCTGGATCAAGTAATGGCTGCTGATTTGTTCAGGGAGACCTTGAAGAATTTGTTTTAGTGTCTTAGGTGTCACTTGAGTGTCTGGCTTTGAGTCAGATTGGTGTGCTTGCCTGTCAACCTGGCCTGGGTTCTCAGGTCTTTGCCTCTCCTGTAACCTGAAATGGGAAAGTATTACCCCTGTAAGGAGCAGCTAGGCTGAGTTGGGCATGTGGTGTTCAGCTGCCAGGTCCCTTGGCAGAGTGGGGTGGAGGGGGAGGGGAGCCCTGTGTTTCTGCCATGGAGAGAGCTTTGTTGGAGGGGGCTGGTCTTGCACCCCAAACAGTGCCAGTGGCTGATGCTTGAGAAAGCATCGGGGATCCTTGTGCTGAGCCAACTTGATGAGTAATTTTAAAAAGTCAGAAGCTTCACATAAAGTTTGTGTTCAGCTTTGTTGCAAATATAAATGTTGACTGGTTTGGTGAAACCTCATTTATGAGTTTCATTAGAAAGTTGTTTTGAGTGACATAGCAAAAGTGTCCTTTTTAAGTCTAGGTTTGAGTATCTTACCCTGTAGTCAGGACAGAGCTGGCTCACAAGTCCACAGTTATTCTGAACCCTTTGATATAAGTGTGTGAAGTCTCCAATTGTTTGAGTTGAGTGTCTTGATTTCTCCCTGTGGCACCAGGTTGTCAAAATGTGCCTTCAGCCTTTAATTCTGAATGTTTGGTTTGTTTTCTGTTTTTTAAGACTGATAGCACCATAAGTTACAGAAGGCAAATGGGGCTGGTGATAGTAATAGCCAGCTTGTCTATGCTTTGGTGTACTCTCAGATGTCAACTAACTTTGGGAGCTGTGATAGTTAATGAACTTGAAAGCTTTGCTCAGAAATGTATGGTTTTGGGGGTGTCCTTGCTTTCAAAAGTCTCTGGAGTTTTGAGATTCCCTCAGAGGGATAAGGCTATCTTATAGGAAAACATAGCTTGTTTTCTTAAGGGACTAATTCTCACTGTCAGGCCTTCACTAAGCCTTGAAAAACCTGCTCGTCAATTTGAGGCAGCAGTGATGATGGGGAATATTTCTGAAAGTGCGTTTGCAGACTTCTTATGCTTCTCCCTTTGCCTTCAGCTTAACTTGCACATAAGATTTTACTAGTCTGAAGGAGGGGAAGGAAGGCTTTGGGTCTTAACTGTTCTGTTTTTGGCAGCAACTTCTTCATTGGTCACCATAGGTGTATTCATTGTGGTTGAGACATGGCAGTGGGAAGGAAGGCTTTTAGTTCTGCTTGATCATGACACAGTTTGTTTTTCTGCCATGTGTAGAGATTATTTTCATTGCTCTCTAATGAATTACTGCTGTGTGATTATGGTTATTGCTTATGTGTGGAGGAGGGGGGCTGTCCTCAAGTGAATTCACTTGTGCATATCGGATGTCTGAAGTGGCAGGTTCTTTAGAGAATTTTGTATTCCTTTCCCTCTAGCTTGAGTTTGATCCTGCCTTATTTTGTAAATGCAAACTGAAGGTTATTATAATGGATTGAAGGTTGTTATAGCCTGAAAAAGAGAAGTGTGACTAATTGCAGGTAATCTCAGAGCATGTTGGTTACCTCTAGTGCGGGTTGAAGAAGCTTGGTGAGCAGAAACAAGGTGTTCCTGCTAGGGGGAGGATGCTTTGAGAATAAATGTAGAAGTTATTAGAACAGGCCTACCATGGAGTTATGTTCTTCTTTAAATGCAGGAAAATGCTTTGAATCAATGAGCATCAAGGAGACTGGACATTAGTCAAATGCTACTGTGACTTGAAGCAACAGCTCTTCAAAGTATTTTTGTGCCATTGTTTTTGAGTTATGGCTCCTTGAAGATCCTGCCTGAGTAATAGTGAGAACTTGGTAATCCTAAGAAAAATCTCCAGTTTTTCTGGTCCTCTATGTCTAATTCTTCTGGTCCTAGAAGGCCAAATTTCCCATGGAAAATAAACGGGAATACAAGGAATGGAAAAAAATGTCAGAGGACAAACAACTTTATTGGCAAGATTGCTTCTTGTTCTTTAGGTTCTGGGTGTTCCAAGACAGCAAATGATATATTCTGGTATGCTAGAACTGTTGAATATGCATATGGCTTGTATGAAACATGAATGTATTTCCCCTGTGGATGAATGGTTCAGTAGATTTGTTTTGTTTGCAGAATTGCTACCTGTCCTCTCTTTTGACCTCTAGTACTGCAAATGAATTGGTGTGACTGTGAGGTGTTACCAATGATTGTGGTGTATTCTTAAATTGAAAATGTTTGTGTACTGATAATGCAGACGTGCATTGTTATGCCTGTCTGGAGACAAGCAGTGGGAGTGCTAGCAGTTGGATAGGGTGATTTTGGGATAAATCATGCTGATATGAATGAAGATGGAATTTGTCTCCATTTGGAGTCTGCACAAGTGCAGGGAGGAGAACTCAAGTCTGGAAGAATTATGTAGTCCATGGTACAAATTTGTGAAATTTGTAGAATTCACAAAGGTGAAATGAGAAATCTTTTGAAATTGAAATTGAAAATATTTTGTAAAGAAATAATTAGGGCACTTCCATCCAGTCAGATCTCAAAGGTTGTGAAGTTGGCTTTGTTGTGTTTACAGGAACTGTCTAGTTGAAAAGGTAATGTTGCGTGATGGGTATATCTGTGAACATGAAGGAGCAGGGTTGCATTGCAGCCAGCTCATGGCTGTGATCGCTCTTGCTTCTCTGAAGTATAAATTTGCCTTATACATTGAGAACTTCAACTATCTTACTTGAGCACCTTACCATTTTAATTCCTAGATGGGAATGATAAGCAATCCCAGCCCTTATGGTCAGCCCTATAGTCAAAATACTGGGCAGCAGATTGGAGCCAGTGGACTTGGCCCTCAGATGCAGAATAAAGCTGGACTGCAGAATAGCTTACCACAGTTTCCAATGGACAAGAAGCCAGTTCCTGGGGCAGGAATGCCTAACATGGTAAGTAAAATGAAATGTGTAGTCATAAAATGTTGTGGTAGAGAGGAGCAATACGCTCTTTTCTTGCCACATTGTAAGATTTTGCAGCTGTATTACCCAGGGTGAATATGTGCTTGGAATCCATGCAGAACACACTTGTTTCAACCCCTAGGAGTGATATGAGGGAGAGGGCTGAGTTATGCTTTCTATGTTGATAAACTGTATCTCCACTCTTTAGCCTTCAAGCCCAGTTAACAGGGAAAATGTAATGGAGCTCCTTAATTGAAGAGCTTTGAAACCTGTTTGGACATCTCTGCTCTCCTGTCCCATCCTTTCTTTTGCTGTTGCTGTGTTGGGCCCCTTCTCCTCGGAGTATGTCTGGAGAGTTTTCCTGCTTGTACTCATTGTGCTCCTGCTTTTGGTAAAGAGAGGTGTCCCTTTTCAAACAGGTGTTACCTGTGATAGGGCTTAGAAACCCCAGCTGTGAGTTTGTTCTCGTGAATTACAGGAACACGCACTACAGTCCTGGTGCTGGAGATGTTTCCCTGGCAACTGTAATAGCCTTGGTACCTTTTTCTTTTGCCTCCACTCTTATTGCAGTAGGATTTCAGGAAAGGGGAAGTAAGAATGGTGGGAAAAGTGGATGACCCAAGCTTGTAAAGCCAGTGCCTCACCGCGTGCCTTGATGTTAGATTCCCTGGCTTGAGCTTAAAGCTGATGCCTCATTTTCAAAGTTTAAATTAGTTAGGGGTATGACATGCAACATGCCTTACCAGAGGTTTTTTTTCCATATATTTTTTTTTTCCTTTTTTTTAAATTTAGGAAACAAATTAATTTTTCTGAATATAGCTTGTGTTTCTCCCTGCTTCAAATTTCACTCCCACACGCCCCCTGGGAGGGTCCATCTATTGATCTTACTAACTGTTGCTGAAAAACCATTTCCAGTTAACTTTGGTACCTTTAAATTAAGAAGAGCTCCATCCTGTGAGTTTTATTTAATGGTTTTTTAAGTTGAGCATGAAACATTGGAAGACAAGCAAACCAGTTGGTTGTATGAATCAATAAAAAAGCAGCCAAAACTTATGCAGAACCCCAGCTGTCAAGTTTGTTTTCAGTGCAGAGCACACAACTTTTGAAGCTGGTACCCAGCTGAACGTAGGAACTTAAAGTTGTTGCTGTCTCAGCTGTTGTTTAGAATGCCAGGCTGCAGACAAGGCAGTTAGGGTGATCCTGGAACATGCACAGACCCTGAGAGCCTGACTAATTGGTGAAGTTACCTTGTCAGATGAAAGGTTAATACTAGTAGTCAAGAGCTATAGAGGAACTGGAGTTTAGAAATACAGGTAGCAGGGGTCTAAAGATCTGGAGATCTCCAGAAACATCCTGTAGAACCTAAGGAGTCAATTAGAAACTAAAGTCTGTAAAACTGTAGTGATACAAGCAACACAGAGTACCTGAGCCTCTCTTATTTGAGTATTCCTCAAATGTCACCTGAAAGGAATACAAAGAGTTCTGAACAAATAAACAGAAGCAGAGAAGACAAACTAGGTGTTGCCATACCTGACATTAGTTCTGTAGTGTTTATTATCCTGAAGCTGTGCTTCATCTCTCGCAGAGACTTGGAGATGCTTGTTTTGAATGCTTATGTGCAAGTTTGCTGATGGAAAAAGGTTAAAAGCTTCCCAGAACTTGCCTTTCATTCTCCTTTTCTACGAGCAGTCAACTTGAGATACCTTCTACTGTGAGGGAGAGCCCTATTCATTCTAAAATGTGCTTGCTTCCATTAATGCAAGAATTGTGGATGCAACTTTTAGCATCCAAAATGAGATTTGAGATCTAAATGCTATTAATATTTTCTGGTTGGTCTAGCGCTGCAAATTAACCTGTGAGCATGTGCAAAGGTCTGCTGGCTATTGATAAGCCAAGAGCTAGGACTAATAGAGTGATATGAGGAGGAAATTGTGGCTGGCAAGAGAATTGCTAGGACTGTTGCTAAGGGGCATTTTCAATGAGTCCTCCAGAACTACACATAGGTGGGCTGTTTCCTTAATCAGAGAATGTAGTTGTAGTTGTTTCTCTTATTGGGCTTTCTCTTATATTGTTGTTTACTTGCTAAACGAATTATTTTGAAAAATAGATTTATTTCCAAGGTTTTCTTTTTCACCTTCTTCAGGGCCAGCAGCAGGCTCCCCAGGTGCAGCAAGCTGGGATGGGGCCAGCAGCTTCTCAAGGAATGGGGTCTGGAGCACCAACAGCAGATCCAGAAAAGCGCAAACTCATTCAGCAGCAACTCGTTCTCCTCTTGCATGCTCACAAGTGTCAGCGCCGAGAGCAGGCCAACGGGGAGGTGCGGCAGTGCAACCTCCCACACTGCCGAACCATGAAGAATGTCTTGAACCACATGACACACTGTCAGGCTGGCAAATCTTGCCAGGGTAAGTGGGGGAGTGGTTATGTAAATGTGGTCGACCTTTTAGGGAGGAGAAGGGCTCCTAGAAAGAGGCGGGCTAGTGGGTGACTTGGGAAATAAGTTAAAGAAATTCTGTCTTATTTGCTTAAGACAGGAAAATGTAAGCAACTTCTAAGCCTCTAAAGTTTAGGTGAGTTAGAGGGGATACAGCAAAGAGATGAGTAAAAATCTTCTGCCTAACTTTGTGACTTATGGTAAAATCTTTTGGATTCTGCCTTTTTTTAAAGGTAGACATAAACCAGGAATCTGCAAATAGGGGTTTACCTGTCTTCCTTAAACTAAAGAGATGAATCTTGAGCAATACCAAGCCATGGATTTGACTGCCACTGACACTTGCAACCTCTCTCTGTCCTACTAAAATGTAATCTCCCTTTTCGATAGCCTTGGCTCATCTGGATTGTGCCAGTTGTTGACATCTCAGTTGCTTGGCGCAGTCTGCCTGATACCTGAGCTAGATGGAGTTATCCTTCAAGCCACAGAGACATAGGCTTGGGTGTATCACATGGGGTTTTCAAGTAGGCTTTGGTTGAGCCAATAGTACTAGAAGAAATCTGGCTACATTTTCAGGGCTAGTTAGTGCTGAACTATTTCAAATAATACTTTATTGACTTCTGGTGATATAGGTGTGTGCCCTGAGAGAAAATGCTGCTCTCTATCCAGTTTGTGATGACCATGTAGAGATACTGGGAGCAGTTTGTAAATGCTTTTCTTTTCTTCTCTTTGTCAGTGGCACATTGTGCATCTTCCCGACAAATCATCTCACACTGGAAGAATTGTACAAGACATGATTGTCCTGTATGTTTGCCTCTCAAAAATGCTGGGGACAAAAGAAATCAGCAATGTAAGTCTACTGGGGAATTCTGTGTGTTGAATAAGCCATAAAATGCATGTTGGGAGTTAAACTTTCTTGCACCCAGATGGTAGTGGTGATGCTCTCAAACCTGGGAACATGTTAATGGGATTTTTCTCTTGGTTTAATCTCAGTATTTTTCTGTCCCTGATTGCTAGTGTTTATGAAAGCTTTCTAACTTTATTGTATTTTCTATCAAGAAGAAAGGTAAGGGTAAGGATGAACAAATCATAGCTCTCTCAACCAAATGGTTGGCTTTTCATTGCTGCTTCTTCCAGCTGGACGGTTTCTGGAGGCAGATGTGCGCATGCACGTTGTGTCGTTTTAGCCCTGATACTTGGTTCTGTCTTCATTCTTTGTTTGCATCAGATGTCACTTCCCCTTTCTTTTGTGTCCCCTTAGTCTCCCTGACAAAATGTTTGGCAAGATTTTTGTCATTGTGTTATCGGTATGGGGTTTTTTTTCCTCCCTACTTTAATGTTACTGTAGCCTCTTCTCATGACTAATGTGAGCTAGTTCTTGGTTTAAGAAAACTAAAAACCAAAAAGGGCAGAAAAGGTGTTGCAATAGCTGGTGGAAAACTGTATGTATAGTTCTGCCTTTAACCTCTGTGACATGCTGTGCCTCTGTTTTCACTTTGAAGCAAGCAGATGTGTCCTAAATACTTAGGAGCGGGATTTCCTCTGAGCGGCCCAAAGGGAAAACAGCATGTTGGATTGGCTGGTTGGGTCAGAACTTGTCTCTCTGTTTCGTGACTGGTTTTTCAGATCTATTCCCTGCATGCTTCCAGAAGGAGATGTTTTAGTTGTGAGCAGCCAGTGCACTCTGTCCCTGTATTGGTGGGCCTCTCTGGCTGCCTTCTTCTCTCTAACTCGGTGTGTCTCTCGCAGCGCTGCTGGGCGGAGCTGCAGTGGGACTTGCCAATACCGGCTCTGTGGGCGTGGGGCAGCAGACAACGCCCAGCATTAACACTACCAGTCAGATAGACCCCAGCTCCATCGAGAGAGCCTACGCAGCCCTCGGACTGACCTATCAAGGGAACCAGATGCAGACACAGCCCCAGGCTCAAGTGAAGAATCAGCAACAGGGACAGTCACCCCAGAGCCTGCGCCCTATGAATCCTATGAGTAAGTTTATCTGTGAGTGTTAAAATGCAAACTACAGGCAACTTCCCCATGCTACATCTAATGCAAATTTTCTCAACCTACTAGCTTAATACTGCTAGTTAATTTGCAAAAGGTAGGGCTTTGCGATATTTTAGACTTGAAATAGCAACTTACTCAGTGGAACAGGAACATTAGAGGGCCCAGGTGTCCTTCTCCTGGAAAACAAGTTCTCTGGAAAAACTAGTTTCTTTGTAAAAATGATAATTTTTCAAGGCTGCCTTTTTTTTTTTTTTTTTTTTTTTTTTTTTTTTTTTTTTTTTTGCTTTATAATTGTACTGTAATGCAAGTTTCAAACTGTGGGGGAGTTTTTAATTGGATATGCAGGCACTGGAATGCCAGCATTCAGGGGTACTTCCCTGTCTCTGAGTGCAGCATTTTTCATTTCTATCTCAGATATGTAAAGTTTGTTTAAAAAAATGAAAAATAGTAAATAGTTGACATCTTCCCTGAGTCCTGTCATGTGATCTCACTTAGCTCTAAATTGTCTAAGTGGCTTGTAGCAACATTGTAGGACTAGGTAACAATTTGAATTCAAAGTGCAGTTAATCAGAACCCGGCTATCAATGGTGTCAACTGATGTCATCTTTAACCACCAAATCTAAATTTGATAGTTTGAGATTACATCACAAGAGTTTTTCTCGCTCTTAGCTGTTTGCTTGAGTTGCATAAGTAGATGTGGCTTTTTTAGCGGAAAAGAGGAAAGAAGAGCTGGTAGTGATTTATCACAAGCTTGAATGGGATTGTAGTGATCGTGCCTGTGTGGCCCATGAGAAGCTTGTGTGCAGAATGAGAGACTGGTGCACAAACACACAAACTGCAGCATACAACCAACTGCTACTCTGCTCTGCAAAGGGAATGCTGCTCCTGAGTTACTCAGGAAAAGGCTGCTGGGTAGAGTAGACTTGTTAATGAGATGACTGGCCCTCACAGATTGCTTGTGACTTGCTAAAACTTTACCTTCTAGTGTGTGAAAACAGAGGAAAGGGCAAGGGTCCTGAGAGCTTAGTCTTAAAACAATTAGGCACAACAGAAAATCATATTATTTTAATCTCACAGTCTTTTCTGAAGCAAAATTATTCTTGTTTTTTAATGTATGTAATTACGTACAGACAGTCTTTCGCCTATGCATTCCTTGCAGAGCAGTGGGCATTCTTTGTGCAATTGCTAAGAAAATCCAATGAAATGGTATTGAAAAAGCACTTGGAGTGTGAAGAACTGCAACTTAATGTAGAAAGGACAAGGATGGAGAGTGTAGATGTTTGACTGTTACTTCCTTATTAGGAGTGGGCAGCTAAGGAGGGAATTACAACAGGTGAGATAGGAATTAGCGGGTCATGGCCTACAGGACAACAGGGCTAGTTTAGGAGAAAAAGCAGGATTTGATGAGGACTGGTATGTGAAAAGATGCAGTCCTAAGTAGCACAAACAAATGGTGAATTTTGACAGTTGAAAAAGGGAGAGTTAAGGTAAAGGTTGACTGTTGTCTTGCACACCAGTGTGCTTTCAGATGGCAAAGTGGATTTGGGAAGAAGAAAAGGACTAAAGGAAAGGAGATTTGAAGCAGATTTTTGAAAAATCGGTTAAGTACTTGGTTGTGATATTAGGGGTATGTATTAGGCTCGATATACTTAATTTCAGTGGGCTTCTCTTGTATGCAGTGTGTAATTTTGCTTAAAATACAGATTCTGTAGGATTCAAATGTCCTAAATACACATGAAGCTTGGTAATGGTTTTCATGCTACTTGAAGTTTCACAAAATGATCTGTTTGGAAGCTCCAGACAGAAATATACTGCATTTTTCTTTACTAATTTAGAGGTAACTGTAGTGTGTAAAGAAAACAGGCAATTTTTATGGTGATTAAGATATGATTCAGAAAACCAGATTTTGTTACGCAACAAATTAGAGGTGTTTCCTGCAAAGGATTGTCAGATTTTCCTTCTTACAAGCATTTGAGTTAGTTGTAGGATCATTAAGTTATGGAGTGGGTGAGAAAGGACCTTGTCTGATGTAGGTGGTAGCTGATGTTTTAAGTTTTTGAAGCCTTTGTGAATATCCTAGGATTCTGAATGAAAAAATACCTGACTGCTTCTAAACAAAAAAGCAGAAGTGGTTGGACTCTTTCATTAGAGAGTCGCAGGAAAGGAGTCTAAATCATAATATTTGCGGCCAATTGAAATCACTTGTTTGTTGCCAAGTTCAGGAAAATGTGCAGAGGAGTAATGGGGTTGAGGCTTCACTTGGAGGTCACTAGTGTTGTGCCTTTGGCTTTTTCTAAGTTCATAAAAGAAAGAGGGGTGAAGAGAGCAATGGGTAATTAAATTCCCTTCACAAAGTCCAAGTACTTGAAAGTCTAAACCCTTGTTATTGCTGAACAGTTACTGATTTTGTGTGGAAAATGGGCTCTTCATTTTTTCTGTATTCTTCTGTTTTCTAGGTGCAAATCCAATGGGAGTGAATGGAGGAGTAGGGGTTCAACCTCCTAATCTGCTGCCTGACTCAATGTTACATTCAACCATGAATTCTCAAAAGTAAGTTTGAATCCTTTGTACCCCAGTGATTTTGTTTTGATCTCGTGGCATTTCTTGCATAAACAGCGGAGTAAATGCCGTTGATGGCTATCTCTTCCTTTTGGATTTCGTAGCTTTTGTTGCAGTTTTCCAAATCCTTGGGTAGAACAGCGTGTACTCTTTCACTGCGATGTTTGATGTGTGTGTGTGCAACTATTTCTGCAGTTTGTCCATTGATTAGGGAATGGCTGAACTAGCACTTTGTCCTAACATTATTCTAAAAGATGCTATGACTGTAACATGATTAAGCTGGGGTTAGACTTTTGCACTCAATTCTTGCTCTGTTTTTGAAGCCCCATGATGAGTGAAAGCGCCAATGTTGCCAGTTTGGGAGCCATGCCAACAGCTCAACCATCCAATACCGGAATTCGAAAGCAGTGGCATGAGGACATTACTCAGGATCTCCGAAACCACCTTGTTCATAAATTGTGAGTAGCTAATATCAAAACAATCTGCTGTTAGGTGAGCTGCTGCCCCAGAGGTGTATTGGAGGCAGAGGGGTTGCAGAAGGAAGCCTGACTTGCAGAACTTAGAGGGCCCAGGAGTGAGTTTTGTCAGGATGCATGGAGAAGGGAAAGCAGAAGCCAAAAGATGGAGCTGCATCTGCTGGTTTGCTGCTGTTGTCTTGGAAGTTTCCCACTCCATGCTCAAGCCATCTACAAACATCTACTGCCCCTGGAAGAAGTAGCAGTAGCTGCAGTCTGTCAGCGGATTTGCTTGCTGCTTTGTGTTCAAGCCACTGGGGTTAATGCTGGTCTGGGAACAGATAATATTTATATTGTTTGTCTCCTTAATATTTTTTTCTTTAATATTTTTTTCTTCCCACTCAGAGTCCAAGCCATATTTCCTACTCCTGACCCTGCAGCACTGAAGGATCGACGTATGGAGAATCTGGTGGCATATGCTCGGAAAGTGGAAGGGGATATGTATGAATCAGCTAACAGCAGGGTGAGATGCCGTCCCCTGTTGTTCTGTGTATTTCTACCTTGATCCTGTGCTGACTGGGGAGGGAGAGGAATGAAAGCACAGATGGGACTTCCAAGCTGAGGAAACAAGTGTTTAGGGGCTGCTGAATGGGGTCTAGGAACCAACCAGTTGAAGGCTGATGCCTGGGTGTGCCAGGAGTTGAGATGTGCCGTGCCTGAGGCTTGTCACAGTCCTCTAAAGGCTGTGTTGAAGCTCTTCACTGTGATTGTCCCAGAGAAGTGTTGGACACAAGATAAATATCTGGTGTTGGTCTAATCATTGAGAGCAGTGCCCTTAGCACTGCTCCTTTTCCTCCTCCTATCTGACAGTCCCTGCAAAGGAGAAGACCTCCTCGCACCCCAAACCAAAATGTGTGTCTGTAAGGCTGCTTTGCAAGTTTGAATCACTGACACCAGTTGCCTTTTCTTAATGTGTGTCTCATCTCCTTTCCTGTGTTTTATTCTTCCCCAACAGGCAGAGTACTATCACTTGCTAGCAGAGAAGATCTACAAGATTCAGAAGGAGTTGGAGGAGAAACGAAGAACCAGGCTGCAGAAGCAAAATATGATCCCAAATGCTCCGGGCATGCCACAAGCTCCTATGAATCAAGGGCCCAATATGGGACAGCCACAGCCAGGAATGTCTGCAAGTAAGAACCTTTGGGTTACTGATCACCTGGTGCAGGAAATCCTGTACTGTCATTCCAGTAGTCTGGTGACCATTTAGCTGTTCATGGGTATCTGACTTGTTTGCGAGCTACTGTTCATTGTTGTACCCTGATAACAAGCTTCAAAATTGTCCCCAGTTTCTGAAAGCTGGCTCTAAGTCAGAGGATATTTCTGTCACTGGAATGTATTTCTGTTTTCAAGGAAGTTCTTGAGTTTGCCTCACACTTTGAGGACTCTTTAATAATGTTTAGTTACTGTATACACTTACTTTCTTTATACATGGGTTTTAATGCGTAATTCTCACTAAAATGTTTGGTGAATAAATTCTGGTGGTCTTCTGAATAGCACTGTCTTATTTCAATGTCTTTTTTTGCAGATGGTCCTCTTCCTGACCCAACCCTGATACGTGCCAATGTGCCAAACCAGATGATGAATCGCATGCAGGCACAGCCAGGTAAATATTTGAAGAAAATTTGCTACATTTAAAAGTTTTTAAATGAATTTTAAAAGATTTTTAAAGGAATCTTGGATTTGGACAGCTCTTACTGAAGCATAGGAGACCTTGTATCATGTGCAGTTTTTACATTTGGTTAAGAAAATAGCTATCTATATTGCATAATTCTTAAGTAACTATATAATAAATATAAAACACTATCTCTAGTAGCATTTTTTCATGTGATTTTGAGCTGCACGTTGGCTGCCTGCTTTGTTAAATAAAGAGCTTGATGCTTTTGGAATTTTTAATTGTGTGTGCATAGGATGGTGGGATCAGACAAACATGTTGGGCCCAGCCAGCTCAGGTGAGGTCATGTTGGTGGCAGAGGGAATGTGGTGAAAATTATTGCTCAGAAAAAAAGGGCAGCAGCTTTGTTACAAATTCAAGATGTGTTATAGCCAACATGCAAAGTACTTGAAGTTAAGATACAGTTTGAGATTCAATAATGAATTTCTAATATGTAATTAAATAATGCAACTTTCTGTGGAAAGTTGATCTTCAGCATCAAGTGTGACAATCAGTATTTGTTGTGTTACGGTAGTTCTCAAACTTAATGAGTTTTAATAACAGTGGAAACAGATGTCTTGAGGGGGGAAAAGCTGGTCTGTATTCTGAAAGAGTAGGTAGCTCAATCACTATATTTAAAATTATTCCACATAACTAGTTAATAGAAGGCAATATTGGATTGAAAGCCGGTTGCTAGAAAGCAGAATTAAAGAAACAGCGTTTTTTCTCCAAATGTTGAATGGTGCCCAAAGAAGATTTCAGGTCTTTGTTTACATGTGTTTTTTTGACACAAATTCACAGGAATGAATCAGTTTGGGCAGATGAACATGCAGCTGTCACCGATGGGACCCCGACAAACCCCTCCTCTTCAGCACCCTGGACAGCTAAATCAGGCTGGGGCCATGAACCAGGTCAGTGCGCCTTCCCTCCAGGGTTGAGTTCACAGGTTTGCTTCTCTTGTCTGTTGTTTCCATAAAATCATAAATAAAAGAAATTTGAAAATAAATCAAGCATCACTTCTTCATTCTCTTGGCCCTTTGGCTTCTGTCTTTTTGCTTCTCCTCTAAGATCTGCCTGGTATATAGTAAATCTTCAGATATTTGTGGTAAGAATTGCCTAAAAATTTAATTGAAGTGGCTTTTTGTTGCGTTCTTAAAACAAGGAGCCGAAATAAATCTTAAGTCACAGTCCCAATCTGAAATCAATATCCTTTTACTTAGCTTTTAAGAGAAATCATCATAAATTCTGTCTTTTGAGAGGAGCTATAAGCAGGCTTTTCACGTTGTATCCTACGGATAAGTGGCAAGCATCAACTTCTGCAACAAGAGAAATGGTTTTTTTCTGTTTTGTTTTGTTGTTTTCTTTTTTTTTGGAAAATGTTATGAAGGTGTATGCACATTGTGTGAAATGAGTTGCTTTCTTTTCCACCAGATGGGATTTCCTTCACGTATGCAGCAGCCAGGAGTTGGCCAGCCTTCTGGTCAGAATCAATTTCTACAACAGACTCAGTTCCCTGCTTCTTCCCCGGGAATGAACACAGCGAGCATGCCTATGACTCAGCCTGGCAATCAGACACCAGTATCTCAAGTAAGTTTCTGATTTCTTGATGTGGTGTCAGTGACCTTTGTCATAAACTGGTTACGATTGTTCAGTTTGTAGTAATGGAGAACAACTTGTTTCCTTGAGAGACGTTTGGAATTAGAATCAACCAAATTCATTTATCGAGACTTTTCATTTTCCTGGTGTAGCATTGGGAATGGCAAGGGTGAAATATTGTTGACTTGTTCTCAGGCTGAAGTTTAGGTGTTAGAGAAGAATTGTTTTAGGTTTGTTTTTATGGAGCAAAGAAGAAATTGTGAGTCAGCATGCAGTAGTTAAGATTCTCTTGCTGAACAGCGAAACAGCAGAGCCTGAGAAATTAAGAGGTGTCAGAATAAGTCATAAAAAGGCATGTCTATCCAGGCCTGTGTATTGCTGGCTTTGGGGGATTAAGAGGGTTATCACTACTGAAGATCTGAACTTACAGTCTAGCAGTTTCCTTTCTGTCCTCTCCCTCTCCCTTTTCAGCAAGAACCTTTCAGGCCAGGAAGAAGTAGGGAACGTCAGTTTGCTTCTCATTGATGCTTCTTCCTAGTTTGCAGGCAAGATTATTGTGGAGTTACAGTTTTTTATCTTGACCAATACAATTTTTTTTGTAATTTTATAATGGTAGAGTTACAGATGTACTTATTTGTGATGATAAATTCAGTTTTTAATCTTGGGGGTGGAGGCATGGGCACACTAAGTGTATTTGAATGCAGTTTTCCACTGTGATGCATTCTCCCATATTCAGGATGTACAAATCTGCAGTTTTAGAAATGTTTTGTGAACTGGTAGTGTAGGTGTGCCATTCTTTAAGTGTATCAAGTATAAGCTATTCTATTGAAACTTCTCTAAGAGAGATGAATAAATTATAAAACAGCCTTGTGTTTGTGTAGAACAAAATAAGTCAAGTAGACCATTTCTGCTTTTGAAAAAGTTTTTAAAAGCGAAGCAGATGGTTTGTCACAGTTTTAAAGTACGCTGTGGGAAAGCAGACATTTGACAGTAATTTCTCTTCTTTGTCTATTCTAAGTCACTGCAAATGTGTACCTGTTTTCCCACAGGCACAAATGACCAGCGCTTCCTGTCCTGTGAACTCTCCTGCAATGGCTCCAGGTTCTCAAGGGAGCCATATTCACTGCCCACCTCTTCCACAGCCTCCCATGCACCAAAATTCTCCTTCTCCGGTGCCCAGCCGAACCCCAACACCTCACCACACGCCCCCAGGCTTGGGATCACAGCAACAGCAGGCGGCAGCAGCTGCTGCCACCGCTGCCCCCACACCTGCTCCTCAGGCAATGCCGCCTGGACCGCAGTCCCAAACTATGCACCCCCCTCAAAGGCAGACTCCAACGCCTCCACAGGCACAGCTGCCTCCACAAGTGCAGCCTCCAGTTCCAGTTACCCCTTCTGCAGAGCAACAGCAGCAGCCCTTGTCACAGCAGAGCACGACCGCATCTGTTCCCACACCAACAGCACCGCTGCAACCTCAGCACCCCACAACACCTGTAAGGAAATACTTTAATTGTGCTTTCCCTGCAAATGTTTGTGTGTAAGGTCTCATTATCAGTTGTGTGCTCCTGGCATGTTTAATATTAAAATAGGGGGTTTTTTTGTATTTGGGAAGTAAACTTTTTCCATTGAGACAAGTCTGTAGGTCATCTGCTGTTTCCAGAGAGGAAGTATTTTACAGAATTCTTGTACAGGTTTTGAAGTTCACTTTGAAACGGGGTGAGGTTTTTGCTTACTTATACATATGCATAGTACTTACACAGTAGGGGAAACATGCCATTTTCTGTAGACAAGACCTTGTAGTGCATGCCTCTGATACATGTTTTCCAATAGCTGAGGTTGTGGGACCACTGTATTTTTCAGGGAAAACAGATAGAAGGACTAGAGTGCTTTAAAACTCAGTGGAAATGTAGCATAGGTAAAACATAGATTAGAAAAGGAAAATAGGTTCGTTAGAAGTTTGTTTGTAATGTGTTTTGTTTCCTCAGCTTTCACAGCCAGCTGTGAGCATTGATGGGCAGGTATCCAACCCCCCATCCACCAGCAGCACAGAGGTGAACTCTCAGCAGACTGTTCCAGAACAGCAGCAGCCCCCCTTGCAGGAAGTGAAAATGGAGATTAAAACAGATGAAGGGGAACCAGAACAAACAGAGATGCAAATGGAGGAGAAATCTGAGGTGAGATTGTTGACCAGATGTTGAGTAGAATACCTTAATCTAGCGCTGCTTTGTCATTCCTTTCAGAATTCAGTGAGAGCTGTAGGTGCTACCTGCTGCTGTTGCTGCTGTTTAGATTGTTGTCTTTTTTCTTACTCCTAAAGAAGGGTCTGTTTTCTGGTGAAATTTTGGTAGTAGAACTCAGTGGCCACAGAAAGGACTATTATAATGTGGTTGCTATGAAGCTTTGCTTTGGTAAATGCCAGTGTGAGAATGCACTCGGGCCAATCCACAGCTGTTAAAATAGATACTAGGATGAGGGGAAATGGCTTCAGGTCGTGCCAGGGGAGGTTTAGACTGGATATTAGGAAAAGTTGCTTCACTGAAAGGGTTATCAAGCATTGGAACAGGCTACCCTGGGAAGTGGTTGAGTCACCATTCATGGAGGTATTTAGATGATGTGTGTAGAGGAGGCACTTTAGGATGTGGCATAGCAGTGGACTGGGCACGGCCACATTAATATTGGACTTAATCTTCAAGGTCTTTTCCAACCTAAATGATTCTATATGTACATGATGGGCTGCTTTACTGGGCTTTGACAGCTTATCACTGAGGACAGCCAGGAGTGTGGCTGCCAGTCACATCATCCTGGCAGCTCTGCTGTATGAGAGGCTGTTAAAACTGCCTGAAGAGGTACCCGTGTGTCTACTTGCGGCTCAGAACTCGTTAGCAGCTCGTCAGTGCTGCTATGCGGTGTTTAAAGATGCATTCCAACACATTTGCTCAAGTTTTAGTCGAGTTTTGACTACAAAGGAGCTAGAAGAGTGGGTGGGCAGCTGACAGGTAGGTTTAAAGGACAGAAATGTGGATGGGTGGCCAGGAGATTTAAGTGACAGGCTCCAAACTGCTTTCCAGGCTAAAGTAGAACCAGTCGTGGAGGAATGTAAACCAGACCCAATGGAGCAAGAAGAGAAGAAACCTGAAATTAAGACTGAAGTACCAGAGGGGGAAGAAAGACCTACTACTCCAGCAACTCAGTCTTCTCCAGCAGCTGGGCAGTCTAAGAAAAAAAGTAAGCAGAAAGACTGTTTTTACTTAAATTCACTGCATCTCCCTAGAGAAATCTCTGCAGAGGAAAAAAACCTGGCCTTTCCTTTTTGGTACTTAGTGGATTATGTGGTACTTATATGGATTGTTCCTTGTGGCTTTTGGACAAAAATATCTAATAATACATGTGCTTATAATTGGCTTTGGGCAAGTTCTTTAAGCCTTTAGAATTAGACACTAAGCCGTAGTAAAATTGTCAATACAATGGAGATTTGAAATACTCAGTTACAGATTCTGTAGACAATTTTTTTTTTTCTCGGGGCCTCAAAGAGGGGATGTATCTGGAATGAGAACCATCTCTACTCATCAATGTCATCTTATGATCGCCTTTTCCTCAGGTGATCATCTTAATATCCTCCTCGGGACTCAGTGTTGCAGAGGATAAACAAACCATGCTTAAGTACCATAAACCCATTGTCTGTCTGTCTTTTTCCACAGACATCACATTTTTTAGCAGGTTTCTTCCTTCCAGCTGTTTCTGCTATCTTTCTAATGTTGATTGTTTTCCAAAGTTTTCAAGCCAGAAGAGTTGCGGCAGGCACTTATGCCAACACTGGAGGCACTTTACCGTCAGGATCCAGAGTCTCTTCCATTTCGACAGCCTGTGGATCCCCAGCTACTAGGAATTCCTGTGAGTGTCTTAGCAAGATCATTTCCTGATTTTAATCCAAAACTTCTGTGTTCTGACATACCTGTTTGAGAACAGCTTACATCTGTCTTCTTAACATCTTCACATTGAAGCGTTTGGGGAGGTTTAACTTAGGCAGTGGAATAGACAAGGTGTGACTTAGTGGAAGTTTGTTTGGTTCTGTGTTCCTTTTACTAAATAAGCAGATACAGCATGCACTGGAATGATTTACCAACAGAATCCCAGTGCTGTATTGCCTTTTTATGGTTGTTGCTACATGTTGTGATGCTCTTATTGCTGAATTTCATAGCTCTTTCTCATCGTGTATAAATCTTTTCTGAAGATGTGGGAAATTAGGCAGATAAAACCCACTTTAAAATGTCCATTAATGATTGTTATTTGTTATAGGAAAGAAAACAATTTAAAATAGAGGTTTGTTGACATTAAATTTTCTGCTTTAGAATTGTCTTGAGAAGACAACTATCATTCAAGGATATGTGTTTTTAAACTCTCTGAATTGACCACACAAGTTCACAAAATATAAACAAATACATAGATGTATAAGTCCTTTTTAGGTGCTTCAGGCAATATTTTTTGCCTGAAAGAGGTTTTATTTGCTATTGGTGTGGGGCTTTTTAAGGCAGATGCTGCAAAATTCAGGGCCGGCTGTATTACAAGCATTTATACACTTGCTAATATTTTTAACAAGCTTTCAATTGACTGTCATTCTGCAGACTTTTGTAGACATTGCACCGTAATCAATGGTGGATTGGAAAAGGGCATTCTTTAGAGGGCACAAGTTTTATCATAGAATAAAGTTATTTATTTTCTTTAGCTTTTCTGGGCTACTGAAAACAGTTGCTTTTAATGTTGTTGTGTAAGTCCTTGGATCACTATGGCTGCAAAAACATTGGCATTTTCTAGTATTTGTAATACTTGTTTTGCTGATTAAAATTAGAGTGACTTGATTTCATTAATTGTGAATGAGCAACAGCACCCGAGAAATAAAGGAATAATGAAAAGAAAGCACTGGGGAATTATATGGTATTACTTAGGGATTGCATTCTGTGTGTCACAAGCAGTTTGACAATCAAGTCAGGGAGGAACCTGTTTTTCTTGATGAGAATTTATATGTTGAGAATGCACATGCTGTCATGTTACAACATAGTTCTCTAGGAGGGTTTTGATGTGCTGTGTTTTCTTGCAGGATTATTTTGACATAGTGAAGAACCCCATGGATCTTTCTACTATCAAGAGGAAGCTGGACACAGGACAGTATCAGGAACCATGGCAGTATGTAGATGACATCTGGCTCATGTTCAATAATGCCTGGTTGTATAACCGCAAAACATCCCGGGTATACAAGTACTGTTCCAAACTGGCAGAGGTGTTTGAGCAAGAAATTGACCCCGTTATGCAGAGCCTTGGTTATTGCTGTGGAAGAAAGGTAAGAAAGTAAATATCTTCAGTCTGTTTCTTGCTTCCTTGAATTGAAGGGCTAAAATATAGCAGTTGCAGTTGTTATCAGTTATGGTGTGTCAAACATTTCTGAAGTTTACCAGGATTTAGCAATCCTGAATAATCTGAATTTGAGCATCTTGTGGTTCTTCTAATTCTATCTAGTCCTTAAATAATGTATTTGTATGTAAACCCTTGGGGGAAAAAAGTCAGCAACAGAAGGCTTATTTTGTTTAGGACAAACTTTTGCTATTGCAAATTAAACAGGTGTGGTTTTATTCCTTCAGAAGTTCTGTATTTCACTGTATTTTGAAATTGTTTCCCATGTTTTGATATGATTTCTGTCTTTGGAAAAGAGTTAACTTGAGAATAACAGCCCACTCAAGGTCGTTTGTGACTGGCACTTTGTACACTGCTGTACAGAGAGATCTGTGCACAGAGTAAGGTGGAAGTGTTCACTGTCTGGGTCACACTTGCTTCCCATGGAGAGCAAGTGAAAATGTGTGAGTACTAAGGTGACCCATTCCTCTTTCAGTTGGAGTTCTCGCCACAGACTTTGTGTTGCTATGGCAAACAGCTATGCACGATCCCTCGAGATGCCACTTACTACAGTTACCAGAACAGGTAAGGAAAACTCAGCTGGTGCAGTTTTGTGCATGCTGCAATCAATCTGTTATAGGCATGCATGTATTTACACAGACACCCTCTTTATATGTGTACACCTTTATGTTTTAAGATGAAATTTTTTGCTGGAAGTGCTTTTGAATAGTTTGCCTTGTGTGCTAATAATGATTTCTTTGAGCAAAAGTTCACTGCAGCCTTTGCTCTTCCCTCCTTTGTTTGCAGAAATGTGATGTCTTACTACATTTTGATCCTGCATTTAATTAAATCTTCTATTACCTACAAATCATATATACAAGTCTGTTGCTTTTACTTCCTATTGTGCAGCAGTATTTTTCATGCAGAACACTGAGTAGACTATGCAGAAAGTGTATTAATGCTCATAATACATATTATTTTTGGCAAGTCTTTGGTTTTTCTTGTGCTTTTAATGCAGAGCAGCAAACTTACTTCTGTATTGTACATCTCAACTGGAAGATCTGTGTATTCAGATCTTCAGCAAATTGATGCTTGCTTTTTTTCATAAAGTTTCTTAAAGGGAATTGTCTTGGCAGTAGCTATCAGTAGCTCTGTAAAATGCTGTCCCTTCTACAGCTCTTTTGAGTATCCTTTTTTACTTGGGGTTTATTAAAAGATTTAAGCTTACTTGACTTCTGAAACGAGGTTTCTTGCTGGTCATCTCTGAAGGTCATCTCTGGGGATGTGAGCCAGGAAGAAACAGGCAAACACATGCTTTAACATTCCCATAGTCCCTTGCCTGTCATCAGAATGAACCTATTAGAGCAGAGACTTGCTTAACTCCAAGATTCATCAATTTATTAATTCCTGCTCTCCATTCATTCCAAAACCTCAAACAAACAAACAAACAAAAAAACTAGCCCCAAAACAAACCAGAATTACAAGAAGATGAAGGATTTTACCTGAAAGCCAAAATTTTCCAATAATTGTAGTTTACTTAAGTACCTAGTCAGATGAAAGCAATCAAAGATTATACAAGTTGCATCTTAACCTTTTAAAACTTCATAAAGGTTTATAGCAGCAAATGGTGGTTTTTAAGCTTCTCCTACTTCTTCAGTCCTATAATACCCCACAGTAGCTATCGTAGTTTTAGACGTGCATGTAGTGTAGAGCTTGTCATGTCAAGTCAGTATCTTCTGCTTATGTTTGTCCGTAGGCAAGTACTAGAGGAACCAAAAGACTATTGCTCAGAAATCTGACATTTGACATGTTTGCAAATGTTAGAAGGGAATGTTTGCATTGTAACAGGTGCCGACATGTGACTTGTAGATTGCATCATATATACAGATGCATAAATCTGTAGATTGAAACGTATAGTTCCAGAAGTACTGTTCTCTGCATTATCTCAAATGAAAACTGGGAAAGGAGGTTGAGACTTGTCTTTTTAGCCTAATAGTTGCTAATAACATAGATTAGTGTGGCTTTATAATGAACTTGTTTGAATTCTTTTATTAATATTTTTAGCTATCTTGTGCACTCAATTAGCATGCCTTATAATGGAGAAGCCACAGCTTTAGAACATTTTTGAAGGCTAGGGTAGAATCTTGAATTAATCTCTATGTTATTGAAGTACAAATAAAATCTTTCTCTGTAATGCTTGCTGTAGTGATGGCTGGACTGTTCTATGTGCAGACTGGGCTATGGCAGAGTCATATCCATGTAGAGCGTTATGTGTCTAGTTCATGTTAGTTAACATGGAGTATGACAGTTCTATTAGTCTGTGAGAATTTTAAGGACAGATTTTATTGTTCCTAAAGTTTCTGGTATTTAGCTTTTCCTTTCAACTGGGAGAGAATTCTGTGACCTTTTAGCATTTATACATTTAAGATGGAAGACTACCTCTCTTCCATTGATCTCCTGCAGATCGTCCTCCCAACAGAACTGCTGTGCTGATGTACAAGTCAGAGTAGCAGTTCCTTCTTCCTTCTGCTCTTTCCCCTGTCTCATTTTAATTCTTTGCTGTACGTGGCATGGATTATTAAAATGAAGAGGGTATGGGTATGCTAAAATGGAATACTCTTGTTTAATTTGTTTTTATCGTTTGCTGCTTGTGAACCCATTTGAGAGATTTAATGCTAATCTGTGCTTTGCCTTGGCTTTCTGCTTTGTGTTGTCTTGTCTTGCTTCTATGTTTTTGTTTTTGTCCTGCAAACCCCCATTTCTTTGTTCGTGTGTGTGTTATTTTTTTAATTTCTCCTTCATGCTTGTCATTGTCTGCACTTGGCTTTGATTGCGCAAAAAAAAAATCCAAACCAAAAAACCAAACCAACCAAACACAATGTGGGGCCCATAAATCCGCATCATTGAATATCCTTGTCGCCGTTGATGACCTGCTCTCTGCTCCTGTCCCTTCCTTGGCCTGCTGTGATTGGTGGCTCCGTTGCTTGACTTGGGCTGTGTTGTGTGGACGGAGCAGTTCACCCAAATATGGCCTTCTTGCTGACAGGTATCATTTCTGTGAGAAGTGCTTCAATGAAATCCAAGGGGAGAGCGTTTCTCTGGGAGATGACCCATCACAACCTCAAACGTGAGTTCTTTGTGTTTGTTTGGGCTGTGCTTTTGTGAGCTCTGTCATGGCCTACAGTGCTTTCTGTAGGGAAGGGGGGTTCAGCTCTAGGTTTTTAGGCTAGTAGAAGGTGGATGATACATCCTTCATGTGCTTGTCTTTCAAACCTGGACTGACTAAACTAGTGAAAAAGAAGCACTTAATGCTTAAAATTGCAACTGTACCTATAGAAGGGAAAGAAGAAAATGGCTTTTTCCCTGAAAAAAAGTGCAGTATTCTACTGCAGAAAAATAACCATGCCTGCAGGCTAGTGTGTGACAGACATAGCTTGAAATATCAAATGTACCATTTTCTTTTTACCCTAGCTATGCCATTAAACTTGTATTCAACATCAGGTTTTTTTAATCCAAACCAGGAGCAGGCAACCTCCTTTTGCCGTACAAATATTTCACTACAGGACTGCCATCTGCCTATGAGGAAGGCTGTGCAGTAGTTGGGGACACAATAAAAGGCCATGCATGGATTTTACCATGTTGGTGGCAAACTGTTGTCGCAGTCTCTCATTTTGCTGTATCCTCCTCATACCTCAAAAAGATCTTGAAAGAGAATTTTTCGAGGCTAAGGAACTCCTTGAGGGACATATGAGTGCCACGCAGTTACTCTTTGAGCTATTCAAGAGATCCCTTTGGAGGAAGGCAGTACAACAACCTTTCAGGTAGAACAACATGAGGAATTCAGGAAAAGTCTGAAGCCAGAGGGAGAGTTTTTGAAGTTGGTAATTGGACAAACGGAGTTAACTTTCATTTGGAACCAGATCCTGGATGCACTAATGGATGCATGCAGAACAGTACTGGATGTATCTGTTTGGGCTTGGGATGATGTACTGAAGTGTACTGGCAGAGGGTAGGTTGAGCTTAGATACAAGGAAGAAGTTCTTCACTATGAGGGTGGTGAGGTACTGGAACAGATGGCACAAAGGAGTTCTGGATGCCCCATCACTGGAAGTGTTAAAGGACAGGTTGGATGGAACTCTGAGCTACTTGGTCTAGTGGAAGGTGTTCCTGACAATGGCAGGGGGTGATGATCTCTTAAGGTCCCTGCCAGCCCAAACTGTCCTAGGATTCTGTGACCTACCTTTCTGGAAGGAAAAAGGAAGAAATAATGTGTGCTGGTCAGTACAATGGGCCATTTCATGTCCCTGTGGGTAGATGGATTGCTATTCTAGTAGAAGCAAAGATCCAAAATTTATTCAATGTAGAGTCATAGAGTACATAATAGTTCTATACACGGTGGGTCCAGTTTAAGTTCCATGCACCATATTATAAGAATAATTTGAGGTAATTGAGATATTTAACTTCATTTATTTTATAAGGAGCTTCAAGTATTTATTCTGCAGGTGGCACAGTTCAGAATGAATACTGAAATAAGAGGAGATAGGAAGGTTAATTAATCTTATGCAAGTTGGAGTGAGTCTGTGTCATTGCTTCTCAGGGAGGGACATACTGATCTTCTCATGTTGTGCAGAACATTCTTTGGTGTAAATTCTGACAGATTTAAGTATTGTATATTCTGAACCAGGTCATTTAAAACTTCTGTCAAAAAGTTGAAATTTTAGGCCTTGAAACTGATGTAGAGAAGGTAGAAATAATGTATAGTAGTGGCTGGGCTGAGGTTGCAGGATTTGGAAGCTGAAATTTATCCTTTGAAGTTGATGTAGGAGGAGGGCTAGGGGAATCTGAAAAAAAGATAACCTACCTTTCTCAGGAATCGAAGGTAATTGGAATTCTGCCTACAGAGGCATATCAAGTAGTCTTTTCACCATTAAACACTGATCAGACCTTTCCAAAACTTGCCCGCCAGATTTAATATTTATCCTATAGTAAAACTGAATAAGGGAACAATGTTGCTCTCTACAAGAGAAAAGTAATGTTTTTCACAAACAAAGTGGAGTGGCATACACTTCAGTTGTCTGTCACTGTGTAAAATATAATTACTTTCCTTGTAGTGCCAGTGAGTATATAAAAACTCTGCTTGTAAGTTTTGTCTTGGTTTGTGGATAGGTGTGGGTATTGCATGAATGTTTGTCTTGTGTTAAAACTGAGTTTTATTGCCTGTTTCTCCATAGCACAATAAACAAAGAGCAGTTTTCAAAAAGGAAGAATGATACACTGGATCCTGAACTGTAAGTATTGCTGTTACTCTTTGAATGATCTTCATTTTATTATAAATACTTTGTAAGATACATGTTATTCATTCACCATCAGCTTTGTCTTTGAATGTTTTCAATTTCATGTTGCTCTGCTAGTTGGTAGGGGCTGCTCAGTAATCAGCAGATCCGGCATTCAGTGCTGAGAACACAAATCACTGTGGCTGTGCTTGAGAAACACTAACACTGGATGTATGGGCTGAAATGACTCCATTTTGTTGTCTTGCATGTAGATTCAACAGAAGGATGAATGCAGATAGCTCTGCTTTGAAACTTGGTTGTGGTGAATGGTCAAGTCTCAGAACTGATTTGAGTCATTTGGCAGTAGCTATTAGTGCTGTTGCTGCTGTTTCTAGTTGCTGCATTTTACAGTAGTAGAAGGAAAAGTCGCTATGTTTTGAATCAGCCAGTTATTCTGTACTGCTCTGAAAGCAGAACTGTAGTCATAACATTAGGTGATGGTGACTCAGCTTCTTTTTTGATATTCCTGAGCAGTTTTTCAAAGCTGCCTTACATGGTCCTGCATCATACATGTATGCTGCTATTTTGCAAACATCATCTCAGTTCTCAAATGAATGAGGAAAAAGGATATTTATTAGTCCCACACCATCTTTCTAAAGGAACAAGGGTCAGCCATTTCTTGTGTTTTACAAAGGAATAGTAGCTTGATTCATAACTTTTCTTTCCCTTTGTTAAAGCGAAGATAGAATATTAGCCTAAGTTACAGTGTGATACCACATGCTCTACAGAGATTACAACCATTCATTCAAAGTCTCAAACTTTTAGACAGGCATGTTCAAAAGGAGTCAAATTGTCCCAATACCTGAAGCAACCTTAGGTATTTTGGTTAATTATGTTGACCAACATCTGGGAACTAACTAAACCATGTGACATATCTCAGTTGTTCTTAAATCTCTGCTAATTTTCTGAAGGTGACTTCGGTATTTGCTTCTGGTTCTTCCTTCCCACCTTTCTGCAGTGTATTTGCAATATACCCCAGGGTTCAAGCATAGTGGGGCAACTAACAGCCAAGTATTTCACCTGGTTCTTCCTTTCTGACATGGGTGAATCCATTTTCCTCTACTCTCTAGAGCAAGAAGCAGTTTACAGGTCTTATCCTTAAAAGGGCTTCATTTGAAAAAAAGAGTGGATGGTGGTAAGACAAGCAAATGCTAATCAAGTGTCCCTGCATAGTCTGCCTGACTTGAGCTGGCAGGTTCTTAATTTGTTCTGAAGGCTGTTCTCAGCATAGATGTTCCCTCTGTGTTAAATAGACTCAAAAGCCTAAATGCTAGAAGTGCACTAATAAAGTACTACAAAATACACAAGCAAGCAATGATACTACTAACCTTTGCTTCCCTTTGCCTTTTTTGCCTTGTACAGATTTGTTGAATGTATAGAGTGTGGAAGAAAAATGCACCAGATCTGTGTTCTTCATAATGAGATAATCTGGCCTTCTGGGTGAGGAATTTCTCCTTATTAAGTACATAGCATATTTACTATTTGGGAGAGCTCATTTTTAAAATTCCTTATATTGGTTAAATTTAAAGGACTGTTTAATGGAAGAAATTACATTCCCTGAAAATTTTATACACTCTATAGGGTAATATCAAATTTAGGCAGTATATCTTACAGTGTTGTGTGTCAAGTTTTCTAATCTTTAATGTTTCCAATGCTTCTTTGTATGGAAAAGAGCATTTCAGCTTTTTATGTTTAGAGATGCTAGCCCTTCATGAAAAGATGGTTTTTAGTTCTGGTAACAGTTTCAGATTGATCTGTTTTCTTTACAAATCATACTGCTTCATCTTCAAAAAATTTTCTAACAAGGATTTAACAGGTGAATCAACTTTTTTGACCACAGTGATCTGATTAAATTTAAATTTAAAAAATATAGTTTTCTTTAGATGCTCCACAGTTCTTGATCAAAATATGTGTTCTTCTGATTGATTTAAAAATTTTTCAAATAATGATGAATTATATGTTGATTAAGTTTTATAACAGCTTAAATGTCCCCTTTCTTGTCCAAAGAGTGTCAGTTTAGCGTTCTGTTGTCCCATCCACATTGCTGCAGAAGAGGGTGGATGTCCTGTGAGTGAAGAAGAATCATAGAATCATTTCAGTCTACAGTGTATTTGGGCATTTAGAAAAAAAATCAGCCTTATGCTTGGTGTTGCAGTGTCTTATCATCAGAGACAGCAGTTCGAGCCCATTTGCACCAAGAATACTTTGAGCTGATATTGTCAGACCTGCCAGTGGAGACTTCCATGGGCTTTCCAGTGGAGATATGAAAAACTGATAGGGTGTGCAGCACCTGGAGCTTAGATCCTCCTCTGCAGCTCTGAAACAGTTGGGCTGTTCTTAATGCTTTTATTTCAAATTTCAGTTAAGGTATTTTCCAGATCAGATAAGATCGGGTGAAAGATTTTGCTTCTAATGGTAGGATGTTAGAGACCTTGGTGGTCTGACTTGGGGGGACTTCACTTTCTCTTTCTTTTTGCTTCAGCTTCGTCTGTGATGGCTGCCTAAAGAAAACAGGACGAACCAGGAAAGAGAACAAATTCTCTGCTAAAAGTAAGATTGTAACACTTGCACCAAAAATTTTAAATAACATGTTAAGAATGGGGAAGAGGTGGCTTTTATGCTTATGTTTTAAGTTTTAAGGGCTCAAGGAGGATACTTTTGGTCAGTTTTGGCCATCAGTTCTGTAGTGTTCAGAGTGTTTGCATTCACAGGTGGTAGTGTTAGTTAATATTCTGTTTTAGAGGGCTAACAAACTTTTTTAGAGCCCTCCATTATTGAAATATATTCTTTTGGTAAGTGGAGATACTAACTGGGCTAACATGGTTTTACAGGCAGAATAAACTTCCGAATGCAGTGTCTGCTTGTGAAGACGTGTCTCAAAGCAGTGTTTTGTAATCCAGTTTAAGTAATTAATAACATCTGTTCAGGAGAAACCTTAATTGTGATTGACTTTTAAGACAAGATAGAAATTGGGTTGAAATAATTAAAATTTCATTAAATAATGTATAAGCCATAAATGTGCCTGCAGGGGAAAAGCAGCTCACCCCATCTAGAAGTGGTAGGGCTTAAAGATAAGGCTTTAATTTATGTTAGCATACTGCTTATGTTAGAAGTCATTTTTCATCTAATATCTGAGTAGAGAAATCACATATGAACAGTTCAGTTTTGTATATGTTTAGAGCTGTATTTTCCTCCTGCAGGATTACCAGCTACAAGACTTGGTACCTTCCTGGAGAACAGAGTCAATGATTTCCTAAGACGACAGAATCATCCTGAGGCAGGAGAGGTCACAGTTAGGGTGGTACATGCATCTGACAAAACTGTCGAAGTAAAACCAGGAATGAAAGCAAGGTACGTTCGTTTCTAATTTTGCTTTCTTCTTGTGGGACTGGGAGCTGTTTGTACTTACATAATGCACTTGATTAAATAAAATAATTTAGGTTGGAAAATAGTTCTAAGCTTGAGTCCAACTGTTACCCTAGCACTGCCAAGGCCACTGCTAAACCATGTCTCCAAGTGCTACATCTACACATCTTCTAAAGATCTCCAGGGATGATGACTCGAACACTTCTCTGGGCAGCCTGTTTCAATACCTGACAGTCCTTTTCATGAAGAATTTTTTTCTAATATCCAGTCAAAAAAGACTTTTGTATTCAAAACCTCATCTCTAGCCAAGTAGTGACAAACAGGTGTTCCAGCAGCATAATAATTTTTTGTGATGCGTGTCTTTTTCACAGTAAAAAGTGGGTGCCTCATATTTGAGTAGTCTGTAAACATTTAACTTTCAAATGGCACTAAAATTACACTTAGAGTAGCCCTGATCTTTGTTGTTTGTTGCCTTCATCTAGTAACATGCAGTCTCTGATGTGTGAATATATTTGGTATTCCACTCTACCCTCTGGTCTGCAGGTTTGTAGACAGTGGAGAGATGGCAGAGTCTTTCCCGTACCGAACAAAAGCTCTTTTTGCCTTTGAGGAGATTGATGGTGTAGACTTGTGCTTCTTTGGGATGCACGTGCAGGAGTATGGCTCAGACTGCCCTCCACCCAATCAAAGGTGAGGAATCCCACAAAGGTCTGTTTTACCTTGGTGCTCTCTCCTTTGGATGAACCTCCTGTAGTTCTTTATGGAGCTTCTCCGTTGCTTATGTGAGACTCTTATGTGAGTGCTGTTAGGCTCTAGAAACAAAGTAGCTTCTGTGATGTTAAGAGTTATTTCTTACTGGGGATGATGGCTGGAGGACAGAGTTGCCTTAAGGATCATTGATCTGTGTTTTCAAAGGAAGGGGTTGAATAGTTTTAGGGAGATGAGGCCAGGATATCAAAAGAAGGCCAAGTTTCTGGAGGTGAATTAGGATCAGAGGCTTTGCAGATTGCTATTGTAATGGATGCTTCAGATGACTAAAATAGCATTAATAAACTTGTATAATTACTTCAAAATCTCTTCCCTTTCTCATGTCTTTTTTGTTGGGTTTTTTTTTTTTTAGGCGAGTGTATATATCATACCTTGACAGTGTTCATTTCTTCCGCCCTAAATGCTTGAGGACTGCTGTCTATCATGAAATACTGATTGGATATCTAGAATATGTTAAGAAACTAGGGTAAGTATCTTATAACATTTTCTTCTGTACAGCATGTGTGTACAAATGTTGCTGCAAATTAAATTACTGCATCCTATAGTAAAGAATATGGTGCCTAAGTATCAACCTGTGCAAGAGTAACTTCACAATAACTGTGTACAGTTGAAAAGGAGAAAAGAAGGGATTGCAGGCTTTTCAGGGGAGGCCTCTGCTTCAGCTATTTTGATGTTTCCAAATTTATGTAAAACTTCCCTAAGTCTAAGTAGAAACAGTAAGCCCCTTCTCCAGTCCATAAAATGTTGTTGTCACTGTGTAATGCCACGGCTTTAATTAGGTCATTCCTTTAGGGCTAGCATGTAAGTTCTTACCCTTGTTTATAAGGAGAAAGTTGTGGGTTTAGTCTGTACTGGTTAACACTGTAACAGTTGTAGACAGCCTAAGAAATCTTGAGTAGTTGAAAATGTGAGAAACTGAAGAGTTAGGAAAGAAAGAGGAAAATATACTTGGACTGCACAAAAGAACACAGAACAACTGCAGTAACAAGAAAGGTGGAAAGTAAATTACCATGATTACTGAAGTAGAAAGGCCAGTGAAGTAACTATCACTCTATTGTCAAGGTACCTAGTGTAGGTTGGTGAAGTTATTTGTGGAGAAATTGTTAGGGACTGTTTAAAGCAGTTGATGAGAAAAGTTAGGGGAGTTGAAGTGGCGGTAAGCAGTACTATCTTCAGTACCTCAGTGAGGTGGTGTGTTCTTTGTTACTTTAAAAGCATAATTAGGCTTCTTTCTGCTTTTTTTATTGTTTTATTTTTATTTTCTAATCTGTGAGTCTGTACATTTGCTGCATAGAGCTCAAGCCTCAGCTTTACTTAATGCTATTTCTGTGCTAATGGGTAACATCAGGTTCTCATTTTGGGAGAACAGTCTTGGTCTAGCATGATCATCTCTCCATTCTCAGGCAGAAGGAATGACAAATGGCTGCAGCACCCAGGGCTTGGGGAGGGTTCTGCAGAGCTGTTTCTCAATGGGGCAAGGATGGTTATTTTTCTCTAACTGTTTATTCCTCCTACTAGAGTTCTCTTCAAAAACTAATAGAGAAGAACTGAGGATAAAGAAGTGATCTGAGGTGTTATATTTGCTGCAGCTGCTACTAATTGGCTGTCATCTCTCTTAATAGTATTCTAGATTGTGCACCCAATACCACAGGTTGGCAGTGCCTGTTCATAATTCTAAAACTCTTTCAAACCGATTCTCAAAACCAAGAGGAATTGTAATAGAAAAGTGAATTCTTTCTCTAAGTAAATCTGTCTTTAAAATGTTGCTAGATAAAATACTGCTGCTCTGTCTCAAGATTTCACTACGGAAATACCTAGACTCAATCTTTCTCCCATTAGTTAATTGGGAGATAGTTGCAGATTTGTGTCAGGCTTTGTTTTTTGGGCTGTAAGATGTGCACCCTTTACATAGAAGTGCTCCATATATAGCACTGGATTTTAGGAAATTAGTGAAAAGATGGAAATGTTAGGTCCGGAACAGCTGCCAACCTCGAGGGTGGCGCCACCTGGTGTCGGAGAGGAGAGCGCGCGGGAGTCCATTGTCAGCGCCCACATGTCCCGGTTTTTGTGATACGCCAGGTATACTACTGGACACATCTGGGCGTGCCCGCCCAGTGAAGGAGATGACTACATCTTCCACTGCCATCCTCCTGACCAGAAGATACCCAAACCCAAGCGACTGCAAGAGTGGTACAAAAAGATGCTGGACAAGTCTGTGTCGGAGCGCATTGTCCACGATTACAAGGTGTGCTAAGTGTGTGCTTGGGGGAGATTGATCAGTCTTGTCTTCATTTCTTCCTTGCCTTATGCATTGTGTCTGATTCTTGGTGTTTACTGCATTAGATTTAAGTGAATTTGAGCACCAAAAGTTTGGAGTTAAAACATACTCTCTTCAAAACATGTAGCTTCTGAAATTGTTCTAGCAAAAGACTTGAAATGGTTCCTTAGAACAAGCTAAATTCTTGAGGAATACTGTAAAAGAGAAAAAAAACATATATGGAATCTTAAATCTTCTTGTGTTAGATCAAATTGCAGGGTTAGGATGCTGATGCAGTTAGAAGTATGTAAAATCTTTGGAATTATAAGGATTTAAATGAATGTTGAGATTATGGTGATAACATTGTCCCAGTTGGTAAGAATGTATATTGGAGTCTAGCACACAGTAATTTCTTCCTTCTGAGTGGGAATATTTGAAACGTATTTGACAAACTGTAACAGATACAGTGTTAAATTTGCACTTAGTATGTGTTCTAGTAAGATGAATTATAATATTAAGCTTTCATTTGTTTAGTCTGCTGATGCCTTTTCTTGTCACTCATTGAGAACGTTGCCTTTCCTTACATGACTTGTATTAGTGATAACCAAAAGTGGTCTTGCTCTCTTTCAGGATATATTTAAGCAGGCAACAGAAGACCGTCTAACCAGTGCAAAGGAGCTCCCTTACTTTGAAGGGGACTTCTGGCCTAATGTTCTGGAGGAGAGCATTAAGGAACTAGAGCAAGAGGAAGAAGAACGGAAGAGAGAAGAAAACACTAGTAATGAAAGCACAGATGTAAGGATGCTTCTGCTTTTCATGATCTAATGTAAAAGTTCTGATTAGATAAGGCTAATTATAAAAAAAAAAGAGGGGCACAAGGCACTTCGGTTAACTGAGTTTTCACTTCTCACTCTAAAATAAATTTCAATTTTACAGTTTCTAAACTAGAGCTGGTAAAATACCACTAAGGTACATCTGGATGAACAGTGGGTGTTCATAGGGCTATAAACTGTCTAATTACCAAAAGTAATTCTGTTGAAACAGCTGCTAGTTGAAAATTTTGTTGCTGAAATCTAGTTGTTATCAATGATCATGTTGCCACCTCAGCCTGATTTGGAAGTTTTTTCCTTAAGCATTAGCTTTTAAATAGTGGGTCACTCTTTTCTTTCTAACTTAGATACAAAGACCAGTCTTAGCAGAATGTTCTGAGAAAGTAATGGAATGCTATGAGTTGGTACTTGACTCTCAATAGGTTTGTTTAGTAGCTTTAAGGCATTGAGGATCTGAAGCACAAATTACTGCTGAACTGTTGTTGGGCTACTTTAAACTAGAGAAGTTTCTTGCTGGTGTCTTGTGCAATTTTTTTTGAGAACGTAAAACTGTGTTATCAAGTTCAACAAAAAACCCTTCAAAAATAAGAGATGCCTCTTAATTCAAGAAGAAGTTTGAAAGTGAACAGATGCAGAATTTATGCATCTGCCTATCCTTGGATGCTCTGAACTTTTATGGAAGAAGTGGTGAATCTAGGATAAGGGTAGTAGTTTTGCTCATGCAGTAGTAGTTGTTAGTTAACTCTTTAAACACTGCTGCTTCATCACCTTATCAGAGACTAGATTTTTGGGGGAAGATTAGAAATTTTTGCTGGAAGATCTTTGGATCAAAAAAAGTTAGGTTTAATGTTACAATTAAAAATTGTGATTCTGCTGTGCTGCTCCTTGCAATACCTTCTTTCAAGGACTTTGTTTAATTAAAGTGCAGGAAATTAGGCAACATGATATCAAATTTGCATTAAGTAACATCTTTCTTAGGAAGGTATTGTTTGCTTTCCACGAGGTGTAGCTTCAAGTGCTCATCTCTCTAATATACCCAGAAACCATCTTGAAGGATCATTTAGCTCTCTGTGCAAGGTTGGTCAATATTTAGCTGAGCCTTCACAGCAGTTTGGCCCCAAAATCCTGACATAGGGCCAACTTGCAGTACATTACTATTTAACTTTATTATTATAATTATTACAAATATTTGTAACTCTTTATTGATCCTGTGTTTCATACTTGAAGAAGGGGCAATAATAAACTGTACTGTCAAGAGATGTGATGGTCATCCATGTTCCCTGGGAATTTCCATTCTGACAGTTATTTTAAGCTTAGAGAAAGTGCTTGTTTGGGTAACAATTATTTTGATCCTCGATCATCTTATGCTGTGAGGTTTTAAGGGGCTCTCTAAGCATCCCAGGGAGCAAGACACTGTTCATTGCTAACAGACTATAGTTGAAATTAAGCTGACCTGTCTTGTTTGAGTGTTGCAGGGTATGACAGGTGCATGCTAGAAGCTGCACTACTGATGCATTTTGGACTCTGAACAACAGCTTCGTATCAAAATCAGTTTAATGCAGTCTTTTAAAAGTAAATCTGTCAGAGCTGTAGCAAACTAAATCTAAGTGGTTTAAGTCTTTCTTACCTTTGTTTAGTGCGATATCAATTGCACTTTGCAGTTATTTTTACTTTTGAATTGCATTGAGAATTCATCTGCTGAACCCCTTGGTGATTGTCCAAGACTGTGTAGCTGTAATGGACAAACAAGTTTCATTATATAATGTTTTGCTTGTACATCCTGAGTATCTATGCTTTTAGTATTTTTGGAGTATATATTGCTGATCTTGATATCTTTTGGAGTAATTCTAATGGAGTTTGATTTAATGTTTCTGGGGACACTAGTATGTGTCTTCAAAGTAAATGATTGCGAAGTGTGGTAGTCTGCAGTTACAGAATATATAAAGATAACAAAATTGTGATGTGGTGTTTCTTAGATATCTGACATATATATAATGTCTTTAAAACTGCTAGGTGAGCAAGGGAGACAGCAAAAATGCCAAAAAGAAGAACAATAAGAAGACAAGTAAAAACAAGAGCAGCTTGAGTCGTGGCAATAAGAAGAAGCCTGGCATGCCCAATGTGTCCAATGACCTCTCCCAAAAGCTGTATGCTACTATGGAGAAGCACAAGGAGGTAAGAGCTGATTGAATGAGAAATGTTTTTTATTTCAATAAAGAGGTGTACAAAGCTTTGATACTTCAAACAGAGTCATGCCCTGTAAATTATACAGGTTTGGCTGGAGAATTGAGTGGCTCACCCAGACAGACCAGTACCAGTAAGTCTGGGTGCTCTTTGCTGCAAGGGCAGTGGGAATAAATGCAGCTGTGCTCGTGCAGAAATTCCTAACAGTCTAGATTGCTACAGCAGTTCTACTGTTACTGTTCAGTTCAGTGCCTCTTTCCTGTTCCTTCACAGGAAGGTGAATCTGCAGGGCACCCAGAGGTCTGAGATTTCCCAGGCCTCACAAGCACCCCACCTTGCAGCTGGTCATTCAAATGTTAGCTGATCCTGGAACTGTACACTCTGTAATGAGGTTTGCTGACCAAAACATCTTGATAAGTGCTAGCATATTAAGCCTTTTTATTTTTCAGGTCTTCTTTGTCATCCGTCTCATTGCTGGCCCTGCAGCCAACTCCCTGCCCCCCATCATTGAGCCTGACCCGCTCATTCCATGTGACCTGATGGATGGGCGTGATGCTTTCCTGACCCTTGCTAGAGACAAGCACCTGGAGTTCTCCTCACTACGAAGGGCTCAGTGGTCAACCATGTGCATGCTGGTGGAACTGCATACCCAGAGCCAAGACCGCTTTGTTTACACCTGCAACGAGTGCAAGCATCATGTGGAGACCAGATGGCATTGCACTGTCTGTGAGGTATGTTTGGTGAAGTTTTCCCTGCTTCTGCTCCTGTATCTTTGTGCCCAGAGTGCTCTTTA
The DNA here is from genome assembly GCF_963513975.1 of Fringilla coelebs. NCBI lineage: Eukaryota > Metazoa > Chordata > Aves > Passeriformes > Fringillidae > Fringilla > Fringilla coelebs. Next base: position 48,790,358 of record NC_140033.1, on the reverse strand, counting down.
TCTGATTTCTCATTATTAACTGATGGAAAAAGATATGTGCAGCTCATCTGCTGGCAGTTCAGAAAGGAGGGGAAACATTTTCCTTAACAAGTGGTTCTGCTAATGTGCTGCTTGGTGTGACTTCTGCCTTGAAAGAGTTGTGTTTTCTGTAGTTTATTTAAGGTGCTGCTGCCTAAGGAATTGGGAACTGTAGCCATGGCTTGAGCTGGAATGGTAGGATCAGCTGATTTTTCTGAAGAGCAATGTGTACATTTTCCTTCCAGAGTCAGAAGTGTGGGGCGGCAGTATTTCTGTAGAGAGAGCTCTCTGTTGGTTTGCTGGCACAGAGGTTTTTCTCTGCTGCAAGTCAGATCCCAGTACCCCTGTGACTCCTTCACTACTCTGTTGTCTCTCTGTAGAATGCTGCAAACAGCATTTGTGTCTTCAGAAGTGTTTGCAAAACCAGTGTTTTTGAAGATCGAGTTGAGGGGTTTGGTTCAACGCCCACTGGAAGCTGGATTATCATTGTATCTGGCTTCTTACTTAGTTTTCTAGCCTGCTGGAAGTGAATGACTGACTCAGATTTGATCCTAATTACAATTTGATACTTCCATTTCCTCTGGTTACAAATATATATATGTGTGTGTATGTGTATGTACATGTATTTGTGTGTATGTGTATATATATGTATGTATATATGTATGTGTGTGTATATATATATGTTTGTATGTATGTATATGTATACATGCACACACAGGTGCTTTTACTTTTTTGTTACATACCAGAAAGTTAATTCTAAATTTCCTATGGTTTAGTCAATCCTAAGAACTTAGGTCTTTTTCTTAAAGATCAGTTATTGAACCCAAACTCATGTGCTGTTGTTCTCACAGAACGCATTCTGTTCTTTCAGCACTTTGTTGTTTAACTCACATCTGCAAACTGAAAATGCAGCTTTCATTCTTTTTTGAAAGCTGCTACCTCTTCTGCCACTCCTGCTCTCTTCTTTTGAAGTAGGAGCAGATGAGTCCCCTGCCTATTTCTTCTCCTTTCCTGTTGGGATTTTTCTGGCCCAGCTGAATAATGTGTGACTTACTAGCTCAGAGCCAACTTGTTTTTCAAGGTTTATATATTTGTGTAGCTTTCAGACACCCTTACACCCACACACTTTCCCTGGCTATAATTTGGGTTTATTCCTTCTCTAGTACCTCAACATGGCATAAAAGATTGAATTTTCCCTAGAGCAAAAATTTGCCTGGAACAGGCTGGGAGTAATTGTTGAGGTGGCAGGACATCATTTATTCCTTTATCGTATGGAGTTTCAGGAACACTGATAACTCGTCCTTTGTTGACTTTTCAGGATTATGACCTGTGCATCACCTGCTATAACACTAAAAACCATGACCACAAGATGGAAAAATTAGGCCTCGGTCTAGATGATGAGAGCAACAACCAGCAGACAGCCACGACGCAGAGCCCCGGCGACTCGCGCCGCCTGAGCATCCAGCGCTGTATCCAGTCTCTGGTCCACGCCTGCCAGTGTCGCAATGCCAACTGCTCGCTGCCGTCCTGTCAGAAGATGAAACGGGTTGTCCAACACACCAAAGGCTGCAAACGCAAGACCAACGGAGGGTGCCCCATCTGCAAGCAACTCATTGCTCTCTGCTGCTACCACGCAAAGCACTGCCAGGAGAACAAGTGCCCCGTGCCCTTCTGCCTCAACATCAAACACAAGCTCCGTCAGCAGCAGCTCCAGCACCGCCTGCAGCAGGCGCAGATGCTCCGAAGGAGGATGGCCAGCATGCAGCGCACGGGTGTGGCGGGCCAGCAGCAAGGATTGCCCTCGCCCACGCCGGCCACGCCGACAACTCCAACGGGCCAGCAGCCCCCGACACCGCAAACCCCGCAACCCCAGCCTCCGCCCCAGCCTGTGTCACAGCCTCAGCCCGCGCCTCCCAACAGCATGCCGCCCTACACCATGCCAAGAACTCAGCCCCCCAGCGCTGTGTCCCAGGGCAAGGCAGGTGGCCAGGTGACGCCTCCAACTCCGCCTCAGCCACCGCAGCCACCAGTTCAGGGTCCTCCTCCGGCAGCAGTGGAAATGGCCATGCAGATCCAGCGGGCAGCAGAGACCCAGCGCCAGATGGCGCAGGTTCAGATCTTCCAAAGGCCGATTCAGCACCAGATGCCCCAGATGCCACCGATGGGAATGAACCCTCCACAGATAGGCAGAGGTCCCGGTGGCCATATAGATCAAGGAATGGGGCCGGCAGGAATTCAGCAGCAGCCACCGTGGGTGCAGGGGGCCTTACCCCAAGCTCAGCTGCAGCCAGGAATGCAGAGGCCATCCATGATGTCAGTAGCTCAGCCAGGTCAGCCGATGAATATGGCCCCTCAGCCGGGGATGGGTCAGGTACCCGGCGCTGCTCAGCCCAAACAACCTCTGCCCCAGGCGGCCTTACAAAACCTACTGCGGACTCTCAGGTCTCCCAGCTCACCCATGCAGCAGCAGCAGGTGCTTAACATCCTTCACTCCAACCCTCAGCTGCTGGCCGCTTTCATCAAGCAGCGGGCGGCCAAGTACGCGGGGTCCCAGAACCCGCAGGGCATGGCGGGGCAGCCTGGCATCCCGCAGGGGCAGCCGGGGCTCCAGCCGCAGCAGGCCATGCAAGGGCAGCAAGGAGGGGTGCACCCCAACCCGGCCATGCAGAACATGAACCCCATGCAAGCAGGAGTGCAGAGACCCAGCATGCCCCAGCAGCAGCCGCAGCAGCAGCCGCAGCAGGCCATGGCTGGGATGAATCCTCAGGCACAGCAGATGAATATGAATCACTCGGGGATGGCTCCCCAGTTCCGAGATCTCCTGATGAGACGGCACCAGATGATGGAGCAGCAGCGCCACCAGCAGCAGCAGCAGCAGGGAGCGGGACCGGCGCTGGGGCCAGGGATGGCCAACCACAACCAGTTTCAGCAGCCCCAGGGTGTCGGGTATCCCCAGCAGCAGCAGCAGCGAATGCAGCATCACATGCAGCAGATGCAGCAAGGAAACATGGGACAAATAAGCCAGCTTCCACAGGCCATGAGTGCAGAGACAGGAGCCAGTTTGCAACAGGCTTTCCAGCAAAGGCTGCTTCAGCAGCAGATGGGATCCCCAGCTCAGCCCAATCCTATGAGCCCCCAACAGCACATGCTCCCCAATCAGGCCCAGTCCCCACACCTCCAGGGCCAGCAGCTCCCTTCATCGCTCACCAATCAAGTGCGTTCTCCACAGCCTGTACCCTCACCGCGGCCCCAGTCCCAGCCCCCTCATTCCAGCCCATCCCCTCGGATGCAGCCTCAGCCTTCTCCACACCACGTGTCCCCGCAGACCAGCTCCCCGCATCCAGGACTGGTAGCTGCCCAGGCTAACCCCATGGATCAAGGGCACTTTGCCAGCCCGGACCAGAGTGCAATGCTTTCCCAGCTTGCTAGCAATGCCGGCATGGCAGGCCTCCATGGTACAAGCGCCACGGAACTGGGGCTCAGCTCCGAGAACTCAGACTTGAATTCAAACCTTTCACAGAGTACACTAGACATACACTAGACACGTTGTAGCATTTTGGGAGCAAAAAAAAAAAAAATTAAAAAACAAAGAAAATTAAAAAAACTTATTTTCGCAAGACTTTTTGTACTGAAGACAAATTTTTTTGAATCTTTCTTAGCTAAAACGACATTTTTCCCTGGAACACATCTGAACTCTGCAGCAGTAGTTTGTGGTTTTAAAAACAAACCGACAACGAACCTGAGGGACAGTAGAGTACAAAGAATATATTTTTGTTATGGCTGGAATCATAACCAGTCCTTTTTCTTGGCTTTTTTTTTCCTCGTGTGCGTTGGGGAGGTTGGGGGAGCAAGGCGGTCTTTTGGTTGCTCACCAAAGGATGCCCTGCTCATGCCTCCAATAGGTTTTATTTTTTTTTTAAATTAATGAAAATATGTAATATTGATAGTTATTATTTACTGAGGCAGATGGTAAACATTTTCCCTATTCTGGTTTTTCTTCATGTCACTGCGAAAAAAAACACCACAAAAACAGAACAACAGAAAAACACAGGAGAACCTTTCCTGAAACCGGAGGACAAAAGGGGTTAATGTTGCTTTAAAACTACATTACATATATAAATATATATATATAAAAATAAATACCAATCTTTTCCTCTTTGGTTGGAAATATGTCAATTCTTTGAAAAATGTAAAAATATTAAATAACTCAGTCCCCTCCTGAAGTCTACTTTTGTCCTCCAAGAATTTTCTATACAAGAGTCTGAGCTTAAAAAAACTTCAAGTATTAAAGTAATTTGTACATGTAGAGAGAAGACAACATTTTTGGAAATACACAGGGGCAGCTGCCAAATGGATGTAGTATATATATTGTGGTTTCTGTTTTCTTGAAAGAATTTTTTTTGTTATTTTTACATCTAACAAAGGAAAAAAAACATAAAAAAGAGGGTAAGAAACAATTCCAACGGGATTATTTCAACCTGAGAAAAAGTCCCTGGGGTTTCTTCTTTATGCTTGCTTTCTCTCTCCCATGCCCCTTTCCCACCTTCTTCCATTTTCTGTAAAACTTGAAAATAGAAAGCAAAAAACCCTCAAATGTTGTATATCATGCAATTAAAGTTGGTTACTTATAAATAAGAACTTTCGATCACTGTATAGACTGTTAAAATTGATTTCTTATTACCTATTGTTAAATAAACTGTGTGAGACAGACAGCCTGTTTTTAATGTTTCCCTTCTCTCCCACATGTGTTGCTTGTTCTTAAAACGGTGGGGGTAGCGGAGTATGTGCTACTTCAAATGTTTGCTATCTAGACGTCGGAGAGCTATTTAATGTATATGACTGTTTTAAAATGCAAATCTCTAATAAGGGGTGTGGAGTAATAATTAGTCTTCTAAATGGACTCTTTTGGTACAACTCTACATTCGCGTTGTTCCCGGCATGTATCTTACCAAAGAAACGAGGTCTGACCTCAACAGTTGTGCCAGTCAGCTGTGCCCCGCCCTGCTCACACAGCCTGGGAGCAGCTGATCTTCAAAGGACCTATTTTGCATTTTGAAATGAGAACTATTTGTTTGGATATGTGATATTAAAAGATCCTATTTCACTTGGAGTATATTGTGCGCCTTTTGGCACTGAAGTGTGAGCATGAGGTAAGCTTGTGTGGATGTCCTGCAGGCAGGTGCTGCACCGGGAGGGTGCGTGGGTGCCCAGTCACCCTGTGTCACATCTGGTGACACCTGCCGGACGCAGAGGCATTCGGGAGCAGAGATGCTGTCACCATGGAGTGCACGGGCAGTGACCCCAGCTGTGTGCTGCCCGCAGCTGCGCTCACATGGAGTTCATCCAGTCCTGTTGCATGCTGTGCTCAAGCTGGTTCTGGTAGATGTGGCTGGTTCATTGAGGGCTTCCCAAAATCCAGCCTTATGGTGTGCATGTGCATACAGTGCTGGCTGCCTAGGGAATAACTCACCACCAGGGCATTATGCACCTGGAAGACCCAGATGGGACCGAGGAGCACGACTGTGCAATGCCAGCTGTGTTGGGAACATCAGTGTATCCGTAGATCCCAGACAGATAAAACAAGCGAGCTGACCTCAGGAAACTGCTGGTGGAAGATGATGGAAGGGGTAAGTGCCAAATAAAACTAATGGTGTATTACAATGTGAATGGGTGTTAGAGATCTTCAAAAGTGGGAGTAAAATGCTTGGGTTTTGGATATAAACACAAATAGGACAATGAATCTTGTATTTTAAAAGGGGCTGGTGGCAAGCTTTCAGCAAGATGGTAGAAAATTAGTGGCAGGCTTAAGGAAAGCAGCCCTGGGCTTTGGTATTTCAGCCTTGGCTAAACCTCATACTACTTGCCCTGGCACCGTGCAGACCAGCTCTGCACCAAGCCCACAATCACCCTGGTGCATTGGGAGGGACTGCTCCTGACCTAAAGGAGAGGAGAAAGCAAAAACCCCCATGTATTGAATGCCAGGACAGCCTGGAATTGTTTGGGTTTGTGCTCTGCACAGTAAGCTTTCCTCTTCCTTCCCTGCCACCAAGCAAAGCCTAATTTTGCTTTCAGCCTTGGTGGACTTCTCAGGATGGAGCAAATATAAAATTCTTTCTGACCACATACAGGCCAGTGAAGTGAAAAGTATGCCCAGCCTTCTGACTTAAAGGCTTTTAGTGCAAACAGCTTTCATTTGTGCCACTGAGTTAGCACACAAACCGTGGTTAGAATTTGTCCTGACCTGCATCAAAGCATCTGAAGTGGGGAAGTCCTGGGACCTTGCAGAGCACACTACAGATCTTCCAACTTCAAATGCCAACATAGAGACTTGCTTGAAAGATGCCATGATGCATTCTATGTGACGGCAGAGCTGCTCTGTCCCTCTTTGTAGGTGCTGACTCTGAGTCAAGTTCGGTTTTTGAGGTGATATGGATGATCAATAGTCTAAAATTACATCCCTCTACTTCTGCTTTCCCTGGTTCTACTGGAGGACCAGAAGCCACCACTAGGGACACTGCTATGGCTGTTTCAAGTAGCAGGAGGATTTCAGGGTGACAACAAAATTTGGGTGTCATCTGTATCTTTCTTGCCATTCAGTTCTGAGTTAGGTTGTTTCACTGCTGTTTATTAGACTCTTGGACCAGCAAAAAGAATTCACACTGGAAGTTCTAGCAATCCAGTCAGATATTGATTGTCCAGTTACAACAATGCTAATGGTTGTACTCAAATAATGTGTAGTTCACGGATGTAAACTTTCTAATGTCTGACCTTGCAATATCCCAGCTCCATCAGCCTCTCCCCAGCTGACAGAGGCTCTAGTCTTCTCATCACTGTGCTGCCCATTTGCTGGATTCACTATGCCGATGTCTCTCCTGTACTGGGTAGCCCAAACACCAGATAATTGCTCAAAACCCAAGACAATGTTGGTGCAGTCACCTGGTCATTAGACAGCTGTTGTAACAGCAAAATGAGCTACAGCAGCTCCTGGCAGGCTAAGACAAGCCCAGGCAAAGCCTGACAGAGCCTCACAGAAAGCAGAGCTTGTGGCCTCTTACTGGCAGTGGCAGCACTGAGGTAGATGATATGACAGTGACAGCCATTCCAGCTTTTGTTTCATTTTTCCAGTATACAATACACAATTTCTCTGCAAGAAACTCCACCTCCTGTTTCCAAGATGGTCTTTTTGCTGCTTCCAGTTTCAGCTAAACTCAAGGACTCCAGCCCATCTTCTCTGGGCACTCTGGAACAGATCCTGTAGTGAAAGACAGCAGCAGTCAGAAGAGTCTGCTCCATTAGTATTTGTATGTAGAGTTGTGTTGACATATATTGACAGATTTAATGTGGTAGTAAAATAGCAAGGAAGGACAGGCTAACTTAGTATTTGTGCCATTAACTGGATTGCCTGTTGGGTCTGGGGTTGGATTATTTGTTCACTATAGAAACTGTTCAATTACTGTGACAGTGACAAGTGGCTGTAAATGTGGAAGAACTTGAGTGTAGCATTAAGGATGATCTGACAAGGGTTTTCTGCAAGCTCCTCAGCCCACGAGAGAGATCTAGAAAACAGCAACTGCTCAAATCTCCCACCTGCAAGTAGGCTGTTGCCTCTTCTTACATAGTGCAGGATACTCTCTTCATTTCATGGTCACCTGGGTAAAATTATTCTGCCAAAGGTTAAGAAGAATATGTTTTATTATATTATTCCATCTGTTTTCTTGTTGGTTTTCCAAGCTTATCTACCCTATCTTCCCTTTTCAAAGACAGTAACATGAATGTACAGCCAAGGCTTACGTGTCTATAAATACTTTTTCTTCAAAATGGTTCCCTTCCCAGTGCTCATGACAAAAATTAAACCCTTCAAAGGCTTTTGGTTTTTCACAGTGTCAGTTAGGAGGAGCCTTAGGAAAGCCATGTGCCATTTCGCACTGCACACAAGAATTTGGAAGGCCTGTAACCAAATGGCTGCCACTTAGTGCTGGAAGTGAAAAAAGGCCCCTGGAGCATCAGCATTCTCATGAGCTCTTTGAAATAACAGAGTAGAAAACTGAAAAAGGAAGCTCTGGAGAAGCAGTAGATAATTTATGAAGCCTGGGGACCTGGAACATGAGCTCTGCATCCCAGAGCTCCTGGGTGAGAGGACAGTCCCAGTAAAAGCACAAAGAGCCAGTGAGACAAGGCTCCTCAGAGAAGGGGTGGTAATGAGGGACAGAGCAGATGCTGAAGCACAAGAGCTGCACACCTTGGAGCTGAGTGCCTGAGGAAGCAGCCTGGCCCTCTGTCCTGCAGCAATAATCCCTCCCACTGCACTGGGGCTCCTTCTGTCATTGCACCTGACAGCAGCCCTTTGATACTGATCTTTCTAAAATTTTTATTGCAGAGTATGTTAAAACACAGATCAAGCCCAGAACAGCAGCAGGGAAGGAGATGGGAAAAGTGAAGTCTAATCTAAGTGTTGGGTTTTGGTTACCTGAGATTGTCAGTGCTTTTCTCTCCATAAAGAAAGGAGTTGGCTTTACAGAACTATTATGATTATTGTTACATAACAGAGTTTTTATTATTGAAAAGAATATAAGTATGTCTCAATCAAGATGAACTTGATTCACATTAAAATTAATTTATTTAAATACCATTATTTATTGAAAAGGCTTATTTAGACCTGCAATGAAAAATGAACAGCTGTGGTGTGGGGACTGCCTTTTAAGCTTGTTTTGTGTCAACACAGGACTTGTTTCTACTGAAGCCTTCAAGAAGCCTTGAGCCAGCCTGTGTGTGACCTAAGGGAGCAGTGCTGCTTGTTCCACTCTGGGAAGGGAGCAGGGCACGCACACCAGTTATAGCTCACAATGTGTTCCATGAAAGATTACTGCAGTAGAAAGACTTAATGAGCCTTTAATTTTGGATTGTGTCTTTCCTGGAAACAGCTTTGCTGTCTGCCATGCTCTGCAATGTCTAGCCGTATTTACAAGGCAATAACAGTCATTATGATTTATTTCATTATTAACTATATTATTTTAAAGCTATTTTCTATTTTTAACATTGCTGGAGGACTGTTTGGAAAACCTGAATGTGGAGGATCCCTGCTGCTATGCAAATTTGCTGATCAAGCTGCAGACTGGCATTGCCAGCTCCCCAACACTGTCCCCCTGTAATTAGGCTGTGACCACTACCCTGGATTCTCAGCGTGTTTCATATGGATAGTGACACTCAAAGCTTTGTGTTTATATGAACAGGCTGTAGCCCCATGTTACAGGCTTTGGATTGTCTGGAAGAGCAATCCATGTATAAGGTGAGCCTTTGGAATGAACCTTTTTCATGCTGCTTTACTCCCACCTGCAGCTAAGACTGTGCAGTTGTGCTTCACACATTATTTGTTCAGCCACTCACTACAAAGTCCATACAGACTAGGAATGCTCAGTACAGCCCTTCTTTCTTTCTTTCTTTTTTTTTTTTCCCCTCCTACAATGTCAACACTGTGACAGTAACAACAAAATAAAAGGGTGGAAAATAGAACTGCCTCCGGGGGCTTACCTTTACATAAGCTTCTTGACAGGCTGATAGAGCTGGGCTTGTTCAGTCTGGAGAAGAGAAGGCTCTGGAGAGACCTCACTGCAGCCTTCCAGTACCCAGAGGGGGATTATAAAAAGGAGGAAAATGGACTTTTTATATGAGCAGGTAGTGACAGAACAAGGGGTAGTGGTTTTAAACTGAAGGAGGACAGATTGAGATTAGGTACACGAAGAAATTCTTTACTGTGAGGGTGGTGAGGCACTGGCACAGGCCGCATAGAGAAACTGTGGAAGTCCCATGCCAGGGAGTGATCAAGGCCAGGTTGGATGGGACTCTGGGTAACCTGCTCTACTGAAAAATGACCCTGCCCTCCAAAGGGGGTTCGAATTGGATGATCTTTAGGATACCGTCCAATCCAAACTATTCTGGGACCGAGGGGGCTAATCCCGAACCACAAACCAGCGAGACGGCAGCAAGGCCCAGCCTGTTCCTGGGCGGGACCGCCACGAGGCGCCCTGGCTGCGGGAAAAGAACTACAGCTCCCGTCGTGCCCCGCGGGCAGCGCGGCGGGAACAAACTCCCCGCTGATTTGCTATGCTTTCCGCTCCTCTCGCCAATCAGACGCACCGCTCACGGGGTACGCTCTCCACGCGCGTGAGGCGGGCTGGTGGCGTCCCGGTAGCGATGGAGCGGGACCGGACAGAGGTGAGCGGGACGGGACGGGACGGGACGGGGGCTCCTCTGGGGCCCGGGCTGGGGCGCTCCTGGGGGCGGCGGTGGGTCCGTCCAATCCCGGCGGGATGGGCTCCTGCGTCCCTCTCAGCTTCCCGAGGAGGCTCCGGGTGATGCTGCCCTTGCTTGGCAGCCCTGGGGATTTTAAGGCGTCCGCAAGTTTCACTCACCTGTTGTGGAAGGATAACGGTGCAATGGTGCTCACGTCCTGCGAGCTGCTGTAAAATGCACCCACACAGGGACTAGAAGGAGATGAAAGTCTTTATTTTTAGAGGAATTCGGGCCTTTCAGACGTGAGGAATGCTGTCTGAGGCCCTGGATCCGCAGGAGAGCAACTCTTTGTTCAGGGAGTAACCTGGGAACCTTGGGTCTGTTTTGTGTGAAAGCCAGGGAGGATGCGGGGAGAAAGCGGTGAGTGAAGTCTGATCTTCCTCTCCACGTGTCTGTAATGATAGCTAGGAGCCAGGAATCAGAGGGAATTTAGCACTGGAAGGTGATGGGCTTGCTGCTGATCTTTTGTTTTTGCCCACTTGGAGGAACAATGGTATCTTCCTGCCTCATGTAGCTGTTTGTATCTGCCTTTCTGTTCCATCACTTCCTGTGCTGATGCTGAGTGCTTACTGCTCCTTCATGAGTTGCTAACATATTTTCCCAGCTCCTTTTATGCTTATTTGGAGTCTGGTTCAAGAGTCTTCTAGTCTGAGACACACTGTTTTTCTGTGCTCTTTCTTCAGTCTCTGCCTTGCAGCTCTCCTGCTGTAACAGCAAGTACACAGAGCCAGTGAAGATGTTTAGCTGTGGAGGCATCTGGGTTTAGGCAAAAACCTATAGCAAACGTTCTGCCATCCTGCTGGTGTAGTTTCTGAACCGAGGTCAGCTGTGGACTGTGCAGTTTCCAGAGGACACAAGCTGTCTCCAGGACTGAGTTGGCCGTGCTGACTTCCAGGCTGTGCTGGTCTTGTGAGCTGTGGTGGCAGGAACGTGCAGCCTGTGCTTTGTTCTGGAAGTCTGTGCTGGCTTTGCTGTGACGGCGTCTGCGCTGTTGTGCTGTGCAACTCTGTTGGGAGGAACATTGCCTGGAAGGACACAGTCTCATCTGTCCTTCATCAGTAAGGCAGTGCTTTGCCCTGTATTTTTCTATGTTCCTCAAGCTGCTTTCTATCTTGCAACAGCCCTGTGGCACTTTCCTCTTGGGAAGCAGAATGCAGCATGTGGAATATCAGTAAAGGGACCTGTCTGGGGGAAGGCATTCAGAGTCCTGCCATTGTGGTTATGTGGACTCCTTGCCCACCCTGAGGCCACCCCCTGGCCCAAGAGGGCCACCCCCAGCAGAAAAGGCAGATTTACTGTCTAGTGGCATGTAAAATGTCGGTTTTAAAGCAAACTGGCTCTTTTTCTAGCTGGTGTCTGCCTTCTGCCACAAATCTTCGTCTTTGGAGCGGGTGGAGGAAGAAGGTGATGACGATGAGGAGGATGATGAATTGGACATCTTTGGGGGTTACGACAGCCTCACGTGCTACAACAGCAGCATGGGCAGTGACAGCAGCTCCTGTCTGGAGGAGTCCAGCGATGAGGAGGTGGCACAGAGGGAAGCTGGAGAGCTCTCGACCTCTCCGATGCACCAGCCATCCACAGGCCGGCTCACAGAAGACAGTGGCTCTGAGCCAGGTACTGCCTGTGCTGCCTTGTTCAGGGGCAGTGAAGGGTGTGTGGCTGCACCTTGGGGATGCTTTGGGAGCAGCTTTGGATTCACACTACATTTTCTGGGCTGTGTGGGGGATCTGCTCTGTATAAAGATGGTTAGCTGATCTCAGCTCTGTCATTGTAGTGAATTGACTCTGCTAAATCCTCATGTTTTTGGCCTTCCTTCTTGCAGCTGTGTGCGAAATGTGTGGGATTGTGGGCACCAGGGAGGCTTTCTTCTCCAAGACCAAACGTTTCTGCAGCGTCTCCTGCTCCAGAAGCTACTCCTCAAATTCCAAAAAGGCCAGCATCCTGGCCAGACTGCAGGTGCGTTAAAACCTTTCCAGCTGGCTCTCAGGCTCCATCGTGCTCGCAGGCTCTTGTCATGCTGGGGGACTTCAACCACCCCTGTACCTGCAAAAAGTAGCATGGCAAGCTGTTGGTAATCCAGGAGACTCCTGGAATGCATGGGGGGTAATTTCTTAAGCCAGGGAATAGACAGCTGTAGCAGAGGGAGCGCAGCAGTAGATTTTATGGTCATCAAGGTAAGTGAACTAATTGGGGTTGCCAAGACTGGAGGCAGTGGCTGCAGTTGCAGTGGTCATGCATTACTGGAATTTGCAATCTTGAGGAGTATAGGTCAGCTAGAGTAAAGTCATGCTCCTGAACTTTAGGAAGGCAGACTTCCAGCTCTTCAGAGAGAGTCTATAATTCTCTGAGATTTCCTGGGAATGAAGCAGGATTTGCCTGTATGTAGGGGTAGGTGGTTGCTCTCTAATTAAATATCAGACTGACTTTCCCAGTGGCTTGTTCTTCCTACCTGAAGTCCCCAGATAAAGCATGACAGCTTAAAGGTGATGCTCCCTAATAGCTGAGAAAGGTCACACTGCTATTTTACCTGTTGTTTCTTGTTCCTGTGAGTGTTAATAAATATTGTAGTAGCCTGGAAATTTTCCCAAGGAAAAGATGAATACCCAGTTGCAGGGGGTGGCTTAGTCTCCTGTGCCATTAATGTTTCTAATGTTCCTTCTTTTGTAGGGGAAACCACCAACAAAGAAAGCTAAAGTTCTGCACAAGGCATCCTGGTCAGCCAAGATCGGGGCCTTCCTCCATTCGCAGGGCACGGGACAGCTGGCAGATGGGACACTGACAGGTCAGGATGGTGAGTGTAGGTGAGGTGTGAGGAGGTGCAGCTGCGGGAGTCACAGAAATGGGGACACCTTGAGGGCTGTAACCTCTGCAGTCCTCCTCCTCCTCTCTGGTGCACTGCCTTGTGTGATGTGTGTGGATTGCTCTGACACAAGCTGGCAGAACACAGGGCACGTCCTTTTGACTCTTCCTGCCTATCCACTGTTGTAGCTTCATCCTCACTCCTTGTATTACTTGGCCTGGAGTGTAAGCTCTGTGGTCCCAGTCCCATGAGGTGCTGACTTCTGCTGGTAAAGGTGACTTAAAGGTGTCCTGCTTCCCCCAGCCATTTGCTGCCCCACTGCTCATGGGGAGTTATATTTGCCCTGAGTCACTCATTGATCACTTTGAGCAATAACCAGTCACTGCAGCTGAAGAAGCAGCAACTTACTGTGTTAGGGAAAAGGGGAGGGCTCGGGCGTGGCAGCAGCAGGGAGTGATCCCTGAACAGACTGCTGCTGGAACACAGCTGTAGCCTGCAACCAGGAGTGACTGTGGGATTAATCTCTCAAATTAGTATCTCTGATTTTCCCAGCACCTTCTGAGAAAGCAAGTACTGCTGATATGACCCTGCAGTGTTGCTGCTGAGAGGCAAAATGTGAAATGGTTTAACCCTGAAAGAATGCACTCCCTGGAGTGCTTTAGCCCTGGGCTGGACTTGACCCCTTTTATTGCCCTTTCTGTTCCCCCGAAAGCAAGTGACAGCAAATATTGATTAATAATATATTTTGCCTCTTGTCAGTGTTATTGACCATGCACTCACATAGGGTCTAGTTTCCCACCAGAGAAAATGCAGTGGAATGCATAATCCCTATGTGTTGTGTCCTAGTGCCTGGAGGCTGCAGGCTGTAGTCCAGAGGTAACTGATTTCTGTGCCTGTTCTGTGATCTCATCTGATTTCCTGCTCTCATGTCTGCTTGCAGCACTCGTCCTGGGCTTTGACTGGGGAAAGTACCTGCAGGAGCACGGCTACAAGGCAGCTCCTGTCAGTTGCTTCAAACACGTGAGTTCTACTTTGCTGTGCATGGCAGGGCACACAGGGCATTTCTTATGCATGGGCCCCCATGCTCCTGTGACCGGTGGTGAGCAGAGGCCCAGCGGGGGGTTATTGAGACCAGGTGATGCAAGGAAAGAAGCTGGGGTTTTTGGCAGCTGAGAATGGGAGTCTCACAAAGGTTCCAGGAGTTTTGGGGGAAGGAAGGTCTTGGTAGAAACACTACTGGTAGTGATGCCTATGATTTTTAGCTTTTTATGTTTTTCATATATTTGTAGCTTTGTAAATTGCAAAGCGTGGCTGTAGCTTCTAGTATTTTTCCTATTTTTCTTCCCTACATGTAGGAAAAATAAGCTAACCTTATAAACACATTCAGAAATATTGTAGTCTTATTCCAAGAACAGAACCAACTGCAAGGACATTCTGTTTTCCAACCAGAATCTGAACCAGACATAACAAAAGTGAGGCAAACAAAACCTCTGCACTGCTTCTAGTGGGTCAGAACCCCAGGAATTATTACCTAACTAACTGACATTTTACCTGGACAGTATATGATAAGTATACTGATCGACTAATCTTATGGAAATTGTAGAATTACTATACCACATGTGATTTTCGCCATATTGTGTACCTGAAAGCTTTCAAGTAAAGGTTTGCTTTTATATTGACTCTAACTTTGTTGGGAAGATCTCTTCTTCCAGGCATCAGTAGCAATGGCTTAGTGCTGACTGGGAACAGAATTAGTTCTGACTGGGAATGATAGTGGGAAGCTAATTTTGCAGTTTGTATGGCTGAGTACAGCCCAGGGTGATGTGCAGAGAGGAATTCAGTTTATGTGAGCCTGGCAGTAGCTGAACCTCCAACATGTCCAATTTTTATAAGACTTGTTATATTCCTTTTGAGCTGCTGTCTGATAGTACTGACAACATTTCCTTTTTCTTGAGGATAGGTTAGGCAGACATGTTAGGTATTCTCATTGTTAGGTATCTTTATGCCATAGAGGAATGGCAGCAGGTACTTTGGAATAATAGGGCATCTGGCAGTGAAACAGTAAAGTATTGCTATATCGTATTCTGCCTTTTGGGATCCTCAGTGAACATTCCAGTGAGATGTTTGGGACAGTTCAACTGTATTTCAAGATGTTGGCAAATCTAGGAGGGGCAAGGCATGCAAGCGTGTGTCTAAGGTGAAGGTGTAGCTGCCTAAGACATGTCTCTGAAAGCTAGAAGGGCCTAAGCCCTGCTCTGATTTCCACATCCCTGTCCCTGCCTCAATGGCTGCCTCAATCTTTCAGGTGCCGCTCTTCGATCAGTGGGATGATGTGGTGAAAGGTATGAAGGTGGAAGTGCTGAACAGTGATGCTGTGCTCCCCAGTCGTGTGTACTGGATTGCATCTGTCATCCAGATTGTAGGTAAGTCTCCAAAGTAATCTTCGACAGCTGGGCACAGCTAAGCTCTGAGGGAAGCTTTAGAGAGCTGAATGTACCTGGTCAAGCAAAACAGCAGCTCTTTGGAGCTCTACAACTGCTGAGAGATTTTGGAACAGGACGTACCATGGTGCGGGAGTGAGAGGAAACCAGCACGTGGTTCCTCTTCTGGTTGCTGGTGAATTTGCAGGAATAGTTGCTGGAGAAGCTCTGGTAACCTATGCAGAGTGCTGAAGGCCCTGCGGTGGGTACTAAGCCTGTGGTGCCGAACTCTTGGCCTCTAATGCCTTTGTCTGCTCTGTCCTGGCAGGATACAGGGCCCTTCTGCGATATGAGGGCTTTGAGAATGATGCTGGTCATGACTTCTGGTGCAATTTGGGCACAGTGGATATTCACCCCATTGGCTGGTGTGCCGTCAACAGCAAAATCCTTGTACCACCACAAAGTGAGTGTGCGGCAAGAGGGGTCACCATACACCTGGGCACGGAGAAGCTTTGGTTTATGCCTAACACAGAGAGAGAGATGTTCCCACTGCATGTAGGACTGCAGCTCCATTTGTGTTTTGAGTTACAAGCAGCAGTTTGAGTTTGGGAAGCTGGAGACTGCTTGGATTGCTCCCTCTTCATCTCCCTATTATTGACCTAGGGATGCTGCATGCAGAGCAGTAGCAGACCTGTGGGGGCTAATGCAGGTGGCTTTTCCTCCTTCTAATCCACATGGTGGCTGGACTTGAACTTTGGGGGAACTTTTTGGTCCTACATGCTGGGCAACATCTCTGGTAAGTGCAGTGACTCCAGTCCCTGCACAGCTAGCAGTTGAGAGAGGGATGCTAGTTTAGTGGAATTCTGGCAAGCTGAGATTTGCCTGGTATGGCTCATGTGTTTTGCTCTATTACCACTTCCTCATCTAGATCAGTGGAGTTGAGTGTCTGCTTGGCCCAGTTCATTCTGTAATGGTGATCCCTTCAGCCAGATGTGGGGGCAAGCTGGCAAAACAGAGTACAGAATCTGAGTGTAAAAAAGGCCTTTTAGTGCTAATGGGCTGTCAGAGAGATGAAAGGTGTGGTGCTGTAATTATTTTGATCATAAAGATGGACTTTTTCCCTGCTCACATGTAGCTATCCATGCCAAGTACACTGACTGGAGAAGTTACCTCATGAAAAAACTGGTGGGAGCTAGGACCATCCCAGTGGATTTCCACATAAAGGTAACCATGGGAGGCTGTTGTTTTGCATGGGGGAAATGAAGCTGAAGTCAAGACATGTGCTCAACATGTCTCTTCTGGTTCTGATCTGTGCAACTTTTGTGTGCCTTGAAACCTGGGCAGGGGCAGTGAGTGCTTCCACATGCTCCTTAGATACTTGTCGTGATGCTGTGGGTAATGGATGGCACAGCCTCCATGCCCTCTCAGCACAACAATTTCTGCTTTGGGTCATAGTCAGGCTTTAAAAGCTGTTGTCACATGGTCTGCTGGGAAATACTGGGGATGAGGTTTGGCTGAAGGGAGAGGCCAGTGCAGCTCCAACCTGGCCTTTCCCTGCCCAGTTTCAGTGCCAGGCAATATTCTGAGAGTCAGAATGGTTTGCCTTCAGTATTGGTAGGAAAGCAGCCTGAAGGGAGTGAGCACAGGCTTCCTTTAAGTGCCAGGCCTTGGCATCTCTATAGCTCTCATGATTGTTTTTGTGTAGCCTGTGCTGAGATTGGACCTTGTTAGAGGGAAGACAGTCTCCTGTGGCAAGGAGCTTTGGAAATGGCAGATAAGGAAGACAGTCCCAGAGACGTCAGGCAGGAAGGCAAGTGATAGGGTTTTTTTGTGCAAGGTAAGGGGTGACACTGAGCTGGAGATCTGGATGTAGTTAGTGCTTCCCATGTTACTTGTCAGAAAGTTAAGGTATTGTTTGTGGCTGCTTGTTCCTGGGCCCCAGCTTGTAGCTGAAAGGGAAGTGGTGGAAGGAGACAGACAATGCTTTTGTCTTTCTCCCCTAAGCATCTCCACTCCCACCTAATAAACAGGAAGTGGAAGGGGAAGACTTTAGCTTACAAGTTCTTCTGGATTTAGGTGTAGGCTGGTTTGGGTATCTATTTTGTGTTTCCTACTTGCTGCATGGCATCTTGGGATCACAGTTCCAAAATGTCAGGTATTGGAATAATATTCCAATATTACCGGATGGAACGTGTCTGGGCTCGTCCGCCCTCGCTGCTCGGCCAAAGGCAGCTGCTGTGGTTTTTCACCACAGAGATCCCTCTGGCTAGCTAGGAGTTGCAGCTAGACACTGAGAACAAGTCCAGGCTGGTAGGAACTCAGCTTTACCTCGGGTGAAAGTCCTTAGGCTAGGTGAAGAACAAAGGAGAGGATTCTACAGCAGGGTTCGGTCCAGAGCTTTATTCCAAGGTCTCTGAATCTTGGTACAGCTACAGTAGAATCCCGGCCGCATGGTCCCCAGGTCCTTTTAAGTTCAGGGGGAGGGGGAAGGGAGAGGATAGGTGAGCTACCAACCAGGTGGGAGAGGGCGAGTCTCAAGGGACAATGACACTTAGACAGGCCAATGGCCCAGGGCTGAGAGGCATCTTTTGAACTTCTGCCAATCACACGACGCCCTTGCTGGAAAGTTGAGCTTGATGGACATCACTTAGGACGAGAAAGGGGGAGGGGAACAGAGAAGCTATTGCTACCTGGGAAAGGACTGGGAAGTCTAAAACAGGAAATTGCAACACACTACAACAGTCAGGGGTTCTATAAACACCACGGGGTATTTGTGGACAAATAGAACAAGGCTGCATGAGCAAACCGAAGGTCTCAAAAGAAGTCAGAAAGAAGCCAGTGACTCCACAAACCTGTGCCTTTGGGTCAGTCTGCAGAGTAACTTGCTTTGGATATGGAGTTGGGAGATAGATTATCATACCTCTGATCAGAATAAAAAGGTGAAAATAAGAACCTGACCTCTTTTGAAGTCAACTGAAAATCCTGTTGCACTGTGGGAAGCTACACCTCTAACTAACTGCAGCCTCGAAACCCTTGTGATCTCTTTCATGACTGAAAAAGGCACACACAATTCCCTACTCAGTCCCTCGTGAGCAGAAGTTCTCACTGAGAACATTCACACAAGGTGGTGGCTGGGCATTGCTGCTGGGCTGGAGTGGGGCAGCTCTTATGAGGCCACATGGCAAAAGGGAGACGCAGCATGTGTGTGCCCAACCACACTGTCATGTCTGGGGCTGCCAGCCACCTGTGCCCCCAAAGAACCCACTCCTATGCATCCCTTCCTAGTCGGCTGTGGACAGTGCCAGGGTGCATGTCTGTGGGGAAAGCTGTTCTCTGAAGTGTTTGGAGAACTGTGGTTGATCTCACCTCCTCTGTTGGTTGTTGCCAGATGGCAGAGAGCATGAAGTACCCGTTCCGGCAGGGCATGCGGGTCGAGGTGGTGGACAAGAACCACGTGTCCCAGACACGTATGGCAGTGGTGGACACAGTGATTGGGGGCAGACTGAGACTCCTCTATGAGGACGGTGACAGTGATGATGACTTCTGGTGCCACATGTGGAGTCCCCTCATCCATCCTGTGGGCTGGTCACGGAGAGTCGGCCATGACATAAAGAAGACAGGTAAGGATCGGCCATCAACCACTGCAGCCATTTCTGATTTGCTGGGAACTGCCTGCACCCTGCTGTTGACACCAGTCTTGACATGCTGGGAGTGAAGCAGTTGCCTCAAGACCTAACAGGTGAAGTCTGCTTAGTTTTGTGTCTGCTGGTTTTTTATCTGGATAGATAAAAGCCCTGTGATCACAGGTCACAATGAGGGACTGTAGGGTTTCTTACCTGAAGCAGACAGTCTGTCCCCTTAGTGTGAGAATGCAGACTTTGCAACATGACAGATGTTTGCAGTCTTTTTTGAGGAAATTCATGCTGGCTTCTGTAACACTGGATGCCATTAAGTTGCATTTTTCTGGACTTTACCAAGAGGAATTGTTGATTGGCTTACTCTGGCAAAGTAAAAGACGAAGAAAAAGGCAAGACTTGAGCTCTGCTGATCCTTTTGGTTGTGTCTCTATTCCTGCCTCTCCCTTGTGATTATAGCTGCATGTGTTATCAACAGTTCTCAGGGAGCTGAGCCATCTGCTTTTGAACAAGCCCATTTTATAAGAAGTGTAGAGGGACTGACCTGTTCTTTTTATTAAATAGTCTCATATTGAGGGGGTTTATAGCAGCTAAGCTCTCACAGGAAAATTAATAACCAGTCTGTTTCCTTACTGCAGTTGCTGCAGGTTTTTTACCTCTCTGTGTTTCTTCCATTCCTCACAGACGAAAAGCGTAATGACATGGCAAACCATCCCACTTTCCGGAAGATTTACTGTGATGCTGTGCCCTATCTGTTTAAGAAGGTAGGACAAGTCTGCCTTTCTGTGGGGATCACAAAGAAGGAAGCAGTGATAGCACTTCCTTGCTTGGGCATACATGCTGCCATGTGGGTTGTTGAGGGTGGTCTTTCTTAGACCTAAGGGCAGTAAGGTCTTTGGGGTGTCAAGGCTGTTGTTAAGAAGGAGCAGGTCAAACTAGAAAGCTGAAGAAATTAAAGGACAGTGACAGATTGAGGCACTCAGTCGAAGGGCAAGCAAGGGAGCTTTGAGTTGGAGAGGGAAGAGGATTGCATGGGAGAGACCAGTTCCGACAAGGAACTGGATCATGCTGGTAAGGACTGAGATGAGAAGGAAGCTTGCTTTGTTGTGGAGCAGCAGTTGGGCTTGACTCTCTGCCTGACGAGAGCCATGGCAAAATGTTGCCAACACATACGTAGTGTTGGTTTGGCTGCCCCTTTGTATTTCTTGTAATATTTTTGGTTTCCCCTCC
Source organism: Fringilla coelebs (assembly GCF_963513975.1). Lineage (NCBI taxonomy): Eukaryota > Metazoa > Chordata > Aves > Passeriformes > Fringillidae > Fringilla > Fringilla coelebs. The sequence goes on along the minus strand of NC_140033.1, from coordinate 48,769,962 downwards.
CAAGCTGAAGTGAAGTTCTAATCCTATTTGCACTTGCTGTGCTTGGTGTCAGGATGGGACTGTCCCATACCCCTGGCAGCACATGGTTTACCGGACTCTCCCTTAGGTACGAGCTGTCTATTCTGAAGGTGGATGGTTTGAGCGAGGCATGAAACTGGAAGCCATTGACCCCCTGAATCTGGGCAACATCTGTGTGGCCACTGTTTGCAAGGTAAGTTCAGTGGGCCTAAGGGGGTCTGCTATGTTTCCTTGGGATAATGCAGCTTCTCCTCAGCTCTTTTCAAATTTGTAAGACCAGGTACAGTTTTGCATGGGGGAGCAGAGAGGGCTGTCAAGAGAGGTGGCTGATGTGTGGAGGGAACTAGGGGTTACCTCAGAGTTCTGACAAGCTGTTATCTATGTGTACTTAAACAGACAGCATGAAGATGAGCATGCTTGGTCTGCAGGCTAGTGCCCAGTGTGTGTGACTGGCAACCACCCTCTTTCCACCATTGGGCATGCAGTACAGAAGATTTGCTCTCCATTTCTGAGAGTGCATAGAGAGACCCCTGTGGAAAGAAAGGAAGAGTTGTGAGGTGACCTCCATGTGGGGGATGGCATGAGGATGGATATGTCACCTTCAGTCTCTCTTGATGAGGTGGTTGTAAGCTCTACTCTTGTGCTAGTGTTGAGAAGCAAATTCCTTCCCCAGGTTTTCTCAGTAAAGTGTGTTGAATGTTTAAAGCATAGCATTCATCTGGGCTTTTCCTGCTTCCTCAGGAAGCTGTTTGCCTTCACAGAACCCAAGCTGAGGACTTTGACACTTGGGAGTTTGGCAATGGGATGCTATGAGAGCTGTTTGTGTCTTGTAAAACGTTCCCTTCAGCCACGGTTTGGAAATGGAAGAGTTTGGGACAGGCATACCTATTGCCTTCAGTAGGCACTAATTACCAGTGAGTGACAGGAAGGGACAAGTCTTGTTGCTGTATGAAATAGCAACTCCAAGGGTGGTGCTCCTTCCCTTCTACCCAGTAACAAGTTCATGATCTGGCTGGTGGAGAGGGTTTTTGAGCTGCTAATGAAGTGTTTCTGGGGGAGAACAGAGCTCCTGACTGCTGTGCTATGGAGCCTGGGCTAGCTCTTAGAACTCTGGCCACTCCAGGAGTGGGGAACTGCCTCGGTATGGGGATTTAGCAGAGACAGAACCTTTAGAGCCACTTGCTCTAAGGTGCCAGACACAAGCCATGACAGGGACCAGGCAGAGGACAAAGGAGGAGGTGCTTTGTTTTGAGGTTCCACAAGGAAGAGTTTTTTCCAAGAAAAGGGATCAGAAACAAAGAGATCCCGGGACACTCCAGTGCAAAGGTTTTTGTACAGATACAAATCAGGGGGTGGATACAAAGAGCTAAGCAATAGGGAACCCTCAGGGGAGGAGCGAGGGATGACATCAAGTGTCTGGGGCAGTTGGGGTAGGAGGGTGGAAAGGATGGGTCACAGTGGGCCAATGGGGCTTTGAGGAGTAGGGAATTCCAAAAGGGTGCTGCACTCAGGGATTGGCCTGAGGTTAAAGTGGAAGGGAAGGTTGGGAACAAAAGGGGCTGGGTTGCCTTGACAGGCAGGGAAAGAGCTGGGACAGGGAGTGGGGAATGGCATGAGGGAGCTTTGAGGGAGCGTAAAACCTGGGGGTAAACTTAACTCGGAGAGAACATGTGGGTGCAACAGAACAAACCAGTTAACAAGGAATAAATTTGAACTGAAACAGCTGATCATTTAAGGCTTTTCACATAGTCCTTTCACAAGGCTCTTAGTGTTGGTCCCAGTCCTGCAGAACTTGCTGCTTTGGGGATTAGCTTGTGTTGACTAAAATATTAGGAGAAGCTTAGGGCATATAACATTGGATTTTACTATGTAGTTGCCAATTGTGATTGGTATGTGGGGACTCTAGAGAGAATCTTTTGCAAGGAGGAGAGGGTTTAGAGCAAGTAGAGCTCTACACTCATGCCTTCACTCCCATCTCAGGTTCTCTTGGATGGGTATCTCATGATCAGCATTGATGGAGCAACGTCTGATGATGGCTCTGACTGGTTCTGCTATCACGCTTCCTCACATGCCATCTTCCCTGCCAACTTCTGTAAGAGGAACAACATTGAACTGACCCCTCCAAAAGGTGAGATTTGGACTCTGCCCTGTAGTACAAACCTGCATGCAGAATTTGATGGGGGTGCGTTTCTGAGAGGGGTCAGGTTCAGATAATTCAAAACAAGTCCCAATCTGCTTGTTTTTCAGGGAGATGGCTAGTTCAGAGAGCCAGGCTGTTTAAGCTTTGCCCATATACCAAGTCTTGGTTAGCTCCTGGAGATCAGTGGCAGAGGTGTATGATCCCCAAACTGAACAGAATAAAACCTTTTAAGGACAAGGAAGGTGGGAAGGGATAAGTAGAGCCATTGCTGCAGGAATCAGTACTTAAGTGTCCACAGTAATCTCTATTCTTTTCTCTATGAATAGATATGACATGAGTATTTCTTCAAACTCCTAAGAGACAATCACCCTAGGAATGTTTTTGCTGCCTCATCTAGCCATACCCGAAAAGGCCTGCTCTGAATTTCTGTGTTGCAGCATTTTTGTGCAGTGCTGTTCCATCTTCATTTGATGTTCCTGCTGATGGGAGAAAGAAAGATTGGTCTAAGTGGTGTGTTTTGAACATACTGCTTCCTACTTGCTGCTGGTCCTTCCCTTTCTCTGTGGTCTGGGTCTATGGCTGACACGATGTTCAGAGCTACAACTTGCTTTTGTCTGTATTTGCCTGCAGAGAGGGGTGCTGGACTCCCTTGGAATCCATGCACTAGGTTAATGTCCAAGATCAGGCTGTACATGCAGGTTCATTGACCTGCTCTGCGACTGGTTGCTATGCCTCCTTCCTGCCTACTCTGCCTTTTGTCCCAGCTGGTCTACCCAGTGACTGCCTTTTTACCTCTTAGTGTTTCTTCCTTCTGCAGGGCATGAAGCAAAGACATTCAGCTGGGAACGTTACCTAGAAGAGACCAAATCAAGACCTGCTCCATCACGGCTCTTCAACACAGTGAGTGCTGCCAGGAAGAAACAATGTGTAGGGATGCTTGGAGTAAGCAAGGAGGAGTGCAATAGCTCTGGCTGTCACAAGATCAGAGAGATGGAAATGACTTCTTGTCCAACACCCCTGCTATAGCAGGGTCACCTGTAGCATGTTGCTCAGGACCATGTCCAGATGGATAGACTCCACAACCACGTGGGCAACCTGTATCAGCGCTCATTGCCACTCATGGTAGAACTTGTGTCCTGATGTTCACAGGGAAACTCCTGTGTTTCAGTTTGTGCCTGTTAACTCTGGTTCAGAAACTGGGAGCCACTGAGAGGAATCTGGCTCCATCTTTGCCCCCTCATTTTAGGCATTTATACACATAAATAAGGTACCCCTGAGCCTTTTCTCCTCCAGGATGAACAATCACAACTCTGTCAGCCTTTCCTCACACAGAAGATGCTCCAGTTCCCTCATCATCTTCCTGGCCCTTTGCTGGACTCTCTCGACTGTCTTCCTTGTACCAGGGAATAATTGAGGTGTGGCCTTGTCAGCTGAACAGAGGGGAAGGATCGTTTTCACTGACCAGCTGAGAACAGCTTACCATCAGCCTTCTTTGTCCCAAGGGCACATACCTGGCCCATGTTCAATTTCATGTCCACTGGGATTCCCAGGCCCTTTTCTGCCACACTGCTTTCCAGTCAGTCTTCCCCTAGCTTGTGCTGGTACCTGGGGTTTTTCCTCTGTATATATGGGATTCCAGTTGTCAAGGTGCCTCTGGAGGGCAGCACAACCATCTAGTATATTCTGTCTCTCCTCCTAGTTTTCTACTAGAGGCAAGCTTGCTTGGTTTGACATTATACCCTGACACATCATCTGGATAATTAATTAAGATGTTCAATAGGAGTGGATCCAGTATTGACCCCTGGGGTACACTGCTATTTACTAGCCTCCAACTAGACTTCATGCCACTAATAACCATCCTGTTGGTCCAGTCACTCAGCCAGTTTTCAGTCTATCTTGCTGCATCCACACCCAGCCTGCAAATCTTCTCTATGAGGTTCTTATGGCAGACAGTGTCAAGTCTTCCTGAAGTCAGGACAGACAATATGCAGTACATGCAACATATGTAGTCTCTAGTGGGCTGCAGTTTGCTGACAGCACTTTAAAGAGAGCTCAAAGGCCCGGGAGGATGTATTCTCCAAGTTAGGACATCAGTGCCCTGCCTTTTGTGGGTCCTTCTGAGTGTCACCTGTGATTCTCTAGTGTTTCTATGAGCTCGAGGCTCCTGGTGGGCTCTGCATTGTTCATTGCCTGTGGATGTGTGGCTGGCATGTTGGGTGGAGGGTGCGAGCTGCTTTACATCTGCTGCAGTACCTGGGCCTATGCTGGTCTTTATGATTTCCCAGGGGTATGTCAGGTAATTGTTTGACTGTGTTCCTGAACTGCTGCTCCCCCCACGTGAGGATCTTGCTTCTGAAGGCTGGGCTGAAATTGACTGAGGACACAGCTGGCCTTGGATCTGTTTTTAGATCTATGGGCTTGTTGTCTGCTTGCTTTAGGCTAGAGGCCAGCCTGTGAGAGTGGTGTTGGCCAGATATGGGTTTGGACTCAGTGCAATGGCCTCGGCTTTTCTTTTTTAATTTTTTAATTTTTATGCACCCAGGACTGTCCCAACCATGGCTTCAAGGCAGGCATGAAGGTGGAGGCAGTGGACCTGATGGAACCCCGGCTCATCTGTGTGGCCACAGTGAAGCGTGTAGTCCAACGTCTCCTTAGCATCCATTTTGATGGCTGGGACAACGAGTATGACCAGTGGGTGGACTGCGAGTCTCCAGACATTTATCCTGTGGGGTGGTGTGAGCTGACAGGCTACCAGCTTCAACCACCAGTGGTTCCAGGTGAGTGAAGATTTTACTGTGGTTTCTAATGTTACATATAAAGATTTCCTTCCGCCTTGATTTGCACTGGCTACCAGAAATCTTCCTCTGTTGCCACATTCTAGCAGCTGGCAGAGCGGGGAGCCTTGATGGGGAGAAAATAGCCTGAGTTTTGAGATTGGCTCCGTTCCCCCACACCAACAGAGAATTGCTCCTGAGGAAGTTGGGTAGAGTTCCAGTTGGTCCTATCCCTGCACAGCTCCCTTTTATTAAGCATAGCTATAACCTTAGCCAGATAGCAGCAGGAACTCGCCCCATGCTCCCTTTTCTCATCAACTCTTTGACTCTGTCTATAAAAGGTAAGAGCATCCTCTCAAGAGTTCATTCCTTCCCTTGTCACAGGGAGGTCACTGCCTCACCTTTGAGGATGTTTTCCTTCTTGTTTCAAACTACGAATCTGGTTTCTTTACTGCCCCTACCAAGTCTATACTGGGCCTCTCTCCCCTGTGCTGCCCCAGCCTGCCGCTCTGGGCCCTCACCTGGAAGCACAGACAGCAACTGCACTAGAGCCTTGCTTTCCCCTCAGCTGGTTGTCTTGGGAAAAGGGCTTTGGCTTGGGGGGACGGGTATATCTGTTTCTCGCTTATGTCACTTCATCCCAGTTACCTACTGGTTATGGGACTTGGCTTTCGTTTCCCTCTCGTCTCCATGACAGAGCCCACAACTGCAGCGAAGGCCAAGGAGGTGCCCAAGAAGAGGAAGAAACCCTATGGAAAGAAGAGTGAGTGATGTTTGATTAGTGCCCTCCCGCTCGCTCGCAGGCTGGGCCCAGTTAGAGGAACCCTGTCCATGTCCCATCAGAGCAGGAGAGAGAGGCCTTGTCTTGCTGTGGATGCCCTCAGTCAGCTGTGGGTTTACCAACACACCTTCACCTTTCTTACCTGCCCTGTTACCTAAAGAGCAGAGAGCTGTGTGCAGGAAGGATCTGTTTTGCAGTCTGTTTTCTGTTGGCTGAGGTATATATGGCACTTGCTTCCAGGTGTGAGGTTGTGCTGCTTTCACTACTGTGTCCATGGTTGGAGGGAGATGTTTGCTGCAGCTGGAGGGTAGCTGGAGAGCAACCCTGCTTTGTGTTGAGGGAAAGAAAGCCTTTAGACGGCTGAAGAGGCTAGTAGAAATACTTTTATTGTTTCATCTTGTCATTGTTGTTGTCATTGTTGCAGTAGCTGTGGCAAATCGTGTAGACAGACAAGAAATTCCTTCTTGGGGGGTGGAAGGGAAAGAACATCCAAAGAATGTAAAGATTTTTAACCTAAATAAAAAGGTCAGCTAAAAACCAGAACGTGACGGTTACAATGTCTGCACCTTGCAGCAAATATGCTCATTGCCTAGGACTAGACTCAGACAGGTAAGCAAAGCTGACTCCACACTGATTCCAAGAGGACCTGCTCCTTGGAAGTTAAAGACATGCTGAAGTGCCTTGCCTTTAATGAAGGAGAACATGAAGGAGCATATTTTGAGATGATGACTATAGAATTTTTCTCCAGTAGGCCATTTCTGTTGCATAACCAGTTGCCAGCTAATGACCATGTAGCTTTCTGTTCAGTTGTGCTGGTCCCTGGCCTGTGGTTTCTCAGAGGAGCAGGGTTGCTGATTTTCCAGGGGAATAGAAATACACTTTTGCTCATACTCTGTTATCTCTTTGTTAAGGAAAAAAGTTACCTGCCAAAACCCGCAGTGTCAAGCAGACTGTCAAGAAGCCTTCTGCCATGAATTCAAAACGAGAAGCAAAAGCTGCCAGCCAGGCTTTGCCAGAGCCAGCACCTGATGAGAGTAAGGGAATGAGTTATTCTATCCTGCAGCCACATCCACTTTCCCCACACACACTCTTGGCCAATAAGTCATGGGCGCCGGAGGCAGGAAAAGGCAGCAGGATGTCAAATGTCCTTCCTTACTCCTCCAGTGACACTCCAGAGAGTATAAGAAAGCATTTTCTTGCTTTCCCTGGAAAGGTTTGCCTCCCGAGAAGGTTTGGTGGGACCAGTACTGCTCAAAATTTCAATGCCGCTAATGCCTGCTGAGGGCCTGGTTGTGTGAGGTCAGGGAGGAGAGACAAAGTGGGTATGTCAGGGGTGGCTGTCACATCCCAATCCCCATTAGGGCTGTTGCAACATGTGAACACAGCCTCTCATGCTGTGGTGACCAGAAGAGCAGCTGGGTCACCTGCCAACCCTAGTGCGTAGTGGAAAGGAGGGTGGGTGAGGTGCCTTGTGCACATGGGGATTGGAGAGTCATGGAGGTCCCTCCTGTTCATTTAAGTTCCCCTGTTTGAACCCAGGCAGATTGAAAATGGATGACATCAGCTTTGGATGTCAGCATCCCTTAGGAGTTGTTCTTGGGAGCCAGCAGCTGAATGGTGCCAGGGTTTAGTCCCATCCTGATTGCTGCTATGACCATGGATAGATTTGCAGTGGCATGACAGGGCTGCCTGTGGTGAGGTACCCTCAGGAAGTGGGCTGGCCCCAGGCATTTTGAGTACCTGCATGGACAGAGCTGGTTTGGAGGTGCTGCAGGTATGCTAGTCAACATGGGTTGATTTTATTTACTTATTTTTCCCTCTCTCTTTCTATCTCTTGCTAGTCATTGCTGTGCAGGTGAAAGAAGAAACCATTGACCCTTCAGATGCAGAATTTGGAGGGACAGAGCTTCCCATTCCCATCAGCAGCATAAAGCAGGAGGACACAGACTGATCTGGAGCATTCCACAGCTGCCCACAGCAGCTTCACCTTGTGGCTCTTCAGGGAAGGTCCTGGCAAAGGGAAACAGGACCAAAAGGGCCTTCCTTTTTTAAAGCAGACCACCCTGTGGCATCGTAACTCTGCTTTCCTGGTGTGCAAGAAAATTTCCCCCAGACTTGTAATATTAAGCCCTAGGAAACAGCAGAAAGACGGCAGGCGTGCTGCGGAGCATGACCAGTGTGGCTGCTGTAGTTGTGCATGCCTGATTTTTAAAGGCACCTTTTGGATCAGGAGCTCAGAACAGGGAAAGAGGCAGCCAGAGCACAAAAGACCAGTTTGGGTTCTTAGCTTTGCCTGGAGGTGACAAGTGATGAGTGCAGGACATATCAGGAAAGCTCATATCAGGAAATGAGTGCAGGACATATCATATCAGGAGACCCTGTAGGACTTTGGTGCTGTGCTCTCTGGTCTAAGTGCTGCGAACCCCAAGAAAATCAGGACAGGAAGAGTGGAAAGAGATGATGATGCCTGCTGAAGAAGTGAGACCTTCTTTCTTAGAATCATAGAATGGTTTGGGTTGGAAGAGGACCTTAAAGATCTCAAGATCCTCACCTATTTTCAATACCCCTGCTGTGGGCAGGGACACCTCCCACTAGACCAGGTTGCCCAGAGCCCCATCCAACCTGGCCTTGAACACTTCCAGGGACGAAGAATCCACAACCTTCCTGGGCAACCTGTTCCAGTGCCTCACCACCCTACCAGTAAAGAATTTTTTCCTAATACATAATCTAAAACTACTGTCTTTCAGTTTGAACCTATTCCTCCTCGTGCTGTCACTACATGCTCTTGTAAATGGTCTTGTCTCATCTTGCCTATATGTTCCCTTCAGGTATCAGGAGACTGCAGTTAGCTTACTTGAAGCCTTCTCTTTTCCAGAGTGAACAATCCCAATTCTGTCAGCATTTCCTCATGGGAGAGGTGTTCCATCCCTTTAATCATTTTGGTGGCCTCCTCTGGACTTGCTCCAATAGGTCTATGTCCTTTTTTGTGCAGAGGACCTCAGAGCTAGATGCAGCACTGCAGGTGGGGTCTCACCAGAGCTGAGGGGGAGAATCCCCTCCCTCACTCTGTTGGCCATGCTGCTTTTGGTGCTTTCACCCACCTCTTGATGCTTGATTGGTTTTCTGTGCTGTTAGTGCACATTGCTGGGTCATGTCCAGCCCCTCATCCACCTGTATACCCAAGTCCTCAGCAGGACTGCCCTTGATCCCTTCATGCCCCAGCTTGTGTTGATACTAGGGTTTGCCCCAACCCAGGTGCAGCACCTTGCACTGGGTCTTGTTAAGCCTCATGAGATTTCCATGTGCCCACTTTTGAGTCTGTTCAGATCCCTATGCCTGGCATCCCATCCTTAGGTGAGTGAAGAGCACCAGTCAGCTTGGTGTTATCTGCAAACTTGCTAAGGGTGCACCTGATCCTTTAGTCTGTGTCAGTAATGTAGACATAAATAACTCTGGTCCCAATACAGACCCCTGAGGGACACCACTGGTCACTGATGCCCACTGGGACTCTCAGCTGCTGACCACTACCCTCTGCAGGCAACCATCAAAACAGTTCCTAATCCACCAAACAGTCCACCCATGGAACCCATCACTCCAGTTTGGAGGGAATAGTTATGGGGGACTGTTAAAAGCTTTACAGAAGTCCATCTGGCTCAATAAGCTATCTTCCATGCATTGCAGAAGTCTCCTGGATTGCCTGCAGTTTACCTTGGTACTTTCCCAGTAGCTGTCAAGGTGGCTGAAGTCCCCCAGCAGGACTGGAACGTGTGAGCACGATGCCTCCTGTAACTGGGGCAAGAAGGCTTTGCCAATAGGCTCCCCCTGGTCAGGCAGCTGTAGCAGGCCCCGGCTGCAGCATTCCTTTTGTTGCCTCAGTGTCTGATTTTTATCCACAGTCTTTCAACTTCTTCATGGCTGTTCTTCAGAGACAGCTCTTCACACTCAGTGCACCTCTTGACATAGAGGGCAACCCCTCCACCTCTCCCTCCTTTCTGTCTCCTCTGAACAGCTCATAGCCATTGATAGTCACACTCCAGTCACACAGTTTGTCCCACCAAGTTTCAGTAATGGCAACAAGGCCATAACTTTCCAGCAGCATGGTGGCATCCAGCCCCTCCTGTGGTTTGTTGCCCATTCTGTGTGCTTTGGTCTAAAGGCGCCTTGGCCAGGCTGTTGGCTGCATCAGCTTCCCAGAGGAACACCCCTTAATTCCTTTGAGATATTTCCCTGCTGGTATCCCTGTTGGCTTCTGTTACCTCAGGAGTCCCTGGCTTACCTCTCTAAGACTCCAGGCGTGCTCCCCTGTGTCTACTACCTCTTCAAATCACCTGCAGAGGGACTCATTAGCACCCTGTCCCTCTAACCTTTTCATACCATTCTACAGCTTGCCAGTGAAGAACTTGAAATTGTCCCCCTCACATCTGGTTTAAGCAAGGAATTGGATTACCCAAGGAGTTTAGGAGGATTCACCCACAACCATAAACACCTTTGGTGGTAGCTCTTTGATACTTACTGTGAGGGACAGTCAAGGAACATCTTTCACTGCACTGATTGCTGTGATCTGCTCCCCAGAGGAAGCCATGGGACTTCAGACCTCACCTACACAGAGTTCTTTAGTTTAAGGCCCATCTCACCAAATTAGGCAGGCTGCTGCCAAAGATTCTCTTACCTTTTATAGACAGGTGGATCCCATCCATCTAACATGTTACAATCATTAAAGCACACCCACCCTAATATGTTACAATCATTAAAGCACACACCATTGTCACAAAAGCCAAAACCTTCTCCATGGCACTGGCCTCAAAACCAGATACTCATCTGCACTATGTGTCTGCTTCTGTAATTTCTTGGTTTTGAACCCAGAATTGCAGAGGACTTGGAGCATGGTTTGAGTTTTTAATTTTTTTAACAGTTGTACTATAAATTTGGTCTATGATCAGTACCCTAAAGCCCTGTGACCAACTTCAGGAAGAGGTGCAAGATTTGCATATTGCTTTCCAGGCCACCAAAATCCAGAGTTAGTCAAAACATATCTTTATCTGTACATTTATCTTCCAGAGCCTTTTCAATTTAAGCAAACTTCTGGGGTCGGGGGTCCCAACCTATGGAGTCATGGAGAATAGGTTGAACACATTGTTTATCATGGGATCACTTACAGATCACTGATCGAAATCTGCAGGAAATAAAAAGGCTTCCATGTGCGTATGTTTTAATTCTGAGGAACTTCTGAGAATTAAGGCAACATTTTCACTAATAATTTTTAAGCTTTCTAGCGTAAGATTTGTGCCAGTGCAGGACCTTACTGGATGGTGCTGGTTGCAGTCCCCCTCTGGGTTCTTCTATGATTTTGGCAGCTGTGAAAGTGCTTTCAAAAACAAAACTGAACTTCTGGATAGCAGCTTTTCCACATGGCTGGATGAAGCCTTGGAAAGAAGAAGCAAGTATTTGACTTCATTGTTTGTATCACCAAAGCATGCTGCAGACTCTATGGAATGTACCTTTGTGTCCTGCAAAAGCAAACCCTGCATCTTTGGCAAACCAGCATTGTTTTGATGGCACTAGGCTCTCCTGCGCACCTTGGGCAATATTCATGTCTCCGTGGTGGGGACAAGTCTAGAAAAACTGCTCTAGCCAGACTGTAAGTATGGCCCTGTTGTGTCCAGCACATGTCCTACACACCTTAAGAAATCCTAAGCTCTGCTCTTACTGAAGCCTCTGGCTGGAGATTTTCCCAACCTCTTTTTCTTGCTGGGCTTGCTTGCAGCCTTAGTCTTGTTAGGATTGGGATCCCCAGCCTTGCCTTGTCCCCAGCCAGGACAAGTTTGGAAAATGGTGGAAAGCTTCACCTTCAGCCCCTGGGCTTCTGCAGGGGAACCACAGGTGGCCCCTACGCAGAGGTTGAGTTTGTTGATCCACCTGGAAATGTGGTAGAAGATCAGGGAAAGAAATGAGGAAGGGTGTAAAATGGGCAAAAGTCTATGCCCATAAGTGGATGATCACTTCAAAGTAAGGCCAGTTAACCTCTGAATATCTCAATATTTGCCTGCCCCAGCTTGTGGCTGCTTTCCCTACACCCAGAAAGCCCAGGCAACTTCCATCCTTGCACACAGATATGTGCTACATCTCGCCACCATGGGAAAAGACCAAAAACGGCCAGTGTGCTGTGAGTTTGTGCCTTTATCATAGGAGGTTCAGCTGCCCCCCAGGCAAATCCCCGAGGCTGCTCCCCCCTTGTGGCATTCACCTGTGCAGCGGAAGGAGCTGGCAGTCACAGTGGAAAGGCACATCCTGCAGGTTGAGGATCTCCAGCCCCGTGAAGTTGCTCATGTCGGGTATGTTACTCATTTTGTTGCTCTCCAGGTAGAGGCTTCTGATCTTGGGACCGAGGCCAGTGAAGGCATGGGGGGAAATCTGCAATGGAAGAAGGGTAAGTCAGGGGCATGCTGATCAAGGCAGGGGAGCAGATCTCTGCCCCTGCACTTCTGATCATCTTGGAGGGCCTGACAACCTGTGCTGAAGCTGGTGGCCCCACAAAAGAGCTGCTTTAAGTAGGGGGGACTATTAATTAATTCAAACAGTTTCAATCACAATTTGGAACTCATTAGACTCTTGTTCAGTCTTCTTAGAAAGCAGGTCACATGCAGGATGTCTCAGAGTGATCCCTGGGTGCTGTTCAGATACACCATTTTTATGAGGTGCTGCTAACACCACTTCCTTGAGAGAATGGAAATATTCCGGATAATAGCAGTGGAGAGGCCTGCAGGACAGCCTGTAGGAAGAGAAAGAGAAATCTGGCCAGAGCTGGGGGAAGGAGCTGATTTAGGGAATGGTGTGGACCCAATGAAATTGGGTGCTTAAGGACTGGAGGGAGTAAGCTTCTCCCAAGGGAGCCAGGAGGAAGGTTGAAGCAAGGGAATGCTACAGATGAGCCTAAAAAAATCTGGCTTCTCAGCCAGGTTATGGAACATCTCCTGAAGGCTTGGGAATTTGAGGACGACTGTTTGGATGACCCTATAGGGGCCACCAGCCATGGGCAGTGTAACCTGTAACATGCCCTGTGGTGCCACTGCCCCTTGCAAGTCCCATAACACACTCACCCGCTCCAGGCCCATGTTGTCCAGGTAGAGGTGCTGCAGGCTGGAGGCCACTGGCAGGAAGACACTGTCCCCCATGTGCTTGATGGGGTTTCGGGACAGCTTCAACTCACTCAGGGCAGGCAGGCCCCGCAGGGCTGCCGTGGGGACCTCTGACAAGTGGTTTCCCTCCAGCTGCAGCTTTTCCAGCATCTTGGTGGCAGCCAGGGCAGCTGGGGCAATGTGCCTGATGGCATTCCCAGCTAGGTAGAGCCAACGGAGCCCCCTGGCTCCAGCCAGGTCACCCTCCACCAGCTCCCCGATGGCGTTGTGCTGCAGATGGAGGGAGATGAGGTTGGGCAAGAGCCGGAAGGTCCCTGCAGGCACACGGGTGAAGGCATTGTGGTCCAGGTCGAGGTAAGCCAGCTGTGGGGCCCCCTCAAAGGCAGCAGCTGCCAGGGTGGAGAGATGGTTGTCAGTGAGGTACAGGTAGACCAGGCTCTCCAGCCCCCGGAGTGCCCCGGGCTGCAACTCCCTGATGCTGCACCTCTGTAGGTGGAGCGACACCAGCTCCTTCAGGCCAGGGAAGGCATCTGGTGGCACTGTCCTGAAGGGGTTTCGGCGCAGGTCGAGAAGGCGGGTGTCCTCAGGGAAGTCCCGAGGGATCTCCTGCAGGTCCCTATTCTCACAGGATCCATGATGGAAATCAGGGGAGCAGACACATCCCCGGGGACACTGCCTGCTGCTGGCTGAACTTGGTTGCTCTGGCAGTGCCGTGGGGCTAGGGGGTGGCCGAAGGTGACTGCATCTCATCTCAAGGGACTTCAGGGAGTTGAGAGACCGGCCACGTAGGGCAGGGGGTGCAGCACAGGCACCCTTAGCCTGCACTCGTGCCCTTGCCAGCCACTTGTGGAAGGGACGCAGGAGGCAGGAGCACAGAAGAGGATTCCCATCCAGGCTGACCCTTACCAGCCCCCCTGCCCCAGCCAGGGGTGGCAGCCCCTGCAGCTGGTTTTCCCGGAGGTCTAGAATACGGAGCTGGGGACTGAGGGCAAAGGCATCGGGTGCCACATCCTGGAGGGAGGCGTGGTCCAGGAAGAGGTGCCTCAGCGAGGCCATGGCCAGGGCTTCCTCGGCCACGTAGGTGATGGGGTTGTGGCCCAGGTCTAGCCGGGTAGCCCCATCCAACCTGGCGAGGGCCTCGCCAGGCAGTGCCTGCAGCTCATTGTGGTCCAGGCTCAGCCTGCGCAGGGCAGGCAGAGCGGCAAAAGCCTCACTGCCCAGCACATGGAGGGCATTGTGAGACAGCCGGAGCCATCTAAGAACCTGCAGACCCTGGAAGACCATGTCTGGGAGATAGACCAAAGCATTTGCCCTCAGGTCGAGGACAGTGAGGGACCCCAGATGGCCAAAAGCACCCGGCTGTATCTCCTCAATGCGATTCCCCTCCAGAATGAGCTGCTGGAGGGAGAAGAGCCCATCCAGGGACTCCTGGTAGAGGAGGGCAATGCCGTTGGAGGCCAGGTTGAGGTAGACAAGCCTTCCCAGACCCCGGAAAGCCCCTTCCTCCAGCCTCTCCACCTTGCAATGCTGCAGGTCTAAGTGTGTCAGGTAGGGGGTAGCAAGGAAGGCTCTCGCTGGGATGACCATGAAACTGTTGCCCCGAAGGTCTAGTTTTCTGGTGAGCTGTCAGTCACACAAATAAAACACTGAATTACCCCAGGCCTGCCATACCTATTTTCTCTCCCCATCCCTTGACCTTTCTTCCCCTTCCCCACCTCTGGGATGGTGTCAGGGATGGCAGTCAGGCTCCCATTGAGACACAGGACATGGGCACGGAGGTTATCGCAGACACAGGGTGCAGGACAGCGGGTGGCAGCCGTCGCCCCCAAGGCCACTGCAAGGAGGGCGAGCCCCCAGGATAGCCCCATATTGGAGGGCACCTGTGGCTGGGGAGAGACAGATGTAAGGCCAGGAGAGAGACGAGGCTCCCATGCATCCCCAAACAGCATCACCTGCTTGGAACCCCATGCGCCAGGAGGGCTGCTGCTGTCACCTAGTAGGTCAGGTCTCACTTTCTCTTGCTCTCACACTATGATTTCACAAGTTATAAATGAGGAAGAGTGGAAAAAAGAGAGGAGGAATTCTTGGAATGAAAAGTGAAAGTCACAGCTAGCACGTCACTCAAAAGGAGCTGGCTTTAAACAGATACCCACCCCCACCCCTGCATTTTCTTCAAATATCACTAACTTAACATAGCCTTGGTCTGTGCAAGCTATCAATATCTCTCCTACAATTCTTTTTATAAGGCAAGCAGGTGTAGCCATCTAGAGAATGTGATCACACAGGCTTCCGAGCTGCTAACCTTCTTTAAATGGCAAATGTCCCATGTCTGCACCATCCTGGTCATCTGCCTCCCACCCTGCAATCTCCCTGCTTCCCTCCTAAGCTATTCATAGCAGTGTTTGGAATAGAACTCCAGTGTTTAGCTGCAGGAAGGAGAGGTTGGTTTTGGCTGGGCAGGAGTGAGCCCCTGGGGTGAAGGTATCAGAGAGAGGCCAAGGCTGGGAGAAACACAGAGGAGACAGCAGGCTGCAGATATGAGCAATACATCCTGCTAAATTCTGAGACAGCATCAGTGGGGTCTGCAAGGCTTAAATTTGTGGAGACACTGTCGTGCACAGCCCCATGCCCACTGTAGCTCATTGTCCCCTGTGGTCCCATACACCAACACTGCTCTCCTGCTGTCACCCCATCTAGTCCTGCTGCAGCCCACACACACACCACACACACACACACACACACACACACTGGGGCAGTCCTCTCCTGCACACCCACTGCCCAGTGCCACCAATGTAATGTCCCTAAACTCAGTCCCCATGCTGTGCCTGGAGCACTGCCACATGCCAGACATCATGCCATCACTCCCTCCCTCACACCTGGAGAGTTCACACACCCAGAGTTTGGAGTACCTGCACTTCAAGATGTGTCAAAGAGAGAAAAGTGTCCCCTGCTCAGTGTAGCAGCTGCCGAGCTCCTGCACTGGTGTTTGCTCTCCTTGCAGAAGTGAGAACTGAATGGGCCCCGTTGTGTTGCTTTCCCAGCAGCTCTCACCAGGCAGAGCCACAAACGTGGGAGGAGGAAAAGGACGGGGGGAGGAAGGGTAAGCCACCCCTGGAGAGAGGGCAGCAACCCAGACATTACCTCCCCCTCGATTCACCGGGGGCTGAGAGCACCAACCCGGCAAAGCCCATGTGGGGTTTGCATTCACTGTTTCCAAGGCTCTGCCTTCATTTTCCAGGCTGTGTTAGTCACAGGAGCTACAGAGCTGCAGGGCAGAAAGATGACATCTAGCCAAATTCAAAGACGAATTGCAATGGCAGTCGTAAGCCTGAGCAAAAGGAGAGGCAGCTGACCAGTCCTGCCACTTTCACAGCCCTCCACTCTCCTATTTTTCTTTTTTGCTTGTTTAGAAGAGGCTGGATTGGCATTGCCTGCTTCATCATCATTAGCTTACAGAAGGACATGGACGCGTTCATTTTCTTCCCAGACTGTTGTTTTACTCTCCCAGGGAACGGGAATAGATCTGCAGCCTTACAAAAATATTGGAAGATTTGATACTAGTATCTTGTTCCACTTCAAGCCCTTCTATGAAGCAGCCTCGGTAGAAGTTGAAGCAGCTGAAATCATTGCTGGATAATGAGCAAAATAAGAGGCTGGGGTGAGGCTGGGGAAGGACCAGCTGTGACATTCAGTGCCTGGTACAAGACCTTAGCCTTTCCAGCAGAGCCCAGGCCACAGCCAGGGAGGTTTTGCTCTACAGGCTGTTGACAAGCCAGGGAAGGGGGCTCTGGACACAGTAGATGATGGAAGGGCCAGGCAGAGGGCAGCAGGATAGGCTGGACAGCAACCAGAGTGGAAGTTCAGGCGTGCTACCTTCATGTCCCATGCCCCATCAGGCAGTGCAAAGAGTGGCTGTCTCCTGGCAGCAATCTCAGCTGCCAGAACCAATATGAGACACTGTAGAGTAGAGACACTGGCATCTTCCAAGACCTGCTGCTCTTACCTCACTGTTCAACACTGGACTTTGAAGCCGCACCTGCTCCTGCTCACTTACCTCATTGTCTCACAGCTTCTGCCAATGGACAACGACACTCTCAGGCCTGAGAAGGTCCAGCTCCTGAAGGGAACTGCGACCCAACAGCCCTACAGTGAGACCCTCAAGCAGCCACCCACAGACCCCCCAGCTGCCCAAAATCCTCCAACTTCAGTTCCAAGCTGCTGCTCTTACCTTCCAGTTCTACTATGGAGCTTGTCCACTCAAGTCTCATACGGTACTGGGAGCTAGGCCCTCTGGGCAAATGAAGCTGGGCACACAAAGCAGCAGCCAAGAGGTTGCACCCCTGCTTACAGGGGTGCAACCCCTGCTTACAGCCACTGCCTGGATTGCAAAGTGCCTGGGACTCCAGAGCACTGGCCCCAACTTACAGGGCGGCCCCGGTCCCCAAGGCCTACACAGGCTCCTTCTCTCCAATTCCGGGGCACTCCCCACTAATGGGGTGGCTGCCCCACACTGGTGCCAGCTGAAGGGAGCACAAAGGCTCCCAGACCCACAGCCTGCTTACAGACCAGTCCACATTCAGGGAGCTACAGAGCTCAGCCTTTTTCCGGGACAACAAGAACAAGACTCTACAGTCAGGCTCATGGCCTGAAGCTGAGGGGCCAGGGCCTAGCCCCGAGGACAGCAAGGGCACATGCCCGGCCCCATGACTCCTGACGCCATGCCTCTGAAAGGCTGCAGCCAGGGATACCCACCTGGTTACCAGGGATCCCTCCAACTACCTGCTGAGGGCAGGGGATGCACACAACACCACTTACAGGGCTGTCCCCCGCAGCTCGGCACCCCTCAGCAAGCACCACGGAGCACAGGGTCCGGCCTGCACCCAACTTAGGGCAGCACAGCAACACAGCCATCACAGGAGCCCCGGGAGCCTCCTCACCAGCCCAGGCACCAGCACCGAAGACACCAGGCTGAAGCAGCACCAAAGGCGGCACTGCGCCCCGCGGCACAGCACTTCTCCAACCTGTGCTCTTCCAAGGGCCCAGGAGTGCTCGTTCCTGTCACCTGGCTAAAGCAGACTCCCCAGCCCTGCTTACAGGGACCTGGGGCTGCTCCTGGGGACAAATGGCTCCACAAGGTCATGACACGTGCCCCAAGTACAGGGCCAGCACACTGGCAGGTCACCAGCAGGACCGGCAGCTTAGGCACAGACCCAGGCCCTGGCTACAGGTGGGTCACGGTGCCCACGCTACCTCTAAGTGGCTCTGTGCTGTCCTCAGATGGCAGGGGTAAGGCTGGACAGCCCTGCAGGGAAGGCACGGGGCCTCGACGCACTGAGGCCCTTCAGGGGTGGCACAGGGACAAAGGCTGTGACACGCCCAGCCGGCCAGGGCCCAGCAGCTGGCAGAAAGCTGCCGGGACTGGGCAAAAGGCCCCGCCCTGCTGACAGGAGGGGTGGCTGTGCTGGGGACTGGGAGAGCTCCATTTCCCCCCTCCCGTATAGAGACAGGGGCTCTCACCCTGCCTTCAGGGTTGCTCCTCTCTCTGGGCAGCCAAAGGAGCACAAGGGCAAAAGGCCATTGACAGCAAAGACCCAGCCCTGCTTCCAGGAGGTCGCCCAGTGCAAAGCAGCTGCAGCACCAGGAAGGTGCCCTGGCCATGCCATTGTCTTAGAATGACTTTATAATGCTCATATCCCCATTTATCTCTTTAGCCCAGAAATAAGTTTTACATCTTTAGGACTAGTTCTAAGAACAAAGAAGAGAAAAATAAGCAAGCAGTTTGTTTTCAGAAACTGCACTAACTTCTCCACCTTCCTACTCCTAGACTGTGTTGTCTGCAGACAGACAAACAGCAAAACAAGACTCGGCTTTGCTTTTAGTTCGTTTTTAGCTATTTAAAGCAGACAACTTCCCTAGGCTGTAGTTTTTCTTTTTCTTTAGACCTATTTAAACCTACTCTAAACTGAACACCCAGAAGAGCACCAGCAGCTCACACCTGTGGCCCACTGGGCCAAGCCTGGTCTTCAGCATTTCCGACCAGAGAAACTAATAGGAGACTGAGTAAACTAAACTACAACTCAGAAAAGAGACTTTCTAAATTTGTCATCTCTTTTTGAGCTCTTATTCGAGTTTTATTGTTTATTATTATTCATTTTTTATACTAGTAAATGCTTTACCAATTAAATAAACAATTTTTTTGACTTTTCACCAAACAAATATTTTCCCAAAACAATTTAAAAAAAAAGCCACTTAAATCTATTTTCTAAAAAAAACCCTTCATAAGTTCTCTCCCAAATTTGCTCTACACCAGCAGCCCCACAGGCTGAGCCTCCAGCCACCCAGTCCCAAATAATTTTTTTTTGCTAGTTTTAATATCATCGCTTCAGTCTTTGTTCAGAACAGTGCATTACACTACACTGGTTTTTATAGCACCTTTATTGTGTAGTAAACAATTTTGATTAAGAAACTTTTGTCTAGTTATTATCATAATAAATAATATAAATTTATATGAATATATTTGGTTTGCAATCCTTTATCCTGAAGGACAAAATTGTATAAAGGTTCACTTTTATAAAATCTTTTAGGCATAAACCGTTGACAGATCTGGCGCTGAGACAGGATTACAGCACACCCAGGTTCCTCTGTGAGGAATTTAGAAAGCAAAGGGGTGGTTTCTGCACCTCATGACTGAGCAGGAGGGCTTTTCTAACAAAATTTGTTTTGCAGCTGCCATTCTGCCCGTGACCCTTCTAAAGTATCACAGGTTTTCAGCTAATAATGTCAACTCTTTCCCTTCTAAGGTATCTCAGATTTTCTGTCAAAGATGCTGCCTCGAATTGCTGCGTTACAACAGACTCTCCCCCTCAGAAATGCCCATTTTTCCTCCCTAAATTACCCCAAATTTACCCGTCAAAAAAGCGCTAATTTGTTTAATGTAATTTATCTCAGGTTTTCTGACAAGAGACTTCAGATGCCTCAAAAAATTACCTCTGATTTTCCCTCCAAAACATCCCCTAGCTGTATCCTATAAGTCACCTAAGATTTTCTCTCAAAAATATTTTTCCTGTCCCACGTAGATTACCTCAAGTTTTCCCTCCAAAATGTCCCCTACAGGTTGCCTCAGGTTCTGCTCCCAAAATATCCATTCTGTCCCTCACAGATTTCTTTAGATTTCCCCTCCAAAATATCTCCTACAGATTACCTCAGATTTTGCTCCTAAAACGTTCTAATACCACAGAGATTATTTCACGTTTTACTTTCCTTCATTCCTTGCAGATTACCCGAGATTTCAGCCCAATGATATTCCTTCAGGCCTTATGAAAGTACCTCATGTTTTATCACAAAATTCCCCCTGCCCGTCCACCCCAAATTACCTCCTCGGTGTCTCAGCCCGGGGAGTGCCTCTGGGTGACTCCCGGACCGCTCGCAGAGCCCTGCCGGGCTCCTCGCCGACAGCGGCGGACACAGCGGGCCGGAGCTCCGCCGCCGCCGCGCTGAGGGAGCGCCGGGGCCGCCGCGCCTGGGCGGGAAAGGCGGCCGGGCGCTGCCGTCGGGAGGCGGCTCGAGGGCAACACGCCCGTGCCTCCCGCGTCCCCCTCAGCGACCCTCGCTTGCCCTCAGCGACACAAGGCAAACCCGCACCTCCCTCAGCGGCACCCAGGGCATCCGCCACCCCCTCAGTGAGCTGCAGGGTGCCCGTAAGCCTCTCACGGCTCCTCAGAGAGAGGCTCGGGGCACCTCCCCCTCAAATCGCCTTTGTGCGCCCTCAGCAACACGCAGGGCACACGCACCATTCCTTCAGTGACCCTTGCGGCCTCTCAGCAACACACAGAGCTTTTGCCAGCCCTTCAGTGACCCTCGTGCCTCCTCAGGAGAACACGGGGCACCTGCGGCCCCTCAATTGACCTTCATATTCCTCCTCAGAGGAACACAAGTGGATCTGAATCCTAAGTGGTATGTAACAAAAGGTTAACCACCAGTAATATTGTAACAAGATGTGCAGATAAAACAAGCGAGATTGCAAAGCCAGCGAGAGACCAAGCACCCTCAAGAGCAAGATAGCAGGTTCTAACTGAACTTCCAAAAGGCAAAATTAGCTAAAAACAATTTAGACTGACCAAAAAGAAGCACCCGGCATGCACTGTAGATGTAAAAGGTTCAAACGTGAGGAACGCTCCAGAAGTTTTCATCAAAAGTCCACCAGAAGACTGACGTCCACCGTAGAAGGAACTGACACATGCACAAAAGCAACAAACTGATGACACAGCTTTATGCAAATATGAGTTTATTAATGACATCGTGAAAGTGTGATGTTGCATGGACGGACTTTTAAAATGTAACTGAAGGCTAAAGAACATTGAGTGAGGTTTTGGTGGAGAGATCCACCTCACTCTCAGCACTGAATAAACAAATACCTGCTCTGTAGCTGTCTGACAACAGACTTTTATTTTCTTGCCCAGTTTTGGGCTTCACATTTACCGCCCCTCAGCAACACACGTGGAATTGGCCATTCCTTCCATGACCTGTTACACCCTCAGTGACACAGGGGCACCTGCCACTCACTCAGGGACACCTGTCCCCTCAGTGACACTCATATTCCCTCAGTGTCACTTGGAGCACCCACCTCTCCCTCAGCATTTATTGTGGTCCCTACAAGTTACCTCAGATTTTCCTTCCAAAATGTTCTATTCCATTGAGATTACCTCCGATTTTCCCTTCATAATGTCCCCATCTGCACCTATACATTATGTGAAAAATGCCAATCACTTGTTTTTAAAATTTAAAAGGTTTAATAGTAATAAAATAATTACAAAAAATGGTAATACAATTAGAGTAATAATAATTTAGACAATTTGAATTAAGACAATGTGAGACAATAAAAACCAAGAGTTACGGACGTCCGGGTACATCTGGGCAGCACAAGCCCAAAAAAGGACACCCGTTAACAAAGCATTAACCCTTAAAAACAACAGCCTGTTGCATATTCATACACTTCATACATGACGCATAAATTCCATTCAAACACGGATTCTGTCTGGTCATCGTCAACTTCTTCCTCTTAATCCTAACAGCGCCTTCACCTTCGAGGCGGGAAGGAGTTCCTTTCTTCTGGTAAGTGGACAATAAATTCTTTTTCTTTGAAAGATTTAGGTGTCCTATGGCTGCTAGCCCCTGCAAGTCTTTTCTTCAAAAAAAAGTATCTTACATAGCATAGTTTCTATTTTAACATTTTGTTATAACCAAAACTATATTTAGCACACTACTTAAGAGAATCAATACAGCATCACTTTCTAACACAACACATATAATATTCATTTTAATATTTGCGAAAAGCCAATCATAAAATATGCATTTTTCACACATTACCTCTCATTTAAGCCCCAAAATGCCACCTGCTGATTACCTCTGACTTTACCTCCAAAATGTCCTTTTTGTCCCCTACTGATTTCCCTCAGATTTTCCCTGACAAATTTTCCCTATTTTTCCCATACAAATTACCTGAGATTTTACCTCAAAAATTTCTTTCAGGTCCTTAAAGTACCTCAGGTTTTATCACAAAATTTTGTCTGCCAGTCCTCCCCAAGTTACCTCAGACTTTTCCTGCTGTTTTCCACAAACAATTTTCCTCTCTAGAGATCGCCTCGAGCTTTCCTGTCAAAAATGTCCTCCACAGATTATTGCATCTTATGTTGCCACAGCCCAGTGGGAATAAAACTCCTCAACTTTACCCCCCAAATGCTCATTCTGCACTGTCCAGGTGATGCCAGGGAATTCCAGCATTCCTCCCTTCTGGAGTCCTTGCTGTCGCCTCTGAGTTTCCTCAGTGTTTCCCCTCACACCGCGCAGTCCTGTGATGGTGCAGGCCCATTCATTCGTTACCATAAAATCCCTGTTCTTGTTTTTTCAATTGCTCACAACCATTTCTCCCCAGTGTGACATTTCTTATAGTTCTTTCTTTCCCACCACACAGGTTTCCCATTCCTGTTTCACGTATCCATCAGAGTTTTACTTCTCTTCCTACCATCTGTCTTCCCCATTATCCTGTCCTATTTTCTCCCCTTAGCATTCAAGTAATCTTCTTCCAGCTTGCTCTGTTGTTTCCTATGAACATCCCCAATCACACCCAAAGCTTTATTTTCCTCTTCTTGAAAATGAAGCGCTTAACCCTTCTGGATGCTCTCTGGACAAGCTCAGTTCGGGAACAGGCTGGTAGCACTTTGACTCTCACTCTGGGTGACTGACTGTAGCACTCATAGGTGACCCCAGAACCACAACCTTAGTGTTCTGCCATTCCCAGGACTGGAGATCTCAGTCAATATATTCAGGACATTTAATGACTAAATTACAAATCCATTACAAAAGTGCAATTATTATTTTTTATTTAAGGCTGTAAGTGTAAACACTTTTGTACAGTTTTGGTACATGAAGAGAAAGAGCGTCCCTCTGAAATAAAGCCTTTCATCTTC
The DNA here is from genome assembly GCF_963513975.1 of Fringilla coelebs. NCBI lineage: Eukaryota > Metazoa > Chordata > Aves > Passeriformes > Fringillidae > Fringilla > Fringilla coelebs. The sequence continues at coordinate 48,746,647 of NC_140033.1, read as the reverse complement.
TTTCCCCTGATAATTTTTAGCCCTCATTCCAGACTTTATGAAATTTAGAGACAGGTTTACCATAGGGCTTTGAAGGCTTTTTTTGTACTTCGAGAGCACTGTTTAACAGCCTCACCTCTAGGATGGCTCTGTGCCCAGAGAAACTGCCAGAGAGCCGAGCCCCATGGAGACAAAGGCAAACCCTCACACAGCTTCAGATCTGCTGGGAGAGGAGAATCGGATCCATTGACTTGCTCCCCAAATAGCACCCACTGGGACGTGCCTGACTGGCCAATACCAGTGTGGTGTTTCCATCTCCAACTGAGATGAAGTCTGGTGCCAGGACCCCTGGGTGGTTTCCTTGACAACCAGAAGAAATGCAAAACCGAGATGCACATGACTTTTCAGATGCTGTTTTAACTCCTGTGAAACAATGAGCTGCCCCACCAGAACTCAGATAAATAAAACCAAGGTGTACAGCCAAATGGTGAACAGCATTTATGTTCAAAGGCAAATTTGAGCTGAGCTTGAAATCTGCCATGAAGCAAACCCTCAAGAGAGCAAGTAGGCTGGAAGTATTTCTCCTACTCAATAGGGCAGAGATCTTGCAGGATTATCTATTTTGCTATTTAATAGCCTTTAGATTAGAAATTTCAAGAGATGGAAGATATTGCCATGGGACATATAGATAAATCTAACATTTAATTAATTTGAATGTCCCTATTAAATCCAAAAGCTTCAAATTTCAAATTTTATTGCAGACAATGCACTGTTAATCAGAAGCACTAGGGGCATTTATTGAAATCAGAACATATTTTGAAATTATTTTAACAAGACAGTGTAAATTTGAAGCCAAATCATACAACATCAATAGGAGCAACAGCATATTATTATGTTTGTATCTAAGCATGGTCACAAATTTTCTATGGACAGTCAATTTACTGAAAAATTAATATTTTCATCAATTCAATTTACACTAAGAAGCATTTTTAGCCCAATTATGGCCAATATTTTTTTCAAGGAAGAATTGCATTATAAAATATCAAAATACAAATATTAATATCAAAATACAAAATACAAATATCAAAAGGAAATGTTGTTTTATAGTTTTGGCATTTTGTTTGACAAATAAGCTACTCTTTAAGGGAAAACTAAAAAAAAAAAAGAGTGAGAGAGAGAGACGCCCCCAAGAAGTATCACATACAATACATTAACAAGTAGTGTTAAAACCGAAAATATGTTGGAGATTTTTTTTTTTTTTGCTTTTGTTTTTAGCCCTTTTAGATGGAGGACCAAAATATTATTACTCCAGTTCAACAGTTTTATTTTTCAGTTTAGTAAATAGTCAGAAACATCCATTTCCCTGCTTTGTGCTTGGGAGGAATAAGCACATGTGAGGAAGGCAAGGAGAAATTGAAGGGGATGCTGTGGATCAAATAAACAAAGTAGAGGGAGTAAAGGAAGGACTTATCAAAGGTGACAAGCCAGGTGACAAATGGAAATGTTTTTGAACTCTATCTGCTGACATCAGGATACCTCATAATCATTTCCTTTCAGACCTTTCTGATAACTCTGCTCTTTCATTAATTCCTCTTCACTGAGCTAATAGGGAATTTTGTTTAATCTAAAGATCCAAGAAGGTTAAATATCCTAATAAGTTTTATATCACAAATAATATTGCATTCACCAATATAATCAAACTGTAATGTTTTCTGCAGCAGGCCATGTCCCTAGCAATGGGGTATGCAACATCCTAATCCACAGGAAATTTTGGCAAAATTAACTTGTCCTTTCCCAGAGCCAAGTATCAATCAGTGGAAAATCATCAAATAGATGGTTTATTCTGAGAGAATATTTAATATCCCAAGAAAAAAAAAGAGAAGACCCCTAACTTCCTCTGGAGTAAAATTCCCTATGCTTGGGGTTTTTCAATAGCTTATATCCTCATTTGGTTGTAGGTGCAGCCTCAGGAAAGGAAATTATTCTCAAATTGTCTTCCCCCTAATCAAAAACTTCCCTTCTTCATGAAAAGAATACCATAGATGCAGATTCTGAACCAAAGTGTCAAGGATGACTTCTGCTTAAAAGACAGAACTCACTGATACAGCATCAGAAAAATCTTGCAAATAATTTAATCAGCTGTTCTTTTACCTACATTTCTTAGTACTAATTAAACATATAATATAGAAGTTGCCTTTAATTTGCTGGCATTCCAGAGGTGTTTTAGGACAAAAAAAATTGCCTGTTTAGTCCAGTTTACAGCAGGTTACTGCAGCAGGCACTGACTCAAACCCTGACAAAGTGCACTGCCACATAGCATCCTGAAACTAGCACTGAGAGGTCCCACAAAAACCCTTCCATTTCAATTTCTGGGGATCTCACTGGTTTAGAGAGAAATTAATATATGCTTTTCTCTGGGAGTTAGGGCCCTCTATTCATTTGCAGAATGAAAGGTTCTCTAAGATTTTAATGTAGGTCAGAATACACTCTTCATTGTGTATTCAACCAAGATGCAGATATTAAGCTTCCCTTTAAAATATTCTCATTTCCCAAGCCAAGACCCCCTGGTTCAGTGCTGTAATTATAAACTGCAAGTTCCAAAATTAGCAAGTGGTAAAGGTAAAAAAGGGTCGAAGAACACACCCATAATTCATTATTTGTTGAATAAGGTTCAACACTGGATGGGAAAACTAACAAGCACTTTGTGCTTTGAGCTGACTCAACAAAATGCATGGGAAGGGCAATTTTTATTGGATGCACAGCAAGCAGTGCTCCCACTCCAAAGGCAAAGACGCTCCTCTTGCATTAGTGTTGAGAGGAATAGTGGATTTGTCTTTACAACCAAGCTGTGGGTCTGCTGGTAGATAAAACTAGCACTGGGAGATAAAAGAAACAATGGGAAGAATTCCACTGATTGATGAATGGAAATAGATATTTGCTTTTGCAAGTGAACTTTAGTTGTGCTGATAAATGAAATTAGACATTGAAAGATGAAAGAAACAATGGACCCCTAAATTCCAGAAGAATTAAAAATGAAAAGGGAGGGTTATACATTAGAGGGAAATTTTTGGTATCAGGCATATCAGGAAGTCTCTGAGGTACCTCTCAAGTACCTCAGCCAATGGGGAAAGAGAGAAGGGAAATGTGGCCGGGAAATTAGGATAAAAAGGGAGGCTGCATCCTCCAAAAATTTGAGAGATCCCAGGGGAATGTCCCATTTGAATAAAGTAAAAGGACTCCTCTGTCTCCTTTTTGGACATAAACCTCTGATATTTGTGGATTAATTTTCCTAACAGTGTGGAACTCTGGTGGCTTCAGCTGACAAGGGACCTCTGCCAGATCTCTGCACGGAGAGACGCTGCAAGTGCAGGCATCCAGTGTACAGACAACTCAAGTGTCTGGCAGAGACCAAAGCAACAATGTCACAGAAACAGTAAAACTTCTGTACATTGGAAACTGAAACATTGTAGTATTTTTTCATTTGAAACAGCAGTTCTTTCATAGCAGAAGAAGAGAATTCAGGCAAAATCTAACAATATATCTTGGGAAAAGCGGCTGGATGTGAAGGAGGCTGTTTCCTAATCCAGAAGTGAGATTTTCTAATCTGAACACCTTCCTTCTTCCACAGTAAACAGGCTTTGTTAAAACAAGGGAAATGCATTAATTTCATGTTTTCCTGTCTTGTTGCTTGACTGCACTCCTTTGCTTTTATCATGAGCAGTCATTCCCCCTCACACACCCCCTGCTTCAGCCTGCAAGTTTCCACATTACTACAGTGGGGCTTGAGTGCTGTTTAGCATGGAAATAGCATCAGATTTCCCATCTAAATATTTTGCCAGGGTTCAATAATCATAATCAAAGGACGCTTTATTTGTATATCAGGCAGTAAAGTACTAATTTTTCCTCTTTATACTTGACAGGAATTTTAAAATCCTGGGTTTAGAACAAGCTCAGCTTTTGTGTTGCTCAGGAGATCTGAAGTGTGTTTAAAAAAACCCAAACATCCCAACATTTAAAATCCTCAAGGGTCCAAATCATACCTGTCCTGTCAGAGCTGGGGCTCAGCACGGAGAGCAGGAGGCAGCCCACAAAGGAGCCATTGTGTGAGCAGCAGCAGGACACAGTCCTGCATTTATGGAGGACTGACTGTTCTCTCAGTTTTTTAATCAAGCTTTGTCTCAGAGCACCACGGTCAAATATCCCAGAGCACCTTTGCCTTTCAAGCGCATCCTTCACTTGATTGTCAACATAATTCATCCTTCTGTAAAGACACTCCGGGCTTTGTTTTATTAATGAGATCACCTTTTCTCCACTCACCACCCTCGCTGCCTTGAACTGGGCTGCTTTTTCAAGCTACCAGACTGATTTTAGTGCCATTTTTATTGCTAATTTTCTCTTTCTTAGCACAAGAACAATGACTAAATAAAGCTATGTTTCTAAAAAGTTTAACTTTTGTGTCTTGCCAAATTACCAGTTTCTGGAGACATCTTGGAACTTAAAAAGAAAAAAAAGAAAAAAAAGGAGGTGTAATTGTGTTTTGCTTCTCTCCAAGCATTCTTTTTCATAAAAACATTTGGGAGAAAAAAATGTGGTGAGAAAGATCTGCTTTCCACAGATGCTGAGTGCCGAGGTGCTCATTACCACAACTTTTTTAATTCGATTATTTGAAACTGATTTTCAATCCCTTTGCAAATATTCCATGATTCATGGGCAAATTTTCTATATATTGCTTAATTCCACTGCCTACCTACTCCTTGTATGATTTTGAAACCACCAATTTCCACAAAGAACAGTCTCTGCTCAAGTAATGCAGTTCTGCTTCTTCTGTCTTTAACTACAGACAGAAAAAACAAGATTTCAGTCATCACTTTTTTAGAGGGCCGTGTAATGGTTTGAGAATGGTATTCTCCAATTTAGTGTTCCCAGAAAAACCATTCCCCCTTCCCTGGGGTGGGATGGAGAGGAAAACTGGAAGCACAAAAGATAAAATTCTCAGGTTTTTGTCTTCAGCTTTGAACTTAAATAATGTTAAACACTATGCTTTTAGTTTCAGCATCAAGAAACCTTAATCAAAAGAACACTTTAAATAATATTATGAAGATTTACAATGATAGCTATGTGTAATTTCTTAATACTCATGGTTGTAATTGATATTCTGCACAAAGTTTGCAATGGAAGCATGAAATAATTCCAAAGGGTTCCTTTGCAGTGTGTTTATCATGGGTCAGCCTTCCTCTCTCATTAAAAGACTGTGCCTGGAAACTGGAATTACTTACTTAACACAGTGTTGTTTAAAAGCCTTCCCTTGGCATCCCATCCCCCCTGAACCTTCCAGCAGGGAGAACGAGGATGTTTTGGCCCTGTTTCACTTAAGAATATGCCTAATTTCATCATAGGCAGCAAAATGCTTAGGCACATGCTGTGCTTTATCTTTTATTTTCTTTTTAAAGTAGCCTCTTTAACTTTGTTAGCCCTTAACTCCTTTTTCAGAAAGTAGAGGGATTTACACAACAAAAACAAGTGGTTTTATATCCCTCAGAGTTCTGTTAAAACAGAAACAAGATTTTTACTTGCCCTGAAAGTGGAAAAAAACCCAAGCAAAACAAACAACATAAATACACTGAGGATCTTTTTCTGAGGAGAAAGATTTTCAGGAGATCACAACTTTTCCTAGAACAGCTGGCACAGTGGGAGAAAAAAAACATGGTCAAGATTTGCAGCCTGCAAACCCTTCCTCAATTCCAACGCAGAAGTTCTGTAGAGCACAAGGAGTTTTTCAGTTGAGTTTTACTGCACCAAGCATTGAGACAGATCCTGTAATACCTTGGGAGGCCCAGGGCGTTCCATGGACCTGGAGATTTTGTGTGTGCAGGAGCTTCAGTCCTTCTCTCCACCATTACTGGAGCAAGTCCCACAGTTCATTTTTTCCCTATGTTTTAGGTGGGTTTTTTTCCTTTTCCCTCCTTCCTTTTACTAGAAAGACAGCTCTTACACCTTACCTTGAACATTTTATCATAATTTTACAAATTTGTACTTTGGGCCAAAATCCTCCTTGCTCCCCTGGAAAAAATGAATCATAAGTGGGACATACAAGCACCCGGTTTCCCTGAGAAAACTCAAATTTTAGGTAGCTGCTGCTAATTTCACGTCCTAAAATGCAACCCTTATCAGATTCAGCTGAAGTAAATCAAGGTGCAAACAGACAGTAGGAAATAGCCTTGTTTTGACAAGAATAGGAATAACCTGGAGTATGCTTGTTCTTGAATAAAGCAAAGGCAACTATTGACTGAGTCCAGCTCTCTGGGATGATTCAAATTAAGCACCAGATTCGGGTCTTGATGTTCAGATCTCAGTCACAGAAACTTTTCTGAGAGCTTGCATGCAAAGCTGCTTGTATTACCTGCAAATAAGCATTTATGGCAGTTTTTCTGCATGTCAGAAGAGAGAAATAGCTCAGAAATAGCTCAAAGACACAAGTGAAAGGTGTCAAATTTGCGTGTGAAAGACACAAATAGAAGCTGTCAGTTTGTTTGTTTGTTTGTTTGTTTGTTTGTTTATAAGAGGGCAAACAGGGACAATACAAGCCTGGCATACGGGTCAGAGAGAAGAGGCTGGGAGAAAAAGGTAATGAGAGGAAACTGAAAAGGGGATTTTTCAGAGGAAAAGGCATTTGTAACCCTAAAGGAGATATTGTTCAGAGTTGAAATAAATACTGGAATCCTAAAACTCAGCAGTCCTTTACTGTCTGCACGTATTTATTAAACCCAGTGAGAAAAGGGACAGTTCATTTCCCTCTAAGGTGTGGGCTCACATGTGTGCATTTAAAGTACAAGAGCCTTCCACACTGGGCAGATCTCCTGAAGCTGATATAAGAATACATCATCTCTCAAATCCAGCCTCTAATTCAAGCCTGTTTTCCTCCCCTATTCCAATTCACTATTTGTATGTTTTTTAATGTAGTATTTAATTTTTAATTGTGGGCACTATTGGTTAAAGCTAATTCTGTTGTTTATCTGCAATATGAGTTGATGCTGATATTATATAAAGTGTGAGGAACAAAAAATACCATGAAAAAATAAAAGCTGTAGTGTAATGGATGAGGCAAAATAAACATTCATAGAAGATGGATTTAACCTTTATCTCCACGGCTGTGATAGCAACATTGGCCATAAATCTCACCTATGAAATTATTAATAAGCTAAATCCTTTGTTGATGGTTTGAGCTAATTAATTAAGGAGTAAGTAAACTGATGAGGTGAATGAAAGTTCTAAAACTAAGCTAGAGATCAATGACAGAATAACCATTTGAATTGCTACCCCTTTCTGTGTAATAAAGAACAGCTGGCCCTGCCAAGGATCACAACAGTAGATTGGTATCATTTTAAACAATGCCAAAACATAGCTGCAACACAGAGCAGGATGGATGGAAGGTGCTCCAAACTTAAAGAAGGAAGTTACAGAGCATTCTTTGCTCAAGGATGAAACAAAGGATTCTGTGAGAAGGAGAATTCCCATAAAGAATTACAGGAGAATTATATGGGGGAGAACGGAGCAGTTCTGGGCCGCTCTGCCAGGGGGACCTGGGTCCATCACTTTGGCACTAATTTAGGCTCTCCAGTGACTTTCCAGAGGTTCTGAGAGCTATGGAATCACAGATGGCAATGGTCAGTGTCCCACATCCCCCTTCAATTTGCATCATTTGTACACTTTGTATTCTCAGCTGCAAAGGTCAGTGACTTCAGGGAACAGGCAACAGTCAGTAAGAAGCTCCCTATAAAAACATCACTATCAGTCCTTCAGATCAATATAATCAATGATTTCTTGGTAACTGCTCAGTAGAAAATGAAAAGTGTGTTAGACTTTGCTTTAGATAAAGGGGAGATGTTTTAGATATAAGGTACAAAGGGATGATGCCAATCTCCTCAGCTTTGATGTCTAAGCTGAAATATTCTTATATCCAATGACATCTTCATGATCCAGGGACATAGAATCCTTAAGGGTGGCACTCCCTGAGATAGGCAGTCTTGTGTCTATTGTATTTTCCAGGCTAAACATTTTTCAAAACTAGAGGGAAAAATTCTTCTTTAACCTTTTCCTGTGTTCAATTAAAATCTATGCAGTTTCATTTCTCTCTCACTTAAAAGGGAGCACTTGAGCTCTGCCACCTTTGCTTAGGATGAAGTGCAGTTGACTTCATTAATAGTGCCAGATATTTTTCTTAGAGTGAAACACAAGTAAGGCAGATCATATTGCCTGTCCTCAGCTGCACTTTGTACTGCAGCTTTTTTTTCCTCTTTTCACATGTGAGGTGTGAATGCAAAACAATTGCTGAGTGGGCTGTTTTGTATCCTAACAAAATATAGTGAGTGACACGGGAGTTTTATGGTATAAAAGGGAAAAAAATAAAGGATACATGCAGTACTTAGAATGGAAGGAGCTATAGGGAGGCAGAGAAAGGAAATTATCCTTTAGGAATCTGGCACATGGACTATTATGCTGTTAGTATTTAATAATATTTCTGGGGAGAAATAAAATTACATTTTTCCAGTCATTTTGCTGGCATCTTAACTTTCCAATTAAATTTTAATAACAAATGGAGTTCCTTCAATATGCTTCAGTCAATTCCATGGGCACATGTCATTCCTGTTTTAAATTCCATGTCCTCTACTAAGATTTTTAATACATCTACTTATGGGAAATGGAGAGGAGCAAGAGTTCAGATAATAAATTTGAATAATTGTCTCATCACCAACTTCAATGCAGTGACAATAATTGGCATCACTAGTAGCTGTGTCCATCTTATTCATTATTCCACTCTGTGTGGTTGGGAAAAGGGGGTGTTTCCCAATTGACTAATGACTTTAGTAACCTTCCTTGCATATACATTTTTCAAGGTTTCCAGAAGTCTTTGGGTTCAGCTACCAAAAACTGAAACAAAGCTGAAATGATATTCAGGCCCTCTTCCAAATCTAGCTCCATTTCAATATCTCCTTAGGAAAGGATAAATAAAACAGCTGCAAACAGAGCTGGAGGGAGGAAGGTGGAGGACCAGATCAAGAGTGCCAGCTGTGGGTACCCACTGCAAAAATATTGAGACAAAAAATAGAGACTACCTCTCACTTCTTCCCACCCGGTTAAAAATCTTCCTTTTGCCACTGACATATCAGACAAATTATTGCCATTTTGATTTCCACTGTGCCATTTCTATGGCTGAATATTCAGCCATATCAAATAATTAATCAATCTTAATATTGATGTGATCAAGCACATCTCTCTTTTCAAACATGTTCTTAGTATCATGGCATTTTCAGACTGATAATGTATTAAATTTACATCAATGCATAAATATATCAGCAAAGTTTCTCCCTTTTTAATACAGATGTCCTTCTGAGAATTCAGCATCTATTTCTGGAAAAATTTCTGTCATCATAAGGCCACTGATTTTAAATATCCTGAATTTTGATCATATGGACATTTTCCCTTGAGGTAGTTGAAGACATTTGTAATTGTCTGTAATTGTTTATGGATTGAAAGGTGATTAAGTTGTATGACTAACAAAGGATAAAATGTTCTGTTTAAAAGTTTAAAAAGTATTAAAGTTCCTTATCAGGGTTTTTAAGACTATATTTTATACAGCATTTTGCAACACTGAAATAGCTGAGACAAATGTAAAATTTAGTGAGTTTTCATGAGTCTGGGATTATTTGTAAAAAAGTGAAGGTAATTTAAAAAATATCATTAAAGAATGATGAAAAAAAAAAATTGAAACCCAGAGAAAAAAGCCAAATAATATTTGATGTCTCCTACAATAAAAGATATGGGGTCATTGGATTTTGTAATGAAAGCAACTCGCTCTGAATGTGAAAATTCTTTGGTTGTAAGGATACTTCCAACAGCAGTGAAGGACAATGCCAGCTTAAAGATTAGCCAGTAAATATATTCTAAATATCAATTGTCAGTGATATCAGTTGATATCAAATATCAATAATATGTGGTGTCACTGTCATAACAATATAAAAACAGATTAAACTTATATTGTTCTACAGCAGAAGATGCAAACTCAATGGAAATATGAACTACAGTTACCAAATGACAATAACCTAAGAAACCTGATAAAACTATTAGCAAGATATTGGCAGAAATATTGAACTGTGTATAAATAGTCTCATATCTTCTTAGTGAATCCCAAATTTAGAGATTTGTGATTTGATAACAGAACAAAATTTGTTTAAATTTCAATTATTAGTATTATGGACAGGAGATGTTCTGAATTATTGAAATTTGACCAAGCCAGGCACCTGCTTATGTAGCCAATGAATACATTTCATCACTATAGTTGCAAAAACAAATGCTGACTAGGAAAATGCAGCTAAATGAAATAAAATGATTGAGAAATAGAATGACACACGGTCTGAATTGCATTAGCCTCCAGAGTGCTTGAAAAAAGTGGATTTAGCTGGATAACTGGTGGAGTTTGCTGCCTTAATTGCTACAGGAAGATACATTTTATTCTAATTTAAACTGCAGGACCTAAGAACAATTCCTACTTCCTTGATCAGGGACTTCAGTCCTTACTGCCACATCAGAGTGAGATCTGTTCTGAATCATCCCCTCCTGTAACTTCATTTCCATTGAAAGAAAAGCTAAATATGTGTGCATGAGCTGAACCACAGCTTTATGAAATTCATCTGTCCTTCATTCTGCCCTTCCATTGCTCTTAATTTTCCTTCAGTAAGTCCCTTAACACTCACAGAAAATACCTTACAGTCAACTCTAAGTTACTCTATAACTAAATATACTCTATAACTAAAACTGACAGAAAGTCAACGTGTTTAGATGTTGAATGTTTGGACACAGTGCAGTGTTGTCAAATCTAATTTTTAATTTATAAATCTCCTATTTTTTTCCATTGATGGGAAGGACACTGTGCAATAAATCTGATCTACTGACAGTAGAATCTTGTTCCAAACCCACTGGTGGACCACAGGTGGAACAAAATCTCGTTTTTGCATAGCGGGTTCCAGAGGAATTTACAGTTAACCTGAGGAGCACACTGGACCTCCAGTGCTTGACAGGAATTTCACCATCACCTGCAGTTTTATGGAGAGTCAGATGTTTTCTTTTGGGGGCAAATCATTCAGTAGGAGTCAAGGAAAGTTCAATTGGAATAACATGTGTGTTTTGAGTCTGATCCAAAGCACACTGATTGTCAGAGGGAGCATTTGCCCACATATTCCTCTGCTAGCAAAGATAACTTTTATAAGAAGCAACCATTTTAATGACTTAGAGTATAAATGGATTACATGAGGTCATAAAGGTATTTTCATGAGGTCCATAAAGGTATGTCCCTTGCCTCCCCTGCAAATCTATGGCTCTTGCATGGCACAGCAGTACGTATTTAGAGCCAGACAGGCTGCTCACAGACGTGCACTCCCATCCTCTATAACCTACGGTGGCAGGACTCAGTTTTATGTGAGAAAAGGTCTATTTAAAATTAGTAGACATGTACTGAACCCAGCACTGATCCTGAGGCCCAGGAACATCCCAGCAGTCACACAACTTCACAGGACAGGCGATGGGTTCTCTGTCTTCTAGTGACATCACACCCAGCTGTCCGGGCCGGCTGTTGTTTGTCTCTGCCCAGACACGGGTGAGATGGGTTCGCTCTGATCGGGCTTCAAAGGACGAGGCTGGACTCTCAGGTTTAGTCTTCAAGGTTGTTTATTATTTTTTATCTACAAAGTTTTCTCTCTGCCCAGCCGGGATCTGACCAGCAAGGCAGCCAAAGGCACTCTGACCACCCACGAGGCAGTCGTGTCTTTTTATAACAAAACCTATGTAAATCTTATTTACCTTTTGCTCCCAATACTTATCATTCTTATTAGCAAGTGTACCTTTACCAAAAACCTATCAAAATTTATCTGCATCACACAGAAAAATGGAAGACATGAAGAAGGAAGAAGAACCACGAGATAGGCCTAAATTACTCCATCTTGTCTCCATAACCCCCCTGTACCAAAATCTTAAAACCTGTGTTTTACCCTGTAATTATACTATTTCTATATCATTTAAACTCCAGTGATTCTCATATCCTCATATGCAGGTGGCACATCCCTAGAGGGATCAAAGTCAAGCCACCAGGCACTTTTAGCAACATTCCAAGACCTCCGAGCCCCCCAGGGGTTCTCTTGGTAGTTCTGGATATCGGAGCGATGTGCTGAATTCCCACACCCAGGCTGGATTTCACTGTACACCCAGAGTGAGGTAAATGTGCACTTTAATTAAAGGCAATGAAGTGTGGTATATATAAAAAACCCCATCTAATTTAGAAACATCTTGCCTTTTGAAAGTATACCCTGATTTTCTGCCTCCTGTAAAATGATGTATTCCAACCCTGGTGGAATTAATTATTTGAATTCAATTAAAGAACAAGTAGAGTGTACTGGGAAAAAAAAAATTCTTTTTGACTCAATTTGTGTCTGTGCTATTAGAGGATGAGAGAAGAAAAAGTTATGTAATTCCTTAGGACAGGTAGCTGAGCCTTTCCCAGCTCAGGGGTACCTGCACGCTGTGGATCTCAGTTTCCTCAGAGTATGTCAGCATCCCGACCAAATTCCATTGCCATGCAGTGTTTTCAGCCTGTAGTATGAGATCACAGTTTTCTCCTAACTTAAAAATTGCTATAAATTACCCATGAGCACCATGGCTGCTTTCTTTTTCAGTGGATGAGTTCATCCCTAAAGAATGTCTAAGAGCTATAAATAACCCTTAGCCACCTCATGATTGAACTGGTGGAATGAGGGCTGGCAGTCAGAAGCCAAATGCTTTCACTATACACAGTAAGTATTCTTTTCAGTAAAAAAAATTCCAAATATTTCAGGACTTAAGGCACAGAGGCTCAAAAAATCCAACATCAGGACAGCCCACTTTGGTAAATAATTACATTTTGGAAAGATGCAGGATAATTTCATGATGGGCAAAAGTGTGTTAACTTTCACAGACATTTTACATAGAGGAGTTACATCACTGGTGTCAGAGGGATCTAGACTTGAATATGCCTTAGGGGATGGAACCACTGCCATTTTTGGCCTTTGCTATCCCACCAGAAGTCGTGAGCAATCCCTGCATTCCCAGAGCCCACTGGAGTAGCAGCTTGTGGCAGCAGTTATTGAACAGGTTTAGCTGAGCTTGGAAAAACCACAAATCTCATCTGAGATCGGAGGAGCTGATTTTGACAATTCCACATTGCCCACTTTAGGAGTTTATCCAGCCTTTTCAAAGGCCAAACAAATGCAAAGAACAAATTTCAATCCCGACAAATACAAGGAGCAAAGAGAATTCATAAACCCAGCCTTTCAGGATGCTGTATCTGGGAGTATGTATTAGCAGTTTAAAGAATCCAAGGTCCCAAATCAGAACTTTACTTCCCTTTATCCCCAGATTACAGGAGTATCAAGAGGCCAAGTTTAAGGGTGATTGTGTTCACTGGGAGCTCTACTGAATCTCAAGCAAACAGGCTCTTGAATTGAAGAGTTAACCCCCTGAATTAAAACCAGCAGCAGAACAGAGGCAGCCAGCAAGGCCAGGGAAGGAGAGATACAAGTTATTTACATAAATCAGCTCTGGAAGGAGTTAGTACAACCTAAAACCAGAAACATTTTATGTTCCCTGAAAGCAACAGGCAAAGCCAGATCTAAACCAAAGTGGAACCCACCTTTGTTCAGCACTTTGAGATCTAAACGGGAGATCTAGAGTATGGGGTTTTTTCTTCAGAAACAATGAGAATCAGCATCCACAATCAATCTAAAAAAATCTGTCACTGGCACCCATCAGAAAAACCCAAATACTACCAACACCATATCCCCCAGAAAAGGCATTTTCCTTGAAGACAGACAAAACCAGGTTGTTACTACCTTTAAAAGCTGAGCCACACCATGTGGGCAGTTCTGGATTGCAGCAGACCTCTGAAGAAGGGGCATCCCCCCCAGCAGAGCTCTGAGGTGGGCTACTAATGGTAAATAACTTTTTTGGGGGTAGATGAGTACAGGATGATGTTCAAGTTTATTATTTCATAGCTCATGGATATAAATTTTAGGTAGAATAACCCTAACTGATTTATAACTGCCTATTTGTGTTACCTAATTTTCTATTTCTTTTAGGGGGGATCACATAAATATGAATCTTTCCCTGAAAATAAAAAAAACAGTCCTTTGTGAAAAGAAGCGTGGCATTGTGACAGATCCTCCATTCACTTGGAAAGTATAAATTGATACATTTTAAAGAAGAATTTTTCATTTCCTAGTTGAGCTTTTCCCTGTGGCTTTAAAAAGGGGAATTGTGAAAAACTTTGAACAGCCATGTAATTTTTATTGAAGACAACTCTTCCCTGTGAGGGTGGTGAGACCCTGGCACAGGTTGCTTAGAGAAGCTGTGGCTGCCCCTGGATCCCTGGAAGTGTCCAAGGCCAGGCTGGACGGGGCTTGGAGCAGCCTGGGATAGTGGAAGGTGTCCCTGCCCATCAGGGGAATGAGATAAGCTCTAATGTCCCGTCCACCCTACCCATTCTGGGATCCTGTGATTTAATGAAAAGACTGAATAATGAACTGATAGCATGATTTTGGAAAGTTTGATGAAACTGGATTTCCCATTTATGCCTTTTCTTCAGCATTTGATGTATTTTAGGGCCCAGAACCTCTTAGTTTCACAGGCTTGCAAGAAGTCGGAGATGATGTTTTACACCAAACTTTCCTCCAAAGGTATTGATGAGCTTAAAGAGTTTCACCCATCATTTTTTTCTTCTTTTGCTCCTGCTCATCCTACAGTCAGGAATATTAAATATTTTTTCTTGTGTTTCTTAGATTAATTTGAAATTCAGGTTTTTCAGCTCTACCCAGAGAAGCCCTTCTTACTTCAGCCTTGCTCTCTTGCTTGTCTTGCCCTTCCTAAAGACTGATGAAATAACTGAGTGATGTCGTTTGGCTGCTGCTCAGCTGAACTCAGGGACACAGGGAGAGAGTGCAAGTGCTCCCAAATGAAAGGAAGAGAAAGTACTTTTAGATTATACAAATAATCATCATTAGTTGCGTTTCTTGTCAGCTGCTGGATCCAAAGGCTTCTTTCCTGAGGAAGGTGAATGAAATTGGGAAAGAGTGAGGAACTCTGACAGTTTTAACAAGCCAAAATAAACGTAAAATTATTTTGTTCTCATCTTCAAGAAAATGAGGCCCATAAAAGAGGTGTTGCTGTCCTATAGAACACATCACAACATCCTAACTCCTCCCTATTTGTCTGGAGAAAAATCCTCAACTGCAGTCTCAGGACTGTGACTGAGAATCTGAGCTGGAGCTTCCATTTTCCTCACCTGCTCATGAGCTTTGCACCCACAACCACAGTACATTATAAAAGTTGTAGATGTGCAAAATCAGGACTCCATACAAAGCCACTGTGCTGTGAGAGCAAAGCACAGGCACATTTCTGCAAGCTC
Organism: Fringilla coelebs; assembly: GCF_963513975.1. Lineage (NCBI taxonomy): Eukaryota > Metazoa > Chordata > Aves > Passeriformes > Fringillidae > Fringilla > Fringilla coelebs. Next base: position 48,731,184 of record NC_140033.1, on the reverse strand, counting down.
TGTGTTCTCGTTTGCTAAGTAGGCCACATGTAAAAACATTATTTTGCATATTTACAAAGAGCTGGTAGATATAAGCTAATAAGCCCCAAATTCTGAAGAAAAGCAAGACTGACCACACCAATTTGGAATCTGGCCAAAGCCCTAAATATCATGTTGCTCTCATGAGTCTGTAACCATCCAACCTGTATGAATGCAGGGGCAGTACAACCGTAGCAAGTCCACGGAGCTCTGCCTAACAGACCTGGCCCTTTGATTACATTTATTTTCTCACAACCACTGCAAAATTCAAGAACTACTCCATGCAATTTGATAAGAGGCAGAGAAAAAAATCAGCATTCAAATGGTCAGAGCATCAAGTCACAGCTTTCCAGAGGGAAATCCAGCAAGACATGGGCTGGCCAAATCTTGGCATGAGGTCACACCAGGAAGATTTGTGATGGAGTTTTTAGTCCAATAATTCTTAACATTTACAGGTTCCTGTGAATATTCCTGTGAATTCCAGCCTAGTTTTTTAGCCTGTGAGATGAAGTGCTTAAATTTACCTCATCCTGGAAATGTGGGACAGTAACAGTTCATGTTTGCCTCACACTGCTTACAGCTGAGTAGCAGGCTACTGCTAATAAGTGCTTTTCCTATTTAGACTGCGCTAGGAATTTGAAGATGCCTGGAGGGAAATATGCTCCGCTGCCATGTTCCTGTTTTGGACAGCAGCAGGAGACCACCAAGAAAAGAGATGGGGTGCTGCAGAAACAAGGTTTGGGACTCAACAGCTCAGCTGGTCACTTCACCGGTGCCTCTCTCCTCACACAAGCCAGGCTTCATTCCAGTTCCATTTTGTGTTCCACTGCAAACTCTGCAATCACACAAAGCTGCAAAACAGGCTTCCAAATCCCAGTGCAGGTTTTATAAATGATGATAAGGCTGTGCAGTTAATTTTTATTTACATAACATTTCAGGCAATTGACATAAACATTTGTAAGTTGTATGGAGGAATGTCATGGGGGCTCAAAGGCCTGTATGGACACATGGACAATCCTCCAGACAGATTTAGGGACATCTGCCGCTACTTGTTCAGTGCAGGAGAAAAGCACAACCTTCTCTCTATATTTTTACATGTGCTTGGCTTTCAAACATGTGAACAGTGCACACAGGCTCAGTGGTTTGTCAAAGGGAAGAGAAAGGGACACATTCCACAGGGATTTCATGGATTGTATTGATTTCCAAACCAAGCCTATTTAATTAGGGTGAGAAGGAGAAGGGCAGGAAGAATAAACAACACAGGCAATGGCAAAAAAAATTTACAATAAAATATGTTCGCTCCCTTAAGCAATGGCCACCAGGATCAGCCACACTACACAAATATTCCAAGCCACAGCAGAAGGGGAAGAGTATATTAAAATAAAAATTAGCCACAGACTGCCTTTGACAACAGACTTGAAAGAAGAACCAAAGGGGATCACACCTCACCCCTCTGTCCAGGAGCAGCACTCCCCTGGCTCAGAGAAGCAGGGCAGCAGCAGCAGCAGCACAGCCTCCCTCTGGCACAGTGCTAAATGCTATAAGGCAGGAGTCAAAGTCCAATAAAATAGAATGCCCAGCTGGGTTGGTCCAGATGAGGGCTCTTCTGGGTCCCGTGTTAGTCTTGGCACCCTTGCCAATGCAACCAAAATGGAGAACTCTTCAATTCATGCTGAGCTCACAGCAGTACAGACTTATTTTAGCGTAAGCATCTGCCCTACAGACCAGGGAATCACTTCAAGAGGAGTAGGAAGACAATTCAGCAGGATTTGTTCAGGTTTATGAAAGCAGAAGGAAAGACAGGTTTCCTACAGGGGGGAAAAAAAGGACAGGATGTCTGTATGGGCTCTGGGATCCTCTCCCACTAGGCAGCTCCGAGTTCTCTGCTGATGACAGTCCCATGGGGAAGGAAGGGCAGCTCTGCTCTCCTACAGCTGGTGGAGGGTCTGTAAGAGCATGTGGCGAGCAAATGAACAGGAGTCAAGGGCACGGTTGGGTCTGTGGAAAGAAGGGAGAGAGATTTAAAATACTGAACTTGAGAATGGCTTTGTGTCTGCCTTGGACTAAGCGAATAAACACTGTCTCCAATGCATTGCATGTGTATGCCCCAAAACCTACAGATTTTGCACTCAGTTATCTTTTCCAATACCATTCCATCACTGCTGCCCAGATCACTGCTTCCCATTCAGAGCCTGCTGTGGAAAACTCTCTCCTGAGAATCCAAGTCAGGAAGGCAGTGGCCAAGAATCAGTACATTTATTTCCGTAGTTATAAACAATCTGCTACTGACTTTCATCTCTGCAGCCCAGTGTCTCATTCTGGGTAGAATGATGGAGGTGGAAACCCCCTTCCCTCTCTCCTGGCAATGGGTTTTTCCCATAAAGTTTCACTGTTTAGAGCCCCAAAACAGGAGATTATCCTGTGAGCACTCCAATAATTTCTCACCAAGTCATCTGCTACCTATAATCAGATGGTGACTTTGGTCTCAGGACTTTTAAAGTCTTTAAAAGAGGCAGCATAACCTCCTGTTACTCTTCCCTGATGTCAAGCAACACCTGACTGGCTTTGCTGGGCTGATGCCATTTAGGTTTTGCCTTTTTTCTTTTCTATATTCTCTGTATTCTTCACACAGGCATTTGCAGTTCTGTAGTCTGTTGTATTAGTGACCAGTTTTCCCAGTACTTTTCCATGGCCTTCCTTAAGCAGAAAGACAAAACAAATTCCAGAGCTCCAAGCCTCAGGAGATACAAGGCTCCATACTATCTTGGTTCTTTCTGGGAACCAAGGCCAAGAACAACTCTTCAAGATACATTTTCATGGGCAAAGTACAACTAGTGCTGAAGCGGGGGGGTTCCAGAGAAGGGGCTTGACCTGGGGGGAGTTGCTTCACCACTTGTCCTCCTAATTGGTGCTTCTTATCAATTATGCTAGTTTTCCTAAAACCTATAAAATGTACTCACCCCTGGGGAGGGTGGACTTTTGTGGACATCTTTCCATAACTGCCTCTGAAGGTCCTCAAATAAAGATATCCTTTTAACATGAGGCTAAATTTCTGTAACATTTCCATCATCTCCCACTAAAATATATTTCAGTTTTTGCAGGCTAATTGCTGGCTCAGCATCACTGAAACTTTTACCAGTCTGAACCCATCGATTAGGGGACTTCCTCCAAAGAATTTCAATCCAATGTTTTCCACTGTTCTGAGAATAGAAGTCATTAATTTTACCTCTCTCCCGCCTCACCGCAGCAAAATAACCTTTAACAATGAACAGCTGTGAAGCCTACTCAATTTGGGGAAAGGGGTGAGCTGAAATAAAGAGTGGAATATCTAGGAAGGAGCAAGGAGTTCCCCTCCAGGTGTAGAGCACGAGACCAATAGCTGCAGAGGTTCTTTGGTACTTCACTCCATGGCTGCTGCTGTGTAACAGAAGCACATCCTGGAGAAGACTGAACCCTTTTTACTCCCCGCAAGAGCCATTCAATGCCTCACACTGAACACACAGTGCTGCAGAATCACAGCTTGGAGTTGATCAAAGTGCTGGGAGATATTTCAGCCCTCATCTTTGGAAGACCCAGCCCTGTTTGCAATGAGGGAATTGGTTCCATCCAGGCAGCTGCCTATTTTTGGAACCAGAGAACCTGGACCACTGATATTGATCACAGACAAGATCCCTCAGCCCCCTCTCCTGACACTAAGCCTCCTCTAGCAATAAAATTCTCTTTATTTGCTGTGGAGTTACCTGCCTGCCACCCTAGGCTACAGACTGTTGGAAGACACCAGTGATGTGATGCAATTCAACAGCAAAGAGCAACATTAAAAAAACCCCAAAAAACCAATCAAACACAAGCCCCATCACCTCCAGCAAGTCACGAGTGGGCGGGCAGATACTCACATACTTTCAGCATTTCCACTTAAAAAATTACGGAAAAGCACATGTGGATTCACAGCACCCTCTTGCGTCCAAAAACCCCAAATAAGGCTTGACAGCAAGCAGAGTAAGATGGATGCTGTTTACAGTCTGTATCCAAAATTCTGGAATTATTATTGAACAGAGAACACTGCCTACAACAACAAATTATCACAAAAGGAAGGAGGTAAGCGCCTGTTTCAGAAGCCCCTTGCAGTGAAAGACAGCAGAGCTCTAGCCTAGGCAACTACAAGAACTTTACAGCTCTAAAAGCTCAGAAGAGCTAACTACAAACCAAAAGGAAGAAAAATAAAAAGAAAATACCACAAAAATGCATATTAGTTTTCTGCAAGTGAAGGAATCACAGGTTTGACAGAGTGGAATTAGATTTGTTGCAGAAACAGAGGCCAGATGAGTTCTGAATATTACTGTGGTAACCAGGCAGAGGTTTAACTTTAGGATTGCAATTTTACTCTGACTGAATTCCAAGAAGAGACAAGGGATAGAGGTTAATTGAGAAGCTGTGTGTTGGTGTTGGCTGGGATACTTTTCTTCACAGGAGGGACTGTGTTTTGGATTTGTGCTGGGAGCAGTGCTGCTAACACAGGGATGTTTCAGTTGCTGCTGAGCAGGGCTCACAGGACATCAAGGGACTTAGTTTCACCCCACCCCAGCAGCAAGTAGGCCAGGGGTGCACAAGAAGCCAGAGGGGACACCAGCTGACCCCAGCTGTCCAAAGGGATACTCCATAGCACATGGCATCATGCTCATCACATAAAGCAGAAGGAAGAAGCTACGATGGAGCTTTCCTGGAGATGGTGGAAATGGTAAATTAACTCCTTGTTTTGCTTTGCTTGCAGTTGCAGCTTTTGCTTTACCTGTTAACCCATTTTCACATCAACCCCCACATTTGCTCACTTTCAGGCTTCCCCTGCTCTTCCTCAGCACTCTGGGTTGAGAGTAAATGGCTGTGTGGGGCTTTGGAGGCAGCTGGGGTGAAACCACACCAGGCTGTTTTAACTGGACAGGGGGGTGGTTCTTGAACTGTTTACATTTACCCAGACACAGATTTAAGAGCTGTTGTCCTTGTTCCCTTAAGGGAAAGCATTGTAAGAAAGGCCTCTCTTCATATAACAGAGAGAGAGATTCCTTGGACTTTGTGTACTTCATTATGCAGCACAGAACAAAAGTTTCCCTATAAAATCACAGCTTGTAACAAGTTTGTAAAGCAGAAAACTTCAGCTCCAAGCATTTCAAAGCACCAGGGCCAGTGGAGGCTTGGAGTAGCACTGGTACATAACAGAAGAAGGCAGGAAGAGCTGCCTTCTGCTGATAGAGGCTCTCAGCACTCACTCAGCATCTACAGATGCTCATACATCTACAGTCTCATACTTCCCCCAAAAGACTCTCCCCTCTTGTTCGTGTAGTGAACTGCTGGCTCTGGCTTCAGTAGTGTTGGTGTTGATGAATTCATGAAGACCAGAATTTTACTCTTTATTTTGTCATATAATTATGTATGTACATATAATTATGCAGCAGCAGCTACAGCTTACAAACATTTATTGGGAAAAGCCTACAGGCACATGTACAGGAAGAGGGGAGACAAGTGTCTTTTCTGAACAAAATGTGTTAGGAGACTTAGAATTAAGAGGCTATTCTGGGCATTGCTACCTCATAAACAATTAGGACACACTGATTCAGGGCTTTTGACTTTCTCCTGTACTCTCAGCTCCCAGCAATTTAAATTGCATTTTGAGGGCTGGGGCTTGATCAATAAGCAAGAGCAAGGCAGCAGTGTAGGAAACAGCAGAAATTCAGTGATATGGCAAGTCCTTGCTTAAACCTATAATGATTGAGTTGGAGGTGTATTTTTTCAGTTGGTAAAGCACATGGCCCCTGGCTTTAAAGTGCCTTAACCTGATCAACACAAAGAGAGGAGGCAGGAGGCAGAGTGTCCCACAAGAAGGGCCTCCAGTGGGCATTTGCACATGTGTAAGCAAGATACTTTATTTTCCCAAACTGACATTAGCATGGTTGGTGCTTATGTAGCAGTGGTTTGTGTCCATATCAGTTTTGACAGCTTCAGCCACACCAATGCTTGGAGAAACTCTTTCCCCCCATGCAGTATTTGACTGCATTCCTACTGTCCCTGTTTCATACTGACCACAACTATCTGATGACTCCACCTTTCACCAGCAAGGGAGCCTAAGCAGCTGCTGCCAACACATACACCATGAAATTCAGGAGAACTTAAGCCTCCTTTTGGAACCTGCTAAAAAGCTGCCCTTACCCTACACAGCACACTATCCATGCTGAGCCAGCCACCAAGCTCCAAACAGATTTCAGGCCTCTGCTGTTTTGACTGAAGTGACATTTTTGGACTGCTTCTCCTCTGACTGTAGAGCAGCAGTATGCAATTCTATTGCCAATCTATTTGGTGGGTTTCCCCCCTAAATATCAATGCTGAAGTTGACACTGATTTAATTCAGTAGAGATATGGTTTCCATAGCCATTTAAGACATTAAAAATACTAGAGCTGGTGGGGACAGGGGTTGGTTCTATACCTATTGTGGGAGTAACAACATTCAGTACAGGCAGTCAGCAAAAGCAGCTTCTTCAGTACTTATGCTCCCCATTCAGTTCTCAGGAAAATCACTAACTTTGTTGCTGTCACAGTAGGAAGTTCCATTGAAAAACAAATTCAGTCTTTGTGTTTTGCAGTTTTCATCTGCTGGTGTTCAGTGTCACACAGCATGACAACTCTGGCAGAGCTCTGCTGACCCTCAACTCTGAAGGAAGACTTGGAGGGCATAGTTAGATCCAGTGTATGCACAGTTCACTCATGCAGTGGCCAGAAACCCAGCAGGTTTCCTTAAGCTCAAAACAGCTCTTCTGTGAGAGGCTTTAGCAGTCTCTCCTTCAGAGCCACTTCCTTGCAAAGCCAACTTCCCACTTTTCACTCTTCAGGATTTTTTTTGTTAACTCTGAACCTCACATACTGCAGTAAACAAGATAAAATGGAGGCCTATTAAGCTATTAATTCTCAGTTTCAGAACTGACATTTAGTGGGCTTTCACAACAGCTTACATGTAGCTATTAACCCTCAAACAGTTGCACAAGCTCCCACAGAGAAGACTGCATGGCAAATACAATACTCACTTTGTAACAAAAGCTGAGAGAACTGGGGCCAGGGATTTAGGGAAATAATCCTGCTGGACCATATGGTTCAAGGTCATAAGAATACCATAGAGGCTTGGTACAGTTTTGATCTTCTCTTCACTCTGAGAAATGGACAAGAAATCAGACATCAGACAACTGGGATTTGATTTAAACCACTGTAATTCACAGTCAAGGAATTCTCTGCTGAATAAGTGCTCCCAAACACTGCAGGAGAGAAGGCTGGTCACTAGATTAATCACAAGACAAAGGTAGCCAATTCCATAGCCTCCCAGCACCTGAAATAATGTATCAAGAACATTCTAGTACTTATCAACTGACAGTAGTACTAATAGGGAAAGGGAAGTAGTGAACCTGCAAGTGAAGCAGCCAAATCTTCTCAGAGGCTCTGTGTCAAAGTGTTCTCCTGAGAAACTTCACCAGACTTCAGTCCATAAAGAATTCAGCTACCTTAATTTTTATTGTATTATTCTGTAGCTCATTTTTATACCACCTCCAGCTCTTTAACAGGCTCCCTCCAGAATCTGATGCAGTGTTCCCAGAACTGGTCTCAGTTATATACAAGATAAGGCCAACAGTCACCTCCTTGCTTACATGATGCATAAGTTATTCTTATTCCTACTGTGATGTTACCCTGCATGTCCCAACTCTTACAAATTGTTTTCATTTATTTCTCTACTGGCATTTCAACAAAACTCCTCATTCTGCAGACAGGACCCAGACCTGTGTTCCTGCTGTGTGACCTTGGAGTTCACAGTATTCAGAATATCTGTTGCTCACATGCCTCCAGCTACACAGGACTGAAAATGGAGTATGCACCTTCTCCACATGCAGGGGACTGGGGATGAATTAGGCACATCACAGATGTGAATCAGCAGGCTGATCCTCCTGGGCTTTATCATCAGTGCCACTTCCTCTCCAGGAGCACAGGTTTGTGCTTTGTGCCTCATGCTTATTGCTATTTTCCACATGGGCGAGAGGTAGGTGGCAGTCCACAAAACAGCCATTCTGCAGAACCAAATGCCATCTTGGGCTCCATTGACCTTTCTGGGAAGTGGGATCCTCAGTGCTGGTCCAGTATACAATGAATACAGGGAGAGGCAAAACTGATTTTTAGGAAATTAAGTCATATCCATACATGTCAAAGAGGGTCTGAATGCCAAGCTGGATACTACCAGAAGGACATTGAAAAACCTGCTTAATAGCAGGCTGCTGTAACAGATGATGGCTTTTCTGTAGTTTAGAATTGTCTTAGTCCAAGTTTATATTCTCAGCTTCCAAGTCTTGAGGCAGTGAGAAACACTAACCATTGTAGCACAAGCAGGCAAAGGTGTTTAAGGCTTTGCAGAGAGAACCACTCCACAGTCACCTCACTGAAAATAAAGCTACTAATTCTGAAAATCACAGGCTTCCTACTGACCCTCCATCTTCCCACAATAAGTTTATTCCTTGCAACTAATTACTTAACACTAGCATTTGGCAAAGAGCCTCCAAAGCACGAAGTTGAATGCCACTGATCTGGCATGAGTAGGTGATACACATTTTTGAGACATGCTCTCAAGAAATGCCCTAAAGGACCCCAATAACTAATAACATTGACATGGCTTTTATAGACACCACAGTCCAGCAGCAGCATTACTGCCCCACCTGAGCCTCCCTACCTTCGGGGAATGACTGAAAATGCAGAGCACATTAAGCAGGAGACATACAAAAAGGCAACACATCCTTCATCCTAATGCAACCTTGCAGGTCCAGCAGAAACTGCAAATTGCAGACTTCCATTGTCCCTGGGCATCAGGCATGCACAAGCACCCAGCTGCTTCCATGGCAACATAATTACCCAAAATCCTGCCAGTCTGGCCTTCAACAGCCTAAACAGACTATGACTTAACTCTTTCCTGCTTCCTCACCTTAAGTAGTCCCATGTGGACCAAGAGGTTTGAGATGAATGCATCTGAATTAAATGTGGCAGAACTGAAGGCTTTTTTCATCAAGGCATCTAAAGAGATAAGCACATTAGTTAAATCAACCCAAAAAAAGGACATTCATGGATTTTAAGCTTAAAATGGACAATACAGAAACTCAGCTGTTAAATCAGTTTTGTGATATAGTATCTTTAAGATTTCATTTGTCTCTGTAGCTATAAGCTCTGAAGCATTAAGACAGGTACAACCCTTAAAATATAAAAGAGAAAAACCAAAATTTAATACATCCAGCAAACACCCAAAGCCCACATGAAAATTCCCACACTGCTAAGCTTCAGATGCAATACACCCCAGTCCTGTGCACCACCAGCTCTGCTCAGTGCATTTGAGCATGCATGCTGTGTGTACATACATATAAACATACAAACAAATATGAGCAGATGACCTAGAGCTCATCAAGAGGTAGGGCCTTGACTTCTTAAAAGGCCAGCAACAATTCAACTTTTCATTTGAAACCACAAAGAATGAGAGAACACCATGAGAAAGTTTGTTCAGCTGTTTTCTGGGCTCCCTCAGGAACAATACTATGCCACAAACAATGGGCTTTAATCTCTCATGTGTAAAAGGTGGCAAGGCAACCCATTTTTGACCTCTGACAATTCTGTTTTCTTAGAATGTGCAGAATTCACTAGAGTGGCTGTAGAACAGTGCCAGACATTAACCAGGGTCCTCACTGTCAGCTGATGGCTGCTTTTATGGAAGGAAAGTAGTTGCCAGGTTTTACCTTTCCTGAAGAAGCAGGAATAAATATGTAAACAAACACACCTGAGACAACACTAATATCCTTTGTTCCATTTTTTTACTGGAGACAACTCATAACAGGCATGAGCCAAGGTGCATTAGCTCAGTGAAGTGCCATCTGACTATCTTTCACTGATTCAACCCATAACCAACTGCAGAGAGCTATTGTGTTACTGTTTGTAAAAACAGTTTCACCACGTCTGTGAATTGCAAACTAGGGAAATGCACAGTACACCACTTTAAGTAAGTGGTCTTAAAAAGACTTGATCCAATTATTTTGCACAATAAGGTGTGGGGGAATTTAACTGCTGGGGGATTGGAAAAGATGAAAGGCAGTGGTCAGAAGCCCAGGACTGTTTGGAAATTCCTATTTTCAAGCAAAACCCTGAAGGGATATACTGGTAGTCCACACACTCAGACCTAGCCCAAACTACTATTCCAATATAGTGTGAGAAATGGTCCCTTATTTGAAGATTGGTTTCTTGGTCTTGCCCCATGTTGGAAATCTCTGCTTCCTGAAGAAATTAAAGATAAGAGACATCAGCTAGGAGGTCTCTCTTTACAATCTCATAACACTACACTAGGAAGGTACTTCCTGCAAAATGCTTTTTAAATAAACAGCCTTGGAAAGGTAACTGGCCTTAAAACACACAACCACAGCTCAGCATCAAGGAGATGCAGTAAGGGCAGCATCAGGCCACTACAACAGAGACAGGCTTTGGCAGCACAAAACGTGCCAGGTTCAGAATGAATCTTCCACTCTACACAACAGCAGGGCACAGCCTGGCACTTTGCTATCCGCCAGGGACAAAAAGGCCCAATGGCCTGGCTCACAGGGGCCTTGTCCACCTTGCAGTGGTGTCTGTGGCACTGAACCAGGTCACACCACAAAGAAAGGCCCAATCACCTGTTGTTTCATGCACTGCTGTTTTCACTGGGGTCTCATCTTTGAAGACTGAGGATATCCTTAGGAGGGTTGCAACGACTTTCTCTACATCAGATGTATCTGTCTGAAAGAGAAAAAAATGGAGATCAGTTAACTGCTAGACAGCTACACAACATGGGTCTCTGCTAGGGCTGTGGAAAGAATTACTCTTCAACTGACTGACACCAGCTTTGCCTCAGCCATATCACAAGGCACAAGAAACACAAACACAATTACTTTATGTAGAAGCTCTGATGCCAGTTTAAGCGTTAGCTGCATCATCTGCTTCCATAAAGTCCTTTGGGATCACTGGAGAAAAGATGCAAATCTAGGTCAAGTTATCACCTCTGGTAATTAAACAATTTTGAGAGAAAAATCAAGCCCAGACAAGCACCAGCCCACCTACCTGCTGAGCTATCAGCACAGAGCACTTCGGTCCTAGTCGCAGCAGCTTCTCTGGTGATGGGAAAGCAAGGAACGTGGCAACATCCACAGGAGGAGATGGCACTGGAGTTGAAGCCTGAAACAGGTGGAATCCATCTCAAGTTTATTCTTGGAAGTAAATAAACTGGTCCAGCAAAAGCAGATGGGACAGCTCAGGGCACAGCTATAACAGGCCAGAAACTGTTCTGCTTGAAAACAGCCTGAGGCTGACCTGAGCCCGGAGCTGAAGTGGCCAGGATATGCTGGCATGAGGGCATGGCACTGCATGTACAAGGTCCCCACCATTTCTGAACATGGAAGCCTTTTGATACCCATGTGCTGCTACAACCACTACTCAGTCTCTCCCTTCACGCAGGTGTACAACATGCCCACTTTAACAAAACACATTTTTCAACTAATCCATTTTATTGCCTGAATGTTATCTCCCTGGTGCAATAGTGCCAGCCCATGCAGGAATGTGATTGCCTGTCAGCACTTCAAGTTCAGACTCTACAATCTCATTTTCTCCTTTACTCTTCTCCAGCTGAAGAAACCAAAAATCTATCTGGCAGTAAGCTTACCTGTGAATCAATTATCTTCTTAGGAGTCAGTGACTCCTGTTCTGCTCCTCTCTCCTTCAGCTGTTGCTGCTCCGCCTCTTCTTCCTCCTCCTCATCTTCATCTTCCTCCTCCTCCTCATCCTCCTCCCCTTCATCATCACTAAGGTTAGAATGTTACACATTACACACTCGGAATTCTTGTACAATGAAACTCAAAACTTTCCAACAACGAAAGAGCAGCCTCTCCTCAAAGTCCTAATGCAAGAAGCACATCTCACCTACAACACCAAGAGGACATTCAAACATCAGTCACCCAGCTGAGAACAGTAAGAAAAGATCAACGAACACAATCAGTTACTTATGCTGAGGTAAGTCCATCAATGAAAACAAGACAAGTTTAAGACACATCCTAGGCTGTGCTCCACACTCAGATCAACATCCACCAGCAATGACAGTTCTTATTGTAAAATGAGATCGGTCAGTGAAAGTGTTTATGAAATTCTCAGAAAACTTCTAATTTAAACTCTGGTACCGTGCCTACCTCAAAGATCCCAGCACTGATGCCATATTGAAGCCTTCAAGGATCTCATGGAGCTGCTCACACACCTCTTCTCCCAGACAGTTACCTAGGTTGACAGAGAAAAGGGAGTGGACTTGACAGATGCACACAAGTTTGTTCTTGAGGACTTAGCTGTATATTCTTGTCTATCTCTTGTTTCTGAAATCAAACATGCCATTTCTGCACAACACCTTCGAGGCAGCAACATAAACTGCACTTATCAGACAGAATCAAACAGTCGTTAAAGAAAATTCAGCAGCATTACACAACAGCTGGAGATGAAAATCCCCTAATGCTTCAGAGTTTGAGAGACTTGCTGTCATTTCTCTAAACAGCTCTTGTTCTTAGTGATTCTAAAACAAGGACACACAGCACAGCACCAGTGAAATGCAGTGACCCAAGGTATGAACAGCAAAGGCCAACAAAGGCAAAGTTCTCACACTCTTCTGCAGAGCTGCACACAAAGGTTTTTGTTTACAAGCATGAAGGATCTAAGACAGAACTGAATAATTAAGTTTTACCAAAAAAAGGTATAGGTATCAGTCTACTCCTTCCACCTTATCAGGTGTACCAAAAATGCTCATCAATTAACTGAGTTCATGGTTTAAGAAAACTTTCAAGATCTAACCATTTCCTGTCCCAAGGTCATGCAAGTTCAGCTACTGAGTACTGTTTTTTATATGCTGACAATTGCAAGAATAGAACATAAGGTTCTGTCAATATTCTTCCTAGTGGCTTCTGATTGGAATCAAACTATACATACTTTGATCTAGCAAAACCACATACCATTGAGATCCAACTTCTCCAACTCTGTCTTATCTTCAATAGCTTCAGCAACAGTCAGGGCAGCATCTCGCTTGATCTCACAGAAAGACAAATTCAGTTCCTAAAAATGCAAAAGAACATTTTGTTTGCAGAATTCCTGTTAAGATTTGTCATATCCATAAATTTCATGTCCTCACAAGTGTCCTGGAAAGACTCATTTGAAGAGGCTCCCAGCAAAAAAGTGTTATTAATTGAAAATAAAGCCTGACATACTCCTACCTCATATACTTGAAAAGGGAATTTTGAAACATACTGGTGGCTAAGGGCAGCACTATTAAAGGTGGCAATTTTCAAATACCTACAAATCACTGCTCACCTAAAAGGTAGCAGACATTTCAGTCTTTAGCAGTCAGCTGACTGCAGATCTTCACTTATCAAGGGTCTCAAGAGCACTCCAAAACTCTCACTCTGGTAAGTCTAACAGAAGAAGGGCAGCTACTGTACTAAACAGATTGCACATTTCCTTTGACACCTCAGTTGCAAGTTAAGGCCTTCAAAAAAAAGCCATGAGTGGTACTACTTCTGACAGATGCAGCCAGCAGAGAAACCATGTGGACTAGTAAGAGTAAAGGAATGCAACAGCCAGACACCATCCCCCACCATTCTACATTGTGCTCAATCAATCCTTTCCTGAGAAGAGATTGAATATTAACAGAAGGGAAGCAGTCCTTGAACAGAATGAATCAGCTGTAATTGCTTCATGCTACCTTCCCTTAACCATTTCTGCTCTGAAAAAAAATGACTTAACTTCTGTTTGTTCATCTCAATACCCCACTACTTAAGTTTGCTTGGGAGACTCAGACAAGTTCCAGTAGAACCAGCAGAAGCCCAAGCAAGGGACCACACGCCACAAAGAACCTGCTTCTTTCTATACCAGCTTCATACACACAAATAGGTATTAGGTTAATTTTTGTCTTTGACTGCAAGATTAGGAATCACATGCTCAGCATCTGTCTCAGGGTAGTTATGACTCATGGCAGGTATTTCTAAAGATCCTGGTTTGCTTATGTTATAAATTTGACTTCAGCCTATCCAGAATGTTGTCAGATTCAAGTCCTGTGCAAATACTGATGTAGGAGGCTGTGGTATCACCAAAAAACTAAAAAACTCAGACCCTTGATTGATGCTCTAACAAAGAAAAAGCCTTAACTGTATGAGCTATGAAATGCTGAAAAGACAAGCTGCTCATGAAGGCCCCTTCATGTCAGTCCCCACTCTTGAAGCTCTGGGAAGTTCTAACAGCAGGTACTTCAGATGATCAGATTTCTTGAGACGCACCTGCTGAGTAGAGCCAACAGCAGCAAAAAGATCAAGCAAAGACTAAACAGATCACTGGTACACCTCCACATAGCACAGCCCTCACTGGATGGTGGGATACCACTGACCTATAACACAGCCTGTTGGTTTCAACTGTGAGCACAGAGCCTGCATGGGACTGAATCCTGTCTTAAAGTAATCAGTAGCAGTAGGAGAATGAACAGAAAAACATGAAATGGAAAACCTGGCATTCTTCCAAAGAGCTGAACAGCAAGCAGACAATACCTTTAATTTATGAAGCCCTTCTTTAACAGCATCAGCAATAGCAACAGCACCCTTGGAACGCACCAGGCAGTCCCCAAAGTTGATCACTTCAATCTGACGAAGTGCCTTCAGAGTCTGCAGAGCAAGACAGCACAGATTTGAAAGTGGACATGCAAGTAAGTGAACACCTTATTACTTCTGGAATGTCATCTTTCCTACTGCAACATGACACGGTTCCACCAACCCAAAGGTGCTAATGCCAACCAGACTTGAGACAAAACCCAAAACAACTGCTTAAAACAACTCACGTCTGCCATGGCCACAGCTCCTTTCTCTGTGAAGGTGTTGTCATTCAGGTTTATAACCTTAAGCAGTGGGTTGATAGCAAAGGCCTGTGCCAGTGCTGTAATGCCAGGATGGTTGATTCCATTCTGTGGCATATGAACCTCTTCTAGAGTCCCAATGATCTGGCAAAGGATGTAGACAAAAAATAAAAGCTTTTAGAAAGCATTCAGCTTCAATTCAACTTCAGCTCAAGAGTATGCTGCTCCACTCTTAGGATTTACTTAAAATTGTTTTGAGTTTAAAAACTCCATTGGTTCTTCTACAGTGAATTATTTACCAGCAATTCTGTCACAAATTTAAGTAAAATCACAGACACATGGCAAGTGTCAGATAAATACAAAGCCCTGATTCAAAGAGACATTGTCCTATATGCCTACTCTAAATAACTTAAGATTTCTTCACCTGTGGCTCAAGAACACTGGAATAGACCATACAACATCACTTTAATTTTCTAATTAAAATCTACATTTTGCCCTGACCACAGAAGCAAACACATAAGAAACCTAGCACAAATATTGTTCATGGACTAAACAGCATGTCACATAACAGTAATTAGCCCTATTTTGGTAGTGCCATTCAATCTTGATTCTCCACGAATCACATTGTTATACAACTCTAGTATTTAAAAAGTCTTATTTTTGCCATGATTACTGATTAATCAAAATCACATCTAGGCAGTTCTTTACAAAAAAGGTCAACCTGTAATCTGCAATATCATTGTTAATATACCTGACAATATGCATTGTATTTCAGAAGTAACTTCTAGCAACAACTGAGGTTTGAAGAGGTGGCCCCAATCACAGTGAATTGTCTTCCTCCCACAAAAGTGCAAGTGGGCCAGTGCCAGCTAGCGAAAGCCAGGCAACACTTGAAGCTCTGACCAGATGATCCTAGCAAAAACACTGGGCTGCTTTTGCCAGAGGACTGAGCAAAGCAGCACTCAACAAGCTGAGATACCCACCCCAGTGCCAGTCAACAACCATTAGCATAGAGAGAGGAAAAGGAATAGGACTATTAAATTACTCAGGAGATGACTATTTCTCCCTCAGGTAACTACTTTACACAGCACCTAGCTACGTATTTGGAAATTCAGGTCACAAAAACACTCAGTCAGCAACTCTAATTCCACTTGTTGAAGACTCCAGTTTCAGCAGCAAGAACCACCATGACTTCAGTGAACAGACCACCAGCTCCTGCTTCCTAGCTGAGGCAAACTCTCTGTGCATCATCTTTAACACTAGCACTGAATCCTACCTTGCTCCAATTTGCTGTCAAAGCAGCTCTGGTTTGATACTCACCCCGAAGGCTTCAGCCAGGGCAGTGGCACCATCATTCTCCAGACGATTTCTGCCAGCCACGAATATTTTTAAAGCAAGAGGCTTGCCCTGGGCACTTGATTTCCTGTGACACTCTTTCAGAGCAGCTGCCAATATCTAAAGATAAAACAAGCAGCTTATAATCCCCCAGCATTTCACTCTACAGGAATCCTACCATGTTTTGTAGATCCCCCTCTTGAGAAATACTTTGGGCATCACCGACAGGTACCTGTTTCTACAACAGGTATACAAATAAAACTCTCTACCTGCAACACCTGCACACTGGTCTCAGACAAGAATTGATAATTTTGCAACACTAAAACACACTGAGCCATCAAGAACATTTTGCTTCTAAGCAGGCAAGCTTATATGGGTAGGAAGTTGAACATGAGCTACCAATACACACTTGAAGCTAAGGAATTCTACTGGGTTGCCCTAGGAAAAAGCACTCAGAGAAGGTCAGATCCTTCTCTGCTTAGCCCTGTGAAATGCAATCAAGCACAGTGTCCAGGCTCCTACATGGATTTACAGGGGCGAGTCCAGCAAAGAATACCAAGGACAATTAAAGAACTGGAGAATTTTAGTCACTAGGATAATACTGACCCCTGAGATTATTAAGGCTGGAGAAGAAAAGGCTCTGGGGGACAATTATCCATGTGTAAAAATAGTCAGAACAACAAGATAAGGAGAGAAGGTGGTATAAAGAAGGCAGAGTCAGACAGAGCTGCACACAAAGTGCAGGGAAATCACCACTTTAACACAAGCCCCCTTTTTTTACTGTGAGGTCTGTCCAACACTGGGCTAGGCTATTCATAGAGCTTGTGAAGTCTCCATATTCAAAACCTGACTAGACCAAGCTTGAAGAACCCGGTGTACTTGTAGTTGCCTTAAGCAGGGGAGTTGGCAATCACCAAAGATTGCTTCCAACTTCATTCCCAAAGAGGAGATAATCCTTACCTTGCCACCACCGATGCCCATGCCACAGTTATTGAGCTTGAGTTCCTGCAGAGTGTAGCATGCAGGGCTCTTCAGCAGAGCCTCAAAGCCACGCACACCGTCTGGCCCAAAGGCATTGTCACTCAGGTCCAGCTCCACCAGCTGGGCTCCAGCAGCAATGAGTGCATCCCCCAAAGAGATCTGTAAGGAAACAGATGGCAGTGGGAGGGAGGGAATGGATTAACTTTTAGTGACAGCATCACTGCAGTGGCTAGGTATGACAGTGATGCTGCAAAAAAAATTTCCACTTTGAAGACATTCTGCAAAGCTGCATGGGGAAATAAAACTTTACTGCTAAATCCAGAGAGGAAGTTGCACAAATTAAGCTAAAGATAACCATGAAGTAGCTATCAAGACACTATCCCATCCCTTTAGGTCAAATACTTATCTAAGTGAATTTCTTGTTCTACAGTGCTGAAAGAAATAGTTTTCATCAGTGTTGAGCTTATGTTCTGGCTTCAGAGAACTTGAGGAGACAAGGAGCTCTGTAATGGTCTTAGAAGACACAGCCATATGATTTACTTAGAAAGCTTAGCTCTCACTTTATCTGTTGGGTCATGAAGATGGTTTTTCCCAGTGAAAAGCTCCTTCACCAGCATGGACTCACATTTAACCTTTAATCAACTCCTCTCCACCTCATACAGGAAGAGCAGAAGAGAACCACTCACCTATTCTGAGACATTTATCACTAACAACACAGAGAAGGATCAGCTCTGTACCAAGATACAGACTCCCACAAAAAGCATGACAGGTGAGAAAAGAGGTTATATTAGTCAGAAGACTCAGATCTAGTTTTTACTTACCAAAGCAGGAGGGATCTCAGACCTTAGCCTGCCTGTGAACATGTCGCTCCAATGACACCTCTAAAATAAGAAGCATACAGATAAACCCCACTAAAATATTTAGGTCAACTCAGCTGTAATAAACATTTACACATACAAGATGCTTTACATCACTGGAAACAGCTTAATGCTATCTCCCTTCCCTTGGGTTGTCATTTGATTGTACTAAAGAGCTGCAAGAACCACTGTTAACAATCACTTCACTTGCAAGGACAAAGTAACTGAAATTCACACTATAAATGTTATACAGGAATTCTTGTTTGTGTTCAAGCTGGAATTATTTTTTTTGCTGAGAAAATTGCCACTAAAAAAACCAACAGGAAACAGAAGAACACATTAGCAATGTAGATTTTACTAAGGTATGAAGCCAAACAATCTGAACTTGAAAAGCCACATTTGGGTGATTAATACATATCAATGTCTCCTACCACTCTCCATCAAGGGACAGTGTAGTGCCTCTAGTAGCACAGCATCCCCTTAACATTAGGCTAGAGCAACAGTAGGAAAACATAGCTTGGGCAAAGATGACCCTCCTGTTGCATTTCCTCCATTATTTCCTCCCTACTCAGACATTCTCTGAAGACTCACTCTCCAGAAGATTCAACTCAGTTTTTCAGAGAACTTCATTTGAACTTAGTCTTTTATTGCCATGGCTTTGTTTAGAGATGCTGCCTTCAATAGTCTCTTCCTCACATAGCTTCCCAGCTTTAGACTGGAAGCCTTCTCCACAGGAGGTTAGGGATGCCAAAGGTATTCCCATTATCCCAAAGTCTCCAAGTTATGCTGTATTTTCCTAAGATTGCTCTTCCTCCCAGAAGAGCCACCAAGCAAGCTTCAGAGGTAACTCAAGGAGGTTTCCGTAGGAAGAGCCTAGACAGGCCTTCAGTATTTCCACATTAGTTCTTGCCCTTCACTACTCCCCATTTAAGAATCTCACCTTGAGCTCACTTTTCTTCTCCAAGGCCTTGGCAATAACTTTTGCTGCTTCCACACCCACTGTGTTGCCTTCCAGGCGCAAGGCTTCCAGGCCATCAAATTCCTCAATTTGCTTGATCACTTCTTCAGCTGCAAGAAGCAGATAATCTAGTTGGTCTTTTAACCAGTGTCTTGGTTACCACAGTAACCCTCTGAGATCCAGTAAAAATCTAGATCCTCTAGCAAAAACGCTAGAACACCACCTGAAACAGCAATGGGAACAGAGCTGAAGTGTCAGATCACCAGAAAGGACACTCTCCATTCCCTACCCTGCCTTCTCATAATTCTACTGTTCTTTCTTCTGCCATTTAGCACATGCTTTAAAAGCTAGAGCGAATGTCCCTGGAGAGGTGCAGAGACTAAGGTGATGGGCATTAGTGTCACATCAACAGGAAAAAGTTCCCACTGACTGGCAGAAGCAATGTGTGTTTAGCAAACACGTCAGGGGGGAAAAATTTAGCTCTATAGTAATCCTATGCAAGGCAAAGAAGCAAGCTGCAGTCTCTCCTGGCAATGGGCACCTGCTATTGTTCCCAAGCTCCAAGGCCTTTCCCCATAGTTCAGTGCCTTTGAACTACTAAACCAATCTATAGAAAAGCTCCACCTTTGGCATTAGCAAAAAAAAAAAAAAAAAAAAAAAAAAAGCTATATAGTATATATATACTATAGATATTATTTCCTATATAGTGTATATATACACTTTATGTATATATTATTTTCTATATAGTATAGATATACTATATCTATATTATCTGCTATATACTATAGCAAATAACCTCTCTGAAAAACATGCTGTTTTTCTTGGTGTGACAAATGTTGATCTAATACATACATTTTCTCCAGATACTTGCCTTAGCAGCCACTGTAGGACTTATTGTGAAACACAGATATAGCAACAAGACAGAAAGAAGGTGAACTACTGGAGCAGGCTAACATACCAGCCCATTGCTCTGTGCACATCTTGTTCCAAGAGCTGTGATACACTCATTCACTGTTTTTAAAAGGAGCAATGACTCCTAATGCCCAGTAACTGTCAAAAGCACTTAGAGAGAACACCAAGAATACGACAACTGCAAACCAGGCACCCAAACGGCAGCTACAGCAGCTGCAGCACTGCCAGGGCACCATGTGAAAGCGGGGTACCAGAAGGGCAGGAAACATCCCTATCAGAGGCAGCTGCAGCTGACAGACCCCAGCACTGCAGATATGTTATGACAACTTGTCCATGCAGGATTAGCAGAAAGTTTACCACAGGATTTGACAACTTCAGGGAGATGCTTTCAGAGCACAAGGGTATTTTCTCTTACCATCTTCAGCTGTGTTGAGTTTAAGGCTCTGGCCTTTGAAGCTCAACTGTCCACCACCCACTTTGGTTTTGGCAAGTGACTCTGCAAGCTTAGTGATGTCTTCTGATGCCATTTTCCCCACTTTTTCCAAAAGTTACGAACTGTCAATTAAAAGAAATTGTCATCATAAAAACTCTAACTACAATACATAATCTATACAAATAACCATATTTATTTGAACACTCAGGTGGTTTTTGTTACTCAGATATCTAATTGAATTTTCAATGTCATTACTACTTTTCCCCAGAGCTCAATTAAGACAGCTAAGCTAGATTAATATTCCAAAGCCAGCCAGTCAGATGGTGCTGATTCTTCCAACACTGACAATATACTTCATAAATAAACAGCAGGTAAAACTATGGATTAAGGCCACATTAAGACATTACTCTTTGTGCAAGATTAACAATTAAAATGCAATATTCCTCTCATTTCAACCTCCATCCTTTAATTATATGTGTTGCATGCTTCCCCTGCTCTCTCATTCTAGCAAGCTAGAATGAACACAGTTGCTTTTCCTTTTCAGTGATATTCCCAGAAGTGCTCTTGTCAGCACAGTTCCAGAACCACCGAGTTGCTGAAAACATTGTGTGTGCTGCATACAAAACTCTCTCAGCTTCCTGGGTGCTCTTTCCTTTCAGATGCCCCACACAAATTCATCACAAGTTAAACAGGATGATCAACACTTACAATAAATTAGTGAACATCTAGCCTTGAGACACAGGTTTGAAGCTAGCCATGCCTGGTAGCATCTGCATAGCATTATTTAATGAATATTAATTGCAGTCTGAAGGGACTGGCCTCCATCCGTTGAGCAGGATAAACACAGTACATTTCTTATCCCACTGCCTCTGCTGGGATAAAAGGCTACACACAACTAATGCTTAGAAACCACACACTTAGACTTCAGATGTCAGAAGGGATGAACTTCCATTCCTACAACACAAAACTGGTTCCCTTCCATTCCTGTCTGATTGGAAATGACCCCACACTCTTGTAGCTGTTTGAGGTCAACAGTGCTGGTTTTAAAACATCCCTATACAAAAACTCTGTATTTTCCTTCACATACTTTCCTCCTGATACTCATCTGTAAAGTCTCCAGCTCCCCCAGAGTATGACTTCTCTTCAGGGGTCTTTAATTTTAATATCCCTTTTGGAAACAAGGGATGAAAATCTCCAAGGCTGAAGAACATAATTTGTCTAGGATGACAATTCTCTCAAGTAGGTGCTGTCAGTAAAAAGAAACCTGATGCCTTGTGAGGCTGCCTGGAGCAGAGGCTAGACAGAGCTAAAGGAATAAAGCAGGTATTTATTAAAAGGCCTTCAAAGGATACACCTTGGGCAGTGCAAGAGCCCGGCCGTGGCTCCACCCAAGGTGGACCCCCGGTCACGAGGTTTCACACTTTTTTAAGTTTTGGGCCATTTACATGTTGGGGTTAATTGTCCAATTTCAGCTTCAGGTTATGAAGTCCCATCCTCCCAGATTGCTCTCCTCAATTTGCTGTTGTTTACACTTTTTGGGCCTGAAGCTGCAATGGTGTCCTTGGTTCTCAGGCTGGGAAAGGATTGCTTTGTCTAACTGCCCTGGGAAGAAAACTTACTAATGCTTTATGTGAAGTTCAGAGTTACACACTAAAGCAGCAGTACAGAATCTAGAAAATATGAAAGCTAAAACTTAAGGCATCAAACCCACGTAACTGACTCCATTCCTACCAGGCCACCCAGATACCAAACTCAGGGACATTCCCAGCCTCTGCCAACCCAACACAGAGAAGGAAGAAAAAGAAGCCATCCTCCAAACCATGAAGGCTTTACCAAACAGGAGTTAATATCTGCAGAAGTTAGTCTGTCCACCTAGTTCAATTAACAACTTCACTCTTAAAAATCAGTTCCATTCTACTATGATCATCTTCCTTACAGAGCTTCACATCCTCCTGGCTTCTTTTTCCCTTGAATCTCCTTTGCCATTCTTCACCTTGCCTACAGACTACCTCCTAATCTCAACATACAAATCCAGCATCCCATCCCAAAGCATGTTTTATAGCACATGTCAGCCACACGCAAATGTCAACCTACCAGAGGTCTCTTCACTGTTAATTCTTCCACAGAGAAAGCTTTGGAGGGAAAAAAAAAAAAAAAGAAAAAAACAAAGAAGAGTTAGTCTGTTTGTCAAACACAACCAAGACCTGAAAATGCCTAATGACAGGTTTCCTTTTCACGTAAGGGCTGTAGGAAACTTAACGTTTCCTGATGGTCTCAAAGCTAGTTCAGACGAATACTTTAATTACAACACTTCGTCGACCCCAACAGCCAACACACCGGCTACCTGCCGCTCGCCCGGCACCGGGGCGGCTGGCAGAGAGGGGCGACAGCCCGAGGTGTCCGCCCCGCCAGCCCCTGACAGCCCCGCAGCGTCGCTCGCTCCAGGGGTGGCCGAAGCTCCTCTCTCTCCCACCCCGGGAGCAGCCGAGCGCCGGCCGCACGTTCCCCCCCCACCCCACGCAACGGGGCCAAAGCACGGCCGGAACGCCACTCGCGGGGAGCGGGACCCGCGGCCGGACACGCGTGACGCGACCCCACGGGCGGGGACCGCCGCCTGCGCCTGGGAGGGGCACGCGTGGGAGCGCCCCCCGCAGGCGGGGCCCAGGAGCGCGTCAGCCCGCGGGATCCCCTCCGCTCACGCACGGCTCCCTCCGCCGGCCGCTAACGACAGCGGCGGCTGCCCGTCCCCTCACCTCCTCGGGGGTTCCGCCGCTGGGGAAGGCGCGGGAGCCTCACGCCGCCGCGCCGGGGCCGCTGGGTGAGGGGCGGGCAGGGGAGGCGGAGGATTTGAACGCCGGCAGTTCTGCTCCCCGCTCCGGGATTGGGTGCTGTGTTGTGACGTCACGAGACGCGTTTCACCGCCGCGCCGCGGCCGGTGTCGCCACCGTGGGCGTGGGCGGGGCTGCGGGGGCGCGCGCGGCGGCCGCCGCGGGGCACGCCGGGAGCTGTAGTCCTGTTCCTGGCCTCGGCTCCGGGCGCGGCCGGCGGCCTGAGCGGGCTGCGTGGGGCTGTGGCCGGGCCACGCTCACAACTCCCGTTCATTGAAGTGTCGCTGGGGAAGCTCCCGCAAGCGGGACACGAGCACTTTCTGATGTGAAGCCTCCCCTAAATAATGTCCCTGGGGTCTCCTGTTCGTATTCGCATGTTACTACTGTCAGACCGTTCTGCTAAGGAAGGCGTTTCACAGAATCACAGAATCTGTTAGCTTGGAAAAGATCTCTGACATCATCAAGTCCAACCTATGACCAAACAACACCCTATCAAATAGACCATGGCACTAAGTGCCACATCCAGTCTTAAACACCTCCAGGGACGGCAACAACACCACCTCCCTGGACAGCCCATCCCAATACCCAATCACCCTTCCTGTGACTAAATTCTTCCTAATAGCCAACCTAAACCTCCTCTGGCACTATGGGACTATGGCATGTAGGACTATGTTCTCTCATCTGTCGCTTTCACCCTGGAGTGCAAAGTCATTCCTGCTTCAGGATGGGAAAAAGCCTTGGTTTGTTGACAGCCTTGTGTGCACATTGTGCGTGACATTTTCTTCCTTAGTATAGAAACAAAAGTACATTGGATGAGGCAGGGTGAGCTGTGCACAGACCTGCCTGCTACTGCAGTGGGTTTGCACAGCACCTCTGTCCCTTCTCTGCAACCTGCAACCTACAGGCACCAATGTAGGTAGCATTTCAGGTGGCAGATACCTGGAGAGATTGCTATTGAGGAGGGCCAGAGGTAGGATTTATTCTGCTGCTTAGTCCCAAAACATTGTAAGAGGCTGTGAAAAATGCATATTTTATGATTGGCTTTTCGCAAATATTAAAATGAATATTATATGTGTTGTGTTAGAAAGTAATGCTGTATTAATTCTCTTAAGTAGTGTGTTAAATATAGTTTTGGGTTATAACAAAATGTTAAAGTAGAAACTATGCTATGTAAGATGCTTTTTTTTAAAGAAAGGACTTGCAGCGAGCTAGCAGCCACAGGACACCTAAATCTTTCAGAGAAAAAGAATTTATTGTCCTCTTATCAGAAGAAAGGAACGTCTTCCCACCTCAAAGGCGCTGTTAGGATTAGGAGGAAGAAGGTGATGATGACCAGAGCAAATCCTTTATTTGAATGGAATTTATGCATCATGTATGAAGTGTATGAATATGCAACAGGCTATTGTTTTTAAGGGTTAATCCTTTGTTAATGGGTGTCCTTTTTCAGGCTTGTGGTGCCCAGAAAAAGGTACCCGGACGTCTGTAACTCTTTGCTTTTGTTGTCTCATATTGTCCTAATCCAAGTTGTCCAAATTATTATTATTCTAACTGTATTGCTATTTCTATAACATTTTATTACTATTAAACCTTTAAAATTTTAAAAAGAAGTGATTGGTGTTTTTCACAAGGCATTTTCCAGTCTCTCACAAATTTCCTAACTGTGGTTTTAATAAACAACAGCAAATGCTTGTATGGACCCAAGAAAAGAATGTCAGTAGTTGATGGTGCTGGGTGACCAGCCTCATAAATAGTAAGACAAGTTTCTTTTGCAACTGACGAAAATTAAGAACCACTTAGACACTAGACTGTGGCTGTATGTGAGAAGAATAAAGCTGCCAGAATACATAGAGCTGATGAGGAGCTAAATTAGTGAGGTCTTGAGAAGGGGCTTGAACCTGGAAAATATAAGCAAGAAATTTGGCACTGGATATTACTTTCTCACAATTTTTAGTAATAAACAGGATCTTATCAAATTCATCAGATTCCCTTCCCTGTCATTCTCCCAAATACTGGTTTTGCCAGAGGGGCAAGAATAAAGGCACTGACTGTAGCTACAGCTATATTGGAATGTAGGTGTACCATAGATCCATACATTCATTCTTCCTAAAAATAGCTTTACAAATCAAAGCAACTTCTATGACACCGTATCTGGTTTGTAGCAGGGGTTTGCAGTGCTTGACTCTTGCTGACTACGTGCACGTGAGACTGAGACCTCAATAACTGCACTTGCAAACTGTGAAAAATCTTCCTGTGAACTGCTAAGGAAAGATTTTACTTCATGAGAGGAGAGGTGCATGCCAACCCATGACCTTTCAGGACACCTCTCAGTCTTACAGAGAAAGGAAATTGGGATGGAGGAAAGCACAACATGACTTTCAATTGAGAAATGAAGTCTTGGAAATTAATGTTCTTAAATTGAAAACTAGTGTTTATTCCAGCACAACTCTTGATTGTGTGTACATTTTGGTTTTGTTCCTCTTTTTCCTCATCTCCTCTTCTCATCCAGCAGTGATGTCTTTTCCTTTCACAGTAGCTGCAGGGTTAAAGGTGTCCTGGGCTCTGTGACTCATTTGGTGATGGCTCTGTAGGGCTGCCCTCCCACTATGATCTGGCATATCTGCTCTCCCTGTGTTTACTTTCTGCCTCCAGACCTGCTCCACCTTTCTTCTGCCCAAAACCACTCCATCAACAGGGTTTGTCATTTAATGTACATTTTACCCAGCAGCTTCTGCACCAGGGGCCCAGCTTAGTTTAGGTTCTAGACACTGTCACCACCTTAGACAGTGTCACCACCTTAAATTAAGAAATAACAAATCTTCTGAAGAGTTAATAAAAAATAAACATCCATGGATAATAGCAATCTTTTGATCAAAACCAATACCTAAAAATGTGCATTGTAATAAAATATTGTGAAGAGCATTAGACAATATTCTCCAGTTTCATAAGGTACACTATTCCCGTCACAGCCTGTCTTTCATAAATTATCAGTTTATTGTGTTGGCAATGCTGTCAGAAGCCAATCCTACTCAGTATAAAGTCTTTCATTTTCTGATCAATGCATTTTAAATATCAAGCAAGGTTAGCACACTTCAGATGTTACCTTCTATCTGCCTTTGAATGTTGGCAGAGTTCACAGTTGCACAGCACAAGCTGACATTCTTGTGGGTCACTGTAAATAGAGAAGTGAGACACTCAGGAGTAAACATGTCACTGATTAGACTGGAGAAAAGCTGGTCATTTAAGCCAGTGTCAGTCTGGAAATTATTAATCTAATGGTAGACAGAATCCTTTAGGGAGAGGTAAACTATTCTTCCAGGGAAGTTGTACAAGCATAAAACTCCTCCCAGAGGGTTATTTGAAGTTAGTGCAGCTGGGTGGGCATGGGTGACCCCCCCAGCTAAGATGGTCTGTGTATCTGGATCTTCACAACCCCTGCCCATGGTAGAGCACATCCCACTCAGCCTCCCTTTCCCACCAGCAGTTCTTTTCCTGAGGCTCTGCTAGCATGGACTGCTTGGAGATTCAGTCCATTTTCTGGAAATATGAGGGATTTGGGATGAAAACAAGGCAAAAATACAATTCCAAAAGATGTCTAAACTCATACGTGCATGCATAAATATATAAATATATATGCATCTGCATACATATAATTTATATGTAGATTGTATATTACCCAATCATATCACATTTAATATTAATATGGTCTATTAATGCTGCATATATGCATATACATATATATAACATATACATATACATGTGTATATATATATAAAATATATGTAGATTGTATAAATCCAGAAATATATAATATTTTTGAGATTAAACTTTTTGTTTGTTTTATTTTTGTGTTTAGTTTGGTTTTGTTGTTGTTGTTTTTGTTTCTGGTTTTTGTTTTTGTTCGGGGGGGGGGGTTTGTTCTTAAATCCATATTCCTTTCCATCCAAAGATTTATGTTTTCAGATGATCTTATTTACAGGGAAGCCCCTCAGCAGTGCAGGGTGGAGTAAGTAAGGTCTGGCTGGAGCAGATAATTGCTCTGCCGTCAGCGGTGGCTCTGGCCCCGGTCCAGCGAGCAGAAATGGGTGGGCACAAGGGTCACTGCTTCACGGATGTGATAATCCCAGGGGGGGTCTCACAATTCAATTCCTCGCCGCGTTCGTATGCATGCATTCCCTCTGCAGAGGCAGCTTTGCTTTCTCTTGGGGTATTTTTTTTTTGTATCAGCAAAGACAACCGGGAAGAAAAAAATGTTGCATTAAAATTAGAACGGAGAGTCGACTGCTGAAGCGCTTTATTTTTTAGATTTGTTTTGTTTTTAAAGCCTAATTCACCTTAAAGAATCTCAAAACCAGCCTCAAGGGAAAGATTTGTGAATTTTTGTAATGGAAAGCGGTAGCCTCTAGGGCCCAGAGGATATGCAGGGAGGCATTTTCTCTTGCTGGTGCAGCTGAGAGCGAGCGAGAGAGAGCGAGACCTGGAAATGAAAGTAAAGAGATCAGGAGGCACATGGAGGGAGCTGCAGGGGCAGCCGATCCAGAAGCAAAATGCTGCCTTCTATAATTAAATAGCACTTACTATTATTATTACTTCTAGTAATAATACATTAATAATATCTCTAGTAATACAATACCATTTATCAAGGAAAGTTTATGCCTAGTGTGGGGGGGAAAACCCGAGGAGAGGTGAGTTCTTTATTATTATTTTGGGGGGATTATTTTTGTCTTAAATCAATTCTGTTTGTGTGTTTGTGTATGTAGAAAGTGGTGGACTTGAGAAACAAGAAATTCTGGATGTTGCTTCATTAGAAAGTAAAGCTTTCAGATAGTAACTGCATAGATGAAAGGTTGTGTAATTGGAAATTAAAAAAAATGTGGTGAAAAATAATACGGGTGAGATTTTGAAGCTAAACCCTCTTCCGCCAAAAATGTGGGGTTTGCAAAAAAAAAAAAAAAAAAAATATTGTCAAAGATCCTAATCCCACCCCCTGGAAAAAAATGTGGTAGTCTAAAATTGCATAGCTAGGGGGAAAGACCCTGGGTTTACGCGGAAAACTTAGTATTAATCGCGTTTGTGCCTGTTTGTGTTTTGTACGTTCGGGATGTGTGTTCTCGTCTGTATTTAGGCTGCAGTTTCCCCCTCTTGTTTGGTCCAAACCCCATGAAACGGCAGAGGAGCCCTTTGGAATTGCTTTTTAGATGGACCTTCCGTAGGGTCTTCTAAAGTTTATCAAATAAGAAGACTGTGTTACGGGGTTTTTTGGGTTTTGTTTTGTTTGTTTTGGTTTTAATTCTTTAATGTTTTAGACAGTTTCCGGGTGGCAGGGGACGTTATGTGTTGTTTTGTTTTGTTTTTTTTTTCCTCTTAAAGCTGCCTCCCAGACTCTTGGAGATGCGTGATTTTTATTTAAGCGGATGGGGGGTGGGGAAGGAGGAAGAGTATGTTTTAGTTTGTTTTCCTTTTCCCGGGGAAGCCTGGATGTCTCCTGCCCTGGGAGACCCCTCCCAGCAGGGCCGCGGTGTTGGGAGTGCGGGGGTGCCGGCGTTCGGCAGAGTCGCGGGGGTGCAGGAGGCGCCGCCGGCCCCTCTCCGCTCCAGCGGCCGAGGTGGCGCCTCTCCCGGCAGCGGCCTCTACGCAAGGCCGGGGATCGGCGGCCTAGTGCGGGCAGCGGGGGGAGGAAGCGAGCGAGGGTTCCCGCGCGATCCGTGTGGGAACCAGCTCCCGGATTTAGTTTTTCAGATAAAGCACGGGAATGCGAGCTGGGTGGGCAGAAACCCAAGAGCAAGTGGCTTAGGGTCAGGCAGCATTACCCCAGAGCTGTCCTGGCTCCTTGGCTGCGCTGCAGTGGGGGCAGGAGGAAGGGTGGCCTGTGGTACATGAAGGTGTTCTGTATGGAACACAAGGCTGAAGGGAGTGGAAAATGAAGTAATAGGGGCTGATGTGGTCAGTTGAGGCTTTACCCCCCACCACCATCCCCCTCTCAGAGTCACTGCTTTTATTTTTACTGGGGGTGAGCTGGTTTTTGCTACCTTGCTCTGCATTCACTGGATGCAATGCATACTGCTGGGTGCAGCTGGTGGCACCCCAGGGACCCCAGTGATGCTGCAGAGCAGGAGTGGCTCTAGTGGGGTGCTGGGATGTGAGATGGTGGCCATGAAAGTTCCTTGGGGTGGCCGGTGTGGGGAGGGACAGAGGAGTCAGTGCTGGTGGGCTCAGCATAGTGGTGGGGAACCCAGGAGTGGTTGGCTGAGAAGCAGAGAAACCCAGGGGGTGAGACATGGCAGAAAGCAGCTGCAGGAGCCAAGTTTGTAGTGGGCTCTGCAGTTTGTCCTTTACTTGATGTGTGCCCAGTTAGCTGTTCTGCTGTACCACTAAGGTGGCCAAACTGCAGGCAGTGAAAGACTCCCATGTTTCAGACCAGTGTATCCTGGAGCCTTTTTCCTGGGAAGCTCCAGCGTCATCTCTACAACCTGCCACTTGCATCTGAGTGTACTTATTTCTGGCTGAAATGTTACAGTCAATGCCTAGAAGTCAGCTCATTGCCATCTCAGAAATACAGTCTGAAAAACTTTGCCCAAATTCACTTCTGACAGGGTTATGAATAAGAGTTGTGTCCTTGATAAGATAAATTCAAGTCTTTCCGTTCATCTCGTGTTTCTACCATCTACCCATCTAGAGGATATCCACCCAGTTTGTGATTCAGTCTCCCAGTTCACTGGTTCGTGCTTCCTTCTTAAGGCAAGAAAACCGTTTTGCCTGTCTGTACCATTACATTCCTCTCTGGCAAATGGTTTGTAATTTATTGACAAACTGTGAATAAAGTTCTCTCTAGATGCTGGACCAGGGAGGATAAATGTCTCTGGACTGAAAGGATGAGAGCTTTGTAATGGAGATATAAATACTCAATATTTGAATTTTGCTGGTGATTTAAGTGGACAAGTCTGGACAGAGAGATTTGGTGGGGGGAGAGAAAAGGGACACTTAGACACAATGCTTCATAAAATATTTTCTACTGGGTTTCTAAAAATATTTGAAAGCCCAAGAAAACAAAAGCTAAACAAGCTTTGCACTTAAAATTAATTATGCAGTAGCTGTGATATAGTGTGCAGCAGAAGTGAAGTGTTGCTCATGTGGGTGGCTCACTGTGTGTTGGGTTTGCTGGTGTAACAAGTGCACGGCTTGGTCTAAATGTTAAATGCAACTCAGTGAAGAGGCTGGAACGATGGGGGAGACAGAAGTGACTGAGCTTGCTGGTGAGGTAGTGGAGAAGGAGGTGCGAGGAGCAAAAAGAGGAGTTTGATTGGCAGCCTCCTGCAGTGGTTGGGGCAGGCAGGACAGATGAGGGGTCTGCCACATGTGAAGGAGATTGCTGGTGTGGAGTCGTATCGAAGGGGAAAGAAAGGCAGTTGTTCTTTAGAGATGTGCCAGAAGTTGTTGTGTAGCAGCACATGGTGAGTGCTTTGAAGGTGTTGCCATGAGGGGATGAGTCTTATGTGCAAAGTCATGACATAAGTCTGGAGGTGTGAGGGACTTGTAGCAGAGAAAGCTGATCACCCACTTGCAGGGAGGGAGGAATGTGGGGCAATACCAGGGAGCAGCAGTCTGGAGTGGAGATCAGGCCTGTGGTTTATGTTTAAAGAAGACAATGGAAGGTTTTGGGTTGAGGAATATTCAGTCTGGAAGATGAGCATAGAACTGCAGAGCATAAACAGCATGCAGGGCACAGAAAGATGTCTTTTACCAGGGTTTTATAGCAAGGAGCAAACTGTAGCTGTGTATCGTGGGACTTACAGAGATGCAATGGGCTGGTCAGCCAAGGGTGAAGCAAGGGTGAGGATATTCATGCTGGATGCAGTAGCAATAGTGATGAGGAGAGGAAAAAACAGAAGGAGAGCTTCAGGATGCAAGAAGAGTTGGGTAACTCTAGAAAGGAGACATTCTGTAGCCATTCCCAGTAGTCCTTTGGCTGCACTCCAGGTTTGGGTCAGTAACTTTTGAATGCCCTTCTCTCTGGGCAAGCAAAGGTAATCAGTTCTCACTGTAACACAGACTCGCATCCTGCTGTGTAGGATGTTTTAGCAGCGTGGTCAGGGTAGCTGTGAGAACAGGTACTGATCTCTTTTCACTCCTTGCAGTGTTTTAAAGGCTGAGCTCAGAAACAGAATCAGACCATGTGTATTGAAAGCTTTTCAAGGTGGTGATGTGTTTTGTGGATATACACAATTGTAAAGGTGTGCCACCGGCCATTGACTTGGTGATGACCTGCCAGTGTTCAATTGCCCTCCCCACAGTTGCCAATAATCTCCCTTTTCATCAAGATCTGTGGGCTTCTGCTTCCCTTCCCTGACTTTTGTTCTCTCCAGCATGACTCAGGGAGCAGCAAGAGCAGGGCTGCACCTCCAGGCAGGACAAGTGAGTAGCAGCAGAAGGTGATGGCAGTCATCAGCAGTGCTCTCACTCATAGGGTACAGTCCCACCACACGTTACAGTGCAGGCAGAACTAGATGCCGATAGGAGTGTTCCATCAACAGTCCCAAAGAAGATGAGGTGGTGAATCTGGTCCAGGTCCACCCAGTGAGTCCAGCAGTAGGAAACGGTGCCAGAGACAGGACTGGAGACAAGCTGCCTGCAGTGGAGGTCTAAGGTTTGTCCCAGAGGTAGAACTGAAGACTAGTTCACCTACAGCATAGCTCAGACAAGGCAGGACCTGGACCTCCGCTGATATGGAGCTCCTAGACCATGGACAGAGGGGCATAGGTGGGAGTCCAAGGTGAGGCTGTTTGGGGTGTGTCGCTCTTGGCCGAGATTGAGGCAGAAACAGGTGAGAGGGAGGATCGTATAAAAGGCAAAGAAGGCGCTATTCCAAAGAACCGCATGGTTTTTATAGAGTGGTATGATAGATTCTATTCTATTGGCTAACTAACAGAAACATCTTTCTCATGCATTGTCCTTGAGAGGAACAGAAAAACGAAGTGGAAAAACACCACCTGCAAATTGTTTATACTCAACGAGTTATCACATCTTTCCAACTCCCTAAAACTTCTCACAAGCTGCTGTGAGAAACACTTGCCGTTTCTCTCTCTCTGTCCCATGGCATCCACAGTAGTGCTTCAAGGCTTTTAGTGTATTCAGCTAGAAATTCTTCCTTCCTCCCTGTGCTCTCCCCATGAGCCTTTGGGAGGGTCCATTTGACTCTTTTGCCTCCTCTTCTCCCCCACAGTTTCTCTCTTGCCATTTCCTGTGGAGGCCCTTTCCTCACTCTTGTCTCTGATGGCCCTCACAGTTTCTTACAGTGATCTGGGGTGGCTCTGTCTTTTCATGTCTTTTACTGCTGCTTTGTGGAAATGGTTCCTACTGCTCCTCTTCCGCTTCTCTGTTCTCTCTTACTTCCTCTGTCTTTGCAGAATTTCACACAGGGAGAAAAAATAAATTAATTATCTCTCTCCTTGTCTACCTCTCAAGCCTGTCTGCCTGTATCGGTAGTGATCATATTAACCTCACAATCTCCTTGTTAAATTTCCTTCTTTCTTCCTGATTGCTCATTATCCAGGCTATTTATGAATCAATGCAGGCCTTCTGTTCATGTTGTACTGAAGTATATCAGCTCTTCTTCATCACTTCTGTTTAAAAACCTTTGTAGAGATGCTGATCATCCCTCACCTTGTCTATTGGCTTTCCCTTTCTTGCTCCACTGCCCATCCTGTTCCAAGTTCAGCTGCTTAAAGTCTCCTACCTGCTGCTTGAACCAGATTGCTCCCAAATTTACTGTCTGATGACTTAGAAACTGCAAAGTATCACTTCCAAGCTCTTGCTTCCTTCTGCCGCCACTTTCTCTCACTCCAGTTGTTCCTGCTTCCCCACACTTTTCTTGTTGATAAAGGGCAGGTTGAGTTCTACATTTTGCATGGCACAGAGCACAGTCAATAAGGGCTTGCTGAGTTGTCAGGATTGATTCTTATGTACCTTAAAGGCCCCTTCAACCTGTGTCATTGATACTGCAAGATATCTTAGAATGATAGAGAAGGTCTTAATGTAAAAGGGAGCTGGATGATAATCCTCTCCAAGCTGTTGTAGTGTAGAGGTGGAGAAATTACTTTAATATCTTAGAGGCAATTCTGGGTTGGGAAGATACAGGGTGTTCATCTCCATCTCATTTCAGTGTTTCTGTGTGTGCTGCCTTTGTCCCCAAGTTCCTGTTCCTCAAATGCTGAGCATTATTTGTGGTCACAGCTGGTTGATGTGAAATTTGCTGTCATCAGCAGCTCAGTTTTGCCACAAAGTGCCATCCTTTCTCACCTTCATTATTCTTTTCTTGTGCTACAGACCTGTGTACCTTGGAGAAAGGTCACTGGGGAGCCATTCCAAGATTTGCTTCCAAACTGCAGAGGATGAAGTGCAGATAACTCTTGAGCCCTCATAAGGGTGCTGCCCACCCCAATTTAAAGCACTGCAGGATGGGGCTCAGTTCCCTCTCCAAAGAAGTGTTCCCTGGTCTGCGCTGCTATTGCCTGCTGATTTTCAGCACGAAATCCCCATTGCATGGATTCAGTACTGTCCTTTTATGTGGACCACAGCAAGCTATTTCATCTCCTTCCTTTGCATCTCCCTTTGTGCTGTACCTCCATAAACCTTATGTAGATAAGGTATATTTCATATGCTGTGCAGTAAACCAGTTTAAATCTGTCCCTGATAGTGGTCAGAATTGTGTATCATGGGAGGGTCTAGGCACAAATTCCTGAAATGACCGCCAGTGCAGGCAAAGATAATGTTGGGTTTCTTCCCTTTCCTAGAAGGCAGTCATGATAACAGTTGGTTCCCATTGCTTTATTTACTGGCAGCCTGAGCAGAGAGCTCAAATTGAAGTAATTCCTCTTTGCCCCTGTATCCTGTCAGTAGCATGTGAGAAAAAGCAGATACTTGGTAGCGAGCTGCTTGCCCTGCTGTATCTGCTGTGTGGATAAATCATGGGCTTTGCTGTTCAGGGCATCTGGTCTGGAACATTTTGTTAGTAGTAAATTCAGGCACAAACAAAATACTTTGCTGTTAAATTGCCAACAAGACCTAAAATGACTCACTTTGTGTTGTTTCTTTTTCTTCTTCCTCCACAGCAGCCATAATGGAGAGGCAGAAGAGAAAACAAGAAATTGAGAAAGGACTTCAGTTCATTCAGTAAGTGGACAACCTCAGTGTTCTCTGTGGATTTGGAGGCGGTCATCTTTCTGTTGAGGATTGCAGGAACTGAGTTTTTCCTATTCACTGCTTTGGGTTTGCTGCATGGGAAAGAGATACTGTCCTGAGGATTTTGACAGTGATTTTTTTCAGGGTGTTTCTTGTCCTGTTAGAGCTCCCTAAACTATAAATTCTGTCATTTTAATTTTCTTTGGTTTTGCCCTCCACTGCAGTTCCAGGATTATCTTTACAGTCAGCAATTAGCATAATGCTAATAGTACTTGGACCTTCTACATCATCTTCAGCATGAAGATCTCAAAGTGCTCTCTTAACAAGGTTATCCCACCTTTGTTAGGAAGAGAGCTGGTGTTTCAGCTCTGTAGGTGGGGAAACGAGTTACATAACTTGTTAGGTACCCCGTATGGTGCCTATAGGAAAAATAGATAACCTGGGTTCTTTTATAGTTGCCAACCTGTAATGCAGATATCTCAGATCACTCTTCTATGAATATCATGTGGCCTTGTAGAGCTTGAAGTTGCTTATGTAATAGTTACAAATCCTAGTACTTCCTTATAAGATACAGTAGTATTTCTCCCTCCCATGTTTGACTTAGCAGAGGCCTCAAACTCAGGTCCAGGTTCCATGGTGAGTAGGGAAGTAGTAAGATTGTAATTAGATCAGTTTCCATTTTTTTAAGGTCTGCTTTGTGTCCTGCAATTATTATGCCTGAAATCTGTGCCTCTACAGTAGGAACCCCTCTAGATCTTCCATGTTACATATTTGTATCCTGTAATATGGCCATGATATTTTCATCCCAGTCTGAGACTAAATAGGGCTGATAGCCCAGTTTTGGAGGGGCCATTGTGAGATTTATATTGGTAGCACTTATAAAAATGCACAAGATTCTGGGGAAGAAAATAATTTAGAAATATGAAGTGTAGTTCATGCATCTGGGGCATGTCTTGCACTCTGAACCAGGAGCAGTGCCCTATGTTGGTTGTTTTGATGCAAAAGAGGGAGTACAAATATGTAAGAAGCATGAATATTTCTTACAAAGCCATGACATTTCCTGTAGTTAGTTTGAAGGAGTGATTAGATGAAATCTAAAAAACATTTATTCTGTAATCAGTAAGATCATGTATGTACTGTAGGTGAGAAAAGCTATGAAAGGTGCTGAGGATTCCTCTAGAGCCTCTTGATTTGTCCTTGAAGAGAAACAAGAAATATATGTGGACCAAGCCTGGATGAATTGGTCCAATTTGAAGAACAGAACCTTTCTCTTAAGTCTCAGTGCTGTTGTAGGGTCCCTAACTGTGTTCTCTTTGCCTCAGCTGCCTTTGCAGTGATAAAATGTTCAGTAACTTACTGAGATCACCAGCACAGGACTAGAAAAAGGATCTCTTAATCAGACAAAAGCCCTTATTTGCATGGATGCCTGTTTCATGAGTATTTTCTCTTCTTTTTCTTCAGGTCCACATTACCCCTAAGCCAAGAAGATTATGAGGTAATGGAGATTTTGTTCGTTGGAGCTGGGAGCCCTCGGGTTAGCAAGATTTGTTATGTTGCACAGCCATTAGTTTACATGCCAAAAGTGAAGAATGTGGGATGGTCTGTCACAATTTGCCTGTGACTTAAAGTTTTAAGGTTCTGATGATGACAACTTTCAGAGAAAGGACAAGACACTTAAGTACTCAGGAAGAATGGGAATTTGACTGGATTGTTCTCCTCTACCAAAAAACCTGACGTTTTACAGGAGAGTAGGCATGCAGGAGTATCTTAGTGGGCAAGCAGTTTGCTAAAAGATACAGAAAGGAGTGGGAAATTGGGAAAACTCTCCTGTCTCTGAATATCCACTTGAGTCTATTTGTTCTCTCCCTGCTGCCCAGGCCTTTTTGCAGAAGCTGGTGAGAAACTTGTTTGCAGAGGGCAATGATTTGTTCAGAGAGAAAGATTTCAAGCTTTCCCTGGTCCAGTACGTAGAAGGGCTGAACGTGGCGGATTATGCAGCCTCTGATGAGGTGACCATCCCAAAGGAACTCCTCTGCAAGCTCCATGTCAACCGAGCTGCCTGCTACTTTGCCATGGTGAGTGCTTTCCCAAGTCATCCCCAGGAGCCAGGGTTGCAGAGCTGTGCAGTTGGAAAAGATGTCATGAGTCATTTCAGCTGGTTTTGTCCACTCCCTGTTCAAACACTGGAGGAGACAACAACACACTGAAAAGTCTGCAGTCTCCTCACAACTGCACCGTGTCTTGCAAGACCAGAGGAGGGATGCGAGGAGAGGGGGCCAGGCCAAAGGTACTGACAATGCAGTTCTACTGTTCAGTGGTGAGGAGTTAGTATCATCCAGTGACTTCCAGTGTTGAGCAAGTATTTTTCTGGAATACTGTTTATTGTTCTGGAGGCTCTTGCCTCCTCCCTTGAGACACTGGAAGACAGCAGAAAGGCTTTGGGTCTTGAAGGTACTTGCAGCGTACACATGGAAAGGAATTCTGAAATACCCAGGCTTTGAAAGGCTGGATGCTTCCATTTTACTAAGGCATGTAACAGCTTTCCTTTATGGCACAACCCCAGAGCCAGCCTGTCCTGTTTGTAAGGACACTGAGTCCCCTGAAAAGTAGCAAGCAGTCACATAATTAAAGACTTTCAAGTGTAACATGCTCAGGGTAGAGGGGGAGACAAGATAAGTTTGCTCAAGCAGCTTTAGTTTTGTCATTCCTTGACTTTGAAGTGTTTATAGTTTTGCAAGATTTAACAAAATGTTCTGTTAATGTAGGTGTGTTTGCATGCTTGTCTGTGCATGAGGTAACATATGTACTTCCACCTGCTGCTTGTATTCCTGTTTTCTGCTGAGAGATAGAACATTTGCATTCACAGAGAAGGACAAGTTAGCCTGCTGTGCCTCAGCTGACTGCAGGTGGTCTGTTCCATGCAGGGGTTGTACGAGAAGGCACTGGAAGACAGTGAGAAGGCTTTGAGTCTCGACAAGGAGAACATCCGAGCGCTATTCCGGAAAGCCCGTTCCTTAAATGAACTTGGAAGACACAAAGAAGCGTATGAGTGCAACAGCCGATGCTTGCTGTCCCTCCCACATGTAAGTTTTTGACACACAACTCATCTTGGTTTTTGTGGCTCACAACCTTCTCTCCTCAACATGCTCAGTGTGAGGCAGAGAATAGTGGAAGAGAAATTTTTTTGTGTGTTCCCAAGAACATGCTTATGGCCAGAAATTCTATCTCTCTGACTCAAAGATGTTTGTCCTCACATGTTTCTTCAGGATAAGTCACCTCTTACAGAGGTGCCAGCCAGGGACACCAGTTAGTGACATTCATGGTCTGTTTGTGAAGAACAAACCCCTACTCTAACAACAGGTGAACTAAAGCCATGAGAATGTTTTAGTTGGCTGCTTTTTTCTCTCTAATGGAAGTGACTAGGAGCATGGGATAAATGGGAACTGGAGCTCTGAAAGGAAAACATGTATGATTTTCCTATGTTGAATACAGATGTCTCACATTTCACTTACTGATTGCTAAGGCAAAGCAATCAAGCTTTTTATTTCTTGAGGAACATGCAAAGGTGTCCTTGACATCACATGGCACAGTTATTTTTGTGTTCAGGGGTGTGTACATTTTTGCATGCGAGAGGACTGTCTGCATATACTAGGAGCTAAATATTTTCCTGATAGTGTTTTTGAGCATCCTCTTATGCCAGATATTGATCTGGAAAGCAAACTGTGATTACATGGATTCAAGTGAGCATTTTGCTGATGTTGGTTCTGATCCATCACAGTAATTTATTAGAAGAAAAATGCATCCACCTCAACAGGAGAAATTAACTTTCCTTTGTTATTAGTGGTATAAAAGCAATCTTTGAAAGCCTTGTTAGCAGTTAGTTATTCCTTTTGTATAGCTTGTAAATTCTAGCTTCTTTGACTTGGCAGAACAGGGTGACCAAAACATATTGAAGATATCATTTTTGGGGAGTCCCAAACAAACCCTTTGATTAACAAAAGCATCTTAAGTAGGTGTTCTTGTAAAGCTGTATGTGGCTATATTTTACATTGCAGTTTAGCCACTTAATTTAATTTATATTTTAACTATATAGTTATGTTTACATAGCTGCCATTATTATCATTACTTTATCAAACTTCTCTGTGCCAGGAAATTCAGCCTAAAAATTTCCATATTGAGTGATCTGTGTTTTGTATTCTAAAAATTTGGCCTTGTAAATTAACACAGCCCATTGTCTTGTTACCTGCTTAACAGAGATCATAAGCCTTCTCTGCATCAAAAGCAAGTCGTGCTATCCATCATTTCACTCTTATTTCCATTACCCTCTGGAGCACATGGGTACTTCCATCTTCTTGTTGCTGTAATTGCTGAGAACTTTGTTGTCGTCAAAGCAGAGCCTGATAAAGGATGTGCCACTCATTTGGCTCACTGTCTACTAGAGTTAACTTATTTCTGGGTGCAGATACTCAGTGCTGCAAGTTTGCAGAAGTTCTCAGTATGGTGAAGTTAATACGTCTCTGTGGTACGCTTGTGTTTGGTATGGCATGAGGTGTTTTAGAAGAAGAAATGGACAAGCTAGATTTTGTTTTCACTGAGTTCAGTGAAGATGGTCCCAAGACTAATGTTGAGTATGTGGGGGAACACAATCAAAAAATGGCATTCCAGATTGAAGGGAAAAGTTATGATATGGTGGGCTGGAAGAACCGGAGGCTTTTCAGCTCTCTAAAGGGAAAGGACTCAATCTGCAGGGAGAAGGAGATGGGAAAGACCAGCACAGCAAGTAGAGAGAAGAGGGCAAGCTTCAAGGTTGGACATGAGGGGGGAAATGTTGGAAGATTAAGGTGGGCTGTCACAACAGGTTGGGCAGAGAGATACCTTTTTTGTTCTTTGAACAAACTGCTGAAGTACTCTGATATTTTTGCGAACAGGGAGGCAGAGGAAACAGAAGGAAACAGTTGCTGGTGATAAGTGTAGAAGACTGTGGCAGGTTGTTAGTCTGGGCAGGAAGCCCATAGTGGTGTGTGAGTGGGCATGGACACTGGGCAGGGAGGATGGTAAAATGCCACACAATGGGGAAAGCTGAAGATCTGCTTGACTAAGCTGGGGCAGTTTAGCTGGAGCTGGAGACAGTCAAAATGCCTTCTAGCTAGTAGGTTGAAAACTGAGACTTGGTTTCAGCTTTAAAAACAAACAAGCAAAACAGGCTAGTGGGTGCTGTCTGCATATCAAAACTGATTATTAACTCTGCTGCTGGCAGAAAGGGAGGACATGCAGGCTCCTTCCCAGGCATGGAGACCTTGTGGAAGCTGTATCAGCAGCCAGCCTTGGCAGCTCCTTCAGCCAACTTGCCCGCAGGACTCCTGAACCCTGTTTTCGCAGAGTGGATGCTTTGTTGGAAGCAGATACTTGATTCTGATTTTCTGCAGCTTTGAATGATTGTAGGGCAAAACTCCTGGTGCAAATGCAGTGTCTTGGCAGGACTAAATGACAAGAATGCTGAAGTCTGTCTGGACTCTCCTGGGTCTGTTCTGGAAATTATCTATCTGCTGCTGTCTGAAGTTGAGGCTTGGTGCAGCCCAATGTGTGTAACTGCATTCCTCTTTATTTTGTTCTGTGTGCCACAAAGGCAAAACTGAAAGTGTCCCATCAATTGTTTTGTCCCCAGGATGAAAGTGTCACACAACTGGGGCAGGAGCTTGCCCAGAAGCTGGGACTGAGGGTTCGAAAAGCATACAAAAGACCTCAGGTATGACTTCTTTTGTCTTAAAGGCTATCCTTTGCTTGTACAAATTTACTTTTGCAGAAGTGGTAGGTGCTGCTCTGCAGTTACAGACATGTGTACACAACCCTGCAAACTCTAGCAGGCTGCTGGCAACCCTCCTTGTCCTGACCCTCTGACTCACTTTGCCTTGATCCATTTCTAACCCCAGTGCTGCTCTGTGTCTACTGCCAGGATGTTTTCTGAGTCCCCAGCTGGTGCTGCAGGAGAAACTTCCAACACAGTAGATGCCTGCTGGGTTTTTTGCAGGAGAGGAACATGTGGCCTGATCCCAAAGCAGGTTTTGCATCACAATCCTCTCCCTGTTATGAGATGAGAAGGATGGGATCCTCTGCTGCTTTGGAGGCATGGCTGGTTTTGTAGTGCAGTGGATCATGAAGGGTTCCTGCCCCGTTTCTAGGCATACACTTCTTGTGGTGGGGGAAAGGCTTGGCTTTGGGAGAGCAGTGAGGATACACGTGGTCAGAAGCTAATTGACCCCAGTGGCTGGATCTGTAACTTGGCTCTACAAGGAGGTGCTGTAGGTGTTTAAATGTGTACCCTGGGAGGGAGCTAGAGGGCGTTAGGCCGCTGCTAGCCATAAAGCTGCTCCCCATAAAGCTGCCTTGGTCGCAGATTTTGTTCTCAGGAGCAGAGAACATGAGCTAGTAGCAGAAGCTGATGTTTACATTTGCATCCTCGGCCCCAAGCACAGCAGTGTTAAACAAACAGCGTGTTCCGTCTGCAGAGGGGCATCTCTGTAGCATGAGGTGGCATGATTGGCGGGCATCTGGTTTGCAGAGAGCTTTTAGGGTAAATCTGACTGTAACATGTTAATCCTCTCCTCAGCAAACCTCGTGTGTGATTTGCCTATCCTAAGAAAACTCCTTGATCTCATAGCAGCTTTCCACACTCCAAAATGTTTCTGTTTCAAAGAAAGGGAAGTTTATGTGTAAATACTTTTTGTAGCTGTTCACTGTGTTGGCCTTGCCACCTTTTTTGCCACTGTCATGTTACTTAGCTGAGATGGGTTTAAACCACCTATATGTTAGAAATATAAAAATTAAACACTCCAGAATGCTTTTTATTATTTGAAATTCTGTGATTGGTATTTTGTTAACACTTTGCGATCTTTTGTGTTGAGTTTCAGCTTCCACTCCAGCGTGGTAATGCCTTCCCAAAGTCATAATTTCTTAACAAAAAGCAAACCCATCTGTTTCTCAAGGAAGGTTTTTGCCTCCTGGTTGTGGGTTGGATGTTCTGAGGTGTACAGAAAAATTAAATGTCCCTTTTCAGTGTTGACAAACGTGCCCTCTTGTGTCACAGTGGGGTAACCTTTTGGGGTGGCTTTTATTTTTGGGCAGTGCATGAAGGAAGCCATATTGTAACCCAGCTTTACCTAATTCATGAGCATTCACAGGCTGAATTCTGCTCTAAGACCTCTCTCTTCCTTGCAGCAGGAATTGGAAACATTCTCACTACTCAGTAATGGCACTTCAATCAATTCATCAAACCAGGTAGAGTTTGCATCCTGTGGTTGTTACTATTTATGGGTTGTGCTACTAGAAAGCTTTAAAGTTTTATTTACATGCAAATTTATAACTGTCTTTTAAGTTTGAACTGTTTTAATTAGTGTTTTCTACTCTGAAGGAATATTGCCAAGAAATTAATTT
The DNA here is from genome assembly GCF_963513975.1 of Fringilla coelebs. Lineage (NCBI taxonomy): Eukaryota > Metazoa > Chordata > Aves > Passeriformes > Fringillidae > Fringilla > Fringilla coelebs. Next base: position 48,689,309 of record NC_140033.1, on the reverse strand, counting down.
ATTTGACAACATTTCTACTGACATAATTTTTTATGTTGGTAATTAGATCACCAAAGATGGTTATTTTTCTTAGTTATTGTGAATGTTTGATATCTCTTGCATTTTAAATAATTTTTTTCAAGTTTTGCAATCTAACAACAATGCTAAGTAAAAGTCGGAAAGTGCAACTGCTGAAGAAACATTTAAAATTAATCCTGTGGTGTACTGAGTAAGCTACATACACAGTTTATGTATTGTTTGTATTGTCCTGGGAGACCCAGTGGGCAGGGCAGTGTACAAATACTAAGGTAAAATATAAGAAATTGCTGGTTTCCTTGGTCTACCACTGGGCAAAAAAAGTCCCAACAAACAAGCACTTGCTGTTTTTGTTTGGTATTTCACAATGCTTATGCTTCTTAACGCAAATAAACAATAAGACTATAAACATCATAATTTTGTACAACAAACTACTAAGGAACTACTTTACCTCTCACTGTTCAGTGATTTGGCTTCACATTTTTCTAGGAAGGCCAGTCAGCTTTCTGTAAGAGTTGTGCCTAGTTTTTAATTTCAAAATATTTTCCTTTTATAAGAATTGAAAATAGTGCAAAACCCACTGTAGTAGATGAAATATTACAGTACAAATGCTTTACTTGTGCCTTTTAAAGCTTAATCTGAAGGCACATGTACTTACCTCTATTTATGTTTCTGTAAAATATGGACTCAATTTATTCCTTGCCTTGAGCTCCAAGTCAGCAGTTGTCTTGGCAGAAATATTTTCCTGTTTTGAATTTGCTGTAGAAGTTTGTGGTTGTTAGATTGCAAAATATGTGAACTAAGAAAGGGAACGTTGTGTAAGATCGGGCTAATCAGATCTCCCATGCAGTGGGCTGACCAATTGATGTGTCCTGAGACTAAGGACACAGTGTTCTCATCCACACATGAAATACCCTGTTCTATGTATGGAGTTGCTCACATGGCTGGATATTGTGCTGACATGGTTTTCCTTTGTAGCAAAAGAATTTGTCGGGTGCTGAAGATGAACATGAATAGGTTCCTTGGATCTGTGGCCTCCTAACGTTCATTGGTTTTACTGTTCCAGCACAGAAAGAGGCCATAAAGGAAAAGAAAGGGTCATATACATTTAGGAGTAGTGAAGAGTCCCAAATGTAAAGTGTGGATGTCTATTTAAAGATTAACCTCTCACAATATTTTTTGTCTCCCTTTTCTGACATCTTCTTGCAGACTACTTCCAATGGATTGGGCTCAATAGATGACATTGAAACAGGTAAAGAGATCGCTCTCCTCAGACTTTTGTGGCTTCAGTATGGTATGTGACCAGGCTGGCAGGCTTGAGAGATTCATCACCTGCATTCGTGTCTCTTCTGCACTCCTAACTTTGGTAACTGGGAGAAGGAAAAAGTGGTGCAAAGCAGGAGTGTTTTTCTTGGCAAAACCTGCTTTTTGCCCAGGCCCAGTGAGAGATGTGTCTGGGAGTTAAAAGGGTCTGCTGAGGTACACAGCTCTCTCCACTTGTGCTGTATTGAAGCTGCTCTTGATAAAGCTCCTAAAATTCTGCTCCAAGGCAAAACAGTCCAGATAAAGTGAAGTTAAGGTTGTTTTGCTGTGAGTGCATATGGTCCTCCAAGACATTGAGGTGGTGGAATTGAAAACAAAGGAGTTGGGAGGGACCCAGGCAGAGCAGAGTTCAAGGTTAGGCACCCAGGAGGACAAGGAAGATTAACAGGGTTGCTTTTCTCATGCTGGGAAACAAGTGACCTTAACTCTGCCCCTGTAGAAAGGCTTGCTATCTTGTGTGCTGGAGCACTGAACTTCTGCCTCTGAGTACATCAGTCTTGTTCCTTTGTAAAGTAGCTCTGTGTGCATGAAGGTAAGTGTGAGGACTTAACACCACAAATAGTAATTGCTCTTTTTATAGAAAGAAACTAATTTAATGATTAGGGTGCTTTGGAAAGCATGTTAGTTCTCTGTTGAATGCCAGTTTAGTATCTGCTTGCTACATGAGATCATGAGACCCAGTTCTGTGAATTAAGGAGAGTTTTTCACATTATCTTGCTGTGCTAAAATTAACTGGACTCCTACTACAGACTAACAAATGACTGCATCCAGTAAGCTCTTTATCTAATCTGGATTTGGTGTAAGAGCAGCATGCCACCTTTACTGCAGATCAGGCAGACAGAGCCTTTACTGCTAGGAAATCTTTGCTAAAGCACTGGATTGCCCTGGGAGTGGTGTGCCACCAGGACGACTGTGGGTGCTGGGTTTCAGATTAGAAGAGTTTTTTTAGTGATGGTTTTTGTGGTTGTTGTTTTGTTTTGTTTTGTTTTAAAATGCAGACTCTTGAAGCCCTTTCCTCCATGTTTTGCTTGAAGTTATCTGATTAACTCAGCCCAGTCCTGCCGAGAGATCATGGCTCAGATCTGGCTCAGTATAGCCACTGGCCAGCTAATGCACCAGGGAACCACTGCTGTTTTGGACAGCAAAGCTAGAAACAGTGCTTTTAAAAGCTCTGTACTTGCCTCTTAGGGACAGGCAGGTGTATGGCCAGAGAAGCTACCAGCTGAGGGGCTTGTTATGAGAGACTTGGTTCATGGGTGTGTATGGACAAGCCCCTTGTTGACCCTATAATAATACGTGGGGCTGAGTGTGATGGCAGGGGCAGAAATCAGCAGGTGTGGGGTTGCCTGTGAGCTACTCATCAAAGAAAGCTGTTTTATTCTTTTAAGATGGAGCAAATGTTAGGGGAATGCAGGGGATGCCTGAGCATTCTGTAAGGAGAGTGCATGAGATGTGGGTATCACAGCTGGTGAGTGAGGTCTGCAGATCTGGTGTCCTGAGGAAAGCAGGAATGGGAAAGGAAAGATAGGGAAAAAGATAGGAAAGAGTAGAGTGAGAGGAAGTGGCTGAAGGAATGACAGTGTTTGGGTGGTCAGGGAGAGGGGAGTGGGCATCTCCCTCTTCCACCCGCAAGTAGTGGAACCTGTTGTTCTCTGCTCTTTTCTTTGCCCTTCACATGCACTGAGCTGTGGGGGGTCTCGTGTTATTGTCTGCCTTTTGGTCATGCATTCAGTGTTTCCAGGTTTGGGGCCTCTTAGGGTGTGTGAGGGCCTCTTTTCTTTGCTTCCCAGTCTGAGTGGAAAATGCAGGCCCTCATTCATTCCTCAGAGAAGGTCTGAACTGCTGGATCCTTTGGGGCCCTGTCATTGTGCATCCTTTTGCTCCTCGCTGCACATGTCCCCATCCCTTCCGGCATGTTCTGAACTTCTTGTTGGCCTCTGTAGGGATCTTGACAGTACTCCAGATTTAAACATCTGAAAAATGGGAAGGCACAAGCCATCCCTTTGTACTGCAGGGAATCTGGCCAAGCTTCCAGCCATGAGAAAAGCTGGATAGCTGGCTCCCTGGCGGCTGGGGGTTGTGCACCAAAAGATGAGATGAGATGAGATGGTCATTGCAAAGGGGGCATGGGGTTGGAGCTGAGCCTGGTTGGTGGGGCAGCTGCAGAACTAAGGACATGCATTCAGCTGCACACCAAAATCCTGTGTTCGATCCCATAAGGTACAACATGCATTTGCCTTCAATGGCACGCTTGAGGATGTGGAGAGGGACCTGTGTCTGTTCCTTGCCACTTCCCCTGCTTCCCTGTCTTTTGTCATGGCTCAGCCTCCAGTGCCTTGCACAGTGACCTTTGCTGCAGTTCATCCATGTGGGCCATTCACAACAAATACTGGAGGAAAGGTTGTAGGGGTTGGTGCTGTGCTCCAGGTAGGGTTAGAGGTAAGGGGGCATGCCTGTGTTTGTCATCTCTGCTGTTGTTTTGTTCAGGACTTGGGGGTTTGCTGGAATTGCTAAAGAAGAAGCTCTCAGTTTGCAGCCAGTAATAGGGCTCACTTGCCCGGTCCCTGATGCAGAGGGATGGCCAAGTTCTCATGGGAGCTGAGTGAACAGACCTCGTACAGACAGGATGCAGCATTTCTTGCTGGATCAAGTTTTGTGTCCCTGAAGCTTGTCTAGTTTCTTTCCCAATTTTATCAGTCTTTCTAATAAAAGCTATTGTCTCTCCTTCCAGACTTTGCCTTGCTTTTATAGCCTTACTCTGTTGCAGTTGCAGTGCAGCCAATGGGATGTCGATGAAGAAAGTAGCACCTTTGTCTTATTTCTTTTCTTTTATTCCAGGACATCTGCACAGGGGCAGAATTAAGGTAGTTTGGGTGCTTGGTTTGAGAACTGCAAATGTAATGCTGCATTTTCCAAATTTCTAACATTTGAACTTTTTTTTAACCTTTAATTCTTTTGAGAATAAAATGCTCTTCTGTGAAGAACATGTGCTTGCAACCTTAACTTCACTTAACAGAGGTTTATATTGCATGATGGGAACATCTTACTACTTCAGTAGTGTACTGGAGAGGAGAAGAAACCTTAGGGAAAACCACTGTCTCTTTCCTGCCTCAGCCCTGCCTCACACGAGTTCCCAAGGGCATGTTTGCTGATCAGATATTGAGGGGGAAAATGAGTAGCAACCTCCCACTTTTGGATATCAGGAAGAACTCAAGAGCAGGGAATTTACTTGGGTAAAGACAGCTGAGTGAGTCTGATGGGGATTTTTGGGACACATTGTTAGCACAACCTGATCTCACCGCTCAATCTCTGACTCCCCTCTCAATGGGGCCTTGTGGTTTTTGTCTTCTTCCATTTAGGATGCCTGGGTTTTTAGAGAGGGTGTGCAAGTAAGCAAGCTTTCAGCTAGGATATCAAAGCTCCAAGGAGGGAAGGCAGTGACCTCTGCCAAATGCATTAGTGAGGAACATTAAAGAAAAACATCAGGTGGTGGGTTATAGAGAAATTGTATTACGTGCCCCTGGCCTTTAGTCCTGGCCATAATGAATTTGGTAACTGCTAAGCCACAGGTTTTGCGTTGTTCCTGGTTGCTGTAGGTGCTTGCCAAATCCTGACAGTCAGACTGGGCACTGGCCCTTAGAATGTATTTCAGCTATTGGTGAGCCATTGGAGAGTGGGAACAAAAATGAAAGGGCAAGTACTCTTCAGAGTAGAGCCTCTCCTCTCAGAAAATTGGCATACTTGGTTTTTGTGATTTGAGGGAGTTGTGCAATAATGTTTTTGCCATGTTGTGCTCTGTCTCCTCCAAGAGGCTCTCCTGGTGACTGGCTCTGCTTCTCTCTCATCACAGACTCCTCTATGGACCTGCAGTGCCTCCCAGCTCCTGTGGCCACCTCCATCCCCGTGAATGAGGGGCTGGCCCCTTTGCCTTCTGACTCAGATGCAAAGGGCTTGCCCACCTCTCTTCCTGCTGCCAGCTTGCTCCCATCTCCAGACTGTGTGCCCTTGCCAGTGCCTGAGAACACAGAGGACTTCACAGATGGGGACATCATTGGGGAAGAACTAGACTCCCTCCTGGATTCCCTTGCTGAAGGGTCACCATACCCTCTAGTAAGAGCGGGTGCTGCATGGTTGCGCTGCTTCTTTGTTCCAAATAGGTCCTTGGAGCATGAGATGTGCATGCTGCCTCTCATTCTCTTTCTGTAATTCTCTTCTCCTATCTCTTCCTCTGAGTATGTAGAGTCCTCCTCCAAGCATGCTTTGCTGTGTGCAGCTTCAGGGAGCTGCCTCTCAAAATATACCCAAGGTAGCCCTCCTCTGTCATCTCCTTCCACCTGGCCTCTCATGTCCGTGAAGTTGAAGGAAGTCTGAGAGTAGTAAAAGGAGTGTGGTGAAGCAGGAATGATGGATGTATTTTATACAGTGGGTATGCTGTAATCTCCTTGTATTTTGTGCAGGTTGCACTCAGCCTAAGCTCGTTGAACAGGTCTGGGAGCTGCATGAACAGTCTGTATTCATACTTATGTTGGATTTTAGTTCCCAGTGTTGCTTATGTAAGCCACCTTGGGTCTGGAGGGAGTATAGTGATTTTCATGTTGGAAAAGCCCTGATGAGAGGTGCCACGGGTTGTGATCATTACCCTGACCTTTGCACTGGCTGTACTTGGCTGCCTTGTTTCTCAGCCTGAGCTGGTTTAAGTGCCCAGCGCAGGGCACTGCCTTGCAGACTGATGAACTCAGGTATCCCAACACCTCCTCAGGGATCCTGGTCCAGACTGTTTGCAGTACAGAAAAATTGGGAGGTCTGTGGGAAGTCTGCAGGTGGATTGAGCTGCTAGGTATCCTTTTGCTCCAGCTAGTACAGCACGCCCCTCACTGGGAGCCTGTTGCTCTCTGTTGTCATGGTTTGACCCCAGTCAGCAACTAAGAACCAGACAGCTGCTCACTCACTTTCTTCCTGCCCCTTCCCCAGTGAGGAGGATAACCGAAAAAAACCCAAACTTGTGGCTTAAGATAAGAACAGCTTAATAATTGAAATAAAATAAAATACAATATTAACGACAACAATAATAACAAAAAAGGAGAGAGAGGGAGGAATAAAACCCAAGAAAAACAAGTGATGCACAGTACAATTGCTCACCACTTGCTGACCAAGGCCCAGCCTTCCTTAAGCAGCAGTCAGTGACCCTGACCAACTTCCCTCAGTTTAAATCCTGGACATGCTGCTCTGTGGTATGGAATATCCCCTTGGCTTGTTCAGATCAGCTGTCCTGGCTGTGCTCTCCTCCATCTTCTTGTGCACCTGCTCGCTGGCAGAGCATGGGAAATGGAAAGTCCTTGACATAGAGTAAGCATGACTTAGCAATAGCCAAAACATCAGTGTGTTATCAACATTATTCTCATGCTAAATCCAAAACACAGTGCTGTACCAGCTACTAAAAAGAAAATTAACTCTGTGCTGGCCAAAACCAGGACATGTCTTTTCAGTCTTTGCTCCTCCATACTAATTTGCTATTTATCCTCCTTCCTGCTCTCCTGAAGTCTCTGGTCCAGGGCACCATTCCTACCAACCTGCCAACAGAGATGCCCCAGTTGATCCCTGTGTTTCCGGGGGGAACTCCGCTGCTGCCTCCAGTTGTGACAGCCAGCATCCCTGTCTCTACCCCTCTGCCACCTGCCTCCTTTGGCCTGGTGATGGATCCCACCAAGCAGCTCTCCTCCTCCTCTGTCCTGGATGCTTTTGAGGCCCCACCAGGAGGAAGTGGCGGCTCCACTTTAGATTCGCTGGATTCCCTGGATCTGCTTCCATACACAGATACAAGGCTTGATGCCCTGGACTCCTTTGGGACAAGCAGGGGGTCGCTGGATACCCTGGATTCCTTTGCCATTGGTAGGTGCAGGGTGATGTGGTTTTGTGTTGCCTTAGCTGTGAATGCATGCCAGAATTATTTCCTTCAATGCTGAGGACATATGTCTTGTAGCTTTGTCTGCTGGTGTGGCAGAACAGGAGGATAAGTGTAGAAGAAAGCAGTGAATTGTCTTGGACAGAGTAACTGATAATGTTTACCTCAAAAGTAAGGAGAAAAAGCTGTAGGTGTGTAATCCCAGATAACCAGTACCTGCATGGAGTGGAATCTAAAGAGGAGAAAGGAACATCAAGGTATATAATGATGAATGATGAGATTTAAACTCACCTTGGTGTCCAGAACACCTCCCTTGGCACCATTTGCTGGACTATAGCATGATTCCTCCACCTTCCTCCTCAATGACTCTTTGACATTTTGCACAAAGTGAGCAGAATTGTGATGACTTTCAGATGATACAGGACCTTGTTGTGCTGGGCAGAATAGTAGAAGCCAAGGTAGATCTTTCCCATCTCTGGATTCAGGGCAATGAGTGTCCTCTCAAATGGGGCTCTGAACTCTCATGTCATAAGGAGAAATCTGTGGAGGATGGTGGGCAAAGACTAAGTTGCCTCCTGTTCAGGAGGGAAGTGGGCTTCTTCTTGATTAACTTGTTCCCAGTATTGCAGTATATTGGCAGCAAAAGTATTTTCAGAACAGCAGAGATTGGCCAGTCAGCACTTGAATGCTCACATTCACCTCAGCTTTGGGTTGCCACCTTAGTAATGCCAGTTCTCAGCAGCAAAGAGTTGGGTTCAGTAGGATTTGCGGGACAAGAAAGCATTTCCTGGAGTTTTTCTGAGTCTAGACAGATGCTTTGGGAAGAAAGTAGAACTTTCTTTTTGAGTAGAACTGCCTCTGAGAGTGAAATGATTGTTTTTGTTTTGTGGGGCTCTTTTCCCCTTCTTTTGCCCAGAAGAAACTAGCTCTCAGGAACTGCGACACCCACCCGGCAGCCAAAAACCAGCCCCAGTGGTGAGTGAGCTACTGCCCCGTGCTGATGTCCCAATGTGCTCTGGAACCAAGGTAGTAGTGGTGGTGATAGTGGTCACTTGGGTGATGTAGGTAATTTGGGCCCCTCCTCTTACCCTGCCCTGGTTAGTGTTGCCTCCCATGTTGTGGCAAGGTAGGTAAAGGTTCCCACTGAGTCAGTAGGAAGACATTTGTTCCATCTTTGTTTTTATCCATAACCCATATGCCAAGGTAAACGTGGTGTGACCAAGGCTGTAGGGTCAGCAGGGGATCATGGAAGCTGGGGTTCCACTGTATCTGGCAGTCACATAATGCTCAAGGATGGGGCAGAGTAAGCCAGCTTTGACTTCAGGCTACTGAAGTTCTTTGTTGCTCTCTGCCCCTGTCATGAGACTTCTCCAGATGTTCTGCCTCTGTCCTGTGTCTCCAGTCTTGGAGAAAAAGGGGAGGATAGTAAGCCTGGAACAAAAACTATTCTTGAGTTCCTGTCACCTGCTGTCCCTGTTAACATCAATGTGAATATCCCTGAAGATTTTCTGATAAGCAGTTTGGGTTTTTTCTTAGCTTGGGATAAGATTGATTTAAAAGTCTTTCATTGCAGAGTAGATTGTGATGGAAGGAATAGGAAGGAGTGAGGAGGGCATTTTGTTCTGTGGCTCATAATAGGAAACTAAGGTCTCTTACCAGTAGGAAAGAGGCCTGTCTTTGAAGTGAACACACCACAGTGTTCATTCTCTTAGAAAAAGTTGCAGTCATCTCTTCTGGAAATGTCATTTCAGATGTAAACATTTTGATGAGAGACAAAATGAGAAAGGTTTTGAGAGACTGGAGTGGGGCAGGGGTTGGAGAGGTCTCTTGCCCATGTGGTTGCAGAGCTGAACAGAGAGGTATGTGTGTTTTCACTCAGGTCAGCCTCGGTGGAGTGAGTCACCCAGCTGTGCCCAAGGCCACTGAGCACCTCCTGTCCCAGCCAGAACCAGTAATGCCCAACACGGCTCTGCTGGTGAAGAACCCCTTGGCGTCTACTCACGTTTTCAAACAAGCCTGTCATATCTGCTACCCCAAAACAGGTGATGCATTTGCTCTGCCACCAGAGCACTGGCACAGACTAGGAGTTGGCTTTCCTAGGGCTGACAGGGTTATTCTCTCTGGCAGGGCCCAAGGCTGGTGATTACACCTATCGGGAAGGCTTGGAGCACAAGTGCAAGCGGGACATCCTGCTGGGCAGGCTGAAGAGCTCTGAAGACAAGACCTGGAAGAGGATCCGTCCTCGCCCAACCAAAACCAACTTTGTAGGATCCTATTATCTGTGCAAAGGTGATCTGTGGCGGTTGGTTGCTGGGAAGGGGCTGTGCCAGGGGAGACTGGGAGGGAAATTCTGTTTGATGTTACCTGCTGGCTCTAGGGTGTCCTGTTCCATCAGTAGCCTATGGACTGGATGGCTCAGTACAGTGAAGGGCAATGAGCCGCCATGTCATGGAGAGCAGGCAGCTTCTGAAGTGGTGGAGCAGAAGAGTTACAAAGGCTCAGTGAGCTGCTGCGCACAGTTGAGCGCTCAGAGCTGCTCTGCTGACATGGGCTTTACTGAGAACCTGCCTCCTGTGCATGTGCTCACATTAGTCCCACTCAACCCAGCTGCCCCATGGCAGGGCTGTGGTTCTGCCTAGGGAAAAGCATTCTCTGCCTGCTCCTTTGCTCCAGCCCATCCCACAATACATGCAGGCAGTGTGACCAGACTGGTATCCCGAGGCAGTGTCATTACAAAGTACCAAATGAGGTGGGGAGATTGCAAGAGCCAAGCTAAAATGGCTCCTTACTGCTGGGCCTATGGGAGTACTTAATCTGTATTGGCTTTACAAGGGGTTAGATAAGTCATGATCTGTCCCTGGCCGGGCACTGAAATAAAGCTTGGCCTGCTGTTTTAAGATGGTTTCCCCTATAGCAGCATTACTTGAGATTATTACCATTCAGTAGTTTGCATTAACTCCTGAATGTCTTGATATAGGTGAACTTGGGAGGAGATGCCTTTTCCTTTTTCTTTTAGCTCTCTGTTTTCTTGCTTTCAGTTCCATGTGAGGTGTGGGCAGTGGGAGAAGATGAGAGAGAGAGTTTAGTTTCTGACTGGGCCGCCCTGCCTGTGTGGTGGTGTGTGCTGTTTGTTGCTTTGTAGATATGCTTAACAAGCAGGACTGTAAGTACGGGGATAACTGCACCTTCGCGTACCACCAGGAAGAGATCGACGTGTGGACGGAGGAGAGGAAGGGGACCCTCAACCGTGACCTCCTCTTTGACCCGCTAGGTGGGATCAAGCAGAGCAGCCTCACAATTGCCAAGCTCCTCAAGGAACATCAGGGCATCTTCACCTTCCTCTGTGAGGTACAGAACTGGTGGGAGGGGGCAGGCATCCATCATCTCTTCAGTATGTATCTGGACCACTGGTATGTTGATAGTTGCCACCACAAAAATACGGTGGAATGACTCACGCAACTGGAATGCTTGCAATGGAAACTCTTCAGGAGGGACAGGTGAGGAAGGAGAGGCAGTGGGGGAGCCCTGTGTTTGGGAGAATGTTCTCACTATCTAGAGTTTAACAGTGATGATGATAGGGTTTGGTTATGGGTAGGAACTGGGGGAAGGTGTTCCAATAAGGTGGAAGTCTGTTGCAGGCCACCCAACCAGGGTGAAGAGCCCACAAAATATTCTATAGGCAGATGGGATAAGTCTCATAATTGTTGGCCCTTTGTCTTGTGGGGAACTTCAACTTAACCGGGTGTCTGCTGTAAGCACAGCAGAGAAGAAACAGTCCAGGAGGTTCCTGGAGTGTGTGGAAGAGAACTCCTGACACAGCTGGTGAGGGTGACGACTGGGGAAGGCATACACTGGGTCTGGTGTTTGTGAACAGAGAAGGACTGGTGGGTGATACAATGGAAGCCATCCTGGGTACAGCAATCATGGAATGGTAGAGTTTTCAGTTCTTGGAGAAATAAGGAGAGGGTTCAGTAGATTGCCACCTTGCCACTTCACCTTCTGAAGGGAAGACTTTAGCCTCTTTAGGAGCCTGGTTGGCAGAGTACCTTGGGGGGAAATTCTGAAGGGATAAAGAGTCCAGGAATGTTGGACATTCTTCAAGAAGGAAATCTTAAAGGTGCAGGAGCAAGCCATCTGTAACTCTGTGTGTCTCAGCCCGTGCCTTGCTCCCAGAAGGACAGTGAGCATTGTACATAGGAGTGTGCAGGAGAAAGGAGTAGTTTCCCTCCTTAGCCCTGCAGCTGAACCAGGTGCTCACAGCCTCATGGAATCACCTGTCTTTTCCCCCATTTTGACATATTGCTTTGAATTGTAATTTAGCCCCAGTTACTTTAGAAATCAGAATTCCATAATGCAACAAATTCCCACTTTGTCTGTGCAGAGCTACTGAGTTGGTCAGTTGAGAATTGCCTCATATAATCTTAATGCTCTGCACCACAGAGTTTCCCATGTAGGGAGTGCCTGTAAAGGGACATGTTCTTTGCTGTGAAGTGGCTGTTCTTTTTTCTCCCTTGTTCTTGTTCTGTTGGCTAACTGGGAAAGAATATGTGGCTCTGACCAAAATTTTTCCAACCACAATGGAAAATACTGTGGAGAATAAGCCAAAAAATGTTGTCCGGAAGCTTTTCCAGAGATTGACTTGCTTTATTTTAAGCCCTACCACAAAGTTTTCACCACACTTCTTTCTAACTTTGAACATTAGAATAGGCTGGCTCTGGTTCTTCTTTCTCCTCTAAGTGAAGTTGCTCTGGTTCACTGCTCTCTAAGATTTTCCCAGTATGCTACTTCTTCTCTTCTCAGATTTGCTTTGACAGCAAACCCCGGATTATCAGCAAAGGGACCAAGGACACACCATCTGTCTGCTCCAACCTTTCTGCAAAACACATTTTCCATGATAACAAGTGAGTGAACAATTTTTTCTCCTAATGGGAACCATGTCTCACAAGTCCAGCCAGTTTAACTCCAGGGCTCTGGTTTCTTTCTTCTTTCCCCCTTACGGTTTCCAATCATAGGACAGCTCAAGTCATGATAAGTAGCACTATGGGCTTCACCCTGCATGTTTGCTTCTGGTGCTCAGGGATTTCAGGCATCAGCAAAGCCCTTTGGAGTCACTCTCTTAAGTTTTCCATTGACTTAATTTGCCTTTCAGTTTGGCCTTTGCAAAAAGGTCAAAACAAAAATCCTCTAGATCAGAATCCTGCCTCTGACTGTCTGGTAATAAATGTTTAGGAAAACAAGTATAACAGACATGTCAAGTACACAGTCTTACAATTCCTTCTGGTTCCTGGTAACCTCAGACATGGGGAGATGCTGAACCAGAGGAGTTGGTATCTTTGCTGCGTATTTTGAAACTTGTCTGGTCTCTGAACTTAGGCAGAGCATCACCCATGTGCTCAGGGTGAAAATAACTACCCAGGCTTGATAGGGTGGGAGGGCAGGGATTTGCCAGATAGATAGATTTCCCAGAGGGAATCTATCTCTCCAGTGTTGATTTTCTTGTGTCCTTTGCCTGCTCAGTCAAATGTCTGGATGTCATAGGTAAGGAGGAAGCGGGGAGGGTTTGATCCTCTGGTGCTTTGTATTTTTCTGCAGGTGTCTGGTCCACATTGTGCGTTCCACCTCCCTGAAATATTCCAAGATCCGTCAGTTCCAGGAGCACTTCCAGTTTGACGTGTGCCGGCATGAGGTGCGTTACGGCTGCCTGCGTGAGGACAGCTGCCACTTTGCTCACAGTTTCATTGAGCTCAAGGTCTGGCTGCTGCAGCAATATTCAGGTGAGTGTGACTTGGCTGGTGTTGTGTACACCTGAGTTTCTTCCAGTGTGTACCCACGGCCAGTTGAGAGGGAAAGAAGGCAATTTGGAACTACTGAGAAGGTGTCACTTGCTCCTGCATATTACTTACTCTGTCTCCTCAGGGACACAAAAGAGAGGACCAAGGTGTTCTGTGTGGTGATTTGGCCCTTGTCCATTTATAGGAAGAGGGCTATTATAATTTGCAGACCAGAAAGCCTTTTCCTTGGGACCAGCTGAATAAATTAAAATGATAGTTAGGAAGATAGAGGTGAATCCCAAGAGCTGTTAGGTGCTTACATCTTGTGCAATAGCAGCTGGATCCCTGAGTGAACATGTCTTGCAGTGAGAATGGCAGCGCAGGTGACGAAGCAGTTGTTTATATAAAGAAGGCTGTGAATCTCCAGTTTCTCAAAACAAATTCACCAACAGCAGGAAATTGCAAGATAGTTGGTGTTTCCCAAAAAGCCTTTGATGACATGCCTTAGGAGAGGGTTTTATGGAGATTATACTCAGGGAAATCATATAATGACACTGCCACATCTGGCACTTTCAGTCCTGTCACTTTGTCTCTGTCTGATATATTGGAGGTTTTCTCTGGCTGCTGTCCTGTTGGCTGTGTAGGTATTAGTCCACACACAGTGCTACCTACATGTTTTTTCACTACAGGGTCTCATTTAGTGCAACACCCAGCCTGGTAATGGGAGTACTTCAGAGAGGAAACACATTATGCATGTTTCTCACCATTCTTTGATGTCATAATTGATGTTCAGTGCAGTCCTTGGCTTTGGCTTCAGCTCATGAGGGAGAGGGATGAACAAGGACCACACTGTGGCAAATGCCATCTTTAATCTTTCTGTTTGCCCTCATTTACTTGTGGCCTCAGGATATTAAAAAATTACAGCTCTGGAATTTCTAAGATAGCACAGTGCCTGTGAGTCATGGGCCACCATTGCTGCCCTACATGCTTCTGATACTGCTCATTGTACTCTGGGCACTCTAATATTCAAGTATCTTGCTTTTATCCCCATCCCATGGTTGGTTTATTTTAGTTGTTTAGGTCAGGTTTTGTTACTTGAAAAGTTTCTTTGCTCCCTTCTTCCTTCCCTCTGTGTTCCTTCCTCTTCATCCTGCAGAAAAAATAAGCTGTTTTTTTTCTTCTTTCCTTCTGTATTTGAAGAAATTATTTCAAAGGGAAAGTTGAGGAGATGAAACAAGCCATGAGTTAAGCTGCAGAGTTGATCATTAAGCCTTGTGCTTAATGATCCACCTTTTTCAACAACAGGAGAGACATTATCTTGTGGGGGTTTTTTTTCTGCAGGGCTGTATATATGAGCCTGCTTTCCTTGTTAAGTTTGCCTCTCTCAAGTGTAGCCTTCATTATGGAAACCGAGATTAAAGGTAGTTGTTACCATTCTCTGGGAATGCTTTAGCTTTGGAGCAGGAAGTTTCATTGGGGCACTATTTGCTCAGCAAGAATAGGAAGAGGGCAGCTTACATTTGAAACACTTCACAGCCATTTGAGCATTTACAGAGCTTTTGGCTTTGTTCATGGGAATAAAGGATTGTATTAGTGGAGTAAAGGTTCCCAAGATCTGAAAATTGGACAGGCAAGACTGTTTTCTTGTTCACTATGGCTTTTCACAGGCATCTCTTGCTATCTTCTTCAACCAGTGGTAATAACAGACTCTTTGTCTTCACTAATGATATTGCAAAAGATGCCGAAATATTATAAGTAATCAACACATGGGCCTTTTGGTTCCCAGCTCATTTCTTTGTGACAGTTTCTGCTTTGAAAAGCTGGAGATTGGAAACCATCCTTTCACATTTGTGAGGGTTTTTCTTTCTCAACCACCACATTTCTAGACATTATTGTTGAGATAGTTCAGAATTCTAGAACTGGAAGAAGCAGTCACAAGAACTATATTTGAAATTTAGTTTTCTGACAAGACCTGTATATGCTTCTCCCTTTGGTTCTGCACCCCAAGGATCACAGGTGTGCAGAATAGAGAAGGTGGGAGCTGCTTCAGCCCTTTCCTGCCAGGTCCAGTACAGCATGTAAATTTTTTGTTGTGGTTTTCCCAGATTTAGAGTTTTTGTCCCCAAAATACAAATCATCATTGTGTCTGACCCTAGAATACTTGGACATGGAAGAGGGAGTTGCACTTTTTCTAACTCTACACCATTTCTTTTGGGATTAAGGGTCAAGAGGTAGAATGTTCACCAACAGCTCTGATCTGTGAGCAATACCAGGTATGCAGTAACTGCCATTTTAAAGACCTGAGCAAATGTTCATGAAGAATGGTGAAGTTTTCTGAGTGCTTTTCATCCTGTTCAAACCCTGTGCAAATGGCAGTAGTGGTGCCTGATGGGGACATGAACAGCCGAAATCCCAGACAGGAAAACTGAGGTCAGGAATGCTGTGACTTACCCAAGCTACACACAGCCTAAGCTGAGATGAAAACTTTGTTTGGTGGCCCTTAAATTCTGATCTGTCTCCCAGATCAATGATTGTGTTTATATAATATTCCTGGGGAACACCTCACTTCAGTAATAAAAGCTGTAGGCATCAGCAAAGCAATCAAATTTGCAATGTCTGTGTCCTGGGGATGCTGCATCAAGGCCATCCTCAGCACCCACCTTGCAATCAGCTGCCTGTGCAAGATATTTGCTTCAGTTTATTTTGGCAGCTGTCTGGGGTCTTTGGAGCACTTAATAACTTGAATGCCCATCTAGCTGGCTGGTGCTAATAGAGGCTGTTCCCTCACCACTTGAGCTGGTCAGGAGCTAATTCCTTAGATAAGGTCTGACCAATCCTTTTTCTTGTTGTCTGATATTGTATTTCTGATATCTGAGACCTTGCAGATCTTTCATTGCTGGTTATTTACTAGCAGCTGTTCCTTGGTTAGTTTTGCACTGCTGGTCTTTCCTTGCTGCCTTGGTTGTGCTTGGTGTCTATTTGTATTGAATTTCACCTTTCCTTTTTGCCTGTTGGGAGCCCTCTCAACTTGAAGGTGTAACAGGCTAATTAATCCCAGCAGGTAATAGGTGAGAGTTGTGGGGTCTTACAGATGCTAGATGTCTCAGTGGGTGTCTATGATCTTCCAAGCTAGAAGCAAAAACTCCATATACAGTAGATCAATAGTAACAAAGCATTGCCTTTAGGACCTTGGTAGAATCTGCTGGTATGGGGGTCAGGGACAGCCTTGGTCAAGCTCTTGAGCCTTGTGAAGAATTATTGGCTTGGAAGCAGTGTCTGGGTTCTTTGCAGACTGACTGAGCAGAAAGCCAAGTCTGAACAAGCCCAGGAGACTGAACTCTTCTCCTTTTGTTTGGCTTGTGTGGAGAGGAGCTTCCTTAGCAAGGGATTAGACATATTCTGTGGTGGGTTCTGCCACAACTCGGTCCTGACATTACCAGGGGGACTGTTGGGAGCTGTCAACTACTCAGGGGTTACTAAGCCCAAACGAAGAAGTCCTGCAACCCCTTCCTCTCTTCTCTTGGCCAAAGGAGCGTAGCTCAGTTCTGTCTCCTTTTTGTTCCCAGGAATGACCCATGAAGATATTGTGCAGGAGTCCAAGAAGTACTGGCAGCAGATGGAGGCACATGCTAGCAAACCAGCCAACAGCGTGGTAAGTAAGGGCCATCTAGGGCTTGGAGACAGATTTTGCTCCCAGTGGTTCCAGCCCTTTCTCTCTTTTCCTCCCACTATTGTGCCTGACAGGTCCCAGGCAGACCAGGCTGGCCATTGAGGTGGAGGAGAGCTGAGAGCTTTCCTGGTTGCAGTGCTGCTGTTGAGCTTTGTGCCTTGTTTTGCCGTGTTGTGATCTGCTCTGTTCCCTGCTAGGGTGAAGCCTCCAGGTCACTGAGGGCAGCACTCATGAGAATGTTGTTTCCTGTGACACCTTGCTGGTGAAACTGGGAGATTTTGGGGCAGTGGTCACACAGTGGGGACCAAATGTGTCCTGCTGCCCTTTAGTGGCCAAGGGGCGGTAGAGCAGTGTGAAGGACTTCTAAGGAATGACTCATGATTGTCTGATCTAAATGCAGGAGTGGGTGGAACTGGCAGCCCAGGTGCTGTTGAGGCTGACAGAGACCTTACTGGTGCTTTACCATGAGGAGGCTGGGAGCTTTGCCTTTTTTTTGCCACCAGTCTCTCAGTGAGAAGGGCTGCAGCCTCCAGCACTGCCAAGAGCATACCAGGGTAGTGTGAGAGGGGTTAGAAGCAAAGGGCTTTTTCTTTGTTTACTTTCCTCTGTCTTGTTGGCTATGGGCAGTTCTGTCTTACCCTTTTTTTTATCCCAGAGGGGATTTCTGTACTGTAGGAGCAGAGCCCACCCAGTGAGGACAATTCCCAGCCCAGTCCTTAGTTTGAACTAAAGCACTTTTTGCCATTAGAACAGGACAATGGTGGGGAAAGTGATGTAAATCCTTTTTGTTTCCATTTGACAGCTATCTTTAACCTTGGCAAACCTAAGCTTGCCATCCCTTGGCCTGTGCCTTACTGTCCGTGCAAGAGTGTTTCACCTTTGTGTGGGATCTGTCACCCAGGAGTTCCTCTGGAGAGACCCGTGCCAAGTGCAGTCTGTGAGCACCCTGTGGAGGAGGTCTTTTATAGGAGAGGAATCTGAGTCACTCATGTGATGTTTAGCTGCTGGTTTTTGTCTTTGTTGTGTGCCATCAGTGTTCTGAAGGCTGTAGGGCACTGATGCTGGGGAAGCATCTGTGGGAAGGTCTGATGGGCATAACTCAGCCTAACAGAAAAGATGCAGGTGACTGCACTGACACTTGCAGTGGGCTCTGTGTCTACCTATGCACTGGTTATGCTGCATGAGATGGATTCATCTTCAAGGGGATGCTCAGCAATAAACCTGTGCAGCTGGTGTGGTCTGAAACGGTTGGAGGAGAGGAATGGGAAGGAGCAGTCCAGAATAAGCAAGAATAACCAAAGTCTGTAGTTCCCAGAACTGTCTGACTTGCTTAAGGAATATGTTCTAACCTCTCAGGAAGCTGAGCAGGACAAGTTTCTACATCCAGTATTATATGAGAAGTGGATGATCTGAATAGTCCCTGCAACCAGAGCTGTGATCTCTTTCTGCCTGGTGTGGGGACAGAGGCAGTGGCCTGCATCTCCACATGGGAGGAAACTAGATGTGAATTTGCAGCAGTTTGTGACAGCAGTTGGATTTATATCAGAAATCCCTGCTCCATATGTGCCTTGCCCCCAGAGAACAGTCCAGAGATTGGTTCTGTCCTGCCTGCTGTGAATTTACCTGCATTTTCAAGAAAGCAAAGCTCTGTCTTACCATTCTCCGTGTGTATTGAGGGGATTAAAAAAAAGATAAATGGACAGCTGTTTTCCTGTAAGCCTTGTAGCTTCAAATTCACCTTTGTGTGGAGGTGCTGCTTCTAGAAGAACAAGCTGTACAGCAGGCATGGTCAGAGCATGTCCTCTGAAGCACATGGCATCTGGATGCTAAGTGAGGGTTCCATTTCTGGCTGCTGGGCCTTGCAAGGGGCAGAGGATCAGGAAAGGAAATGCCAGAGCCTGCTAAATCAGGGGATGGGTAGAGAGCTACAGTTTCTGGGCCCTGTGGGCAGTGCTAGGGCTAATCACCAATGGCAAAGTCTGGCTGTGCCTCACAAATGCCTGTCACAGACCCCTTCCAGGGTGCAGAGGCAAAGCAGCAGCCGTGTTGGTACAGTGAGAAAGTGCCTCCCAGCAGCACCACCAGCCATCTCTAAGAATTGCCAGCCTGGCACTGGCACTGTGCAGGGAGACAGTCAAGTCAGTCAGATGCATGTGTTTGCAGTAGCACACCATGGCTTTGGCAGCAGCACGTCCTCAGCCACAGGGCTGTGCTTTGGGACGAGACTCAGGCTTGCTGCCGAAGGCCCTGCGGGCAGGACTAGCTATCTGCTGAGAGATGTTTACTTTTGCCATTGTTTTCTCCTGTCCAAGCAGGCTAACATGACTCAGAGTTTTCTCAGCGTCCTTCCAGCTTTCAAAGTTGGCTGCCTGGCAAAGACAACTTCCCAGGAGTGCTGTAAAAACAGACCCCTCCTTCCCACCATCCCCTGTGATCCACTCTCACTCCACTGCCCTCTGGTCAGCGGAAGCGAAGTCGCTCTAGGGGATTTTGCTGCAGTTTTGTCACAGCTGCCAGCTGGACTCAGCACCCAGGGCTGTCCAGCTGGGGAGAAAAGAGGCAGGCAGCATGCAGGGGCCCAGTAGCTCTGACAGTGAAGGTCAGGAGGCTTAGCAAGAAATGAAAAATGAAGATAAACTGCTTGCCAAGCACCTGCCAGGAATCTTGCACTTGGCCCCACAAATTTGGCTTCACAGCAGCTGCTGTAGGAGTTAACCCAGTGGCCACAGATTGAAGAGCCAGTCAGCAGGAGGGGCTGTTGTAGGGAGCTGGGTGTCCTCTCATCACATCCCAGCAAACTGAGGGGTTGTAGCTCTCATTTTTTTTTTGGTTTTCAAGAGCTGTTTTTTTTTTATTCCCCTAGTCAGCACCAGAACCCCCATGAAAGCTCACCCCAGAATAATCCATTTAAGCTTGGAGAGAAAAAAGCCTCTCCATTAAGGAGTACTTGCGCCTAAGTACAGCTCACTCAGTTAGGTGGCTGAGTAACCTGGGCTCCACATACCCTGAGGTTTGTGGCTTCTCCAGAGAACATTTTGGTATTGCTGAGAGGAGTTCCTGAAGCTAGGAGACATGAATGGCCATGCAGGGTCTGTTGCTTTCTGCAGAGCCTGAAGTGGAGAGCGGTCGTGCCAGAGACTTGTATTTATTTGGTTGCCATGGTGCATAGCTAGCACTATATTGTCTGGCTTCGTAGCAAGGGGCGGTGCCGTAGCCCACGGCACTTTTGCCTGGCTTCGTCTGCTAGAGCCTCATGTGATATAATTTCCACACTGTTGGTTATCAGCAGCCTGCCAGGTATGTGTCTTGCCTTCACAAATACAGTCATGTAGCATTAACAGGAGCTGCTTTGAGTTTTTGCTTGGCTCCTAATCCCCTGGGAGCATACATGCCCATTGGATTGACCTACAGTTTGCATGACTCAGATGAAGAAATGCACAGGGCTTCTTTTGGTTAAGAATTTGTGGAAAAAGCAGCCCAGATTACTAGAACTACCTGAGAGATATTTTCTTTCTCTCTGATCTCTTGTCTCTTCTGCAGACACTCAGTGTTTAGTTTTGCTGGGTCAGTAGGTGTGAGCAAAGCTTCCTGGCTGTGGTGAGAGATGTGTCACCAGGAGGATAGCATGGGGTTGATAAAAGGGAATATGCTAAAAGTGCCATTTTGTTACCATAGGCCTATAGGTTTGATGGGTAAGTAAAGAGCGGTAGTGGAACTTCCTTTGGAGACCAAGTGGAGATTAAAGCTACTGTTGGAAGGCCACATATCTGAGAGGGAGGCACCTTATTGCCTTTCATGGTAGCCCAAATCTCAACTCTGCTCATTTCACAGCCAGCCACTTTGATGTGTTCTTGGTGGTCACCAGCACAGGTGACAGCTGACAGCAAGTGATAAACAAGTTGTGCTGGTAGCCACCAGAAAGGTCATTCTCCCAGGCAAGAGATTACCCTCTTTCAAAAGAGATTATCTCTTTCAAAAGAGATGCCGGTTCTCTTGGAGGGTCCTTTTGCTGGGACATCAGAGAACTGATGGCCTCATGTATGCAGAACAGGTGAGGTCAGCTCCCCAGTCAGCTTTTCACAGTGACAGAGGACCCTATATATTTCAGCTCTGTTTCTCCAAAAGTCTGGAGGATGCAGAGTGGTAGTTGATAGCTGATGTGGTGTCTCCTGGGAAATGCTTTGATTCTGTGCTGCCTGTGCTTGCTGTTTTCCCTTCACTGAGGGGTGCAGCCAGGTTCCATGCTGCTGCTAATCAGTTGCTGGCAGAAACCTGCTCTTCAGGGGCACAGCTTGCATGTCTGGTTATTGTGAGATGCTTAGGGTTAAAGTCAAGGCATGGCAGGTGGCATGGGCTGCTGATGTGGCTGACAGTCAGAGAATTGTTTTGCTGGTGCATGACCTTTGTGCTTCATGGCCAGCTCGATGACCGGGATGTTTTCTTGTACTCTCACATACTCCCGTGCCCAGGGCCACTGGCATCCAGTTGGGTTTGTTTTTCGGTTTGGAAATGAACTGGAGACACCAGCCTCATGTTCTTCCAGTGATGATACAGAATGAAAACAGTTTTCCAGAGATTTGCTTAGAAGACATGAGGCAGCAGTGATATGAGATTAGCTCCTTTTCTTTTCCTTCTCCACAATCTGTTAGTCGTAATCCCAAACTAGCCTTTTCAGGTGGGGTGGGGGCAGTAAGTGCAATGGCTGAGAAGATATGAAATATGTGCATTGTACCTCTGTCCAGAGACTGTGATTTAACTGCTTGTAAAATGCAATGCAGAGGAACTGTGAGATGGAAACCTGCCCAGAAAAGGCTTGGAAGGATATCAACAAGAGGACCCAGCTCTGACTTCATTGTGTCAAATGTTAGGTGTGACACAAGGTTCTTGGTCCAAAAGCAGGAGTTTTGTGTCCTGCATTGTGATATGGTCCAGCTTCCTCCCAAGGTGCCTCTCTCGGCTGTGTGACCAAGCGCTCTCCACAGGCAGAGTGGGACATGGATTGCCCTCTCTGCAGGGAAGTGGGGATTAAGCTCTGGGGCAAGTCTCACAGAGCTTGTCTGTACACGGAGGTACACTGCAGGGGTTTCACAGCCAGGCCTGGTCAGTGCTGGAAGCTGCCAGGCTGTCTGTGCTTTTGGCCAGATGTCAAAGCCCAGGAAATCATGCTGAAGCAAGCAGTGGTTTTGCTCCTGTCTGGTATCCCATTGGGCCACCGGCTAACACTGGCAAAGGAGAGCTGATTTAATCTGGCTTGTTGCTGGCACACAGGCATGCAGGGAGCTGCCAGCACCTCTGTGGCAGGTTTGGGGGGGTTCATTTTGCTTCTGTTTGCCTGAGGCTGTGGTTCTTTTCCCCAGGCTTCTCCCCGGAATCCCACGTCAAGCACCTTTGACCTCCAGATGAAATTTGTGTGTGGCCAGTGCTGGAGGAACGGGCAGCTGGTGGAACCAGATAAAGACCTCAAGTACTGTAGTGCCAAAGCCCCCCACTGGTGAGCAATTCAACCTTCTCTTTCCTCTACCCCTCTTCAAGGGCAGGAATTTTTCATCCTACCTTCTCCAGGGCTTCATTTGGCATCTTTGGAAGAGCTGTAAGGTTTTCTAGCAGCCTCTCACTGCTTGGGGTGTTTGTCACTATAGCAAGCATTGCAGATAGCTGTTTTCCAGCTTCCTTCTCTCTTTACTGTGTGTATTTGCTGCCAGCATCGTGAAGACTGTTACTCCTGGCACAGGCAGTCCAGATCCCACAATTCCCTTTTCTCCCAGTTCCTATCATTTCTTCTTACCAAGGCCACTAAGAGAGTTCTCCTTTGCACGTATTTATACACTTAGCTCTTTGCAGATGTCTGTCAGGTCACAATCAGAAATTATTCAAGATACCCTGCTTCTTTAAATTAGTTTCCCTTAGCTCTTTCATTGCTTTTGTGATGGATGCCATGTCTGTTTGCACCTCTTAGAATGTTTGATGTGATAGAAGCTTTGAATCCTAGAACAGTTTGGATTGGGAAAGACCTTTAAAGGTCATCTAATCCAGCCATCCTGCAATAAGCAGGCACATCTTCAGCTAGATCAGGTTGCTCAGCCTGACCTTGAATGTTTCCAGGGATGAGGCATCCACCACCTCTCTGGGTTGTGCCACAAATTTTCTGGGTTGTGCCACAAACTGTCTGGGTTGTGCCAGTGTTTCAACACCCTCATCATAAAAAATTCCTTCCTTATATCTTGTCTGAATCTACCCCCTTTTAGTTTCAAGACACTATCCCTTGTCACAACACTACAGGCCCCACTAAAAAAAATTGTCCCCATTGGTCTTATAAGCCCTCTAGAAGGGGAAATGCTGGCTGGGAAGTCACTGTTTGGTCATGGAAACTTCTGCCCTGTCTCACCCAGGCAGCCTGCAGGGATAGGATGGAAGGGTTGATAGAACTTGTCTTCCCATACCACAAGCCACAAAGGCACAGTCCAGCTTAATATTGTAAATGTAAAACTTTTGTTGAAGAGACAGAAGCAGCAGTTTCTGGAAGAAGTAAGTGGGTGAGGATTGCTTCCTGGGATGGGAAAAATAACACCTCTTTGTGCAGCTGCTGAATAGAGCTGGGGTTTTTGCTCAGGGTATCTCCTGGTAATCCCTTGCTGGAGCTGCAGGAAAATAAATACTTCCTGGCACTGCTCCTAAGGTAGTGCTTGTAATGACTTGCACTTCTATTGCACCTTTCAAGCAGAAAATATTCCCAAGTGTTCTTCATGGATCTGATTGCACAAGAATTGGCTGTGCCAAGGGATGGAATGCAGCTGTTTAATAATCCATGGTGATGCCATGTGAGATTTGGGGGAGACTTTTGTGGCTTTATGAAAGGAGGTACCCTAGAACTAGGTAATATTTACAGGGAGAAGTCCTCCTAAAACAGCCTTCTTGTGGCTTCTCCATCACAGATGTGCATGTCTCAGAACAGCCAGGGACAAGCTGGACAGGAGGATCTGCTCATCTCTCAGTATTTAAGGGTCTCTGAGATAAAGAACATTTGTTCTGCTCTTTCTGATGTCTCTCTTGATTTATTCTCTCTTCTTCAGCTGGACGAAGGAACGCCGTGTCCTGCTGGTGATGTCCAAAGCGAAGAAGAAGTGGGTGTCAGTCCGACCGCTGCCTTCCATCCGTAACTTCCCACAGCAATATGATGTAAGCCCCATGCCCGCCATGGCCAGGTGCACCATCCCTTCCCCTTTCCCTTCCACCACGGTGCAGTGTTTTGAGGGCTGCTCCCTTGAAGACTTGTCAGGGAGGCAAGCACATGATGGCTGAGATGAGACTGATGGCAGCAAAATACATCCAGCAAAAAGATGAAGCAATGGAAGGAGCAGCACCCATTTAAGCTACTCTACGCACAAATGCGAGTTTCCAGTGTGCTCGAAATTAATGCTGCTAATGCATAACAAGAGCTGTTAATGCATCTCTGGCTGGCACAGGGTTTGGGAATGAAATTTAACACTCCCCTTAGGTCAGGGTTTCTCAATGTGGGTAAGAGGCGAGACGCTTAGGAGAAGCCTATCCCTGCCTTTGCTGTGACTGTGTGCTATAGATTGTCAAACTTGCTCACAATGGGTTTTGAAAGCGAAACTAAGAACTCAGCTAAAAAGTCATGTGCTGAGGAAAATTACAGATATCCAGCCTCCAACCCCAGCCCCAAATGTTGTGATAGAGTTTCTCTCTCCCTCTCCTTTCTTTTTTCCCTGAAGGGAGAAAAATCCTTTCCCCTACCCTATGATGGGTGCTCCTTTTGTGCCAGGACAGGGGGAGAAGAGATGATCAGTAAATACGATGTTTAGAAAGTTTCACATTTTCTCTGGCAATGATGCTGTTGGTAGCTGTGTGTGCACCAGTGTGGTCTAAGCAATCTGTAAGGCCACTCTTCACCCACTCAGAGATGGTGGAGAATGAGTCACCTTTGGGGACCAGCAGCTTCATCAGCAGGAAACACTACTGGGTCAGTCCAGGATGCTCCCTGCTGTTGCCCTGTATCTGCACCCAGTCACCTATGGAAATGGCAGCAGGTGCTGAACTGCCTGTGTGTTTATGTCATCAGGAGACTGAGGAAAAGAATCATGAGTTAATGATAAATAAAGTGTCCTGTTTGCAACCTCTCCTGTGCAATTTAATGCCCCAGCTGGTCATCAAACCCACTTTCCCCTCTAGCAAGGACTGATTGTGCAGATGCTAAATTTTTCTCTCTGTCTTTTAACAGTTGTGTATCCATGCACAGAATGGCAGGAAATGCCAGTATGTGGGCAACTGCTCCTTTGCCCACAGCCCTGAGGAGAGAGACATGTGGACCTTCATGAAGGAAAATAAAAGTGAGTGGGGAAAATGTGGGCCAAAGAGTTTGGGGAGGGGGAGAGGACATTTGGGCATCTGGAGGGTCTGTTAAGATATTTTCTTGACAACAGAGATGGAGCTGAACAAGGCTGCTGCCATGAGTTTATGTGGGGTTATAGGTCAGGTCTGTCTACAGCTGCCCATTTCATAAATGGACATGTATCTCTTGAGTCCCTTGCTGTGGGACTAATGCACAATAGTTTTATGTCTTACATTGCTTCACTGCTGCCCTCTCTTTCTGCATCACTTTTGAATCCACCCTGTACTGTCCTTCCAGTTGCCTGTAATGTCCCAGGCCTGGCTCTATATGGAGCTCTGCCAAAGCACCAGTCCTGGCCTGTAGCTGCTCCTGTATCTTTCTTGTCTGTCTTCTATCTGCCTTGGCTATCTTACCTATTTCTGCTCGTATTCCTTGGTCTTGGGCTGTGGCACTCCCTGCTCATGGCATAGTATTCAAAGGGGTGGAGTTGAGATCCTGAATGAGAACATCCTTGGGTGGTGCTTTTGTGGAGGAACTTGTCTGTATTTAATTCTGCAGGCTTACCTTTTGGGCGATAGTTGGGGGGGTTGCCCATATCCTGGACAGCCAGCTCCGTGGCAGAAATCCTTGTTTATTCAGATCAACAGGAGACTGGGGGAAAAGGGCCAGCTGTCCAGGTC
Source organism: Fringilla coelebs (assembly GCF_963513975.1). NCBI lineage: Eukaryota > Metazoa > Chordata > Aves > Passeriformes > Fringillidae > Fringilla > Fringilla coelebs. The sequence goes on along the minus strand of NC_140033.1, from coordinate 48,663,598 downwards.
CTCATTTACCTCTGTTGGAGTTGCTGGAAAGCTTGAAGGATTTCTGGTCTCCCCTGAGTTTTTTTGGTTCTGTGGAGGGTCCTTCTCTCTGCTGAGCCAAACTGTTACTTGTTGCAGTTCAAAGTATTTCATTGCTGGGGCCTTTAAAGCACATCAGACCAGTCTGGGTGTGTTTGCTCAAGCATAAAGGTGAATCTTCAAACAACAGCGTTGTCTCAGTTTGGGGGAACTGGCATTCATTATCCCCAGTTAGCTTGAGTTCCTCAATCACCGATTTAGCAAGGAGTAAATCACTAATGCATCACACTTAGAGCATCATATTGATATCTGCAAACATTTATGTTTCCATAGCCTCTCTCACAAGCTGATCTTGCAAAGGTAGATGTCTAGTTAAAACTTCCACCTCAAATTTTCCTTCTCAGAAGTATGTTGAGTGGCTTTTAAATCAAAAGCCATGAGAAACATTGCCTGCAGTTCTCTGGGCAGGTTTTGAACTTAGAGCAAGTTATCATTAGGTCTTCCTCCTCTCTGCAGTGCTTCCTGTGGCCAACTTGCTCAGGGGCTGTCCTCACTCTCTCGTGCTGAGCATGAAGCTTGGGCTTAGAGGGAAGAGATGGATCTGAAACCAGCCATGCCTTAGCTTCCTGGCTGGATAAGATGTCTCCTGAGGTCAAGTAGAATCAGGCCTCTTGGAGAATCATATTTTGGGATGAATTCCAATGTGATTTTGCAGCACTTTGCCACCTTTCTGAAAAGTTTGTGTGGCTGTTGTCACAGTTGCCCCTGGACTGGTAGAAGACACCTCCCATGCCAGGTGGTGGGCTGTAAATTTGGCTCCTCTCCCCAGTGGTCTTATCTGAAGAGGTGACTTGGGGCACAGGCCTTCAGTCTGGTGCTGCTGCACAGGCGAGGGGAGGGAAGGGCTGCCCCAGCATTTGTCCTTTTTTCATAGTTTGTGCACGGCTGGGAGGTTGTTGAGTGGCTTCATGTGTTGCCTTTGTGCAGTACTAGATATGCAGCAGACCTATGACATGTGGCTAAAGAAACACAATCCTGGGAAGCCTGGAGAGGGGACACCACTCACCTCGCGAGAAGGGGAGAAACAGATCCAGATGCCCACTGACTATGCGGACATCATGGTAATAAGCTGATCTCTTGTCCTTCATTCTTCCTCCTCCTCCTCTTCAGTGCTACCAGCCTACCTCTCTCCTGTGCTCCAGGTGTGGCTAGCAGGGACTGCATTGCTCTAGTGGAACAGAGCTTGTATTAATGTAGGTTAAATGGACAGCTTGGAGCAGCACAGCAGGGGCAGCACAGCTGAAGTGGGAAGAGATCAACCTGGGGTCAACAAGACTCTACATTGGCTTTTCTGTTAATCCCCAAGTCATTAGGAGTCTACCTTAGGTTCCCTTTTGCGTGGGCTCAGCCTCTCTCCAGGGTTCCTGCCTGCTCCTAGACAAGCTGGCAAAACCATTGCAGGCCTGTCAGAAGAGGGAGAAGCTTGGAGAAGAGCTGGCACAGAAGCCTTGAAAAACTAGAGGCAGAAGTGTTTCCTTATGCTGTGGGTGGTACTGATGTAAGGATCTGTGCCGCTGAAGAGTCCTGCATTGCCTGTGAACCTGGGAGCCTTGCAATGAGACCCCACTGGGGCCATCAGCAGGGGTAAGGGCACCATGTCAATGAACTGAGCTGCCCTGTCCCCTGAGCCTGTTTGAGTCATAGGTAAACTCTGACAGAGCATCTCCTCTGTTCCCCTTTAGTGTCAGCACAGTTCCCCAAAGACAGTGTGGCAGAGAAGTGTGGGTAGACTGAGTGGAACTTCCAGGATGCACTGGAAGGAGAGGGGGAGAAGCAGTGCCAGCATAGGGAAGGCCAATGGACGTGAATGTTATTGCACTGACTGGCCTTTTTCCCTGTCTGCACGGGTTAGATGGGCTACCACTGCTGGCTCTGTGGGAAAAACAGCAACAGCAAGAAGCAATGGCAGCAGCACATCCAGTCGGAGAAGCACAAGGAGAAGGTCTTCACCTCAGACAGTGACTCCAGCTGCTGGAGCTACCGCTTCCCCATGGGCGAATTCCGGCTCTGCGAGAGGTACCATTGTCTCACCTCCCTCCTGTGCTGCTGCTGCAGGGACAGGCTAACAGGCCCAGGGCCTCTGTCATCCCTCCTCATCCTCTCACAGAGTTCTTGGAAACTTCTCCATGGAGGAGGAGTGGGATGACATTACAGGTTTGGGTGACAGTGAGGCTACTGTTTGATCATAGAGGTGCTCAGCCACAATACTGAGGGATAAAAACACATTCCTGAGCATGTGTCTTTAGAAAAGGAGAGCTTCCTGTCTGCACCTGTGCTCTTTATAGCCAGGATGCTCTCAGGCTGCTGAACAGTCTCCTTGGCCCAGTGATTGGGGAAATCCCAGGTGCCTTATTAAATGGTTTGAATGTCTCACACCCTCTGAATCAGCACCTTAAGGTGCCTTCAGAAAACTTGTGATGCTTAAAAATGCCACTTTGGTTAGCAAGAAGGTTCTTGTCTTTCATGGTGGTTACCTGGCATTTCCTCTCTTGTGCATTGTTTTTTCTTCATCCCTGCTGGTCCAGTTCCAGCTCACATTTTTTTGTGCCCTTGACTAAATCCTCTTGTAGCCACCGCTGGTTTCGCTGCTCTGTTTTTTTCCCAGCCTTGATGTCTTTCCCACCTGCACACAGATTTGTAGGACAAAATCAGCTCACCCTTAAAAAGGAGAGTTCACAGCATGTTTCAGTGGGTCCTGATCAAGTATCTCAGACAGAGAGCTCAAACCTCTGTACTGGGGGTGCCCTTCTGACTACGTTCCTTGTGCTGGCAGGTTCCAGAAGAACAAGACCTGTCCTGAGGGAGAGGAGTGTCGCTACGCCCATGGGCAGGACGAGCTGACGGAGTGGCTGGACCGGAGGGAAGTGCTGAAACAGAAACTGGCCAAAGCTCGCAAGGACATGCTGCTCTGCCCCAGGGACGATGACTTCGGGAAATACAACTTCCTATTGCGGGATGACGTATAGTATGAGCTGGGGGAGTCTGTCAGTTGCAGAAACACTGGGTGGGTTTTCCAAGTGGCAGTAGCAGGGAGAGCGAGATCTGTGTCTCGCAATGAGAACTTCTTCTTTTCTTTTGTTTTAAGACTATGAGACGATGATTTATTAGTGATTGAATTTGTGAATTTAATTCTCATTGGCCAGCGACGCTACGCTCACTGAGTTTGTGATCCATCTTTTTTCTCTTCTTTCCCCCTAATTCTCCTTCCACTTCATCTTTTTTTTTTCACTGTCCTTCCTTCAAAGGAATTAATTCAGTCTATATTGGGCTGCAAATCAGAGAATTTCTCCTTGTGTCATTCTTCTGTCTTTCAATTCAGAGTATGACTGCAGAGGTCTGGAGGACAGAGCCGAGAGAGAGGGACAGAAAAGTTGTGGATGCCCCATCCCTGGAACTGTTCAAGACCAGGTTGGATAGAGCTTTGTGCAGTGTGCTCTAATGGAAGGCATCCTTCTAAATGACAGGGGGATTGAAACTAGATGGTCTTAAGGTCCTTTCTAACTCAGACCGTTCTATGATTTTATGAAATCTGGTGAAAAGGTAACCATGAATTTCATATGTTCCTTTTCTCAGTGCTGCAGACTAAGTGCCACTTACTCTGCTGCAGCCCTCCTGCTCTTCTGGGAGTTTGGTACCAAAAGAAATAGAAATTGTGGTGTAAAGAAGGAAAACCACTAGATTTGGCTTAAGAGATCTAGGCTTATGCTCTAGCTGTCTGTATTGCCCTGAGGCATCAACTGGTGCTGAGGAGGATAACAACTTGTGGTATAAGGAGTGCAAGGTAAAAGCAGCAAAGTAATGAAACTGCTTGCAGCAGCAGGAACTGGGTTGTAGGTGACTTCAAACTTCAGCTGACTGTATTCAGAAAGCAAGTTGATGACTTCTCATTAGATGTCTTTTTCAGTGTGTGGCAGGTGTTCAGGGCAGATAGCTTGGGGTTTTTTTTTTTTTGGCTGATGTGACTGGTGCAAGTAAAACAGAACCCATCTAGGAGGTGTAGTGGAATCTGTGACACACCGTGTGTCACTGAAGTCCACACAGCAGTATCAGTCAGGAGGGAGGTGGTCACCAAAAGCATCCTGTGTTTCTGTGTTGCCTTGTGTCCTGAAGAGAGGGAGGGAGGGAGGTAATAGTGTTCTTTCTTACTCTTTAAATGGCATGTGTTTCTGGTTACTTAGAGCTGCATTTTTCCCTGCACTGCCAGAAGAACTGGGTGGGGACCCATTTAAAAGGACACCATTGCGCAGCACAGGCAACATTAAGCTAATAGGAATCCAGCTGGAAGCGTTTACCAGTACCAGAGGTCCAGCTCCCTCCTCCTCAGAGCCAGAGCAGGGAGCTTGCAGATGCACAGTGCAACCAGGATGTGACCCAGAGCAGGGACAGTGGTGGAGAATGAGTGGGACCCAGCCACGGCCTGCTCTTGTGCTGCCTGATGTGTGCTTTGATGAGGTAATCAGTAATGCTGAACTCTGGGAGGAAGTTTTGCTTTTATAAGAGGCAGCAGTGAGAAGCAGTACTGCTCTGCATGCCAGCCTTGTCCTTTCTGGCAGTCTCATCCTGTAAGCAGTAACCGTGTTCCTGTTCTGAGCTTCCCTCTCCTTCTCTCTTCTGCAGTCCAGCTGTGCTCTGCAGTTTTGCATGCATGGTTGGCACCATCCAGTCAAACACAAGCACATCTCCCTCCCAGCCTTCGTCAGGGATGTCTTTTTCATACAGATTCTCCTGGGACAGTGGTCTCGGAGCCCTTGGGGCTGGTAGGGCTGTATCCATGGTAAATACAATCTGGCCGTGAACTGCTTGGTGTTTTGGCATTGCTGCGTCCTCTCACTCCTCTCTGCTCTCATATCCTTGGGGTTCAGAGCTTCAGGAGAGATGGGAGATGGTGTGGGGCAGCTGTCATCTTTCTAAACCAGCCTTCAGGAGGGTGCTTCAGCTCCACTGTGATAGTTAGGGTCCAGTTATGGAGCAGAGTGCTGGAATCTTTCCAGAGACACAGTGTGCTCTAAGTAAACAGAATGCACTTCTGCACTCAGAATCATTAAGTTGAAAAAGACCTCAAAGATCATCAAGTCTAATTGTTAACCTGGCACTGCCAATTTCCAGACTAAACCATGTCCCAAAGTGCCACATCTACATGTATTTTTAAATACCTGGGGGCATGGGGACTCGGCCTCTTTCCTGAGCAACTTAACCACTTTTCTGCTGAGCTTTTTTCCCTCTCCCTTAAAATATGGGTGGTAGTCTCTGGTTTACTAAGAGCAATATCAGACATGGCAGTTTTTGAGTGGTCAGGTGCTGTATTTTCTCCTCTGTTCTTTGTGGTAGCTATGGTACCTTCTCCTGGTCATCCTTGTGCTCAAGTGGTCAGCTTTAGAGATGGGAGGAGACAGGCATCAGCTCCTGGGTTATCTTGTTCTGCTCTTCTCGGGCAGAGATGCCAAGGAAGGAAATCTGGATTGGGGGACACTGGAATGTGGTTTTTATTTTTAAAACAAACCTGCATCTCTAGCGTGACTCTAGCGTTCGCTGAGCCATGATTTCTCATGTAACCTAAACAAGTTTCAGAGTGGGTCACTGTCCCCTCTCCCTGTCTCTGCAATGAGAGCTGAGCTGCTCAGTGGGGCTTCAGAGGTTTGGGCTGGGGCTGAGATGGGGAGAGGGGGAGGTGAGAGTAAGGTGAGGTAGGCCCACGGTCATGGGGGTTGCATCAAGTGTCTCTTTGTTTTCCCCGATATGATAACCTGGTCTGTGGTGTTGCAGTACTTCGTCACCAGACTTGTTTTAGTGTGTATATATGTGACCCTTCCCATGAAGCATATATACACAGGTATTAAATATATCGCTCTATATAATATTATATGTGTGTGGTATCGAAGGAATCTTTTAAATGAGGGTAAAGGAAAAGGACTCAGGCCAGGAAACGCAGCATCTCCAGTTTAATTATGAAGCCTTTGATTTGGGATAGAGAAAGGGTAATAACAAAAGATGGGAGGGTTTTATATAGTTAGGTATAAACTTTGAGATGGGACAGGTTTCCTTGTTCACATTTTTGAAACCCTTTAGGATGCCCTTGCAGTCCCATCTCAGTGAAAGAGTATTATACTGCTAACTAGTGAGTAAAGTTTTAATATAAGGCTTTGCTTATATTATTGAAAGGGACATTGTGAAAGGCAGGAAGTTTCACACTTGACTTCCCAGGCTTGCTTTATCAAGCCAAGAGGGTTTTCTTCAGCAGATTATGTGCTCTCAGCAGAAATGCTCAGTGCTTGCACTCTACAGCAGATAAACCACAAGTTGTAGAGGCTGCTTTAGTGGTGTGTTCACAAGACCCTGTGATAACTCTCTCTTCTTATTCATGTGAGAGAAGAAAAAGAAAATTCTGCAGCACAGAACCAAATTTAAGGGTTTTTAACAAAGGAAGTGATGTTTCAATTTTATAACATTAGAAGAAAATCTCATATCCTGTAAAATAACTACAGACATTCACACAGAGCAGAAACTTATTAAAAGCTGAAGGACTTAGTGAAAATCTTTTCCCAAATTCTTTGGTAGGGGCAGGGATTTAGGTGACACTGGCATTGGAATTAACCAGGCCTTTACAGGGAGAATTAAAAATAAAACAAAACAACAATCAACAAAAAATACCCTACTTAGCTTGTATGAAACTGTATGTTAAAAATTGATGGGTTTTAGCAAGTGAAAGGAAAAGAGAGCAAGGGGATGCTGCAGTTCTGAGCTGGGTAGTAATGATTTTGAGTCCTTTAATATGTCTTCATATTAATATAATTTAAGAATACCACGCTTTACTATTAAAAAAGAACTTAGTATCTTTCATAAGGTCTAGTATAAGAATAAATATGTAGATGTTTTAACAACATTTTTGTTTTTGTTCTTAAATAAAGAAAGAAAAACCAAACTTGCTTCTTTTAGCCTTTGTAATAGAAAATAAAAGTGTGCACTTTAAACCCTATCCTGATCCAGAGCGTGTTTGTGTTCTTCAAACAGCCTGCAAAGGATTTTATCTTGCTTTTGGGTTTCCCTGCTGTGAGGAGGGAAGCAAAGGGAGCACATGAAGTATTAGACCACTGTGGCTTTCTCCCATCTTTAAGTATAATCTGCTACTCTTCTTGCTGAGTGGAAAATTGCCTATGTGCATATTAACAGTTGATGCAGTTCTTCATCAGACACGCAGTTCTAGTGAACTTTAGGTGTATTTAAGATGTTTTTCTTTCCCGCTAGTGCCAAGAATCCATATGCTCTGCATTAACACATAGTTTCAGAAGTTTGGGTAACGTGTTTTGAAACCTCCAATAATTGGGTAAATACCTTCAGCTAGAGATTCTTCTGTGTAGGCTGTTCTGTTGAACTGGGTTGGCCAGTTCTTTTGCCTGGGAGTGTGCACCCTGCTAGGGAACATGTCCTCAGCCCTACTCACTGAGTCGCACACAGTTTGGGCCATGGGAAGCGTCCGTGCACTTACTTTCCTCCTAGAGAGGATGCTGTGTGAGGAGACTGCATTGGGGGAAGAGGTCACTGTGAAAACATTTATTAATAAATCCAGCTTCTTTATTTTTTTAATTCATCACTATGCAGATTAATCTAGATTCTTGATAAAATCAAAACTGGAGATGCAAAGACACGAGGGTCCCATGGATATGCCCTGTTACTGTTGTATAAACTGGTAGTGATCAGAAGGTCATATCCAGTGAAGCCTGAAGAGACAAGATTTGTCACACTTCTCCTTGATGTGCCTTCATACAGACATAAGAACTCATGTCCTTCTGGCCAAAGAAGAGGCCTGAACACATTCTTGTTGTGCAGGGGGAATGAGGAGCCGTGTGCACTTCCAAGGTGCGTCAACTGAATACATACAATGTGGGAAACATTAGTTTTACATTCCAAAGATTGTTAAGGCCATGCTGGCAGGAGTTGAGGGTAGCTTTTCCAGTACAACTGGAACCAAAATTGTCAAATTGTGAGAAAGACAAAGCATCAGGAGAAGAACACCTGTTTTCCTTGCGGGTTTGAGCCTCAGCTGTAAACCGTGTTTCTTCACTGAAATAAACTTGTATTTTGGAGAGCAAGAAAAGGAGTGGTGATTTCAATAATCAGATCCTCCTAGGAACTTCAGTAGATACAAAGACAAGGCAGAGAGACCCTGGTCAGCCAGGAAAAATCCAGGTTCTGTGGAAGATTGAGAGGAGCAGGGTAGAAACCCCTGAGAGGTAGGAGGAAGGCTTCTTATTGAAGATGGTTAATGCGAACACACAGCAGCCTGGCAGAAGGGGTTTGCTGCAGAAGAGAATCCTAAGCAATCCTGCAATGGAGTTTGCCTACTACACTACAGAGAAATATTTCTGGGCAGTGACAGCAGATGATGCAAATGCTGTCATCCTCTTCATTGTGTTTGCTGCTGCCATTGCAACCAGGAGCAGGGTCATGTTGTGTAGTGTCCTGTGCACAGTGAGCAGCAGAGAGTTCCTGACATGCATGAGTTGGGGAGGTGTATTGGTCACTGCTGGGGCACAGAGGACATAACTATGGAGGGCAGGTGGGGGGCAAAACATGGGCCAGAAAGCAACGAGCTAAATAGTCAGAGGCCTGGCTGGCAGTGACTAGTTGGAGGGAAGTGGAGGAGGAAAGGCTGTGGGCATGGTGGCTGAAGCACCATGATATGTGGTGGAGGAAGGCACTGAACAGACTTGGTTGGGTACTATGGGATGGCTCTGGGCAGAGGTCCTGTGGACACACAGCTATTGGGGCTTCCTTGAAAGCTGCAAGCTCTGGTCAGGAGCTAAGCCATGTCTCATTCAGCCTCACCCTTTTCTCCCCAGGATGGGAGTGGACAGGACAGGACCTGTCCGTCCCACATAACTTCTCCCTCTTCCCAGATTGTCACCTCTTGTTTCTTTGTGGTTCCTCCTCCAGGCAAGAGCAGTGTGTCCTGGCGCCTCTGGGACAGGAGTGGTGTTTCCTGAAAACAGCTCCAGGTGCAGCAAAGACAAGAGCAGGGACCAGACCAGATGACAGCTCCAGCTGACACATTTCCCACCACAACAGTCCGGCCCCTGGCAGCTCCCAAGATTGGCTCTTTCAGGAACGCTTGTATCTGCAGTTTATCATGTGGATGGCAGTGCCCCAGAAAATAACTACTTGTTCCAGAGAGCCTTAGGAGGCACAAACATAGCAGAGACCCTGTAAATAGGGTCATTCATAACCATCTGAATTAATCCTCCAAAAAATTACATTTACCCAGGGGTGGGATAGAAGTCTCTAAAGCTAGATGCCAGAGTAGATTTGGCTTGCTTTGAATTGGAAAAACACTCAGCTCTGGAGGTGCTCTTTGGCATATTTCCTTTGTTCTCAGGATTTCCTCTGTCTTCCTTAGCTGTGGGCTTCCAATAGCGCTGCAGCCCCCCAGGCAGATGGTTGGGAAGGATGAAGAGCTGCATAGTTTTGCTAATTGAATACCAAGGCACATGCCCCCATCTGTACCCCAGCAAAGCTCTGAGACAGAGAGGGAAAGTCCTGCTTCCATGGGAGTGAGATGGCCTCAGTTTTCCTCAGCAAAATTGCTTGAGAATAACTGCAACACAGCTGGGCATTGCCCCTGGGAGCTGTGGTGGGGATTCAATACAGCAGCAGTGTTTCAAAAGAAACTCTAAGGCAGCCTGGAGCTTCTCCTGTTTGAGACCATTCATGTCTTAGTTTTGGGGTATCAGTGGCAGCCAAACTGTCGAAGCCTTTTTAAGGGTAATTTGTTTTCTTTCAGCCCCCATGCCTTCCCCAGGCTCAGCTGACTCCTGTATCTTTCTGTCAAGCTCAGACCTCTTGCGCTACAATGCTGCAGGATCCCTCCTCTTGCTTCGGACCCTGTTATCCTTAGTAGATGTGAGTAGGAAGAGATGACTGACAGACAGCCTAGGTCCTTACTGACAGCCTTAGTTTTGAGAGAGAAGTAGCCACAGGAATGTGTCTCTTGCTGTCCCACCCAATGATCTCCCATGGCCCATCACCACAGGCCTTGGATTTCCCCATCCTGATTTCAACCCCTTGGTTTATTGCTGCTCTTGGCACCTCCTGGACTCTGCCTCCTGCCAAGGCTTGTTCTAAGAGCTCCCAAAACTGTCTCTGTCCAGGCTGCCAGAGTGTTTTCAGAGCAGGGAAATGCAAAAAGGCAGCTCTAGGTGTCCTTCCTGCCCAGGACAGTACAACTTCTGGTGATCCCAAGGCCCTTTCTCACGTTTTCTCCCTGCCTAGCACCTAGTTCTCTGGCAAATGGCGCCTCACAAGGGAAGGCCACGTGCAGAGAAGCAGAGCTGTGGTGAGCGCAGCTGCCATGTGAGCACCCCAAGAAGGAGGAGATGTCTTGGCAGGGGTGATGGGGAAGCAAAGCTCATTAACTTTTTGGCACTGATTTTGGGGAATTAGTTTTTAGAGATTCTTTTGCCTCGGGCGGGAGGTGGAGGCACTTCCTTCCACTGAAGTTCACTGCTTGGCTGGGAGATCCCAGTGCTGCTCCTCCACACAGGGAGACAGGCAGGCACATTTGTACACATACATAGGCACATGTATGCATGCCATACCCTGCTGGGGAAGGAAGCCCTTTCAGAGGCAGGAAGAGACCTCTGAGGAGTGAGGCGTCCGTGTCACATGTTGCTACCATCAAAAGTACCCAAAAGGTTGCATGCCCATGTTCCAGGCATTGGGCAGGGTCTGTAGCCAATACAGAGCCCTAGTCCCACTTCCCCTCAGCTGTACACCCTCCCATGCTGGCTTCATTACTTCTTCTCCCACCTCCTTTTCTTCAAAGTAATCTGCTGTGGATGCTGACACCCCTGTGGTCTGGCCACAGCCTTCCCTGCTGCTGCCGTTCTGGGTATTCCTGCAGCTCCATGGATGTTTGTTGGCACTAGCAGCATCTCAACCCAGAAGAAGACAAGTTTCTGGGATGTGGTGCAAGTGTCCTTTCAGAATGGCCATGGTGAAACTCAGCCTGCAGGTCCCTGCCAAGGTGAGAAAAATTCCCTACCAAGCCCAATGTACCACACAAATAAATAGTTACGTCTGGAAGCTGTCAGGGGAATGTACAATTGTCCTAGGAACTAGAACAATAACAAAAAATTGTACAGATGTCTGTAAAGAAGCAGTGATTAACTTCTGGCAAAGGGTTTGCTTGGATAAAAGAAAGAGGAAACCACTTACCAAGCTGGGTTTGGTGCAAGAATCAAACCCTGCGGGTGGGCCTGGAACCTCCACACAGACTTTGAGCAGTAGGCTCCATTTGTGGGATGTGCAGCACAAGATGTCTCATGTGAGGAGGAACGGAAATTTCCAAGTAATGGCTGCGCTGCCAATGTCAATGGTCTTGGGTGACTGAAAGAAATGGAGAAAAAAAAGGGAAAATAGTCTTGCTTCAAGAACAGCAGAATTTGCAAATCTTCTAGAGGTTTCTAAACGTTTCTATCCTTTTTTCCAGATTTGCTTCAGGGGAATGTCATCTTGTATGCCACCACAAAGTCCTTTCAGTACTGCTGGCTTCTGCCTGTCCTTTGTCACTGCCAGTGGGCCCCAGATCATACAGAACACATAAGAGCAGGTTTTATCTCTGGGGAGGCATTAATTTGACTCTCCTCTTCCTAGCTTATCTTTCAAACAGAATAAGATATTTAAATGTATTTATCCCTTTGCCAAGGTGGGGTAGCATACTTGGGGATGGATGGGTGGATGGATGGATGGATGGATGGATGGATGGATGGATGGATGGATGGATGGATGGATGGATGGATAGATGGATGGATGGATGGATGGATGGATGGATGGATGGATGGATGGATGGATGGATGGATGGATGGATGGACGGATGGATGGATAATACTGTTGCATAAGCTTTGTGTCCTTAGAAAATAAGACAAAAAGTTATTATTTTCGAAGAGAACACATTCCATTAGATTACCAAGCCAAACTTTCACCTTATTGGAGGAAGCTGAGATAAAAGCAATTAGTAACAATAACCACTAATGCCTTTCTTTGGTCAAATGTCATTGCTAGTGCTGGGTTCCCCATCAGCTGTGCTTTCAGACACACCTGAGAAACAATTAAATTCCCTTTTGTAGTGGTGACCTCATAAATTGACAAGCAGCCAGTTGCCACCACCAAGACAAGACCCACAATAATCTGCAGGAGTTTGTGACTGAGGAGGCACACAAGTGGGGCACTGGCCCTTGTTTTGGGTCTGAGGGAGGCTGCAAAACACTGGCAGGAGCAGAAACAGGGGAAGGGCTGCTCCAGAAGTGCTGTGAAAGTCGCCCTGTGGAGGAGTTGAGGGAATACTCCTGAGACTGAGGGAAAGATGGTAATTTGGACCCATGAACAGAGAACCTCCTTACCCAGCTCCTTATAATGAGCAGGGTTAAATCAGAGGTCTAAAGGTCTGAAAAGATTCTTCAGTGTCTCAAACTGCCAGCAGGGCTGTACCTATGAGTGACACCTCAGCAGTGTTGCTCTACAGTTCTCTTTGGGGCTGATGGCACACCTCCCTAGAGAGGTTACAGACAGGAGTAGAATTAAAGGTTTTAAAAGGGACATTTACGTGCTTTGGTGCCAGCAGAAGCACCTGAACACTGCATGAAGGCAAAGAGGTCAGGGGAAGGAAGGTACAAGAATTGGTTGCTTAAAAAAAGAACAATTCTTTCAAATAAAAATGTAAAAGGAGGGAGAGTACGGACCAAGGCAAATGTTGAAGGACCCACAATCCTCCCCTCAGGACTGCTGAACACACTCCTTGGGCAAATGTGCTGAGAGGTTCAGCCAGCAGAGCTGGGTGGTGTGGGTAGATGCCCAAGAGACCTGCAGAAAATACACTGAAGTTAGCCCTGGACTCTGCCAGTTAAATTGGGGTTCCTGGAGTTTGGCCTTTGCCATCACATTAGGTGCCTCCTTTTGCGTGCCCTCTACTCAGGGCCAGTATAAGTTGACTATGGCTGGTTGAGTCTGTGAGAAAATGTGGTGTTAAGGGCTGACTGGGCTTCTGAGTGATGGCTGGAGCAGAGCTGCTGGCATCTCCACTAAAATGGGATCACAAAACCAGTAAAAACATATCTGATCTGACAACAGTGCAGCCAGCACAAGTGATGCAATCTGTGGCCATGCCTGCATCTTTTCAGGGACAACATTTCAACTTTATTCACTAAAGCAGCTCAAATGTTCTGCTCTCCACGGCAGGGACATGGGGGCAGAACAGACATTCCCTACTGCTATGACTCTACTCCATAGTATGTTTTCTGATTTTCTGGGGCTTGAAGACAGGGTGCTGTTGATGCTTCCAGCTAGTGATGTTACCCAAGCTCTTCTGGTGGGCAGGAGCTCACTGTTCTTGGATTCTAAATCAAGAAGGACATACAGTATTGGTAGGAGACTTTGTGGACATGGCAAACACCAGATGAGATGTATATCTCATCACTCTCAGATCCCTAGACAAAAATTAGAGATGTCCATTGCAGGCTAATAATTCAAACTGCTAAGAGACAATTTGCATTATCTTTAAGGTACTTTCCAACCCAAAACATTTCATGATTCTATGAATTTTCTCTGAATTAATGTCTTCATTTTCTGAAGCCATAAATGTCAGCCAGTTGCTGCAGCAGTGGCTGTGAAGTTTATGGTCCCTCCAGACATGTGGTCAGATGTTTGTCCAGCTTTCATAACAAGTTTGAGCCTGGGACAAAATCAGGGGGTCCAGCTGCACCTGGCACTGGACAGCTACCATGTTCCCAGTGGCTTTCCCATACCAGCCTGTGATAAGAAGCAAAACTAGGCATATATGATAGTAGCTGTGCCAAACACCAATGATGCCTGGCATGACTGAATGGACTGGAAGATTTCAGGAGAGGACATGGATCTCCTGGCTGGCAGGCTGTGCTCCAGGAAGGAGAGATGTGATCAAGTCTCTTGCTCACAGGAGCCAGAATGCACTGACCATCTGCAGACTCTGATGGCTCCAGCTTTGGGTGGGTGGAGAACACTGTAACAGCCCAGCGTTAGTATGGTACTGTTCTCCCTGAATGGCTTCACCACTGATGGTTATGACTGGCTTAAAATCTGAAGACATTGTATCATAATTACAAATTCTACTAAACTAATTATTGTGTGATTTCTGAACCTGATTAGATTGGGATCTAGATCACAAGTCTACTCCAGCTAAACTCAAATTCTCAACTACCCAACCTGACTAGCTAATTCCTTCTTTTTGGTTTCTACTGGCTTAAATCAAATGCATTTCCTTATGGAACCAAATGCCATGCCTGATTTTGCTGGGCCAGTTGCTGTGGCTCACAGACCACTGTAGGAATACCTGGTTTCTACCAACTCATACTCTAAGCACTCTAAGGCTGGCAAAAAGGACAGGAACAAACAGAGAAATAAAGGCACTTCTGTTGAAATACCACACTCAGCAAAAGAAAAGACCACAGCAGATGTAAGATGCTACTTCTCACACCAGGTTCTGAAAAAGAGGATCAAACCTTTATCTCCTGTCTCCAGTCCTTTTCTCCATGCTAAAAATTTCACTGACAGGAGAAGAGGGGCTTTGTGTGCTCAAGATCTTACTTAACCAGCTGTTACCAGGGTATTTGCAGGGTTCATGAACTCTCTTCCTGTACAGCAGTGCTCTAAGAGGAGGCTGTTTGCTTCCTGATAAAATTCTGTGCCACTCCAGAAGAAAAATCCTGTATTTTGGGGATGATAAACCCTTTATAAGAAAGAAACCTTGTGCTATTATCAATATTAACTTAGGAGGGACAGGCAGTAATTGTTGCATCACATACAAATAATGTCTCTATCTTCATCTCAGCTAAAAAATTATCAGGCAGATGCAGACAGCATGTGTATCTCCCTGTAACAGCCTGCACAGCTTGGAGCTCCTCAGAGTCTCCCAAGAATGTGCCAGAGGATCCCTCTCCTGTGATGTTTGCAACCAACTTGTACCCCTAACAGCACACACTTGCTTTTTTTCCCCTTCAGACACATGTATTTGTTATAACACCTTGGGAAGGAAAAGGGTGCTGCCTTTGCAAAGTTAGATAACTGGCCCAGTTCTTTGCTGCCGGATTGGCTGGGAGAGGCCCTGTAAAACCATGCTGGCCAGGCGCCCAGCCCAGCCCTGCAAGGCTGCAAGCTATTTCCACAATTGGCCACTTCAGAGTGGGAGAGGGGGAGGTGAAGACAGCCGGGCAAGCTGCATCTCTGCCAGGCTGCTTCCCATTCTCCTTGTTTTTTCTCGGCCAGAGCAGTTCGGCACGCCTGCTCTGGGTGCCTCTGAGCCCATCTCACAGCACCCAGGATAGTGGGCTGTAAGGTTGTTGGCCAGGCACCTGGCCCTCCCTTAGCTCTGCTGGCACAGTCCCAGGACAGGACATGTCAAGCTGCAACACCCCTGGGGGCCCCACTGCCCTGGACTTTCCGGAAGTCCTGAAGTCCCTACTGGAGTATTCCTTGCCCTGGACCAACAAGATGACAGGTAGGATTGAGGAAATATGTACTGGGGGTTCTGTTTTGATTTCTCCATCCGCTCCTTCAGTTGCAAGGTGAGAAAGGGGCAAATCTTGTTTGCTGCAAGCCCTTCCAGGGCGTTTCCTCAAAGTATCCAAGTCAGACAGGGAGTTCTGGCACTGTGCATGTTGTGCAGCTAGGAGGAAAAAGGGCAGCAATGGATTGATTATAAAATCATGCTGAGCTCTTGATCCTTTTAATCTCTGTGCTCAGCTACTTCTTGGAAACCCTCAAAGATTCATGCACAGAAAAGGCTTGGGCACAAATGTTCATGCTCACATAGAAGCAACTTCCAGGATTGCCATTTGTTGTTGTCCTATGGTTAATAAACACTAAGTCTCCAGACATTGCCTTTTCCCAGACTCAGACTGTCCAGAGAGCCCAGCCTGCATGGGCCAGGCTGACTGTGCAAACTTTGTTTAATTGTTTATCAGTGAAAAGCTGGGATAGAGAACACAGAAAATGCTGCATTTCTGCATTTTCTTTGCAAGAGCACTTCTGTACTCCTAGGCTTTCTCACTATGTGTGCAGCATCCTAGAAAACAAATAGAAAGGACCCAAGAGGTTATTTAGTTTGGGCTTTGCTGTGCTGAACACTTCCCTGATGCTGCACTGATGGCTTTGCTAATCCTGGGTCTGCTCCAAGCACCCATCACAGAGCTTGAGTACTCTCTGGTTTTGGATAGGATGCTACACACCCTTGACAAGCTGCTTTTTGGTTCTTATATTTTAACATTTGCTGCACAGCGCTGGGGAGGTGTGTGCGAACACCTCAGCTCAACAACAAGCCTATGTCTGGGCATCAGTGAGTTGAGCTCACAGAAACAAATGTGCACAGAGCGTGCTCCTCTCTAGGAAGTTGCTACCAGGACATCCAGGCAGCTCTGCAATGTTGAGGGGCAGCAGAACCCAGGAGCAGAAAAGCCAGACACACAGTGTGGAGAGGGACCCTGTTCTTACTCCAGGGTCAATGGGAGAAAAGGCTGCTCCTGTGACAGTAAAGCATTCATGTAAGGAAAGGCACCTGCCTACACCTGCTGTAATACAGTGAGCCCTATGGCACATGCACAGCTCCCTGTGGAAAAGGGAAATAGGGCAAGGGGAACTGCCCCACCCCTAGGGGCTCATTTTGTCATTGCTCTGCTGCTGCCTGCCGTGAGCTCTCTCTTCTTTGCTGAGACTGCCCACTAACAGGTGTGTTTACATGCCACACGGTAAGAAGTCCCACTGTTTGTGTGGACCAGGGCATGTTTTCCCAGCTGACAGTACCCAGGTACTGTGGGTAAGAAAGTGGAACTGTCTGGGAGGAGGCGGTAACAGCCAAGGGCAGCTCATGTGGTGCAGAGCCTTGCTGTGGCTAAGCTGAGTTTGGCTGCTTTTCTGGGATCTCTGTTCTCCACAGCCAAGTGGATTCAATTAATCCAAGGGAGGAGTGCTGGCAAGACCTATCTGTTTAGAGTAGGGGGTAGAGGAGAGATCAATGATTTGAAGAGAGAATAATTTAGCCTTAACTGAATGTGACTTATTTGGCAGCTGAGAGTGCTGTTTTGTGGCAGCTTTCTTCCTCAGCTCCAGGACCACCCTGCCTTTTCGCATCACTTCCCGTAGTCCTCAAAACTGTCTTTATTATGCTGCCTCCTTCTCCAGACCAGCATTCCCATCATGGCCCTCTTCCCACAGAGCTCAGTTCTCTGCTTCTGGGTCTCCATACTTGGACAGCACTCATCTGGATTTGCTAGTTCTCAGGCCTCTCTCTGAAATTCTCTATTCTGCTATTCAGACCTCCCATTGAGGCTTACTGTACATCTCCTCCTCACACCCTATGCCCAGCAATGAGCTGCTTATCACTTGCCTCCCTCCCTGCTGCACCCCAGAACTGGGCTGTTCTGTATCATCTGGCCCTGACAAGATTCCCAGCAGCAACAGTCAAGGCTGCTGCATTCCTCTCCTCACATCTCATTGTCCTCCACTCTTCCTTCTCAGCTGCAGAGTGAAAGCAAATGTAAAAATCCCAGGCAGATCCCAGCTTAACCAAGAAGGTAAAGCTTGTGGTACAGTACCTGCTTTCTGTTGGCAATTGCTTTGAACACCTAATCCTGGGAGGCAGTGAGGAAAAACACTCAGGGCAGCCTCCCTCCTAGCTGGCAGGGAAGTGCTAATGCTGGAGCAGGGTGATGTGAGAAGCAACCCACAAGAATGTTCCTCAGGAACTCCCTCCCTCCTGGCCTTTGGGAAGAGCAGCGAACACTGTGTAGTCTAGATCCTTTCCAAGGAAAGTCACAACTCACAGTGGTGCAGAACAAAACTTAGTACAGTGCAACATGGGTGGAAATGTGGTGGAGGAAGAACGTGGCCAATCTAAAGGGAAAAGCCCTGGAGTAAAAGCTGCTGAGTGGTTTTAATAACCTCCCTTCATACAGACATTACCCAGCAAAGCAGCTGCCATTGAGCTCTGCAGGGGTGATGTGCGCAGATCCTGTTCCTTGAAGGAGTGTTGTACAGTACTGAGGCACAGCATCATCCTTGGGGGCCACCAGCACTGACAACAATGGAACAAAGTGACCATGAGAGCTACAACTGAATGGGAAGCCTGCAGCCTGCCCCACATTGGCTGTGTCTACTTGCCTAAAAGCTGTTCTTTTGTAACCTCACTTGGTTCTCTATCTACCACCTATCAGTAGCTGTTTCCTAGACAAAAGCACCACTGCGGACTTGCTGCCCCTTGCCAAGCTGTGTGTGCTGCCTCTGTCGTGTGTGGTCTGACATCTGCGTCTCATTACCCTCTGTGAAGTGGCATCTCCCTTTCACACATGTGCCTTTTCTTCCTGCCAGCTGAGCTCGGCAAGGCAGAGGGAGTCCATGCAGGGCACGTAGCAGCCCTGGAGCACACTGGGCAGCAGAGCATGACCTGCTCTGCCTGCTTCTTGCAACTGGATTTATCAGCCTTGATAAATGATGCATTAACCTGCGCCGTTGCAGCCTATAGTAACAGGGTGTCCTTTTCCAAGCTTCCCGCTGGGCAGCACGTGTGCAGGAGTTGCATCGGGAATCCCACCCGTTCCCTGTGAAGGAGGGAGCAGATTGGGCCTCCCAGCCCACGCAAGAGAAGTAGCTGCTGGGTAGGGCAGCTCCACATCACGCAGGTTGGGTGGAGATGTCCTTTGGTCCTCATTGCAGTAAGACAATGGAGAAAAACACCTACCCTGTGGGACTTCACATTCCATTCCTTTCCCTGGGGCACGTGGAGAAGAGTTTAGACCTGATTTTGGGGTTTTTTTTGTTTGTTTTTGTCACAAAGACCATCAGGGTTTATTAGTAAGGGTCAGGTAAAATCGTGCCGTGCCAGTTAAATTAAATGTCTGAGGTTTGTGGCAGGGAAGTTCAACCAAGCAGATGCCCAAGTGCCTACCTGAGAGGAAGATGTCTTTTTTTTCTGCTGGCACGTACGGGAATGCCTCTGCCCTCGCGGCTCTGTTGGATGCAGACGGGCCGATCCCAGCGGAGCACACCCCCCCTTTCCCGGCTCGCAGCACTGTATAATAGGTTCGCTGCAGCCCATCCTGCCGAGAGAACAGCAGCCGCTGCTGACAGGAGAAGCCTGTGGCTGCAGCATGAGACTTCTGCGAATTTATTCATTTGTGGGAGAGGCTCCTCAGTATCCACCTGTGCTCTCGGGAACGAACTTGGCAATATTTGCTCCCTTCTTGTGTTCAGCAGCTTAAATCCCAACACGGCATCCTTGCTGCTGGAGCAAGGGAGCCGCTTGGAGAATCACAAGAATTTCTTGTGATCACGACAATTTGGAAAGGCAGCCTCTCCTCCCTTCCCCCAGCAGCCCGCCCATGCCAGCACTGCAGTGAAGTCCCTCTCCCTGCCCATGTTATGTAGGGCACGCCGCTGCGGGCATCGTGTGGGACGGAGGGAGATTAAATCCAGGGCACGCGCGAAAGGTGATTTCGGGATCCTAAATGAGGATATGCAAGGGCAAGCTGGAGCGCTGGCGCCGGGACAGGGCGGGGAGGGGGTTCGCAGGCGTCGCGCTGCCGGGACGGCCCTCACGGACGCCCGGTCGGCCGCGGCCCCCTCAGGCACTGCCGGGCCGCGGAAACAGCTGGGCGCGCGGAGGCGCGGAAGGTGCGCAGCCTCCGCCGCCCACGCGCACGCTGCCTCCCCCCGCCTCCTCCGCCCTCCTGACGGTGACGCAGCGCCCGCGGGAGGAGCGGGAGGAGGCGGGGCCCAGAATGCTAATGAGCTCCGTTGAGGCCCCGCCTCTGCACGTGCCCTGGCGGGCGGGGGGCGCGTGCCCGCGCCGGACGCGGGGAGGGCAGGGCGGGGAAGGCGGGGCCTGTCCGCGCGGGGCCACCCCCCTCGGGGGACACGGGCCAATCCCGGGGCGCGGTCCCGGAGCTCATGAATACTGAAGCACGCGCCGGGCGTCAGCCGGCCGCGCCTGCGCCGTTCGCTCCGCGCTTCGCCGCCGCTGCTGCCTCCGCCGGGTCCCGGGGAGCCGCCGCAGCCCCGCGCCGCCGGTGACCGCTGACAGCCCGCCCGCCCGCGGGGAGTATGCCCGGCCGCGCCGCGCACCAGGAGGCGGCGGCGGCGGCGGGAGGACCAGAGCCCACTGCAGCCGGGGGGAGCGCGGGGGCCGCCGCGCAGCAGGAGCGGCGGGGCCTGGCGGGCGCGTTCCCGCTGGTGTTGAAGAAGCTGATGGAGAACCCGCCGCGGGAGGCGCGCCTGGGTGAGCGCGGGGGCGCGCGCGGGGACAGCGGGAGCGCGCGGCGCCCCCCAGTTATCCGCCCCCACCGCCCCCTTCCCGCCCCGTGGCTCGGAGGGCGGGACCCGCCGGGTCACGGCGGGACTGGCCGCGGGGGGAGCACCCGCGGAAGAGGCCGCACGCCCCGGCCCCCTCCCTCCGCCCCGTCCCTCCCTCCCTCCGCCCCCCTGGCCGGCCGAGCCAAGAGCCGGCGGCACGGGATCGTTCCCCGCCTCCCGGGGATCGTCCTCTCCGGAGCGTGTAGGTGCCTGCGCTGGGCAAAACCGAACGCTGCGGGAGCGAGGGGTGGGCAGGAGCTGAGACGCGACACGCTGGTTTTAGTCCCTCGGCTCTCTGCAGCCTCCCCCGCCTGTAGACGCGTAGCTGGGAGCAGCAGTGAGAAGGTTTCCAGTCTTGCTTGACCTTAATTGCTGGGAAGTTGCCCGATGACACCAGTAAACAGCGGATCCCCTCAGCTTAGGTTCGGTGATAATCCATAAGGGTATGAGTGACTGCCTGCACATGCAGTCCTGCATGGGCTGGAGCTGCCTCTCTGCCACTGGTGATGTGGACAGCAGCTGTGTAAATAACAGCGCTAGTGCTTGCAGTCTTCGGTGCTGATGGCACCCTTTCTTTTTTTCTTGGCTTTTTTTTTTTTTTGCCTTTTTTCTTGGCTTTTTTTTTTTTTTGCCTTTTTTCTTGGCTTTTTTTTTTTTTTCTCTCCTCATCTGGCAGTATTTTTGCCTTTCTGAGTATCAGTTTCATTTCGAGGAATTATCTGCAGTGCTGTAATGCCCAGTGTACTGGTGTATAATAAAAGAAGTCCTTACACCTATGAATTTTGAGGTTAAAAATAATTTTTTGGAACAGTACACAACATCCAGGGTAAACCACAGCATAAACAAGGTTGGCAAGATTGTTGCCAGTGAGGATCCTACCTGCCTTGCATGTCTAATATTGCACAATACCCTGCAAATCCATTTTGTGTTTCTGGAGACTGTCTTTTTCTCCTTCCTGCTAAAAAAAAAAAAAAAAACTTGTGATAAAGGTTTTAGTTATGTTGCTATGGTGCAGGATGCTGCAGCACACAGAATCTTGAATCTACAGAATAATGGGATTTCTTAAGATATTTCTGCACCTGGTCCTTTTTAAAGACATTAGTGCCAGCAGGAGCAATTTCAGTTCATGTATGGTTGCTGATAGGGATTTAGTGACTTTGTCTTGGGGCTGGTTTTTGTGTTCAGAATCATGTGATGTGGCTTATGGAAATGTAAAATTCTGAAATTAATATGATTGTGAGGTAGTGCATTTTTCTAAAATTAGAAACATTTGACACTAGATTGATTAATAGATGACCCCATTCTAGCTCGTGAAGGTGTTCAGCTGAAGCCTCTGAAGCTTGCTACTGAGTCCATTTCATCTTGATTATCCCTCTCCATTCACGGGGTGATAAAGTTCAGGTTGTTCTTGTTCTTAAAATTTCTCCATAGATTTCCTTAGTTCACCATGTTCTGTTTCACTTCACGCTTTGTAGAACTTGTTGCTCTCTGTTTATTTTGGTCTCTGATACTTTTTTTGTCTGCATATTCAAGACAAAAGAAAGAATGCCTTCATTGTCAGCAGGTAGTTACTCCAAATTTACAAAAGGCTTGTCAGTAGACCTGTGACTCAATTGATTTCAGAGGGTCCTTGATTATTTTCTGTTCTTTTAACGGTGATACACTCAAAATGTTAAAAAATTACTTATTCACTTAATCCAATGGTGCGCTTTCAGCAAACTTTTTGAGTAAAGACCCTGCACTTTTGTCTGGAATGCCTATTGACAAAAACACAGTCTCTGTTTTATTCTATAAGGAGTTTTATCAGCTAGCTGCACTGCCTGTCCGTTTGTAGTCTCTGCAAGCTACCTGTGGGTTTTCCAATTGCTGTGGGTAATTTGACTACCCAGTCAAAGCAAGCAGCTTTCTAATCCTCCTGAGCAGCAGAGGAGGGAGGTCAGCCAGTTCCAGCAGAATGCCATCCCCTTGAACACCCTGCCATGGACCAGGTACAGCTCCCCAGCCTTGCTGGGAGTTGGAAGGATTAAATAAATAAAAATAATGATATTTGTATAAAAAAAGAAAAAGTCCCGTGGGTTAAGGAAAGGCAATTATTATTCTGGAGCAGGAGTGTAGGTCTCTTCCATTAGTAAGGAGCTGCTGCATACTCTCCAAAGGATGCCTTAATCACCGGTTGCATGCTGCTGTGACAGGAGAAATGCATCAGCAAACATCACAGTAATGGGCATTAGGGATAGGGAACCCTGCAACCTGCCCTGCACAAGTGGGACTAAAGATTTATGGAGCAATCTGCCCATAGGTGTGTGTATATATATATATTTATATAGGGAGAGAGAGAGAGTGGTTGAGTGGTTTCAGTATAATTTAACAATATTTTTTTGGTGAACAAGAGGAAGTTTTTCAAATAAGTATTTGTTCTGTTTGTGGCTGGGCTAGCTCTTGACAGTGTGATGGCCAAAATCTTTTGGTTGGTTTTTGGTTTAGTTGTTTTTTTTTGGTGTTGAGGAAAAACCAGGACAGGGAATAAAGCTCTTTCCAACAGTTCAGTAACTGGAATGGTCCACTTAAGTCACTGAGCATAAACTGGTGTCCTCACTGTTGACAGCAAATGTAGAGCCCAGTTAATAGGTCACAGTAGCAGAATGAGGGGGCTAAATCGGACATGAGCCATCATCTGCACAAGTACAGTCCAGATTTATCAGGGTGACCTTGAATCGCTGCAAATGGAGCCTCTTAGGATACTGCAGCTCTACTGTCAGGTAATACCTGTTTACCCTATAAATATCTTAAGAGAATTAATCTTTCAGGTCCCTTTGCTGAGGTAGGCAGAAAGTTCCCCCTCAAGATGCAAGAAGTTAATTAGTGTTTCATTAGATGTTGTGCACCCAAGCATGATGTTGTGTGGCAGAAATAAAAGATTAAATGAATAGAAAGAAAGCCCGTGGGAAAACATCAACGCAAAAATGATCATACAAAGGTTTTTCCATGTTATGTATCATTTTTGAAACAGATGAGCTCCCAATATGTGTTAATTTCCGCTATTTTATTTCAGATGCTGTTAGAAGTGAGGGAGGAGAGAGAGAGACAGCATAGCTAAACAAAGACAGCACTGGGGGCCCAGTGCTTGCTGAGTTGTCAGCTTGTAGCAAAAGGACAAAAAATTTCAGATGCTTTCCTCACGTGGAGGAAGGATCTAATCTGGTGTGAGCCAGGGACAATCATAAGAGGAAATTGGAGGATCCACAGTTTTTCCAGGTTACTGCAGGACAGCAGGATGATCATGCACATCCAAAAGGCATTAAAAGATCTGAGAAGAGCCACATATGCCAGTAGTGTAATCTTTTTAGCATCTACCTTCTGATAAATATTTTTAAGCCTTATATTCAGTCTAACAATCAGTTATATTTTTTTTTTCTCCTCTCTTGGAGGTATCATATTAGATATTGCAAAACAAAAGCACTACTGGTTTGTATTACTGGCATAAGTTATAATGGTGTAGTGTTGTTTTCAAGAGTTAAGAATTTTTTTTCCTTTTTAGTTGACATTTTGACTTGACATTTCACAAGTTTTTTATCATGCTAATTAAAAATAGTTATTTACAAATAATTTATTATTGTTGCTTGGATTTGTTTGGTGCTATCTTTACTAGGCTATCATGCACAGCATCCAGTGCAAATCTGGGTTTGCTTGTGCTGGGCACTATGAAGTGTTGGGGAGTGCACAATCTCTATTCACAGATAAAATGTTAGTTCCAATTTGGTGGGGTATGCTCCAGTAGTAAGGGAAATCCTCCTTATATATGGAGTAGATGCTGTTTCTTTACTGACTTCAGGTAGGAGCTGTTTAGAATCATTCTGGTTATTGACACCATTACTGTTAACCTGCATGTTTGCTTCGTCCAAGCAAAGGCTAGGAAAGTTGCAAAACTCCCCATGAAAAGGAGTTTTTAGCAGAAACAGGAGCTGGAAGATGGTGATTTGCAGGGAGCACTGTGAATTGGCAAGGAGAAGGCCAAAAGCTGCAAGGTGATATTACCAAAGCTTAGGTCCAGGAGCCACTGGTCTGAATTTAATGTGTCCTTTAGGTACTTGCTCTTGATCCCAAGCCAGTGGCTGGTGAATACTTTCTCAGCTGCTTGGTTTAAAATCAGTATCTTCTTTTGTATAAAATATTCAGAATACAGTAGGTAATTTTCTTTGTATGGCAGCACTGTTCTTTAAGCCATAAAAAGCTCTTTCAGTCTTAGATCCACACCAGCTAAGGCAACAGCGGAAGGAATGCCACTTTTATCAGAATAGGTTTTATATAATTAGGCTTTTCTGACTTACAGCCGAGTTTCACCCCCACTTCCACCCCCAATAAAGGAAATTGCTCCTTTAGCGTATTGTAGCCGGTCTAGAAAACCCTAATGCCAAAGATTGGTGCATTTTATTGGGCTAATCTCTCTTTATACTGGAGATCCAAACTGGTCCAGTGTATGTCCTTGGAGTCTCTGTCCTATTGAATTGAGTATTTGTTGGCTTCCATGGTAATGCTCAGTTTGTAGGTGATTAGGGTACAACTGGTGCTGTCCCTTCCTTTTGACAGCAGTGCTGGCAGTACTAGCACTGCTTCTGGAATGCCTCTTTCACTGCTGATAGAACTGCATGGCTGCATGGAGAACTGGATCAGGAAAAGAACTTGGATTTTTAATTTTTTTTCTGCCAGTTTATTTTTATCTCTTAAATTATGTAATTATTCCATAACTTGAGTTTTCTGCTTGGATTCTGTCCCAGACAATTGTTAAGATTCAGTAGCTATGGTGAACATAGAAACAGCCATTTTTCTGTAATATGTGCACTGTAGCACAGTAAATGGAGAAAAACGCATCAGTCTCTTGTGACTTGGGGGTGTGATGTGGGAGTGTGCCTTATTAGACATCTCCCCAAAGAGTGAAAATTGTATGTAGGTACTCTGAGCTATCTGTAGTGAGCAGCACTTGGAGCTATTGCTTTCTGTGGACGTGCTGAGTCATTTCAGAGAGAAATGCTTCTAAAATGCTGAGCAGTAAGCATCCAGGTCTCTGGTGTCCTATGGACCTTTTGACTGATTTTCAAATGTAATCTGAAAACCCATATTCTTCTCCCGTTTGTATTTAAATGATTATTCTGCACCTTCCTTCTTTGAGCATAGAATAAGCTACTCTGCTTCCTCAGAATTTTCTTAAATGGTTTCCCATGTAATCCTGCTTAGGGACACTCACTTTTGTTGTCTTCTGAGATGGGTATGTGAAACCCAGGCTGTTTTGCAGTGACTGGTTAATAAGCTCCATGCAGCACTTCATCTCCCCTTGGTAAGCTGTCAAGCAAAGATGCTGCTCTGCAGGGCTGCTCAGCTGCCTGTGGCCCAGCCATCACAGGGAAGGTTAGAGCCTTCCATACGGAAATGTTCCTTTTCAACATCTGGTTTTCCAGATCATGTCATGAGGCAGAACCATGAGCTTACTGAATTTCCTTTCATGGGGATTTTGTTGGACTCTTAAACCTTGATCTCTCCTGTGTTTTGGCTTGTACAGTGACCTACTTGTATTTTTCAGATAAAGAGAAGGAGAAAATAAAGCTTGAAGAAGATGAGGCAGCCGCTGCCAGCACTATGGCAGTCTCAGCTTCCCTCATGCCACCCATTTGGGACAAAACTATTCCTTATGATGGCGAGTCTTTCCACCTGGAGTACATGGATCTGGATGAGTTCCTGCTGGAGAATGGAATTCCTTCCAGCCCTACTCACCTGGATTTGAACCAGAATCCACTCTTGCCTGTGGCTGAGCTGGAAGGGAAGGAATCTGCCAGTGCTTCCACTGGTTCTCCTGCATCATCCTCTTCCACTGCAGTTTACCAGCAATCTGAAGCAGCCTCCAGCACAGGTAGATGGAATAATATGGGGCTCTGAGGGACTTCAGTTGTTCTCATATTAAAAGGTGTCTCTTTAGATCAAAGAGGAGATACGCTAACCTGTAAGTGTTTGCTGTGGCAGGTTAAACAGTACAAACATGCTCAATGTAGAGCCTTAGCTCATGTGTCAATTCATGAAGATGCTGCCTTTCCTTTTCTTTCCCTCTTCTCATTCTATAAAGAATAAGTGTCTATCAACATGCAGTCTGTTCGTCTATCAGTGTGCAGTCTGTTTTGCTTTTGAAATTATAAGAGCTGAAATAGCAACATAAAGTATTTGCTTTCTTGGTATTGCTAATATAGTAAGAAGCTGGACAAGTTCAGGAAATACTTTCTCAGGTTATTTTACAACAGATTTGATAGCTTGTTACAAGTAATTTTTACTACCTTGGTCTGCTTGGGTGAACTTATGAGCTTAATGTACCTCAAATAACAATGTTAAATAGAAAAACAATGAAGCAATATTTTTTGTGGTAGCCTGGAAAATGTGAATACAGACACTTGGAAAAGGTGTTTTAATGATGCAGTTTGATGTTCTGTGGTGCTTTGAAGTGGCAATGAAGGAACAAACAAACAAAACTGTGCTTAAATGGTACTAGGAAACTTCATTTGTACTATGGAGATCTTCTCTATTAAAGAATTCAGCTGCTTGGTTTGCCCTAGATTTGGAGTTTAAACATGATAGCCATCACAGTACTATTTCATGAGCAAGCTTTAAAGAAAGCATTTTCCTCTGGACCTTTTTTGTGATTCTATGGGAATGATAACATGGAACTCCTTCCATAAGTTACAGGGTGTGACTTTTTTCTAGGTGATATATGCAAAACTTATTTATTGATTACTACTGCACATGGCAGTGACATGCAGTTTTGCAACTCATGTATATGAAGTTTTGTAAACAATAGATTAATATGATAAAGCTCATGTGAACACTACCAGTGTCAGACATTTCTGTTGGGGCATTTATTTCTATGTGGAACGAAGAATACTGTTGCATTTGTAGCAAATCCTTTATTTAGTCAGTTTTTTGGAAGTCTACTTGTCTGACCTTTGAAGACTGGGGTCTTAGGGCAGGCTTGCTTCTGTAAGGATTTGTATGGTACAAAACTCAGATTGATACAAGTTTCTCCCTTCTTACTGCGGCTGAAGGTGCTTTTTATGTGTGCAAAACAAGTAATTTTTGCCAAGGAAGTATTAACTCCTGTCCTGCATCTGTCTACTCATGTCTGTTATTCTGGCGTATGCTCCTAGAGTTATATTACAGACTGGACCATGAACTCACTCTCTGTACCAGCAGCAGTACAGCACCCACCACACCTCAGGGAAGGACCAACTAATTCTATTAGAGATTTCTCACCACAGGGCAATAAAGTTGGCTTCTTTGTTGATTCTCTTAATCCTGCTGAATATATTGTAATTTCTCCTGTTGTTGTCAGAGTCCCCACCACAAAATGAGAGAAATACACCCAGCCCCATTGATCCTGACTGCGTAGAAGTTGAGGTGAATTTCAACCCTGATCCTGCTGATTTAGTGCTGTCCAGTGTGCCTGGTGGTGAGCTCTTCAATCCTCGCAAACACAAGTTTACCGAAGAGGACCTGAAACCACAACCTATGATTAAAAAAGCCAAGAAGGTTTTTGTCCCAGATGAGCAAAAGGTAACAGATTTATTGCTGCAAACTCTTCTAGGCTTTGATAAAAGTTTCTGACTGTCTGAACACTTTGACATACAGAGCTAATGCAGTTTACCTACATGATTGGTCAGAAGCACTGCCAAGAATAGAATTGGCAAGCCAACTGCTGTGCTTGCTGGTTTGCAGGTTTTGGTATCATGAGCTAATTACTGGCAAGAGCAACTGATCATGCTATACACAGAAATTAGAAGAACTAGTCAAATCCTCATCACCTGCACTTTTGAAGGCCATTGTCTATATTTGCCCAGTATTGTGTCTAATCTGGATTTAAGCAACCCAGACAACAGAACAGGTGGTTTTATGTAAAAGTTCACTCCTGAATTGAAACTAAATAAAGGAACCATTTCAGTTGGACAGCTTCTTAATACCAAAATCTCTAAAACTCTTTAGTTCTAGCAAACCACTTGGCTAATCCTAAAAGAAGACTTGTTTAAAGATGCAATCTTGCAGTTCTGCCTGGTCTCCATTTTGATGTCCGAGCCCTGCAAACCTATGGAGGGGATTCCTCAATAGAGCAGTCAGTGTGAATATCATTATACAATAAAGAGGTGTCTCCAAAACACTTGTCAGTTTGGCTTTGTTTTTTAATACAGGATGAAAAATACTGGACAAGGCGAAAGAAGAACAATGTGGCAGCGAAGCGTTCCCGTGACGCTCGGCGATTAAAGGAGAATCAGATCACAATTCGGGCGGCCTTTCTTGAGAAAGAAAATACAGCCCTGAGGACGGAGGTGGCAGAGCTGCGCAAGGAAGTGGGACGATGCAAGAACATTGTTTCTAAATACGAGACCAGATACGGACCCTTGTAAGCACACCCTTTTCCTTGTTAGGGCTCTTTGTTTTAGCCTCTTAGACTTCTCTGCCTTCTGTAGAGACTCCCAGAAATAAAGTTTATGGAGGCTTTGCCATTTTGCATCTACACTAGAAAGAAACCAACAAAACACAAACAAACCCTGTTTCTGTTGGCACAACTCCTTCAGGCCCTTTCCTGATCATTCTGTTGTCCAAAATCTTAGTGTCCATGTTTAGAACCTTGTTTTTGACACCGATAGAACATTTTCTGATGTCATACAATTGAACAGATTCACCTGTCTGGAGGAATAAATGTGGATCCCTCCAGACTGGAGAGAGCTTTTGCTATCTGTTCTAACCTTCATTTTTAAGTGGAGAAAGAGCCTAGGAGACTCCTCCCTCTCTCTCTCTTTTATTTTCTTCTTTTTTTTTTTTTTTGTTATGTTTAATTTTCAAACTCTTGCTCTTTTCTCCTCTCCATTCCACCTCCCCCTCCCAGTAAAAGTGTAAAACATAATTTTAGGATATAAGTAGATGTTGCTGGGCAGCATCATGAAATTGTTTCCTCTCCCATTCAGAGGCACTAGAAAGTATCTGGAAAGTATCTGTTGTATAGAACTCTGTTCCTGTTGAAGAGGAATAGGAGAACCTTTAGGACAGGAAGACAGGAAAACATTCAATCTCTTGTAAAAACAAAAGTATTGCAATGAATGTTATGCAGAATGGAGTCAGTGCAGTTTAGATTACAATACTGTCTAAATGTCTTGTAAGGTTCTAATCCTGGATAACTTGCAGAAACCAAGGAGAGAGAACAGTAGTGAATCACTCGCTTTACATATGTGGACAAAATAATTTGATGTGGGTTCTAGGCTGTATTTCTATCACCACCCCTCCTTTTTTTTCCTTAGAGGGTCTTCCCTCTTGAACTGCTGATAAAGCAGCATGTTGCACTTAACTGAGAAGTAAGGGAGATTTAGAAAAAGAGGTCTGGCTCATTTGGCTGAACCTTGAGTCCCAGCTGTTAAAAAATGGCCAGCATCTTATGCTTTGAAAGAAGGGGCTTTTTTAAAGAAGTAAACAAGCCACTGTTATTTTACTGCACCTTACCTGTTGTGCAAGAGATTGAGAAAGAGTTTTGGTCCTTTGCCTCGTGAACACACTATGGGATAAGCTACACCCACTATAAACACGAACAGTTTACCTCACTATCTCCTGTGCAGCAGTATATCTGGTCTCTCCACGCTTGCTGGTTCTATCTCCAGCATGTTTCCTGATAGAAAATTAGCACACAAGACTTGCCCTCTTGGAAGTAATCCATTCTCAGCACCAAGCACTGCTTCAACAATATATGGTGTTAAAAGAAAAAAATATGCTGTGTGTGATGTTGAGACCTTCTACACGACCTACAACTGCAAGAACTAGAAGCTTTACCAGAAGTGTATGTCTAGAAGTCCTCTTAACAAGGGAAGCCGTCTTAAGATAGTGGCTGTGTCAGAACTCTTAGGCTCTACTTCCTGGGAGAATATTTATATTAAGGAGTAAATGTGGGATGGTGATGTTGCGGGTAGTTGCAGTTCCTCTACTGAAATCTGAAAATACATTAGAAAAGCATTAGGGTTTATTTTCTATGCTAAAGACTAGCTTGTCTTTTAAACATAATGTGGAAATTATGAGTTTAGAGCAATTTTGTGTTGAATTCTTAAAGAAGTGGAGAAGCAGGCTAATCCACAATACCTAATGTATGCTTTGCACTATTCCCCCCCACCCCCCGCTGTTATGCTCTTAATTTGACTAGAGTGGCTCTCGATGCAGTGTTGGTCTAATTTCTTTCAAACCTACTAAAAATTGTCACCCTTTCAGCAGGGGTTTTTTCTTTCACAGGGTGGTTTGTGGTGGTGATGGTGGGAAGTATGTTATAAATAAATTGTCACACTTAACACTTTGCTTTGTTTAAAGTGACTTATCTGATTCCGAGTGATGCAACTTTAAAGACTTTTAAAAACAAAGAAACTAAAAAGCACACATGAATCGCCAGTCTTCAGAGTGAGCAGTGAAATCTGTGAGGTGTCCCAACACAAACAACTGATGATGACCCTGCCTGCCTCCTTGCCTGCAAGTACCCCATCTGACTACCCAGGGCTGGGCATGATGAAAAGTGCAAAGTCTCCTTAATTCTGTATATGGCTTTCTTATCTGTCTTTCTCACTGTAACTATGAACTACAATAAGCTTACCTACTGGGGTTTTGTCAAGACACTCAAAGTTCATGTCTCAAAGTCTGTTGACAGCCTGTGTGAATAGTGACTCTTCGTTTTGGCACTCGAGTGGAAGAAGAGAGGGAGTTTTAAATGAAAGTGTCTGTATATATAAAGAACTGCTATATTTTAAGACTCTTTTTCCCTGCAGTATAATGAATTTTATTTAATACTGCGGCTCACTTCTGGTACAGTGTAGCGTATTGTGGAGTACTGTGAGTGCAGAACTAAAGACACTGGGAAGACAGCAGCCCATAATGTGTGAGACTTCAGTGCAGAAGATTACAGCAGATGTACTGAAATAACCCAGAAAGCACCACAGTGTGCCATACAGGGAGTAATAAACCTCTATCAAATGACCCACGTAATAATAAACCACATCGGTGGCTTTCCTGCTCCACAGCTACACTTGCTGTAACCTGCCTTTTCCTTTATTTCATTTATGAGGCTCACTTTCTTTTATGGTATCTTGCTGAAAAAGAATCTATTCTTCTGCTAACGACTTAGCAATCATAGAAAAGGTGCTATTCTGAGCTGCTGATCTCCAAGTCTTTTGGCAGTCTGAAACTACCAAATGAGTATTAGCTCCAGGAAAACAATGGCTATTAGTTGCCATATTACCATTCTCTGTCTGTTGACTGCAGGACAACTGTGGTGCTGAAGGTGAAATAGCCAATGATATCCCACAGTTACATGGGCAGCTGAAGAGTGAGGACCCTTGTGCTCGTGTGGGAGGGTAGATGAAAGCTTGGATGGATTGTGGAGATGTTTATTGTGTTTAGAAGATGGTGGAAGTTCCGCTGTAAGAATTTCATCAGCATAACAAGAATCTGCTCTTATATTAAGGGAGCTTGAGAGCTAAATCTATGTGGGAAGAGCAAAAGTAGTTACTTTCTAGGAAAGGGGTACAGGGCCATGCTTGTAGCCAAAATGGAGCTTGTAAGACAGGAGTGTGTTCATGCCTGGAGATTGATGAATAGCATACACCTCAAGAAAAAAAACCTTGAAAGCTTTCTGAAGCACAAGTGCCAAAATTATGAGGCATGACTAGTTACCAGCATAGCTCACTGCTATTATATTGAACAATTATTTTGACTTCGTGTTTACCCAAGAGATTCTACCCCTAATTTCAGAGCAGAAACACAAAGAGAAAAATGTGAGAAGCAGCAGCTAATATTGTAAGCTTAATAAAAAGAAAAAAAAAATTCAAAAGCTAGGATTCATAACCAGTGTTTGACAGCATAACCTTTGTACAGAGCTTATATATTAAATGTAGTTTTTGACCTATCATTTTTAATGGACGATGTACTGGAGTAAAGAAAGTGTTTTTAATTTTTTGCTGGTTACCAAAGTATACCTATGAGTGTATTATTATAAAGCTCTGAGATAATCTTGGGATATTTTTATCAAATAGATAAATATCTTAGTTCCATGTTGCTGATATGGCAGCATATATCTCTACCTGAATTGAGCACTGCTGATTTGGACTGATATTTTCGATATGTACTGGTTTTTGCTTTATTTTGGTGATAAAGGCCCAAACCATGGATTAAGAAAACCAGCAACAAACAACCATGACAGCATGTAAATGTAGCAGCTTTTTTAATTTATAATTTCTGAATTTTCAGTTAGCCCTGGCTATTCTTAAACGTCATTCTTTCTGTTTAAATCACAAAGCCAAAAGCTAAATAACTGGGCAAAGAAGTTGCTTCAATTGGATCCTACTGTGCTTAGGAATATCTTTTAAATACTTACATATTGTGTACAGAATTTGGTTTTGCAGTATGTCATGACATTTTAACAGCAAAATATTCAGTCAGTGAGATTAGCATGTGCAATTCTATTGTTTTATTTCTGTTATCTTAAAAACTTACACAGTGGAAACTAACAGTGAATGTTCATTAGATCTTTCTTTCAGAGAAGACTGTTAGCAAACATTTGTGCTTCCCTGTAGGACAATGCAGATTTGCACAATCTGTGATTCATGTGTCTACGGGTTGCAAAACTGGAAAATCGCACTTTAGGGTGAGTGCAGCTCAACTTTTGTAGCTGGAGAATTTGGTGTTGTTGTTATTAAGAAGCAGTATCTTTAGAGATAGATGAGAAGGTAATAACTATTTAAAGGAGTGCAGATATAGCCAGACAGAAAATACTGTGCAATGCTGAATTCCTTTCTCAGTTTTTGCAGTCTCAGGAAGTTAAGTTTATTGCTCCAGAGTTCCCTGCTCCTCTTGGAATGATGTGCTATATCATTTTGTTTCTTTGACTAGGATGACAATCTTATCTGTAAGTGATAACTTGGGTATGTTTTCTTACTGATCATCAGAAGACAAATATTCTTTTAGCTCAATTTGAATATTAAAAGATGCTGAATTGATACTGTTAGGGTTTGAAGTTCTCTAGCCTTGGAACATACTCTGTAGAGGCCATAAGTTTGCCTGATGCCAACCTACCCCATTCCACAAAGGGACCATCTCCAAGGGGAGAGAATAAAGGGCATGTGCACCTTTTCAGCATCACTGCAGGTATTGCCAGGAAAGAGCAGTTCATGACAACTGTACTTTCATTAGGAAGAAGCTTAGCACCACATGGCTATTTCATAGTGCTAACTTTGAAAATATATAAACTGTGGATGAAATTTGTGGACAATGAGTGTTGTTTTACTCTACAGAAGAAAGTAGCTGTGAATAAATAATGTGCAAATTTTAATACAGTATTGCTTTCATACATGATGATCTAATCTACATATAGTGGGTTTGTGTCTAAAAATTCCAAGAAGCTTAATCTTTCACCTGTTGCCAAGATCTGCTCCCACTGAAGCTAGTAACAAAGATCTCATTAACTCCCACAGGAAAAAGTCTTTACCCTTATGTGGTTATTGTAAAGTTTTAGCAAGTGCTGGAGTCATGGGTGTCTTTGTTTTACTCTGAAGCATTCTGTGCTGGAATCAGGTGGATACATCTCAGATTGCAGGTATAGTGTTGGTAAACTGGTCCTGATAGTTTTGATATTCAGATAATCTGAACTCTGCTTTTTTTTGGTCCTCCATGGACAGAGTGAAAAAGTAGTGTACTATAAACTTGTGTTGGAGAAGAAATGTTTTCACGTTGTTTGGTTTTTTGCTAAGCGTCTTTTTGCAGTAAGATTTTATGGCTTTTCTGACAATTCTCCATTTCCTTGCTGTGATGTTTGAAAGCCCAAGGTGTTCTAACTAGAAATCGCTTTCAGCATTATCTGCAAGCCTGCTACTAATTGTACCAAATCAATTTCAAGTTGGGAGGTGCAGTGGAAGCCCAGCAGCTTTGAGAATACTGTAATAAAACCACTTATACAGATTTTATTTTATTTTTTTTTTAGATAGCAAAAATAAATGGACCTGCACCGAGAAGAATATTGCTGCTTCAGTATTGTAAGCCACCTGAGCATAAAAAAGGGCTTTGTTCGTTGTGATCAGGTGCTTTCATTTTTAGTGAGAGAGAAGGTATCTCAGATCTTTGTAAAATCCAGATAGGCTTTTGTTCACCCTTCTAGTTTTAGCTGCTACTAAGCACAAGATGAGAAATGCAAATTTATCTTAGTGCATAAATCTCATTTTTTTGGCAACATACAGTCATTTTTTAGTGCTAGCATTATGCCTTTGTAGCACTACAAAATTCAGACTGGCTTTCTAGATGTTCAGATAATTACTCTGGTCTGTATATCTGCCACTGTAACATGGTGAAGATAGATAAACTCACAGATGAAGACTGGGAGAAAGGTAGAAAGAATAAGCTTAACTAAATATCTGTGGAGATACTAACATAATGCTAATTGAGAAATTACAGTGATTTAACTCATCATAATGCAAATTGGCATAGAGATGTAATTTGTTAGTGTGATAGTCCTCTGTCCCTCGTGAGTTACTTTTGGAATGCAAACTTCTTGAACTTCAGACACCTACAGGGAAAAAGGAATCCTTTGAGTAGATACATACATAGATAGACATAGATACTTGGCAAGGAGAGCAAAGAATGAAAGAGGAAGGGGAGAGTAATGCAAGAGTCTGACCTGAGTGAAATTGCTAAAACCGACATCTCACTGTTTACAATTTTAAGCCAGTTTGGATCCCCTCAGTTTAGCATCATATTGAAGATAAGTAATTGTTTAGGTCTTGGGAATCTCCTTGTCTTGGTCCTACTTCCACAGTCCAGAAAGAAGTGAAAGGAATATATAGATAGGGAGAAGAGTTACTGCAGAAAGGCATGAAAAAATAGCTGTTGCTTCAACTAAGCGTGCTGTTGCGCTGGGACTTGACCTGCCAATGTGACCTGGTCAGTGCTGTCTCATAAGGAAACTACTTATCTGAGGCCCCAGTCTTTTAAGGCCTCAGTTCTGCTGCCATTTCTGCATGGGAAGAGCCCTATATCTATAGAGAACCATGTGGACTTCACAGGATCTGTTATTGAATGTGAAGCTCTGCCCAAGCAGTCAGCTGCAGAATTGTGTCCTTAACACACTGTCCAGTTGTAGTTATAGGGCTGTTGATATTAAGTGTAATCTGGTGCCTGTTATATAGCCAAAACCCTTGTTACTTCATTTTCCTAACTAAGGCATGAGCAGAAGCCCTTTGCTGTACAACATCTGTAAAAAACTTTAAAATGTACTTCACATATGTCTAGTAAATTAAGGCATGTGATTTTGGTCTGTGGGTCTCAACAAACCTTGCTCGTGTACCTGCCTGAATGTTTTCCTAGATCTGCAGCTCCGTTTCAGTGAGAAGGGATGGTGGGATTTGTTCTCTCGAGGGGGCACAATAGCAGCTCTCACCTGTCACACTGCGGTGACCGCTTGCTACTGGCCAGAATCAGGGATGGATGCATCCTCCGCACTTTCATGTGAAGTTGTCTGAAATATGGTGATTAACATAATTATTGGAATACTGTATTTTGTATAACTTAGAACATGTAAATACACTTTTAAAACTAATCTGTTCTATGAAGTAATAAATAAGTGCTTCCATTGTAATATCTGAATATTGTTAATGCTTCATGTAGCTTGATTTGGGATTATTTCTTTCCTAGAGAACTACAGAAATCAAAACAAAGATTGATGTTGTGGAATTCTAGTCTAGTTGTGATGCTTTCTATCAACAAAAAATGTTAAAAAATAATAATGAGCTACTTAAGCAGAGAAACTAAGATTTTGAGGGAACTGATTCTCTTCCAGTCTTTCTTTAACAGTAGTTACTGATTACATTCATAACTGTACTCTTCCCATCCTGTTAGCTGGACAGTTGATTTGTTTGTGAGTAGCATTTGGAAAGTAGCAATATTTAATTATTTGAAAACTTTAGTGACTGAGGAATACTAAAGCTGGGTGGTTTTTGTTTGGTGTGGTTTTTTTTAACTATTCTCTCTTTTGGCTCAAACAGATCTGTCTCCACCCTTCAGCCAGACTGCAGCAAGTTGCAGTGCAGCAGTGAGTGACTGTTACTGAAGCTCATTTGTGACCTAGATAGTCTACATCTTTATTAGTTCCATTATGTACGTAGATGACACAGGTTTCCTGTTGTGGTGTGGAGAGAGAGAGAGAAGGTGATTAATGACTTGTGGTTTTGCTGAGTACATGTTCACTGGATGCTGCACAGCTGGACCTTTCATCAGATTTCATGACCTTTTCTATCTTGTGTTAAAAAGAAAAAAAACAGAAAACAGTGGAGTAAGAATCATAAGTAGTCTGCTAGGAAATCAGAATGCTTGGGTTTTGAGGAGGAGGTGAGATTAGTCCATCAGCCTTCATGTAAAGAGATTAGCCTGTGATGACACTTTCTCCGGCCATAATGTAACTTTGTCTTTAATGCTGTACTGGAGCAGTCTCAGAGCTCTCTGGTAACAGCTGTGTCTGCAGTGTTCCATAAATGACAAAGCCACATCTTTTGTAGCAGGCAGAGACAATGGCATCTCTTTTTATTTTCTTCTATTTTCTTTCCTCCTCTCTCAGTGTCTCTAGGCTGTAAAATAGCTACGAAACAGCTAAGCAAATGTGCAGGTTACTCTGAAAACTCTGTTCTTGTTAAGCTTTTTCAGACACATACAGTTTTTAACTGAAAAATTTGAGGGAACTCCTATCTGCTATATTTGGCCTGAAATTCTGTTGCCTCTTGGATAAAAGTATTTTTTTGTCTTCAGATGTGACACTGATCTGTCCCATTCATTCAGTGGGATGGATGATAAATCTGCACAGTATTTATATAAGATATAAATCTGATCTTAGTTTTACTGTGTGTTGTTTAATCTCTTGGATGTCTACTCCTTGAGGTTGTCTATATAATTCCTGTATATGTAGCTGCTTTTTGAAGCAGTCCATCAAGAGCATTTGAGATCATCCTGACTGAAAAATTCCATAGAAGTGAAAGTGATAATAAAGCTTGTAAAGCAGCTGGGTAAAACTGTATTGCCATAAATGGTTTTAATTTATATATGAATCTTCTGTCCCAAACTGCTTATTTTGTACATAAACCTAAACACTCCTGGCAGCTGATGGGTGAAAATAAAGGTGCTTAAACAGCAATCTAATGAGGAAAGGGCATTTCACTATTACAGAGTTGGTATTATTTTATATTTCCATTTATTACACTTTTTTAAATGTATAAACCACAGATTTGAATTCTCAAAGTCTTCAGCTTGGATTTTGTGAGTAGTTTAAATCCTCTCACCTCTCTGCTCGTAACTGGTTTTTAAGAAAAAGAAAAGCTTTTGTTTAAAATGTAAAATTTTGACTGTATTAAATTCTGTTAGTACCCTTCCTTTTTAAGAAATAAAATGTATATTCCACTATGCTGAGATCCAGTAATTTTGTTCTCTAGATAGCTTACTGTGTGGTGTACAGCTGCACTGCCACCATTACACCTGCAATTTGCAGTGAAGTTGGTAGACACTAAAGCAGCTGATCACCTTTTTGGGAGCAGGTGCTTGCTGTGCATTTCCCATGTGTTAGGTGTGCTGGTAACAGGTATACAGTTCCCTGCTTTTCTTTTCTGGATTAACTGATTTCAAAAGCATTGCAAGATTTTGTGTTTGTCCTGCAATGAATCCTGGTTGAACTCTCAGGTAGGGGGAAAAATCTGAGAACAAGTCAGGCACAGACACTTGGACCATGCTTTGTAGATGTTCTCAGCCCCAACGTAACAAAGTAATCAGAATTTTACTTTTTTTTCATGGGAAGAAGTAAGGTTCTGAATAAGTAAGTTTTTTCCATGAGGACAGCTTTCTCTGTACCTTTCTATGCTTTTTTTTTTTTTTTTTAAGTAAACCTTGGTTGGTTGGTTGATTTGTTGAGAGATTTGGTTGGTTCGTTGTTTTTTTTTCATTGATGGTTGGGTTTTTTTGGTCTTGTTTTCCAAAAGCTGGTAATTGAAGATCAGCCTGGTAAGAAATTTGTCTTCTATATATTCACTGTATCTCACAGGTGCTTTCAAGGTAGACAAGATCACTGGTGCTTCAGTATAATCTCTAGGTAAACTGCAGTAAGGATCTTTGTGGGGTCTTCACTTTTGTAAAAGGTATCTTGTATGATTAGTGATAGAGGGTGGTAGCAAGGAACAAACAGTTGTTTTTCTCTGGCTGTCTTCCAGAGCTATGGCAGGATTAGTGACCCAAGCAATTTGTTTATGAAAGCAGAAACCCTTCCTCTTTAGAGGGAGAGGCCTGAACTATATTACATACCAAAGGCCAAGGACTTGACATGGCCAAGCCAAGGATTTGCCCTAGAAACTGAGTGGATGCAAGAGTGTGCTGGATGTATCCTGGTGTTACATGGCCTTTGTAACAGAGTGGAGGATATTTGGCTTTTTTTCCCTGTTGGGATATCAGCGGGCAGCAGCGCCAATGTTTGTTACACTGCCTTCTTTTCAGGGAGCTTGAATGTTCTCTTGGGTGGGTGGGGAGTAAGTTTATAAACGTACTAACTCTGCACATTATATTACTAGTTCTCATTGGGAAATGTTGCAGCTATTAGTGATCTGAAATATGACAATTGCTTACTCAGCCTTCTTCTTCCTGTGGTGTTTTGGAAAGATCTGCTGATCTTGGGACTTCAGATGCATGGGTACTCATTTTTGCTCCTGCTGGCTACACCAGATCCACAGAAAATCAGAAAGGATCTGTCTCCACTTGGGTCTGTAGCACTCTGAAGCGGCAGTGGAATGCTGTGGTTGAGAAATGTGCAAGAGCTGCATCTGCCAAGCGCCTTGGGGCTTTCTGCTTGCTCTTGGCTGTGGCTGTTGGCTGGACATAGCCATTGAGAAAATGTGGCCTAGGCTTCTGAGGAAATGGAGAGCAAATTGACAATAAGAGAGTAAAGCCAGAAGCTGATGGTATAGCTATGATAGACATGTGCTTAAGTGGGTGGGGTGTCCCTGGGAAATAATTGCAAAAGAGTAATTATGGGACTAGCCTTCCTCCCACAACTAAAGGAGAGGAGGAGGTGAAAGAGGCTGGCTTGGGAGGTGGAGTGGAAAGTTGCTGGCAGTATTCCAGATGTTGCAAGAGGTGAGTTCATGTACCTTATCCCTCTGTGCCTGATCACAATTTTTATGATCAGAACTGGCTCTTGTATGCTTGATTCCCGAAATATGCTTCCAGCTTGCAAGAGCAGGCTCATCACCCAGCCCACCCCCGGCTGAAGGCTGGAGCAGCAAGGCTTTGAGGCAGCTCCATGTGCGTGTTTCACGGTGGCAGTGAGGCGGCAGTAGGGCCGCCCTGCCCCAGGCTCGTTGCTGTGGCTGCGCCTGGGGCCGCGGTGCTGCTCAGCCTTCCTTGTCTGCTGGTGCATTCATTTCGTCCTGATGATTGCTAATTTGTTCCTAAAGTTTTATAGGGTGTAAAATGTAAAATACATAATTTGAGGAGAAGTAATCTCACCTTCTCCTAAATTCGCATACTGCCTCAGTCCATCAAGCCATGGTTGCTCCGGTGTCCTGCTCCTGCACGCTGCTTGCAGCCAGGGATGAGCTACCGTTCCAAACGTTAATCCTGAAGGAAATGCTGGCTTCATCAAGTCTTAAGACGGCAGTCGTACTGCAGGGCCCACCCGTGGCGTGACACGGTCTGGGGGCGCGGGCAGGGAGGGCCCGCCGCCCCCTCACGGCCCCGCGGTGCCGCAAATGGCGGCCGGGCCGCGCCCTCCCTCGGCGCCGCGAGGTGGCGCTGCCGCAGCGCGCACCGCCCCGTCCGGGCCCCGCCCGCCGCAGGGCCCCGCGGCCGCCGGGGGTCCCGGCACGGGCGGGCCGGCGCCGCTCGGTTGGAGCTCAGCTTCGGTAAGGAGCAACCTCAGCCTCCTGCTACGGCAGCTGCCGGGCTCCGACAGCTTTCCGCGGTCTTCCGAGCTGACTCCCCGCAGCCCTCACGGAGGCTCCCGCGTCAGCGCAGGTGTGCCCTGCAGTCCCAGCAATGACAAGGGACAGACACAAATAGCAGGTCGCGAAGGCTGAGGGTCTTGTCGTGACAGTGCGGGCTCCGTGCCGCGCTGAAACATAGGGCTGAGCTTTGGACACTTTTGGGCCTGCCCGAGTCAAAACACTTAGGGAGCACCCAGGGAACGTCCTGACTGACTAAAGGCACCCTCTCCCTTCCCGTTGCCAAGTCCACAAAACCTGAGGATGCGATAGCGGCAGGAGTGAGTGGGAGAGAGCAAAAGTGTCTCTGTTGTTCCCCAAGCACTTGCAACAGGGAAAATACAGCCAAGGAGTCCCAGAGTGCTTGCCATGGTGAGCAACACCTCAAGCTCCCCACGTTGCCACAGCCCACCAAGCCTGAGAGAAATGCTTCCCTAGCCCTGGCTTTGTCCTGAGCCTGTGAGCAAGGCAAACCAGCCCGCCCAAAGCGTGAGTAAGAGCAGCAGGAGTGACCCTATTCTCCTCCCTGCCTCACCCCAGCCCTATGCTACTGTGGCCAGAGAGGTTACAGAAATGAAGGAAATTAATTTCCTAAAAACCCAGAAGGAAAAGAGGTGACCTCTTTCTTGCCTCTTTAAAGATCTGGGAGGACCCTGAAGCATGGCATTAATGATATGTAACCAGCCTACAGAGGCTGCAATACACTGCGGTTTCAGCTCTGTACCAATACCTCTGGGGACCAGTTTGGGGACATGATTGTGAGCTTTATTTCAGACCTGTGTATGGCTCATTCTGGGCTCCCTCCTCTTCTGCCATGCAGTGACTACCAGCCTGCTGAGTCTCTTACCAAATTAGGCTTCTTCTGCCCACCTTCCAGCCTGACAGGCTGTCACAGAAGTTTATACCATGGCTGGCTAGGAACTTATTTCTAATTTTAATTCTAAATGTATTTATGATCCAGATGAGCTTCTAAGAGAACAAATTAGACATTTGCCCTAGCATATCTTTTTGATACATGGATGCCGTTCCCTTTCAAATTCTCCTGTTTTAGATTAAACAAGCTCCACACTTAAAATGGCCACTCACAAACCTGTACCTGCTACAGGCCAGCTCCATCTTTCCTGAGGAGGGGTGTCTAAAGCTGTATCTGCAATGCCAGGTGAAGAGGTACCTCGCACTTACTGGTCTCTCCAGACAATTCTTTGATGGGCAAATCCTTGAACCAAGTCTTTATTCAGAGCCAAACTAGCAGCACGTGGGCAGTGTCCACCCCCTGCACACCTTCTTCCAATGCTCCAACTTGAGGGGTGTCTCGTTTACAGCATTCTGAGCAAAACACTGCTGGTTTTGCAATTCTCCCTATGACTGTCAGAGCCCCTTTCTTAGACAGCTCCTCACCCACCTTGCCTCTTCCCTACTGGTCCCTGTGCCAACAACACTCAGTGGGAGATGGGACAATTATGCAGGCCCCTGCTCCAGACCATCTGTCTCTTGCCCTCACTCTGAGGGACAGGGCGGTGCTGGGGTATCATGTTTCTGCAGTAGAAGGTAGGTTTTTCCCCCTCTAGATCCCTTCTGCTCTTCTCCAAGGAACTGTGATAACCCTGTGGCTCAGGGAGGAGGGAATGACCTTTCTAAAGTTACAGAGAGAGGCTGGGGGAAAGAAGGGAAGACTGCTGGTCCTGCCGACAAGCAGGGTTCTGAGAGGTGAAGGAGAGAATGTGTGGGGACTGTTGATGGCCAAGGAGAGCTGGAAGAGGACACGTCTTCTGGGTACCACCGGCCCTGTGCTGAGGTGCTGCATGTACCTCTGTGGCAGTACAAAGAATTGCTCAGGACCTGTTCAGCAGAACCCAGCAGGACCAGTTGCTCCCATGGGCTGGCCATCCACACAGCCTGGCTGAGGCTGTGGGGAAAAGAGCTGGAGAAGGAGGGCAGGGGGAGGTTTAAAAATAGTTCCCCTCTCATTTTTGCAGCTGTCATTCATGGTGTACAAGCCAGCCCGAGGCCTCCCAGCTCCCATCCACATTAGGCCTTACATAATGGGAGATACGCTGGCATTGCTTGGGGCCAGGAACAGGCATCAGGCTGGGAACAGGCAGGGACGTGACATTTACGCTACCCTGCCAAAGCCGATGAGCAGCTCCAGGGTGTCCAGGCCCTGAAAACAGCCTGTGGGTTGGGGAAGGCAGCTCGTGTGGCTGTCAAGGGCAACCCAGCCACAGCCACAGCCTGGAGAGGAGGCGAGGGAGAGCGGGATGCGACCCAAGATGAAGGCTGGCCTCCATATTGGCTGCTGGCAGAAAGCTGGGCCAGCCTGCCAAGGCACTGTGGTGCTTCTGGAGGAAACAGCTGTGGGAAGGGGTTGGCAGCTGTGGGGAGGTCTGTGGGAAACACCACAGTAGGTCCTGAGGGGTGACTGTTTGCCAGAGGGGAAGATGTGGCCCCAGTCAGCAGACAAGGAAAGAGGGGTGCAGAGATGGCACAGAGAAGCAGAGAGCAGAGATTGTAGAGTGGCCTTCCAGGGAGGGGAGCAGGAAAAGAAGCACAGGAGGTGTGGGAGGATAGGGAGGAGGAAAGGGACAGGCAATGAAGGATGGGATAGTGTTGAGGGGAGCTGGTGTGAGAAGGGGGCTGAGGGGATGGGGAGAGTTTTGATAGGGAGGCAGAGTGGGAAGGGCAGTTCTGGAACTGTTGGGGGTTGGGGAAATGGAGGATGATTGAAGTGCCAGAGGGAAAGGTGAAGGTCCACCCGAACCACAAGAATTGCCTATCCTTTTCTGCCGCCTCGGTGCTACAGGACAAATGTTGCAAAGGGCAAAAAAGCATATGACATCCCCCCCCCATGTCAGCCATGCTGAGCTCAGGCGCTGCTCCTGCATGTTTTTCCCTACCCCCCAAGCCTTCTCAGCTTGGAAAACTGCTAGCTCAGGGAAATTCCAGAGACAAGGGGCTGCGCATGTGGCAGCAGGTCAGGAGGACAGAGCTGGGCAGTGCTGGGGAGGCCACTGCTCTACACCTGCGAGCCTCAGCCTCCCAGCCTATCTCATTTAGAAACGCTTCCACCCCTCCCACCTTCTGGCCAGGAACTGAGCCATATGTCTGCTCACTGTAGGATCCTCTCTTCTTTCAAAGATCATCGGCTTTCATGCTTTATATGCCAGCAGCCAGACTGCCTTGGGTAAGGCATGAGTCACTGTGGTGTGGTTATTTAAAGTGTGTCTCCTTAGCGCCAGCCACGTGCCTGTGCTGTGCAGGCTGAGAAGGAACGCGCTGCTGGACCCCAGAGTTTGCACACGGAGGGCCAACCGCTGAAAGAAAGGCTGAGACTGGGCTAGCTTCTCCCAAAGCAAAGGGAAACCTTGACATTTCTCAGTAGCCCCCTGTCAGTGGCAAGAACAATGCGGCTCATGCCAGTCTCAAACCACAGCGGGCTATTTCCGCATCCACAAACCAACCATACTTCACAGGAGGTGACTGTGTTGCCCGGGGGCTCGGCAGATCT
Source organism: Fringilla coelebs (assembly GCF_963513975.1). Lineage (NCBI taxonomy): Eukaryota > Metazoa > Chordata > Aves > Passeriformes > Fringillidae > Fringilla > Fringilla coelebs. Next base: position 48,619,609 of record NC_140033.1, on the reverse strand, counting down.
GGGGCTGGTTTGGCAGCCATGCAGTCACCCACTGCACAGGAGGCATGACGTGGACTCACTAGGATGGTGCTGGGATGGTGCTTGGGTTCTCCTAAGGCTGGAGCAGAAGATGGAGGCCAATCCTGAAATTTCAAGCATCTAAGGACTTCTAACAACTGTTGGGGAAAAGGATGCCTTAGCTAGTAAATATTTATGGCATATTCTAACTCCTTACTGCTGTTTTCCATTAGGACTGACATCCCAGAGCAGTGAGTAAGTCCTACTGTATGTCCTCCTGGCTGTGTATCATTCAGCGGGACCCGCTGCAAGGCTGCTAGCCTGTGAATGACTCTAGGCGAGGGGAAGCTCGTTCTCCCCCTGTATCCCACTGGCACCAACTGGCCCCCTGGGCACACCTGTGCTTAGGCTGAGCCTTGCCATTGTGCCCCACTGAGAAAAGGTGGTAAGTAACAGCCTTGGCAGGAAGTTTGAGGAGCTGCTGCTGGCCAAGGTGAGGCAAAACTGGGCATTTATAACACATGGAAAAGGAGGTGTCTCTGGTGAGTGTGATGTCTGTGTTGGCAGTCAGCACGAGGAGCTGAGAGAGCAGAGCAGAGTTTTGCAGGGGCACCATGTGCAGGCCAGCTAGACAAAAGATCTCATCTGTTTTTCCTCACACAAGGGATTTTCTCTGGCCCAGAGCAGAGACTGCACCTCTGATCTCCCAGTCTGGGGCAGCAAAAGCTCAGAGCTGTTGTCACTGGTTGCAGGGCACTGAGATGCCAGGATGTGTCCACATCTTTCTTTTCCTTTGGACCAGGCTCCTCAGGATCAAAACAGCCTTTTCCCAAAGCCTAGCTGCTTCAGCTGCCTCTTGTGCAGGCCTGGACCCATATTAGCCTTTCAGAGAGGGTCTTTTCACAGGAGTGAGATGCCTCGTTGAGTCCATGCAAGATCACTTTTTCTCTCCTGTAACATATGTCATTTAGATTCACAGTGTCGCAGAATGTATCAGGGAAGGTATTTGTGATAATTGCTCACTAGGTATTTTCAGAAGAAGCCAGGCTCATCTCTTCCAAGACAGCAATAGCAGGAAAGAAATGTGCCAGGTATGGGAGCTGTTGTCCCCTTCACACCCAGGTCCTTCCTGCCTCCCTTCTCTGGCCTGTTGGAAGGCTGCTCTGCCTCTTTGTGTTACCCTTTGCTTTCCCCTCACTCCATCTCCTTTGCTTGGCTAAACTTCTCACTAATGATATTGTTACCCTAATCTTAAGCATGCCACTCTGAGCTATGATCTCTTTGCAAGCTGAAACACCTTAGGCCTGCCTGGTATTAGGCCAGAAAAAACTATAGTTGTTGGAGTTGGCGCCAACCACTTGGAAGCCAGCAGTGGAAGGCTCTGACCCGATGCCCAGTCTGGATGGTGGGTAGCCTGGAGCTGCGTTCAGGCAGGATGCTCCCCTGATACCTTGACAACAATGTGTCCAATTAAGCCCTGGTATTTTTGTAATAGCAGAGCTGTGAATTGCAGCTTCCCAGCTAAATTGCACTTGAGTAATGCTCTCATGACTTGACTATCTCTGCAACATTTTAATTAGTCATTTCTGTCTTCCCTACCACGACATGGTATTAGTACAGAATTATTGTTATTAATACAAAATGGCTGCCGTGATACCCACTGTCACACAGCTGTTTTCAAGATGGGGCTGTGTTTCAGCAGCAGTGGGTGGTTTTGAAGCCATTGGGGGAAAGAAGCATCAATATAACAGATGCAGACCCAAGAGCAGACTTTTTCACTCCTTTTCTTTGCAGGCCACTGAGGGCCCGACACCCAAGGGCTGTAATGCTCCTACAGAAGTCAGCTCTGATACTGAGTGCAGCAGAGGCAGAAACAGGCCCCAGGGAAGGAGAGCAAAGATGGGAGCTTGGGATGGAAAAGATTCAGACGATCCATGTATCCTGACTCCTCAAGCATAAGCAAGCAGAGCTGGATCTATACTCCTGCTTTATGCAGAGCAGTTTGAAAGGAGCAGTTTGTACTTGTAGGGTAACACAGCATGGTGATCATAAAAACCTGCCTCCCTTTTTGGCTCGAGCAATTAGCCCATACTCAATGTTTCCATTAGTAAGAGAACTGAATGACGGCATTAGGTAGTTTGACATAATCCTGTTTGCCTACAAAGAAGGTACAAACTCCTGCTTCTGTAAGCACAGCAGGAGTCAAACTGCATCAAAAGCTTCTTTGGTCATAGCTCTAAGCCTCTTTTTAACCAGTTCTTCAACCTGCTTGGAGAAAGCTCCTCAAGCTCTTGTTACGTGTCAAGTTGCACGTTCTTCACTGCACTGCCTGTACACTTCTAGACAGTTTCTACCTCTCCTCTCCTCTCCTCTCCTCTCCTCTCCTCTCCTCTCCTCTCCTCTCCTCTCCTCTCCTCTCCTCTCCTCTCCTCTCCTCTCCTCTCCTCTCCTCTCCTCTCCTCTCCTCTCCTCTCCTCTCCTCTCCTCTCCTCTCCTCTCCTCTCCTCTCCTCTCCTCTCCTCTCCTCTCCTCTCCTCTCCTCTCCTCTCCTCTCCTCTCCTCTCCTCTCCTCTCCTCTCCTCTCCTCTCCTCTCCTCTCCTCTCCTCTCCCTTCTATAGCTTTGCTTTAGGATCAATAATTCCCAACTGCCTCAGGTAATTTGTGATAGACACACAGTTCAGGAATTTGGTAAGACAGAGCTTCTTTCATCAGACAATGACATATTTCCCCTGTATCATAATGTTGCATCAACACGAGTAACATGTAAATGCCCTGTTGCCATTTTGCTTCTGATTAAATGCCTTTGGGGTTTAATGAGTTCTCCTCCTGCTGTAAACCAGTGGCCACAGCTATGGTCACTGCTATAATCCCAAACTAATTTTGGACATCCTGGGAGGGGTGGCAGAGCCAAATGCAGCTGCAGCATGCTTCAGAGATTGAAGGTTGTTTTGGAGACTTCTGCAAAGCAAGAACACACCTTGCAAAATCCATCATCCCAGCTGGTCCGCAAAGACTGGTCTTAACAAGCTGCTCCAAATGTGCTCCCCTCATCTCTAGTCACCTTCTGCAATCCTCACATCTGCCACCTGCTCCATCATTAGCTCTTGGGCTGCAGCCAAACACTGTGGCAACACCTGAGCTACTAATTGGGCTATTGCAGCAGTGCCAGCAGAGCAGGGACGCTGCTGCCAGCCAAGCCAACTTCTCCAGGATGGGCCAGTGTGCAGCAGTGCTCCCACCGTGCTGCGCAGCCCCCAGCTCCCACAGCTGCCTGCTGGGGCTGATGGCTTTGGAAGTGCTCTTTCGCTGCATGGAGGTCAGCTGCTGCCAGACAGGCAAGGCATATGTGGGAAGCGGAGAAGATCAGGAAGAGCTGTAGAGGAGGAAAAAGGGGAATCAGCTGCCTACAGGTGAATGGCACAAGGGGCATAGGTACAGCAGGAGTCAAAGGGAGACATAGAGCTGCTCACTGATGGCAGATCTCTCTTACACCCTACTGCTGGCTGCTCTTTGCTCCTAGGATCAGGCCCCAGTGTTTAGGGAAAATAATCCCTTGGAGCAAGGAAGATAGCGAGGTGAGGGAGAAGAGAAGGATAGAGCTTTGGAGAAAGATGCTTCCCAAGTTCCCCAGGTGGATGAGCTCCTACCTGGGGAATGTAGCACCCATAGTGGCGTTAGGTGGTGTCATATCCAGAGGGCTGGGAAGCTTTTCCATACCCTTGGGGTTTTCCTATAGCTTTTGGCAGCGTGTGCATGTAACAGCAAACATTACAGGGGTGCAGTCGCATCTGTTCACCTTCCTTTCTACTCTGCCTGCTGAACAGATCCACAAAGCAGAGCAGACACACTCATCTGTGGGCCAGTTTCAATGTTTAACTCCCTGAGGTCAGACCTGCTTTGCTTGACAAGGTGTGAAGAGGCCAGCATTCACCCAGCATGAGTGAAGGCTTTGGCAGGGCAGGCTCCAGGCAGGAGTGAAGACAGCTACACCCCTGGCTTAGAGGCTTCTAAATGTTTGTGGGGTGGAGAGCCACAGCCCTGCAGCCTGCTTTGCTGGTGGAAGAGCCTAGAAAGCCAGCCCCTGTCACCACAAAGATGAGTAAGATCCTGCCAAGTGCCAATTACCACAATTACCACTTCCCCCACCAGTATTTGCAGGTTAAGAGAATGGTCTCACTAGGCAGGGGAGCAAAGGAAGAGCTCTCTGGGCATTTGGCTGGCAGGGGAGCAGCACAGCCTGCAGTGGAGACCCCTTTCTGTCTGCAAATCTTGCAGGGAGAGAGGATAACATTAAAGACAGTGAAATAAATGGGGGCGGGGGGGGAGAGGGGGGGCTTGCTAATTGTACCTTCCTCAACAGAGTTGTATCACAGAAAAATACTTGGGAAGGGTTTGTTGGGGGTTTTTGTGAGGTCAGAGCCAGCTCCCTTGTACCCAATTCTGTCAAGGCTGACAAGCGTCACTGGAAAAAATCATTGGGTTTTTGTCATCCAGGCAAACACAGTGACACTCCTTCCCTTTGCCCTTTTACCTCCCGGCTGTGGAAGCCAAAAGGCATGTCCAGCCAATTGTGGCAAGCTTTGTCACACCACTGAGGTGACACGGTCTCCTCCAGTGTAGTGCTGTGGTCTGGCTTTTGTGGCTTCCCTCTTAGGGCCCACCCCCTGCAGCTCTTGCAGCCCTAAGAGAGCAGAGCAGCTCTGAAGACACTTGTGCAACTTTGTAGCACATTCCAGGTATGTTAAAGGAAGATATCCAGCTCAAACCGGCTCTGGGCTATGAAGCTCTACTGGCCAGGCAAGGCAAGGGTCAGCACACAGTTACCAACAGAGATCTCCACTTCCTAGTCATGCTTTGAAGACTGCTATTGTGGCCCTCTGATGGCCTCATTCAACCAGTTCATTCCAGGAAAGCTTCATCACAGGTAGAGATCAATCAGGTGCTGCTGGAAAACCCACATGTCTTAGCAATTAGCACTCAGAGGAGACAACAGTTCAGTCTATGGCACCCCACAATACTGGAGTCAAGCTTGGATGGACTCAGGTCCTTTTATAGCATTTTAAGGTGCACACTTGTAGTAATTTCTTTAAAAATATAAAGTAACAAAATCTTTTCAGCTCTGATATTGTCTGTGTGTTCACATAAAGATGTGGTCAGTGGCTTTCTCCTGCAATAAATACTGGCCTCGTATCACTGATGGAGTACATGCTGGTTACATGCAGTATTATTCTCTGCTGGTGACACAGCTTTTGTAGCCCCCACTGTCACCTCTATAACCATTGACTTTGGGAAGGTTTCTACTTAAGTTCTATGAGTGGTCAAAAATTTACATAACAAGTATTTCCATGAAAGAAAATTAGATTTTCAAAGAGCACGGTACCTTTGGAGAAGACAAGAATTCCAAGATTAAAAATAAAGCCTTATAAAAATAAAATAATCTTTCTTAGTTGGCTTTGACTGGTTGTTCTCAATGGTCAAGCCTCTCACTTGAAGAACCAAGTGATGTCTCTCTTGCATGGTTGATCTGTGATGTAATTTAAAATCCAGACCATAAGAAATTTTCTTTGTTTATGTTTTTAAAAACCAGCAATTTGTGGTTCCCTGTGCTGATGTGTTAGCCCTTAGACTGTGGGTTATAGCATCCAATGCCTTGTCCAACAGTGACAGCTTACACTGCTCTCATCAGCAGCGCAGATCACCTTCAGCCCTGCCTTGGAGAATCACAGCCCACCTGTGTTCCTTCTGGTCTTGTTTTGTTAGATCCTATTTTGTCTGGAACCTGTCAGGTCCTTTCCCTTCCTCAGTGGCGGCTGGCAGCGGCATGGCTGCAAGGGATAAGCTGCCCTTCCCCAGCATGTCTCCCTCCTATCCTTTTGCATCACCTCCTTTCCCATTCAGAGCAGCTCCCGGCGCTGGAGGATCAGCGTGTGGCAGCAGAAGAGACCAATGGTTGCCAGCCCGGTGCTCGTACTCCCTGGGAGTGCAGTGAAGCCATGGCTTCCCCCCAAGCCTCAGCATCTCCACGTCTGTGCTGGAGGCAACGAAAGCACCGTGATTCATGGCCCCCCTGTAAGATCTGGCCAGGTCCCCAGAGGGGAAACACTGTGCCAGGACCAGCCCAGATTGAGAGTTGGAGGAGGATCATGTATGAGAGTTTGACAAGCAGGGAGCCAGGTAGGGATGAAGAAGCTCTGCTTGGCTGTGTTCATGAAGAAGGAGGCCCATGGAGCTGCTGCCCATGCTGGGTCACTGGGAACATGCACCTTTTCACTAGGTAGGGTTGGGAAGAGGAGAGTTCCTGCCTTCCTTGCCTCCCCGTGACATCAGCACCTGTAAACACCTCAGATGTCCCTGGGGTGCTGTCCTCCTTTCCTCTGCTCCTCAGTCCTTCCTTGGCTCATGTTTGTGGTCTTCCAGACACGACCGCTGCTCTTTTCCCTGTGTTCTCCACTGTGCTGCCAATCTGTCCCCACAAAGATGCCAACCCCAGTTCTCCTCTGGCAGATTAAGTCTCTGTAGCTCCCCCCAGTTTTTCTGTGTGCCCCTCACTTGCCCAGTGCATTGTGCAAGTGCTGCCGCTTTGGATGTTGTGGGGAACGTTCGGAGCGTCCTCCCAGCTGCAGCTCAGCAGCCCAGCAATGCTGGACACAGGTAGGGACAGAGGATGACCTTGGTAGATTTTGGAAAGGTGCCCGAGGCCTGCTGTGATGCCACTCATGCCTCTGAGGGAGCCTGCAGCAGCACATGTTGACACTGAACCTGACCGCAGGAAGATCAGGAAATGCAAGAACGCCTGTTGCTGAGGGAAGCTGGACTTGGCCCTTGCATGAATTTGCTGAGCTCTGCAACCAAGGCCCGTGAAAGAAGCATTTCCTGCTACAGCACATCGCCCATTGCCCTCCCTACACCTTGTGTGGGTCATTTCAGGTTCATTTTTGTCTGATGAAAGCCCCAGCTGCACCTTCTGCGAGCAGTTTCTGGCTGATTCACTTGAAGGAAAACTTTGTCCTTGGTGGAAACACCCTGCCAAGTGGGAGGGACACACTCCCTCTGAGGATCTGCTTCCTTCAGCAAGCAAACTGTGCCTGTAGTGTGAGGCCAATAAAAATAAGCACAAATGCCCCCCTCCCCTCAACTAGGACTCAGCAGCTACAGAATAACACAGGGACTACTCTTGCCTTCTCAGCATTCAGTGAAGAACGAGAACACACTTTCATCTGTACCATTCCCTGCCCCTCCTCAAGGCAAAGAGGCAAAATTCAGTCCTGACCCCCTTTTCCTACCTTCTTCCTGTGCCTTCTGAGGGCTTCTCAGAGAGGAAAAAAGAGCATATTCCTTCCTGTCATCTGCAGGTACCATGCTGGAGTCACTTTTGCCGCTGGCAATGGCCACACACAAAATGCGCCCTTCACTAACCAGTACAACTCAAAAGCACCATGTGTACCAGATGAGGCTTATCCTTCCCTGGAGTGTCTTAGGGATGGAGGGTGAAGGGTTCATTCTTCATCAACTTTATAAAAATATCGTGTTTCTGGAGGTGACAAGGCAGGCAGCACTGGGGGGGACACTGGAAGAACAGCTCTGCAAGGCTGGGGGTGAACATGCTCCCAGTTGTGTTTGAATTGGAGCCCTGCCACAGAAATGAAAGGAAAAAGTGCAAGGTTTTGGAGGCGGCTAACCTTGGCCGCAGCATGCAGCTGGGCTGGTGCCTGTGCTCTGGTGGAGGACACATGTGGGGTGGAAAGACCTGTCTAGCCCTTTGCAACCGTGGCGTCAACCTTGTCCCTCACACCTGCTGGGGCCATGGGCAGTGCTGCGGCTGCAGCCATGTGAGCATGGAGCAGGTGGCATTGGCAGGAAAACTCCTCAGGGATGCCAAGGACTCAGCGGGTCCTGGCCCCCCCCACTAGTGGTGTTTTTCCACCTCTCGGTCCTGGCATGTCGGCAAGCGCTGGGACACGGGGAGGCACCCACTGTTGGCAGCGCCCATGCCATGTGTTATTCAATCCCAGTAATCCCAAGTCTCCAGGAGGCTCTGGGTAGCAGGAGCTCTCCTGTTGAACTAAACTCAAGCTATTTTGCTGGGCCTGTATTTTAGACACAGTCCAGGGAATGGCTTTTCATGCTTGTCTAAGGCTTTCCTCTGGGCACCAGCCCCTTCCTCCTCCCCAAACAGCCCAGTTCGAGTCAGACACTGCTGCTGCTGCTGTCACAGACTGAAAAGCCCCAGGCTGAAGTGTGGCATTTTCTACCTGAGCTGTCTCCTCCTTTCAAGCAGAAGCCCGCCTTCTTGGTGACTCAAGTTGCAAGTTTCCTTCTTAATAACGGAGTCCCCTGTGACGAGTGTCTAAACAATACCCCCACGCCCCTCGCTTCGGAGGCTTCAGGAGACAAGTCCCATCTTGTTGCTGTGCCTTGCTGGAGCAAGCTGCTTGGGGACTGACTCGGTCACTATCCCAACATCCGGCAAACACTCCCACACCCAGGCACTACCCCACACTGGCCCAACACAGGGCTCCAGCAGCTCCCCTCTGAAGGCTGATGGAAGGCAGCACTCTCCCTCCACACTGCACTACATGTGGGGTTCAGCTCCCTACACTCCTCTTGCTCCCTGAGACAGCACAGTGACAAATACCTCGGGAGGAACAAGGCTATACTAAACCTCTTCCCTAATCCCTGCTCAGGCTGTGCAGCTATCAGCTGTAAGCCAACTCCAGGCCCTACCTGTGCCCAAAAAGGGAAAGGCTCCGTGCCTCCCTGCGTCACAGCTGAGCAAATGCAGGGCAAGGATCAGGAAGGCACATAGTCACCCTTGATTTTCCGTTTCCAAAAACATGTCTAAGGGCAAGCGCTGTGCATGCTTTAGATAAATGATTACAAGGGGTTTGAGACACAAAGGGGAAAAAATAGTTTTGTTGCCTAGTGCAGTGTGACAGTCACGCGGCACACAGTAGGCATGAACAGCAGCCCAGCTCCTGGGGCTGGCAAAACCAAGGGCGCAGCAAGCTCTCCCAAGAAGAAATTTAGGCTAGAGGGGCTGAGGAGGCATGGGGGATGCTAGTGGGAGTCAGCTTCACTTCCTTGTTTGGTTTCCTCAAGGACATTCAGAGCAGCTCCCTTCAACAGATTTTCAAGGAGGCAGCAGGGGGAACTTGAGGCACCCCTCAAGCAGGAGGCAGCAGGAGCGTGGTGGGGCTAGGGAAGCTGGGTCACACAGCCAGCAGCACACGTGGGGCATGACAGGCATTTCAGCACCTTCCTCAGCCATCTCACCTCCTTTTCCTAAAAGCTTTCTTGAAGAGAAATTCTGATTGAAACTGAGCAGTGAGAGTTTACAAAGAAAAACAAAATCAGACCACTATCATTACTGCATGTTCTCATATCCAGCCTCAAGCCCACCCCACTACAGGAAGTCACCTTGGATGAACATTCAGAGCAGGGAGGACAGAGTCTGCATATGTACCTTGATGCTCCCTTTGCTCAGCAAGCACCCCAGCCACCCCAGAATAAACACAAACTGGTTTGTGCAGAGGGGAAAGAAATCAACCCAAAATCAGACCTCTCTGCAGGAAGCACTGCCATGGGGAGCTTCATCTACCCCATGAGTTATGCCAGAGGGCTTATAACCCGGCCTCAAAGGTGATGGTCCTAGTGAGCTGGCACAGAATTTGGGTATTTTAGGAAATTTGCTGCCTGACTGAAGGCTCACAAAGCACCACACGCCAAAGGCTCCCTCCTCTCCCCCAGAGAGGAGAGCCAGCTCTCCTCCCCCCACTCCACAGAGCTGAATCACGGCAGGACCAGGGATGGCCAGGCACATCACCACTTTTTCCTATGTACTGCTATTCTTGGCAGCAGGAGAGGTCACTGAGACAGCTGTCCTGGCCCTATTGCACAATCCTGGTCATCGCTGAGTGATTCCTAATGCTGTGAAACCAGGACCTTGCCTGCAAGGCTGACACTGAGTACCACTTCATCCAAGGGCAGCTGTATCCCTCCTTACCCAAAATTAGGCATGTCTGAGGTGTTCCCTCCGCACTTAGCACACATCACACGACAAACGGTTATTATATCATGCTTTTAATACAAACTTAAAAAAATCTGGAACAATAGAAACTGTACAGATTTGATCAACCTTTTTGTGGGGTTTTTTTGTTTGTTTTTAACTAAATCTCTAGACACACCAATATCCCGTTCCAAAATATTGCACAACATTCTGAATACAAAACTCTGATTGTATTCCTCCTTCGCTAAAGAAAAAAAAAGAAGGAAAAAAAAAAAAAGAAAAAGACAGCAACCCCCTGGTTCACCCTCTCAGTAGTCCCCTTCTCCTAAAAAACCCCAAGGAGAGCACACGCAGAAACCCTCCACTTGGAGACATACAGACTTCTGTCCTCTTTCACTCCTCTCCCACAAGGCAACTGTCGATTCACTCCTTGGAGAGGGGCGGGAGGAAAGGGAGGCTGAGTGGGGAGAAAGGAATCTTCACCACTTCTTTTTTTTTTTAAAGTTTTTTCCTGAAAAAATATTTTTTCTCTCCTCTTTTTTAAGAAAAAATCTTGAAAAGAAAAAAATTACATTTTTTTACGTTAGAAATATACATATATTATATATACCTCTTACATTTTACAAATGTAGCAAATTATTCAATACAAACGGACATCAACAAAAAGAACATAAACCCATAAAAAATAAAAGTTAAAAAAAAAATTTTTCTCTCTTCTCTTCCTAAGAAACCAGGTAAATTAGTGCAGGTTTTTAAAAAATAAAATTGAAGCTGAACGCCTACATCCAAGACTAGAAAAGACCTGAAAAGGCCATTAGTTTCCATTGCTGCCTGATGCTGGAGGAACATTTCTGAAGCACACTTTTTTCCTTTTAAGATGCAAAGAGGTTGGTCCCTCTTCTTTTCTTCCTTCCACTCACACCACTATTTTTAAAGCAGGTATAATACGTGTGGCAGGGCAAAGCAGCATCAAAGCTTCACACACACATAAGCAAGTGGACAGGGGACATCCCCACTTCTTCCCTCCCTCCCTGTGCTGGAGGAGAGCACGCTGTCTCACGGCAGTGGCTCACAGGTGGCTTTGCCAGATGTGGGGACAGTGTGGGGCAACTGGACCAGGTCCTGCCATCAGGGGCTGAACACCCCTCACAGTCCAGTGCAGCATGTGGGGTGGCATCCAGCAGCACCCTGTTGGGGAGACGGACTCCATGGCAGTGGTAGCATCTGTTAAAAGCAGTAGATTCAAAGAAAAGAAAAAAGGGAAACACAACAGCTGGGCCATTCCTCATTAACTTGTCCTATTCTGGAAACCTGCAGGCTTGAGTTGTGGGCACCAGCTTTGGGGAAACTGGCTGGGCTCTGCTCTCCTCATCCACCTGCTTCATTGGTCATAGCTCAATAGCAAGCAGCCTGTGTGGGAACCCATGCTGGGCACAAGATCAGGACCGTGCACCCCATCACCCATTGAGAAGAAGGGTACACTGGAAACTCTCCTGGGAGAGCTCTGGGCAGAGACAGTCTCCCTGGGACAGCCCATTACCTTCTGAGCAAATGCTCAGTGGCAACACACCTACAAAAGGGCTGGAGTGCCTCCCTCTCAGGGAAGGGAACAGGAAAAGCACATGGTCAAGCTCATCTGACCTGAAGCAGAGATTTCTTGAAAGAGCACATTGGTTCCACAAGTGCAGGAGGAGTGGACTTCAGACTGTGCTCCAAGAAGAATCATTAAAAGAAAACCAAACCTCAAGTTTGGGAAGCAGCAAAAGCTTATTTTTCATTTAATCTGAGAACTTCAAAGACTGGAGTTTCATCATCTCCATCTCTCTCCTCTTTGCACACTTCCATGTTCACACAGCAGCCTCCAAAGAAACCTCCCTTCCCACCAAAAAAGCCTCCATCCTTCCTGGTCCTCCTTTGGCTTTCTGTGAAGGTGGGTTTTGGAGACCTCAACACAGAAGGGATCAAGCTGAACAGCCACTATTGCCTGACTGCCACACATCATCCTGGAGAAAGGTGCAGAGTCCCATATCCCATCCCGGCTGTGAAGAGGCACCTCACATTCACAGACTGAGACAACCACTTGCCTTTGCAGAGCCCATCCCAGCTCTGCCCTAAGCTTGCTGCTGTCCATGCTGATGTGATCTGGCTGGAATGAGGAATTTATGATAGGTGCTTCCTTTTCTCACCGGATCAGCCACCTCCTCATGCTTCTCCAGAAAGGCAAGGGAAGGGATTTAGTCAGGTGCATACCTGGCTAAAAGCATAAACCCTTATGTTACCACTCAAGACAGCAGCTTCAACATCACCTTAGCTTCTTGAAAAGTTGTGCTGCCTCACTGACTAAAAAGGAAGGAATTTCCTCCCTGAGACAAGAAGATTAATACACAGCAGATAACGAGAACTCTGACTTCAGAGGCCACCCCAAGTGGATGCTGGCCCCTGCTGCTGGAGATCTGGGAAGTGGGGGAAGGATCCAAGTTGGATCCAGCCGGTTCAGCGCCACCTCCCCCAAGTCACAAAGAGAAGCAGGTGGTGATTCTACACCACAGGGGCTGTCATCCAAACTGACTGGGCAGTCCTGAGAGAGCATAAAAAAACCCTCTTGCTCAGGTACAGAAAGGTCCAATAACCAGAGCCACTAAGCCACTGTGACCCTGTAGCCACAACTGGAAGTGCAGATGAGGAAGGGAGCAGGAAGAAGCCATTTCACAGTAATGCTCTGCCCTGACTGTAATGTGCTGCGAGATGGTCAAGGAGAAGAGTTAGTGCTTTTCAGCACACAGAACAGCTGATGCCAGCTTGGGCTGGAGCCACAACAGCACAATGGTCTGCGCCCGTGGGCACAGGCGATGTTCTCTGTATACACAGAAAAAGCAAGCTCACCCACCCATTCTGGCTAGCACGCAACAAGACTGTGTGTGTCCCCACCAACACTGACTCATTCTCTTCTTGTCCCTCCTCCAGCACGGTGGTATGAAGATGACATCCCTACACCCAGGTAGAAGGACCCTGTGTCCAGTGTGGGGCAGGGGGTGGTGCAGGGAATCAGGAGCATTGTGACCTACAGTTGCACCAGTCCTGGGCTGGGGTGGGGGAAGAGGGCACACAAACAAAAAAAAAAAGCCCAAGACTCATTTTAAGGAGTAAAAAAGTGAGTAGGAAAAAAGCACAGGTACTGAGTTAAAAAACAATTCAGTGCTTCAGGAGCGTTACCAGCACAGCGCAACAACACTGAGCTCTCTCTTTTCCCAAGAACCTATATTTGTAAGGTTTTATATTTCCTGTATATTTCTATTTTTCTTTTCTCTCCCTCTTGTTTGTTTGTTTTGTTCTTGTTTCCCCCCTCCCTCCCTGCCCCAAAATACTCTCCTTCTGTTGTACTCAGTTGGCCAGGACAACGGGCTGGAACGACTGGCTAGGATACTGCATGGCATTCAGGTTGTAGCTGAGTCCTTCCACGAAGGGAGACTTCTCCAAAAAGAGGCTATTGGTGCTGCCACTGAAGACCTGAGCCATATCAAAGGTACCACCTGTGCTGGCATTGAACTGCGATGCTGGTGGGATGCTGCTGGCCTGGCTCTCACTGGCAACACCATCGAAGAAGAGACTGCTGGCTCCCGGCGAGGCACCACTGTAAACGAACTCCTTGGCATTGGGGGAGAGCTGTGACTGTGGGGCTTGGCTCCCAGCGCTCCCGACGAAGTTCAGAGAGTGCATGGACAGGGAGAGGCCCTTGTGCTTCAGCAGGTTGGTGGTGGGAGACCTGACCATTCTTGGCTGCTGCACAGCCCCTGCTCCACCGCCCCCTCCTCCAGCTCCTCCACCCTTCTTCATCTTGGTCGAGCCGAACTTGGTGGCAGCAAAGGTGGCAGTGGTGAAAGTGATGGGCTGTGCAGAGCGAGGGATGAAGGTGGGGCTGGGTGACTGGCCAAAGGAGGGGGACGGAGAGTTGGACAGCGAGTTGTCCTGGCTGCCGATAGGGACAAATACCTGGGCGTCGGGGTTGAAGCTGCTCTTGATTTCTTTGTCCAGCTCTGTGGCACTGCAGCCCTCACTGTCATCTAGGTAGAGAACCTTAACAGAGCCCTTCTCACCGATCTGGTAGGAAACCTCAAAAGGATCAATCCAGACACTCAGCTCTTCTGGCACATTGGCACGCACATCCTCCACAGCCAGCCCACTCCGCTTGGCCGCCAGCTCCACCACCGGATCCACCGTCTCCCCTATATGAACACAGCGATAGCCAGACCCCTTCAGAGGTTTCTCTGGGTACCAGTGACCCTCATATTTCTTCTTCAGCAGGCGCTCTAGCTCCTCACCAAACAGGTCTGCCCGCCTCCGAGGAAGCTTGTTGTACAGGTATGAGATGATGAAGTTAAGAGCAACTTTGATCTCCAGATGCATACTCTCTTCCCAGCAAGCAAGTCAGGGCAGTGTATTAAAAGTGACAAAATGACAGAAACATAGACAAGTTTTGACTCCAAAGAGACCTAGGGAAAGAGAGAAAAGGATGGATGAAGACTAGAACACAACAACTCTCCCCCTGTTGAGATAAGTAACTGTGCCTTTTCATGAACAAAGCAGAATGAGCAATTTGCACAAATACTAACAAGAAATAAGGCTCTCTAGGAGAGGCACCACAAATCTACTGATCCTCAAAACAGAGGGATGCTGATAGGGAGAACTCTCCTGCTCCTCTTTCAGAAGAAATAAGGGTGTAGCCACTACCCACATGCAAGTAAGTACATCACACTCACCTGGCTGCCAAGCACTGCTGCTGTAACCCGGCAGGCCACTGACTGCTCTGGCAGAGCTCTGTCAGCACACCTAACACGCCTCTCCTGCCCTGGCACTCAGCTGCTTCCAGCACAGCTCTCCTGCACCAGCCTCTCCAGAGCACAAGTGCAGCACCTGAACAGCCTCGTGACTTGCTCAGCAGCTTTATGCAGAGACCTGCTTGCACTCAGGACAGCAGGGCCGGCCTCTCCTCCGGGAGGCCGCATGGTTGTGCCGGGTGCCACGTCCTGCTGGCACAAGCGCAGAAGGGACGAGAAATAGCGAGGGAGGGTGCTGGGGCACCAGCTGCCAGCCCATGTTTACCATCCCCTTGACTTGCACATATCTTATTAAGTGTACCCAGTTGAGAGTCTGCCTAGCTACAAGCATAAAATCTCAGTTCAAGTCTGCTGAGTGGGGAGAGTGGGACAGTAAATGTGCACAGGGTCACAAAATAGGAACATGCCAACAGCCTGTCCAATACAGCTCACGTCGCTTATCCCTGCACAGAAGGAAGACGAGCTCTGCCAGGATCAGATACCTACTTAATAAAAACTGAAATTGCTTGCCAAAGATTGAAGTAATCCTCCCTCCTCTCTCTCCCTGCCTTGTGAGGAAGTGTCCAAAATGGAGAGAACCCACAAAAGCAAAATGCAAAACCACAACACTCAACTCTCCCATTATACACAGATTTGCAAACAATGTTTGTCTGGGTACAAAAATCCCAAAACTAGGTATGTCAGCACTACACTCTGTCACTCATCCAAGGAAGATGAATCTCACAGATACTTTAAGAGCAAGCACACTTCCAGTAGCCTCCACACCTCTCCAGGGGAAAGAAGAATATCCAGTTTTTAATTGGCAGCTTAGTCAGAGGCTGCTCTGTCTTCAGATGCCCTCACCTTGCTCAAAGAGACACACTGTGTTCAACCATCTTCCTAAAATGGGCTTTAGGGATATTCTTGTACAGCACTCAAGCCAATGTTTATGATGTGTGACAATTATTTGGGGGTGGGGATGACGTACAAATATACATAGTTAGCATTCCCCTGAAAAATCCCAGCAGCACAACCAGGTATCCATGCTGGCCTAAGTCAGCAGGAGTTGAAAAACTGACCAGACTTGTTTGCTTGGTCTAGTTTAGTGGACAGGAAGGCTCAAATAACTTTGAAGAAGCTCTCAAGTATTTTAAAGCTTTACTGCAAAAAAGGAATGCAGATTCTAAGCTTTTTCTGTACTACTCCATGTTCACGGAGGCTTAGCTTTAGGAAGATGGTAACCAGAAACAGATCCCACACCTCTGATCTGCCAACAAGGAGGCCAGTTCTGGAAGGAACCCCCTTTGGGTTTGACTCAGCAACATAAAAACACATAGGAACAAGGGAGTGGAAAAGAAGTCTTTCCTTTAAAACCAGTTTTAAGGAATTACTGTAATGTAACAAACTTTGGTAGGTCACTACAACCTGATCAAATCCAAGTAAGAACACCAAAGAAATAAGCAACCACAGTTTTTCTAACAACAGTTAAGAAGAAGCCATTTTCCGAAGGCAAAAGTCTTGGCACAATGACAGAGCCTTTTCTACAAAAATTAAGTATGAAGCAAACCCCTAAAGAGCACACCTAAACTCTAACAAGAGCTTGTATAGACTATACTACCTCAAGGGAGGATTACATGGAGCTCTCTAACTTCTTTGGCTTTGAGACGTTCAAAGAGAGGACACCTTGGGATCCCAGCAAGTTAAGCAGGAAGAGAACAGCCAGTTGGTAAGTCTTTTATCTTGTGACAAATTCTAATCCAGAACCAAAATCTATTAAGAGATCAGATAAGACTGGGAAAGGAACAGTGGCTAAAATTTGTTAACATCCTATCTGCTCTAGGATACACATTGAGGACCCCAGTTCCTCATCAACTTTTTTGCAGAAAGCTGTGAGGAGGTACAATTATACATAATCTCCTTTTTTTTTTCCTCCAACTTTCCTAAAAAAAGAATGCTCTGTACCTTGGTTATGAAAAAGGTAAGTTAATTAGCCTAATAACAGCAACAGCTGCCAAGGTAGAGGCATACAACTGATACCTGCCGAAGGCTCAAAAAAGTCACTGGCTTCTTACGTTGTTGACACGGCAAGATGAGCTCCAGTAGGATCATCTCATTCTACTGCACTGAAATGTGACAAAATAATTAAAAGAAAAAATATAAGAACCCCCAAACCCACTGAAATCCAACTGAAGCAGCATGGCTCTGAGAGAAGAAACTACTGAATATAAATTGTAAGCGATATTCTGAGCAGTCGTCCATAAAGGCCAGCATTTTCAAACTCAAGGCTTATGCTGGCAGGGAACAAAGAGCTGTTTCTCTGTTCTGCGAGGGAAGGCAAGAGCCCCCTCAAACTCCCCGTTTATCGGTACGCTGAAGGGGAGAGGACACACCATCACTTACAACAGAGAAGAGCGAGCACGGGAACGATTCCCTCTCCTCCCGGCTACACCAACACGGTGGGTGACCTTGGGGGCATCTCCCTTCGACCTCCCGAACGAGGCCCGGCCCTGCGAACAGGCTGGCCGCCGCCTCAGGACTTAAACAGACGGCTGTCACGGCGGCCTGCGGTCCCACAGCCGGACACACCCGTCTGGAACGAGAGCGCCCTTCCCAGCCCCCCGCCAAGGGCGGCGGAGAGGTTTCCCCCGCCAGCCTAATAGCCCCGCGGGGACGAGCCCCGCCGTCCCTCCGTCCCCGGTAGCGCGGCCATCCCCGGTGCCGGCCGGCCCTGGCACGCCGGGAGCTGTAGTCCTCGCCCCCCCTCCCCGCCCCGCGACCTACTTCTCCCCGGACTGCGGCTCCCGGCGCGCTCCGCGCCCGGCCCGGCGCGTCCCCCGGCGGGGCAGGGCACAAAATTTTCCAGGGCACATGCGCGCTGGGGCCCGCCCGCCCTTCTCGGCGCTGCCCACGGTTGGGAACACGCCCCGCGGCCCGGGACCGCGGGCAGCCGCCCCCTTCTCCCCTTCCCTTCCCCTCCCTCCCTCTCGGCAAGGATGGGCGGGCGCGTCCCCACCCCGCAGCTGTTTCCCCCCCCACGGCTGCGGGACGGAGTCCGGGAGGCCAGAAGCCCAGTAACCTTCTGTCCCTCTCCCCCGCCCCCCGCTGCTTGTCCCCTTCGCCCCAGTGGGGCACGCGAGGTCGCAAACAAGGTTCCCAACAGAGCGCGTCAGATGGACGGGGATATGTCAACAAGAGCGAGCTCCTGGCCCCGCACACCCAGCGGGCATCGCAGATCGGGGTGTCCAGGAGAAATGGGGGGGTGGGGTGGGGGGGCAGCCCAGCCCAGCCCCGACAGCGCCTTTGTTGTCGCCGGGCTTCTCCCCCTCGGACCTCGTCGCGCACGAAAGGGAACACCCCGGCGATATCCTCCTTTCCAGGGAGCCCAGGGCGCCCACCACCGCCCTCGGGCCCAGCCTGCCTTTTTTGGGGCTGCTAGGGCTGGGGCTGAGCCACATCCCGCTCCCGCCCCCCCCCCCCCCCCGCCCCTCAAACTAGGCTGTGGAGAACAAAATGGTGAACTGGGGCACTGAGAAGCGTCCCCGACCCAGTGACTTTCACCTCCATTCTTCTCCCTTGAAGCCCCATTAATCCCCCCGGGGGCCATAGGCGCACAGCGACTCCACGGATGGACAAATTGCTGTCCCTGGTGGGGAGGGGGACGATGAGCCCCCTCAGACCGAGCTCACAAAGAGGACGCGCGTTTGAGGGGTCCCAGCCCAAGAAGGGAGGAGGAAAGCAGCCCCAGCCCCACTTACTTCGTTCTCGGATCCAGGGCCGGCGGCTGCTGGCGGCTGTCGCGGGGGCCGAGGGCGCTGCCAGCAGGTCTCGTCTCTACTACGCCCCGTCTCGTCCGTCCCCTCCCTCCCTTGTCCCCGACGGCGCGGGGCGGGCCCGGTGCTGTGGTGTGGTCGCCTCTGCTGCGCCCCCAGAGCCGCCCGCGCCCTGGCCCCGAGTGAGCCAACTCACGGCAAACTTTCACCCTTAGCAACCTCTCGGCGCACGGATCCGCTCCCGCCCCGCGTGATGCGGCCGCGGGGGGCGGGCCGGGACTACTTCCCCCTCCCGTCGCCGTCCGCAGCGCCCTGGGATGGATGGGGTGGGGGGGGGGTCGGTACGTTGGAGCCCCTCTGCTGCTCCCCGGGCACCGGGAGTATCCCGGATCCGAGCTCAAGGGAAGGAGGGAAGGGGCCGTGGCCTTAGCGGGGATTGAACTGAGGATTGCCCCAAGCGGCTTAGCTTGAGGTTATGGGGAGATGGGAGTCGAATCGAACGGAGCGGGGAGAGACGGGACCGACCGGCGTAGTCCCCGCCCCCGCGCACCATGGGTACGGCCAAGCCCCAGCCCAGCGGCAAGGCCAGTCCCGGGACACCCGAAGGGACAAATCTCTGCACACCCCAAGCACGTCTGCGAAGACCCCCGTGGTGGAGCCCCTCGCCCCGCTACAGTGGAGGAGCTCGGGGAGACGTGCCCAAGGCAATCCCGGCTCCCTCCATCGTTGCAAACTCCTCGGGATCCACGGTCCCCGATGCGGGGCTGCGAGCGCATCTCCCCGGGGAACAACGGGGCAAGGCCAAACCGGCCGAGGTGGTGTCACCGCGGGGAGAACAGGAGCGGCACGGCCACTTCCGCGGCCCCGAGACGGGGACGGAGATCCCGCCCCCGACACGCGCTCCCGCCTCCCGGACTATTTTGTCTCCGCACGCCTGTGTCCCTCCGCCTCCAACAGAGCAGGGCCGGCCCCGCCGCGGCGGAGACGAGAGACCCGCAAGGTGCGCGAGCGCCGGCCATGCTAAAAATAACTGCGCCGTGTTAGCAACAGCCTTCCCATTGGCTGGCCAGCGCCAGCGGCGCCTTCAGATTGGAGCGCTGCCTCAGCCAGTGAGCCGAAGGGGGTGTGCGCGGTGGGCGCTGCCGGGAGATGTAGTCACCGGGGCGGCCGCCGCCTGCCCCCGTCCCCCGTGCTTCCCCCGCACCGCGGGGCGTTCGCGGGTTCGGGCAGGGCTCGGGGGCACAGGCTGCCCTGGGGAAGGATAACCACGGTGACAGTCATCCCTGGGACCATGGGCCGATGGTGGCACCTCCAACCGCCAAAGGCTGAGTTGCACCACCCACTGGCAAGCTGAAGGCACTCTCAGTGAGCACACAAACGGACCCGCACCCTTTATTTCAAAGCAGATCCATTACTAGTCCAGGAAAATGAAGAAAATGCCCACAGGCATCCCCAAGCCGCGTGTGTTACACTCCAAGGTCACACCATCTTTCACACACACCACTTGCCAAGGCTTTTTGCTGTCCACACTTAAAGCAACTTTTGACCCAAGTAACACTCCAAGCTAGTGGAAGGGACACCAAGAATGGTGTTTCCAGGCTCTCCCAGCCACGTGTCCTGCATCTTCCTCAGTGCTGACACAAGCAGAGGGTGACACAGGCATTACCACAGTCCCTGTTGCAGCAGAGGTAGCTGGCCTGGCAACCATCTCTGAAGTGCAAAAATACAAAGTTCAACTCTTGCCCTATTTCCACAATGGCCTTCAGCCTTCTTCTGAGTTTGGTTTGTCCTCCTCTCTCATTCAGGAACACTTTACCTCAGGTACTGCCTTTGCCACAGAAGAGCATTTCTTTTAAGGCCAGCCAACACCATGTGTTAAGAAATCCATTAATGTTCCTTCCCAGTCACAACAGCCAGCCTTGCTTATTTTCCCACTGATTACAGGAAAAAACCCCCAATAACTTTTGAAGTTGTTTTATTTTCTGCAGGGAAACGGGAAAGAGAAGAGGAAGATTTATGAGAGCTATTATGAGCAGCCTTATTTTCATGGCTCCTACTTTAAAAAGAATTTACTTACAAAAGGACACCTTTTTTTTCCTTTTTTCTTTTTTTTCAATTATTCGCTTGCTTTGCTGGAAGCAAAATCACACCGTCAGCCAGAGATCAGGAAATTAAAATGACTGAGCTATTTTTAGCATCATTAAGCAAAAAAGGGCAATTACATTTCTAAAATTCTATTATTGTTTTAATAAGGTGTTAGTAAGAGGGTGTCACATATTAGGGCTCTTTAAAATACCTGTGCCTTGACCGTGCTCCTTTAATTTTGGCGTCGCCCTTGTACACATGCAGGCAGAAGAATTCTGTCACAGTATCTGCTCCTGCATTCTCAGCCATTTGGCTATTAAGTCAAAGCAAAGCTCCCGCGTCACGTGTGCATGGGGAGGGGAGCAATTGCCAAGCCACTGGGACAGAGCTCGTTTGGTTGGGTCATTTAATGCCAAGGAAGGGGAGTCAGGTTATAATTGGACATAATTAATGTCGCCATACCCTGAATCCTCTGTACATTCAATTCACATGACAACCCCAAGGAAATGAAAAATTCTTTCCTGCTATTGAAAGAGGCAAACATCTCCAGCTGATGTCTGTAATGAGAAAATAACAGCTTCTGTGCAGATAAGGTTTCAGGAGTGAGATTTTTTTTCCATGCAGCTCCCAGGCAGATTCCAAACCTCCACCTACCTTTTATTTTTGTTTTGTCTCTTTTTAAAGAGAAGTAATGCTTGGGGCTCAAGGGCTTTGTCAAGTCAAGGTCTAGGTGGTTCAAGGAAGTAGAAGAGCTATTTGCTGAGCTCAGCTGTAGTTGTGGCTGGCAGTTGGTCTGAAGGGGTGTGTAGCAGGGAACACCTACATTTCAGAACACAGCAATGCCTTGTTAGTACTGGCAACAGAGGCCGATTTCTTAATAGGCCAAGAGATCCTACGTTCTCTCCTTCAATGTAAATATTTAAAATTGAAGGAGTTTTTTTTTACTTGTTATGCAACATTTTAATAAAAAAGAAAAAATAACATTACCTAGAAAAGTAGCAGCAGGAAGATACATTTAGCTCCATGTATAAGGACTTGAAGACAGCACCATGGGGGTTCAGCTGCCACATTGACAAAGCTGTCCCGGTCTCTCACACTCTTCCCTGCTGTTGCCACACAAGTACTTTGCAGTTGGCAGCCAGGGAGCCCCTGAATCTGGCTGCATAAAACTCCATGGATGGATGAGGCCCTTCCAAAGCTTGGCCTGCACACCGCAGCAGGACGTGTCTTGTCTCATTTTTTCCCTGCGGGGAAGCTCGCCCTTTTAGCATGTGCTCGGGTCTCCAGTACTGCAAGGCAATCTCCTTCTCCTGGACAAGTACTTTAAAATCTATTTAGGTGAAAAATAATTCACTTTTCTAGAGGCCCTGCTTAGGTATCATCTACTGGTGCACAGAAATCATTACCAAGCAAGCAAGGTCATGTTTTTCTGGGCTACACAAATGTGTCCATTACCCTTGTCTGAATTAGCAGCTTCAGGGCAATGTCCCATCCATGCTCTGAAAGTACCAGAAAGGCAGTGGCACTGAACTGATCCGAGCACCAGCAGCATTTGGCATGCTCCCCAGAGCTGTCTGAGCAAACAAGGCAAAGGGGAAAAAGCCTGTCCCTCCCTCTCTCCACCTGCCCAGTGACTCAGAACAACTAGAAATGGCAGCTTAACTCTCAGAATACAGACCAATATATCCAGCAGTCAGCGTGAGGGCATCGGGAGTGCCAAGAAAGTGAGTATGTTCAGCTGTTTTTGGGGATGGGGGAAGGGATGGGGACACTCATACCTCTACAGCAAGCCCTGCCTGGCTGATCCTGCTAAATGATTAGGAACGCGGGTGCTCTAAAATCAGCTCACCAGGGTGTATTGGTTGAGACAAAAAATAATTTCTTCATTTCCCTCTGCCTTTACTGAAAAACTTTGTCATCTTTCAAATTTCTGGGAAAGAAAAAAGTGTGTACAAACCTTTTGCATTCCTAGTGAGATAATTTGGGCAGCCTGACTGAGGGTAAGCGATAAATTCTGGTTGAAGTGATAAAGTTCCAGGTACAACAAATCTGCATGTCATGGCCTGCTTTTAAAGGAACACAATTTAAAATGGCTGATAACAGGTCTGACATGGACTTCCTGGTCTGCAGAGGCAGTTGCTTATTCCCATAGAACTGCTTTTGGAGAATAGATGTGCTGTAACCAATAAGCTAGAGTGCTCTGAACATCTTGGAAAATGGCATCTATCAGAAGCTGTGTAGGGAAAAAAACATACTGATACTCTCAAACCTGCAAAAACCTTGGAAGAGAAACCTGACAGAATTAATAGCTGGGGGCAGGAGAGAGAAGAGCAGCTGAGATAGCTGTAGGGCCAGTCACAGCTACAGCCAGCTGCAGCAGGGAAAAATTACTTTTGAGGAGAGGATAATCACAACTGTGTGCTTTTCACTTTTATCCAAATGGTTGGAGCAGGTAGAAGAGGTATTTAAGCCAAGGAGTAGTTAGAGGAATTGGTACTAGCCTGAAGGGAATAGCTGAAATCCTGGAAGGGGCACAAAACAAAAAAAGGTTTGGGGGCTCTGCACCCCAAAACTGCACAAAGACAACTGTGTTAGTGTAGCACACGCTCTGCTCAGACTACAAGCGCTTGAAGGACTGCAGGGCACACTGAGCCAGGACCCTGCTTTAACCATCTGAGGAGTACACACCCGTGGGGAACTCAGTTCTGCCTCTGCACAAAGGCGGCTGTTCCCAGATCTTTGCTGAGCCAACAGACTGCTTTTAGCCTCTCCTGGTATTTGACTAACAAGCGGCCTCTGGTTTCCAGCACGCACACGGCCAATAGCCCAGAACACAATAGTTGGTTTCCCATTACAGCAGGGAAGGCTTTAACTTATTCACAAGAACAGGATAGCGAGTCAAACAGCTTAGTAGGTTTTAGAAAGGGATTGGATGTTTGCATGGTGAAACAACATCCACGGCCATATTAGCTGGGATAAGGGTTACAAGCTCAGCGATCCTCATGCTACAGGACAAAATGATCAGTGGCTGGGATCACAGCAGACAAAAGCAACAGCCATTCCCTGAAGCTCCTTGTGGCAAGGTCACGTGGCCATAAGCAGACACAGTCAGAAACCAGATAACCCATTGTGAAGTGCTAGCTGGGCTAATCCTCCATGTCCCCAGCAAGCTCCAGAGAGGCGAGGCACAGAATGAACCAAATCCTTGTTGTACCAAAAATAAAAACCCAAAAGAGAAAGCTTTATTGGTATGCATCCTACAGAAATGGTTACAAGAAATGGCCTTGGTTTTATCTGTCAAAGAAAACATGGAACAGCTGTGCTCTCCCTAGGAAGGTACCAGCCATGAGCAGTTCCTTACAAAACAGGGCAGCATGGAAATATACTGGAGGAAGGGAGGAGGGGAGCAGATTGGTGTTTTGTTCTTCAACACTGATGGATGGGGCAATTTCAAACAATTGAGGGAGCCCAATAAGAACAACCTCAAGGTGTTTCTCCACACTAAAAACAGCACTTCCCATTTTTACATGGCTCCTTCTATGTTTTAATTGCTTGCCCACTCTGCTTTGTATAGAGAGTTGGGACAACTACTAGCAGAGCTTCTGCAAAGGCAAGAGACAGTAATCTTCATTTGCCCTCTCATCATTGGTTCTTATCAGGTTTCAGTCCCACTCAGTCTGTTATTTCTCCAACCCTAAGTACATTACTGTATTTGTATTGCTTTAGAAAAAAATAATCAATGAGTTTTCAATAAGAGTAAAGTCCAGAGATGTTCCAAGACCCTCTTGCCAACCCAACAGGAGGTAGCCATGTACAAAGAGGATCACCTCTTCTTGAAGCCATACTTTTTCCTTTCATAGAAAAGATCTGTCTTGGAACTGCCCAGGTTGACGATCTTAGGGCAACCATCCCTCTGTAAGAAAAGAAAATGTAAGTTAGGAAATGGGCAAACACAGAACAACATCATAGCGGTAGTAGGTTCTCAGTTCCCACACTCCTTGCCCTGTCTTCAACACATTTCAAACACCTGTAGAGACAAATTGCTCTCCAGTGCTCGTTGCCAGTAAGAAAGTGGAACAGAGAAGAGCACAGATGTCTCTTCAGCATTACTGTGGGACATGGTCTCCCTCAGGCCCAAAATGGAAAACAGCTCATATAACATCAGCCATTTAATGAAAAGGATGCACTGTGCCTCAAGACTGAATTCTTTCTAAATCAGGATATGCAAGACTTCTAGGGCCCAGAGGAATAACCTTTCCCCTCCTTAGCCAAGAAGAATCTTGCTGCTCTAGATGTCTCCAAACCATTTTTGTGTTTAGGAAACCCTCAACAGTGACAGCAGAACTGAATCTCAGATTTCTTTTATCCTGGATTGATTACTGCAGAGGCTGTAGGGTCAGCTACTCACAGCAGCTACATAGATAAGTTCTGGTACCTGAATTCCAGCAGATGGTGAGAAAAAAGCCTCAAGAAAAGCAACAGGAGTAGGGGAGGCCCTCCTGAGAGGTGTGGTTGCAAAACCAAATCAGAAATGCCCTCTTGGTATACCTGGGAAAAATTGCCTGTGGGCCACCTGAGCCCAGCATCTGCATAATTCTTTAGGGCAAAACATTATGGCTGGCCACAGCAGTTGTGAGGGACCCAGGAGGCAGAGGAACACGTGTCCTTGGCTGAAGTGTAAGCCTGAGTGCATTAGATTTAGAAAGCCCCTGGGCAGATGTCAGATGCTGTAGAATCTGCACCCAATCTGCCTGGCTCCCATGCCAGAGTTGCAATCTGGTAGGGAGGATCTGCATGATGGGAATAACAGGAGAGGTGGGGAACAGAAATCATCCCTCCCCCATACACCTGCCACAACCCATTTCTAGCTACTGTCTCCTTATTTCATTTTGAACCTCAATAGTAGGACTCTTTCAAGACTTCCTCCCACAATCCATGGAGTCTGTTAAAATCTTGACAGCCTTATTGCAGGGCTCTGTTCATTCTTCCACCTCCTCCTAAGGACACAGCTCATGAGCACCCCCCTTTCTCCAAGAAAAGATTACTATTTGCAACTCACAGACGTCCTGGGTGACAAGGTGGGATTCAGGCCCTTACCCACAGATCAAAGTGGGCTGAAACAATACTTCATTCCTTCCTTCACCAGAATAAATGAACCAAGAGTAACCAGGTCTTTGCTTTGTGCCCAACAGCATTCCATCTCTGCCATCCATTCTATTTGCTTTCTTGCTCCACTATCTTTTCCGGTCTTTATCTGAGGATGATTAAAGTGCTGTGGCTCAAGCCTTGGACTGTTAAAGCTTAAGGTACAGAGCTCTGGCCACCTGGTTTTCTTATTCATATCAGCACCAGATACCATAATTGTGACAGGCAGCAGCACACTTAATTTTTCTCCTTCTGGGCTCCCTATGCTTGTGCAAGCATTCTTCAGTCCTGCAACAAATCATGTCAAATCTGCTGTTTCAGATTTCAGATCTGCAGCTTCACATCTGCAATAATATGTAACATCTGACTTTTCTGCTACGGAACAACTTTCTTCACTCACAGCAGCATTCACCCAGGTGTCAGAATACCCCAGACCTGTTATTCTTCTCTAACCCCAGACCTGTTATTTTTCTCTAACCCCAGACCTGTTATTCTTCTCTAGCTCTGTTTTCTACAGTTCTCCCTGACAGAGCAGCTGGTTATTTCACAGCTGAACCAAACAAAAGATACAGGTAATCTTAGGTTATGAGAAACACTTGTTGGGAATCCCTATGAACTGATAAAACTAAAACCAAGCCTATTTTACTCATGACTTATAAAGCCAGGCATCTTCATTCCAAAGGCAAGTGAACAAAATTACTGTTTCTCGCAGCATTTATAAAGTAGGAGGCAGCACCCCCATCAAAGCACTTATATCCATATTTAGACATATAGAAAGATTATGGTCCTGTTAGATCTAATGACTACACTCAAAGGAGGACCTGCTCCTGTTCTGGATTTAGCTGCAGGCCTCTAAAGAAAACAGACACTAGAGAGAATTAAAGCAGCAACTCACTCAGCTGAGGACACTCCTGTACATCACTCTGAACCACTCTCTCAGCACCTTCTTCACAGTCATTAGGGTGCGTAGGAAATGATATTTGCAAAGCACCAAACAACTTTTGACAGACACTCTCACAGGTACCAGGCCTATATTCTGAGATAGCAAAACTGTAAGTATTATGTTCTTGTTCTCCTGCAGGTCTTTCTAATGCTTTGCTGCAGTTCATGTTCTGCACTCATTGTGTTGGATTATTAACAAAAGCCTTACGAGGGGTGAACAGATGCCTCATTTCCCATGTGTAATGGCTTCCAGCACAATATTGTAAAAAGATGATAGCTCTGGCTATAGACAAAAGGGACCATTACACCAAAAAGCATTAGCAGAAAGAGAAATATCTACAATACAGACAATTCCAGAAAAGAGTGAGAAAATATAAACTGTATCCCACTGAAATTATACAAGAAGCATCAAACTTGTGAAACACAATCACCAGTGGAGCCACTGGACACTAAGGACCAACTTCACCTTGTTATTCAAAGGAAAACAAAGGTTTCGATTCCACAGGCCTTCTAGTACCATATGTGCTCTTAATCAGTGGCTCATAAAGGACTTTAGGGAGGAGCTGCTTCTGCCACTGCCTTGCAGTGTCTGCAATATTTCTGACCCTGGTGAAACCTAGGCTGGAGCTGTGTACTAAGATAACAACCTGAAGTGATAACAAGCAGTGTGTGGAAGAAATGAACTGTGAGTGTGCAAAACAGTCAGAGATCCTTCGAATGAAGAGAGTTACACTACCTCAAAATGCTTTGCAAACACAGAGACCTATCAACAGGTGAATAAGGGTTTCACAAACAAGAGCCAATCGTCCCAGCACTAATTTCAGCAGCTCCAAGCCCCTTAAAGGTAAGCATGACTACTACACAGCTGGGATGGCAACTTACATCTTTTTCCTGGATGGTGCACTCCTTGCAGTAGTAGGCGTCGGACACGCCGGGCCCCCCGCAGATGACGCAGCGGCCCTGGTAGGAGCCGTAGTTGCACTCGTCACAGATGCGCACCAGGGTGCAGGGCCGCACGTAGGAGTCACAGATCACACACTTGCCATCACCTGCGAGCACAGCACAGCCTTCGCTTACAGAATGTCCCTTCTGGCATCTCACGTCAGAGGAAAAGCTTCCTAGTCAAATAACTTCCCTGTACACTCAAAGAAATACAGCTGAACTGCAGAAACGTGCCTTGCAGGCACAGGGCACAACTTTGCATTGCACACCGACCTGACAGAACAAGGGCTGTGGTCTGCAATATTTGAGGGTTTTTTTAAAATTTAGTCATTCATTCACTGTCAAAGAAGAAACCCAAAATTACTTGGGTAACTACTTTGTGATTAGCCAAGGCTTGCTTAGATCGTACCACTACTTTTACTCTAGAACTTTTCCCAACTTATTCATTTGCAAGAGAAAAAAAGCCAGACTGACAGAACTAGAGTCCTTACCCACACAGAAGCAGCAGTGTAAGCTTCTCCCACAGTGCCACATCAACAAAAGTCTGGAGTTACTATGCTCAAAGAGATAAGAGACTGTACTCATGGTCCCTTTAATCCTTCATCTGTGACAAGGCCAAAGGAAGGGCAAACTGGCATAAGCAGCCATTTCACAAAAGCTGCTCTTGCGCTCTCACAAGGAACTGAGTGAAATTCAAGTACTGATATCATACAGGCAAGGAGCCATCAGATGCCAAGGACAGTTTCTGTTGAGCTGGACCTTAACCAAAACACTGACCTACGGATGAAAGTCTTCATATCCTATTACCAGTTCCCAAGGTATCTAATCCTGACTCGCACAAACAGCTTGCCTAACCTGCTCTTAAATCTCTGGCGTGACAGCCCTCAGCTACTACCAACAGGAATCTGCTTCACTGTCAGGTGCTCTTGAAAATTATCTTCTTGCTTCAGACTGTCCTTCTCCCACTTTACTTATTCTCACAGTGTTTTTGAGTCACAAACTACTCACCTCATTTGTTCTGTTCCCCTACATGATCTAACAACAGATCACAAGGATCTAACAACAGATCCTCCTTATTCCTTTGCACAACTAAGCATTTGATTCCATGGGTGTTTTTCCTGCTCTAACTTTGCCCTCCATTTTTTCTTCTCCTAGATGCTAATAGGAACCTTTCTCGCAGTATGATGAAGCCAAAACCGCAAAAGGCATTTCCCCCCCTGCTTTAAAATGATCAGAATGATATTTTGGCATTACAGATTACAAGGATCCAGCGAAGCAGGCACTGTAGCCTCAGCCACAAGAAATGCTGGCAGGAGGTACTCCAGGACTGCGTTTGTGCAAGAGTCTGTTTGAGCTTGCAACTTTATAAGTATTCCTTGAGCTACACTTGCAATGTTAAGGTAATTGCTCCCTTCTCTAAGAGTGACATTAAGTTTGGGGTTAAAGCAAAAATAGGTTCCAACCTTTAAATCCAAACTGCATTCTCTAACCACAACACCACACTCTCAAGCAACTAAATGTGGATGCTATACTTACATTTTTCACAGAGTCTTCCAATTGCTGGGAAATAAAAAAAAAGAAAAAATTATTTGAGGCAGGAGAAAAATCTGAGTAAGTACAAGCTTGAATGTCAAATAATTATCTTCTGCAATGAGCAGTCCTTAAAAAACTAAAGGTTAAACTACAAAAACAGTTTGAGCATAAATACAAATATTCATGACAAACAATATATATCCTCCTGGAGAGATTTACCAGGACCAAAGATGCACTATGAATGCACAATGACACCCCTCTGCAGTAAGAAAATCTACATTCATCATTCCATTTCAAACACAGCCAGTGTGTCTGACTGAAGGAAATGTTATACATGAGCCTTGGCACAGCTTTTACACTGGTTTTAGTGGGGGGGGGAAAGCCAAAATTAAACGTTTATTTAAAGCAGTCCAAATACCTTCTTTGCTTTAGAACATGAAGGTAGTTAAATGTATCTTAGAAATCTTATCACTTGTGTGGGACACTCACAACAATGATATTAGGAACTTGGATAAATGTAATAAATATCGAGTTCCAAAGACTAGATGTGCACATGCACAAAGACTAAATATCGATCTGTCTGAAGTCTGAGAGACAAATGATTTTCAGGACATGATTTTCCACACACAGATGGTTAGAAGCACTGACTATTCTAAAAAGAGATTTCATATGGACAGTACAGATTAATGCTTTGCGTTTATGGATCTTACAGAAAGCTGCTTGTTAAATTTGCTTTTCCAAGGAGTGAGAAAAACCTGGAAGGGATACCTCAACTTCTAATCTTGTCTAAGAGTTCTTTGAACCCTGACCCAAATTCTGACTCAGGGGCGACAAGGATAAATCCCGTTATGTGTATTAGAGGAATAACCCGGAAGATAACTTTTGCCTCGCAGCCAGAAAGATGCTCCCAAATGCTGCTGGATCCACAACGCACGGCGGGGCATCGGAAAAAAAAAAAAAAAAAAAAGAAAAGAAAAGAAAAAGAAAACAAAAGAGGGAGGGAGGGAGGGAGGAGCGGGTGGCGCGCGCCGCCCTTCCTCCAGCGGCGCCTCGGCCGGGCCTGAGGGCCGCGCGCGGGCCCCACGGCCAGTAACGCGCGCGCGCCTCCCGCTCGGCCCGCGGCGAGAAAAGGGGCCAAGGGAACCCCCCATCCTCTTCCCCGGGGACCCACCGACGCCCGCCTGCTTGCGGCAGAAGATGAGATCCGGGTGGTGCTTGGCCATGGCGAGGCAACACCCGCCCGGCGCTGCTGCTGCTGCGGCCCCGCGGAGCCCTCACCGCCGCGCCTCCCCCAGGTCCTGGCCGGGGTGAGAGCAGCGCCTGCCAAAGCGCCTCCTTCGAGTGGGAAAACGCCGAGGGATGCCGAGATAAATTCTCCCCCCAAAGCGCTCCCGTCTGTAACCTTCCCCCGGCCAGAGGAGCCCCTCGTGGCAGATCGACGACCCTCTCCTGTCGCGGGTGTCTCCCTGCCAGGACCCGCGCGGCCACGCCCCCCCGCGCGCGCCGGAGATGTCAAAGGGGCTGCGTGACGCCATCGCGGCGCGACTCCATCTTTGTCAGTGAACAAAATGGCGCCGTACTGCGTGCTGGCGGCTCGGCTGAGGGTGAGCGGCGGCGGCGGGCAGGGCAGGCAGCGGGCGGGACGGGCGGCGGGGATTGCGGCAGGGACAAGATCATTGCCCGCTGGGCGGCCACGAGGGTGACTGCTCACCCGCAGCCTCGGGGTCGGGCCGTCCCCGCCTCCGCGTGTAGGTCAGCGTGTCCCCGCTGCGGCCCCACGCCCTGTTTCCATGGCGATGGTGGGGCGGCCGCGGCTTTGGCGGCGGCGGTGTGGTCGCTGCTCGGGCCCTGGGGCAGGACGTCTCCCGCTACCGGGCCCGGCCGGCCGTCAAGGTGAGAGCAAGGTGAACGGGGCGG
Organism: Fringilla coelebs; assembly: GCF_963513975.1. Classification (NCBI taxonomy): domain Eukaryota; kingdom Metazoa; phylum Chordata; class Aves; order Passeriformes; family Fringillidae; genus Fringilla; species Fringilla coelebs. The sequence continues at coordinate 48,588,457 of NC_140033.1, read as the reverse complement.
CGGGGACGCGGCCTGGCGCCGCCGCCTCCCCCGTCTGCCCGGACCCCGCTGCGGTGGCCTGGAGTCGCTGTCAAAGCCCCGGGCCTAGCAGGGCAATGAGCCCGAGGACGCGGGCCCGAACGGTGAAATAAAAGGTCTTTCCCCAGGGCAGGCATTTTTCTTTCCCTCGTCTTGTATTACTTTCCATTATAGTCACGCGGCAGTAACTCCCTGTTGTGTGAGTGAGCTGTCCTTTGGCTACTTTGCTTCAAAAATCTTCCTTTTAATACAAACAGAGGCCCCTGGGTGACAAAGATGCCAGCCTCTCTGTGTGGGGAACTAGGACGGCTGAAGAAGCAGGCGGGTCAGGCACATAAATGACCTTTTTTCCCAGGGCCGTGATAGAGTCTCTCATAGTCTTGTCTGTCATGACCTCTAAAACTCACCTTTGCCAGCAATGTGATCTTGCCACAGAGATTGCCTTCCTTAAGACTTTGTTGTGTTTAGTGTCTACTCAGTAATAAAGTTTTGATATCTTTTAAAGCCTGTAAGGCAAATACCAGGTGCAATTTTCTGTTCAGGGTTGCTGAGGGATAAGGAAGCCTTTGCTCCCCTGTGATAAAGGCAGGCCGCATAACTTCTCAGTTTGCCACTTGTGACCTTGGCCAATATGTTCCCCTTTCTTAGGGAACTGAAGTAAGAATTTGGTTGGCTTTTAGTATTCTAAAAATCTTTTGTGAATATTAATCCAGTTTGGTTATTACTGTCTCACTTTAGAGGTAGATGCTTTAGAAAAGTATAGTGGTTTTTTAATTTAAATGAAAGTTACAGAATAGCATCATTTTAGTTAGGTTGGCGTACTTGTTCTTTCTTGTTAAATAGCTTTTAGTTTGTACTTTGAACAGAAATGAGTACTCATAAAATGAAGGCAAATCTTTTATTAGTGTAATGAATTGGTTCTTGTTTTATGCTGTGACATTGCATGAGAACAAGCAATCATTTGCTAAAATTAATATTGTATGATGCAAAACAAAGGCTGTGCTGGCACAGTCGATATGGGGAATTTAGTATTCTGGGAGGTCGTCGTCTATTATCAGGCTTGGGGTGCATATTTTTTTCCCCTCTGAGGAGGACTAAATCTGTGATGCTAATCACACATGCCTCTAGGTGATATCTTTAGGAGGCAAGGTTTTTTTGCCCCTGTGTAGCAGCCTAGAGATTAATGAATATGAGCACTGTGATAGTGTCAGCATTGACCATGGCACATATTGCTACTGTCGGTTCTGTTTGCCTCCCATCCTGGAACTCTTTTGGAACTGGAACTGCACAGAAAGCTTGCCTCTGTGGGAAATAAATTGGAATTAGCCTGATTTGGACTAACTGTCCTATTTTAAGTTCTAATAGCCTCAAAGGGTCAAGATCTCTTTTCTGCCTACCTGAAATAATGCCTTTAGTAGCATTCCATTTTTCAAGCCACATTGCCTGAAGATTGATTGAAAGGGAGAACTATAAAGCTCTAAACTGCCTGAAATATTTGGTTTATTGAAGGCATTGTGGGTAAGTACCAAAATTATGCGTGGGCAGCTTTGTGTATCTGGCAGAAATGTTGGCCAGGGCTAAACGGATCTTCAGAACCATAATTTTGGTTGCTCTTTTGAGGTGGGTCTAGAAAATGAGCATGCATTTACAATTTTATTATACCATGCTGCCTTTTTTTTTTTTTTTGCAGAATCACGGTGAATGTTGGGAACTTGGCCAGTGTTCTTAGATCAGGGAAGATGAGGAAAGATGGTATTTTGGGTTTCAGCTGGGATTTCTAGAACAGATTTCCCAGACAGAACTGCACGTAACACAGTTGCTACTCTTTTTAACATGACCTTTTGCTCACTGGGCTCGTCTGCCTTACTGGCTGTCAAAATGCAAGTTATTTTCTGAATTCAGACTCCCCTTGCATCTGGAACATTCATTGTAGTGAGCTAAATGCATGATAGCTACCTTAAAATTTGTAAAGAGCAGTGTTAGCTTCCTTACAGAGATTTCAAAAATAATGACCCATTTATTGGACTGGCTTTCTTCTGTCTTTAAAGGAAGCTTTTCACCTCGTGAAACACCAGTAGGCTTAGGAGCCCTGTAATGATTACTGCCATTCCTTTTACTGAAATTTGAACAAGGACACTGCAAACTGGAATAAGGGATTCAGTGCCAGGTGAGAGGACGTCACTTGGCAGCTGTTTGGTCAGCCTGGAAATAAACAGTTCCTGAATAAAAGGGAAAATTTATAGATTTATAGATTGCCTATTTCCCTTGGCTCTTGGGCTCAAGGCATTTCTCACTGCTTACTAAAAAAAACACCATGGAAGCCCCCACAAAGCACTAGTACACTCCCTCTCAGAGAAGAATGAGAGGGAATGAAACTGGGAATTGTCAGGCTTGTGACTTTTCCTTAATCTTGCAGATCTCCTACCCTGTTTCTGAGGATGCAGTAGGAGGACAGGCATGGAGAATAGACAGGTGTGATGAGTGATATTGTGTAAATTCTTTGTGAGGAGAGATCAGACTTTTGAACCAGGCAGTTTATACTTCTTGCTTGGTGGTGGTGGAGTCTTAGACTTGCTGGGTGCCAACATGAGCAGAATCACATTGAATCAAATTAATTCCCAGCAGAAACACAGGATTAGGTTTATATCCTGGTAAAATGAAGATGGCACTTTTTAAATAGGTGCCTTTTAAAATTCTTATGTAGAGAAAAATGCTTGTCTAGTCTACTGAAGCTGATTGGTTTAGGCAGTTATTTTCCCTGGGTCATATTGGCCATTACAGAAACAGACCTTCAGTTTTCCAGACCTCTCCAGGTCCAGACAGAATCCTTCACCTTAAACACACTCTCTTCCTGCTTCTGGTGGTCTGAAGCTTTGGTCAGCAGGATTCAACCACTTTGTATTGCTGATCTTGCAATTGCCAGCTGAATACTGACATAGCATTAGAAAAAATATTACATTTCCTTGTGCATTTCATGAAGTGAAAAGACCCATAGACATGTCTGTTCAAACAGAAAAGATTTTACCTGAATTTTGTTTGAAAAATTTTGTTGCACCTCTTTTTGGAGTGCCCTGCTTCAGATTTCTATTTTAATCAGCTTTGGTCTCAGGCAAGACTTAAGATGCTATGAAGCCTGTGCTATTACTTTTATTTGCATATCTGTTCTTCTCAATGATGAATTAAGAAGAAATTATTGCATTAAACCACAACACATTTCCTGGCCTAGGAAAGAGATTATTTTTCCATGAACTAAATTAAAGAGATTATTTTTCCATGAACAGTGATTAAGTAGCTCAATGGTTTTTTCCCAGCCACTCCAGCAGTTGGAGACTTTTACAAGACTGAATAAAAGGAGCAAACATAAAAGTTACGTGGTTACTAGGTAAAGAGCAGCTTTGCCTAGTTTGTATGTTAAACAATGAGAAGCTGGGTGGTGTTTGTATTGGTGTGAGTGGTTGTTCTAGGGTTTTTTTTTGTTGTTGTTGTGGTTTTTTTTTTGTGGGGGCTTTTTGGTTTTTTTGGGTTTTTTTGGGTTGTTTTTTTTTTTTTGCTGGTGGGAGAAGGAAAGGTCTTAAGTCTGACACCTGTTTTAAGTTCTGGAAGTTCTAGGATTAAAGTGCAGCACAGTGAAATTTGATGACTGGGTTCCCCATGCACTCATGGAGGAGCAGTGCCCTCTTTGTACCATGAGGTTCACTTCCCTCAGATATTCTTTCATAATGGTGGTGTGCAACTGCTATAAGTCTGTCCTGCTTCTACCAAAAGCTCTTTCTGTAATGGCTGAGGGTAGCTTGGTAAAAATGCAAACTGCACCCTTCTTGCTTGTGCACTGAGTAGTGGGATCTTGCCTAGCTTTCCCAAAATTTTTGTTGCAAAAGATACTAACAAGGGTTATCAAAAGGACAAAAAACAAGAGATTTTGCTAAAAATTGGTGATGTCTCTTTGATCATGATTATTTCAGGCAATCTTTTCGATGCTGGTAACAAGAAAGCTGGAAAAAATATTCACACGGAAACATTAAAATGCTTGAACAGGTTTAAAGAATTAGCTAGGCTTTTTTTGACAGTGGTTAAAAAAAAAGAACAAAACAGTGGTAGGTACAATGATTGTGTTCTGAACAAGGAATATTTACAATCACACATGCAAAAGGGGTGTTTAGTGTAATACTGCTACATTTATTAACCTGTACTTATCAAAACTTTCTAACTCTGAAATAGCAGATGAATAGAAGAAGTGGGATTGAGATTAAGGTGTAGTACTGGAGGAGGGAAGAGTTCTGAACTTTTTTCTTCAGTCTGTTTCCAGACTTCTAATGCTGACAAGTGAGACTTTGAAAGCATGTAAGAAATGTGTGTGCCAAATCCTTGGAAGTTTTTCTGGAGGCTGCTGTCTGACTCAGTTTTCAAAGCTGCGTGAGAGCTTTTAGCCCTGGGCACTGACCCGTCTCTTTCAGGTCAGGCGCTGTAAAGGTGCCTCGCCATAGCCTGCCCTTCTCCTGTGTTCCAGGAAACTGTCTCACTGTGGAGGCTGCCAAGTGAAATTTGGGCTTTTTTTTCCCCTGGCACTTTCTGCTGATGCATTCAGCTCACAGTATAGTTCACCTGTCATGCAGCTAACTCACCTGTAGGGTAAGTTCAAGGCTTTTCAGAGGTGAAAGATGAGGGTGCCTTTGTGAGAGTGAGGAAAAGAGCACCAGCCAGGCTGGTGGAGCTGGTGAGTTTATTCCACATCTTGCTTCTCCTGCTCTGTGTTACATTATAGACCAGGCCTGTACACCAAAGTCTCCTTGTGGAATTTAATGTGTTTTGTAGTAGTATGGAGGGACCCTGCCTAGGAAACTTAGTATGTGATGGTGGAACAGAGGTGTGTCCAGTCAGACTGGCGCTGTATCTCCTGCCAATGTCAATTTCAATGTCAACTCAATTCCAGCAAGCAAATACTAGGGATAGTTTGCTTTAGAAACAGCATTGGTTCTTCACCGTGACACTGATGTGTCAGGAGCATGGCAGACTGATGCTTTCTTGAGAACTGGCTCATTGTTGCCTGAAAGCAGATTTCTCATCTGAAAGCATAAGGCTTCTGGTGCAACAAAGAAAAATGTGGAATAATTTAGTAAATGCTACCTGTTCTGGGTACTTTGGCTTCTCACTGTTTAAGATTTGGCTTCTCACTGTTGAAGATAATATTGTATGATGAAATACATTTGGGTGCCTTTGCATTCCTCAGTCTGTAAAATCCCAGTAACAAAACCTGAAAAACATTTTCAATTGATATGTTACAGAAATTCACTCTACAGCATTCCAGTTTTAATAGTTTCCTTTTTTTCAGCATGCCTTGAATAGTGGGGTACGACGCTACCATGTTGCTCCTGTCCTGTGCCAGCGGGCCAAGGTGGCCATGAGCCACTTTGAACCTAATGAATACATCAATTATGAAAAACTGGAGAAGAACATCAACATCGTCCGTAAGAGGTAAGAGTGGAGAAGGGAAGGGTCAGGGTATTGAATTGAGCTCTGCAGTGACAGGAGAGGAAGAAAAAATTGTTGTGGGGCCCTGGCACAAGGATTGTTTACCAGGGAAAGCAGCATGAACAGTGGCAGTTGTAAATAGAGTGAAACATGAGTTGTAGTGTCTCCTCATGGTGGTGGGGCACTGTGGGAAGGTTTGAAGCACTGCAACATGCAGAAAACCAGGCCAGTGCAGAGGAGGTGCTAGAAAGGGCTCCATCCTCTTTGTTTAATACCCTTGTTGAGGAGTCTTCACATTGGCCCTTGCTTCTTTCTGGGGCAGCAGTGCATGGGTCAGGGTTGTTATAGGCTAATGCTTCTTTGTGCTGTGTTCTGCTGTAGGTGTTAGGCATGGAACAAAGGACTAGGAATTCATAGCATATGTAAACATAGTGACCTTAATCTGCTGATAGAGGCTTGTGTGCTTGCTAATTTGTCATTCCTGCTCCACTTACTGTGGCAATGGTTTGTATGACTTGTCCTTCAGTCTTTGTGTCCCTTGTTAAATGTGGTAGTTCTCATTTCAAGTTGTTGTGTTGATTTAGTTACTTCTCAGAAGATCTTGCTACATACATAAATAGATTCCTCAGCTGATACAGCTGCAGAATGAAAGGTCTGAGGTCATGAAGCTCTGCTTAGTTGTATTTGCTGTGCTGTGGGATCTGGTATTTGTGAATTGAGTCTGACCTCTGTCTCACCTCTACATTTGCTGTCTTGAAATATGACTCAAGAAGTGAGCAATCAATATTACTTTTACGGTATAGGAAGATTAGAAAAGAAAACATAAAATGACATCAGTTTATATGTTTTTGAACTTTATGAACTGGACCCTTGTTTAACCATGTGCCAGTTGATATTTTAGTGCTGTAAGCAGAGCATGGAGGTTTCTCTGTGCTAATAGGTCTTAACAGTCTGAGCAATATAGGGAAGCATTCTGTTACATGCTTAAAATGGCAAATGTTGAAGTACACAAAATGCAGACAATAAAATTATTCTCCCCAGGCTTGACCGCCCTCTGACCTTGTCTGAGAAGATTGTATATGGACACCTGGATGACCCCGCAAAACAGGAGATTGAGCGCGGCAAGACCTATCTGCGCTTACGGCCCGACCGTGTGGCCATGCAGGATGCCACAGCTCAGATGGCAATGCTTCAGTTCATCAGCAGCGGGCTGCCAAAAGTGGCTGTGCCTTCCACCATCCACTGTGATCACCTCATCGAGGCCCAGGCAGGCGGTGAAAAGGATCTTCAAAGAGCCAAGGTCACTGTTGCAGAGGCGTAACTTCTGTCTGTTTGAAAATGTCATTCCAGTTGAAGGATGAGCTGATTTTAAATTTTTTTCCCATAAGGACAGCCAGGAATCACATATGGTAACAGATTGCCTGTGGTGGTCAGCTCTGTAGGTCAGATGCAGTAAAGAAACAGACTAAATGGATTTTTGGGAGTTTTTCACCTCAGATTCATCCATTACATGGTTTAAAGGACTATGAATGTGGGAAAAGCTAGTCTTAAGTTGTTAGTGATGGAAGCCCAGATCATGTGTGTTCTAGAGAAGATATTTCAGCTAAAGAAGAGAAAAAAAATCATTTCCAAGGGAAAAAAAGGAAGCCAGATTACTCTGCGTTGCAGTATAGCCTGTGAAAAACTTAATGAACATATGTCTGCATTGCACTGGTCCCCCACTGTGAGGTGGAGGCAAGTAGTTACTTTCCCAAATCCTTTGCTACTGATTATCTGAAGAGCAGTAACTGAATCATGTGCAGCTTTCATGGCTCATGGGTATAGTATAAAACTGTGTATAAGTATGGAGGATGTTGGGTTTTATATGGGAATTTCAAAGTGTTGTTTGTCCAACTGCTGAATCAGTACCATTTTAAAATTTTCTACTCAGCTGTTTTACTGCTTACTCCCCCCCGAAATGAGCTTCTGTGATCTATAGACACATTTATCTCTCACCAACGTACCACAATGCATCTGCCAAGGAAATCTTGTTACTCCAAGTGGACTTAGCCAAAGTCCACTGTCAGAGCCAGGAGGAATTGCACCTGGAGTGTTGATACCAGAACTTACAAACAGTAAACAGGGGTCAGCTGCATTTTAAGATTTTAGTCCATATCTATTCTCAGAAACTTGTGGTGTTGAAGTATCTGCTTTTGGCTTTCTTCAGTGGGCCACAATAAAGCAACTTGCACCACTCAGGAGTGATTTGGGGAGTTTTTGCTCTGCTTGTCTCAATCCTAAGTTGTGCAATTAACAGTTTGAGACTTAACTAAATCTGACAATTTCTTTTCTCCTGTTCACCTCCTGTTTTCCCCTTTCCTCTGTTCCTGCATTTATTCTCCATAGTGCAATTATATTTGCTGCAGCCCTGAATTGAGCTGAGTCCCTTCTTTGCCATCCACTCTGAGCAGAGCAAGTAAAGGTCCTGCCTTCTTCTGACTGGCTTCCACTGCTGCCAGCTGGCACACAATGAATGCTGGCAGGCCAGAGGGTGGTTTGGGTTTACTGGGGGAGGGATGCACAAACAGAGTGGAGTGACCCAACTCCCAGTGGAAAACAAGGCTTAAAGAGCTGCTGCAGCCTCTTGGGAAACTTCAGCAAATGTGTACTGAGACAATTCTTCAATTATCTCGTTTCCCCTTTCCCTTTATTCTGATGCTTAGCTGCATGAGAACAGTCTTTTAAGAAATTCTCTCCTTCTAGTGCTTATCTTATCTACTCCAGCACTCTTCTGCCAAGAACTGTTAGGATATAATAGTGTCATACTTCCTTGGCAACCATGGTTTTTCTCACAAGCAATTTTCACGGTGTGACCTCCACTAACAATGGTGACAGTGCAGCAAGAAAGACAGCATTGTGTGAGTCTTAAAGAGGGGAGTTGCTAGAATGACAAATGACACTCACCACCTCCCCTGGCAGTGAACACTTCCAGTTCCATTTCTTAATCTGTAAAAATAAAGCCAGAATATTTATCTAAGGGATTTGAAATGTCTCCAAAGCATCTGTATAGGAAAAAGAACACCCGTTAGGGAAGGAAGGAGGGGCTAGAATGAGTGAGGGAAACAGGTTAAAAAAAGCCTCCAAGAATAGGGAAAGTGAGCACAGCATTTTGGCAGGGTTTTCCTTAAATTGTGCTGTTTGGAATTAGAAATTTAAAAACTTTTAGTAGAGTTACAAGTGGGATGAAATTAAATGGTCTGTTACAACTGTCTGTCAAACAGTCTTAATCTTAACCTTTTGGTTTTAAAAATTATGTGCAACTCCTTCCAGCTGCTGCAAAACTAGGAAGCAAACTACAGGCAGGCATGTGAAAGAAAGGAATGTGTTTGAGCAAGTTTTTGATGTATGGAAGAACAAAATGTGGTACTAATGCTCTGTGCTTCCCTGTGTGAATAGGACATAAACAAGGAGGTGTACAACTTTCTGTCAACGGCTGGTGCCAAGTATGGAGTGGGATTCTGGAAACCTGGGTCAGGAATCATTCACCAGGTAAAGTGTGTGTGTTTGCAGTCTTTGAACATGCAGTGGGTTTTTTACCTTAGGGTGGAGAGAGAGCTCAAGTACAAATGGTTAGAGAATTCACTGGTTTAGGGAAACAACTTGCTTTGCTCGAGGCAGGCGAGGTTTCTTACTTGCTCTCTCTCAGTTATCTTGACTACAGTGGGGTTTTTTTAAAAGGTTATTTTGGTCAAATTGTAACCTGATGTATCATTAGGTAGTGCCAACAGCATGCCATGTGAATTACAGAAGCTTGAAATACCTTAACTGCTTGTGGGCTGGCTCCTCTTAGTACAATTGAGACAGTAAGGTGAGGCCATGAAGTTACATAGGGTTAATGTGAATTGCTTTTGGTGGTAAGGAAAGCAGCCTTGGGAACATACTTTTTTTAGGATTATTATGTATGCATTTAGTTCTGTAAAACCCAGAAGAGTATATGAGGACACAACAGAGCAGCATACTTCAAGTACTCAGGAGTGGCAACACATAAGGAGTTGCTAGGTGAATTTGAAGAAAATGCAAAACAGTTTCCAAGTCTGAGATTCTCTCGTTATTACACTTGGATCTAAAAAAGAATATGACAGTCCCAAAATAATTTACCACTTGATGAGGCTTTTTGTTTTTCTAAACAAGCGCCTCTGTCAGGATGTCCCTAACTTGCTTGTGGTTGGTTTGCTTTGAGGGTCCAGTAGTCATTTTTCATTGTTCCTCTGAGTCTCAGGCAGCAAAAGTTGAAGAGCAGCATGAGGCAAAAGGAGTGGAGAGGAGAATGGATGACTGGTAAGCATCCTGTCAGCAGGGAACTTGTGACCAGGTGCAGTCAAGAGCTCTCTGCTATGTTTTCTTAGCTACAAAATGAGTTACTAAGGTTACCTTAACTTAATGTGACGCAACAGATGAACTCTTCAAAAGGTTATGGGAACACCTCAGGTCATTTGTGTTCCAAAGCCACTCGTAACATCTGTCATGTGGCAACATTGCTCCGTGCTGTGGTTACCAGTCTTGTGGTTGACTTTCTCTGGCTGGAGGAAACTGGTCGTGTTGTATAGCTTCAGGTACAACTGTGCCAAAGTGAGGCCTTGAGAGTGACCTTTCTTACACAAATATGTTGATGTGGCTACAAGAATATAAAGCTGAAAGTTCTGAAAGCAACGCCTTGGTCTTTGGGTAAAGGACTGCCTTAGTTCTGTTCAAGCTGTTCTGTAATGCATGTGCTGTGAGTTCTGTGCTTCCCAGAAAGGCTGTTCCTAGTGTTGGTGTGGCACATTTGCAGTGAGAAGTTCATTGCTTGAGTTCTCTACAGTGTTGCTACCACAGAAATCTCTTTTTTTAATTGAAGAATGGTTTGTTGGTTTTGTTAATAGTTGAAAAGTCTTAGATGGAACTGGTAGCATCAATAAGGGAAGGGCAGCGTCTTGGGGAGAAGGTCCTCTACGTAATTGAGTTTGGCTGGCAGCATGGATTGGAGGAGCCTGTTGGTATTCTACTACTATGGGAGCACAAAGGCTACGGAAGGATAAGTGCATTGGATAAGTGACCTGACTTGCTCAGCTGTTAATTAATGGTATGGAGATTATGGAACAGACTCTTGAGGCCTAACAAAGGTGGCACCTTAGCGAAAGCCTAAACTGGAAGGAAAAAGAGGAGATTGTTTTCTAATTTTTTTTTAATTATCCTGGGATGAGCAAGGATCCTGGGGCTGAGACTTGATACCTTGTTTTGTCATTACATCCTCCACAAGGAGTTTGAAACAAAAGAGAATTTCCAATCCAACCCAAATTATTTTCTTGCTACTGAAATCTGCAAATACAAACTGATCTAAACTCTTGTTTTTGTTTTCTTTCTGCTGTCTTCCCCCTCCTTTCCCATGAAACAAGCAAGCAAACAATCCATTTTTATTTTCAGATCATTCTGGAGAACTACTCCTACCCTGGGGTTATGCTGATCGGCACAGACTCACACACCCCCAACGGAGGTGGCTTAGGGGGAATCTGCATTGGTGTGGGTGGAGCTGATGCTGTGGATGTCATGGCAGGAATCCCTTGGGAGCTCAAATGCCCAAAGGTAGGAGCAGAAGGAATATGAAGCTTTGATGCCAAGGATGGGACACATGATGTGTAAGGAGCATTGATTTTCAAGCACTGTGTATATAAGGCACCAGATACCATTGCAGTGTGACAGGAATATACCCCACAGCAGAGCTATATACTGTTACCTTTCTGACAGGAAGTGATGCCAGTATTTTTTTTCCCTCACTGATGTTGCTCAGGTTATTGGTGTAAAACTGACTGGCAAGCTCTCGGGCTGGACTTCTCCTAAAGATGTGATCCTGAAAGTGGCTGGCATCCTCACTGTCAAGGGTGGAACGGGCGCCATCATTGAATACCATGGGCCGGGTGTGGATTCAATCTCCTGCACAGGTAAGTCAACACAGATCTCTTATCTGAGTGGATTGTTGGTGGAGCTGGGTGTTGAGCTATCTGTGGAGGCTGGGAAGGGAACCAAACAAGAAGTACCAAATGTTTTCCCTTAGCCTGGCCCGGCAGTTTGTACATGGCAAATTGGAAGAGTGGTGTAACAAGATAGCACTCCCTCTTAGTGAAGAACTGACCTCTCTCCACTAAATCTTCTTGTGATTTTGAGAACATGGAATGGTTAATTGTGACGAATCCTGTAAGATGGTGTGTCAGGATAAGTGTGGATGTATTCCAGTGTAAACTTAGAGGGTGGAGATGTCAGCAATAAAGGAATGACATACTCATTTCAGCCTAAAATAGGCTATGAATAAAAAATAATAACAGGTTAATGGGAATATATGTGTGACAGCAGCTAAACAAAGAGCAGAGGTTCTGAGACCAGAAGGCAGTTTGTAACAGACACTTTATACTAGCTAATTGTGGATCTTGGGTGCTGAATTTGAACTAGCAAAAATGGTAGTTCTCTGTGATATGCTAGTTAGGACCACCAAATTACAAAAAATGTCTTCCTTTAGCTTGATGTGCATCCTTCAAGCTGGACTTCTCCTTTCAATTTGTATGACTTGGCTACAATTTAGAATACTTGGTTTACAAACTGAGAGCAATTTGGGATTTTTCTTCTCTGAAATTGAAGGAATTTTATATCTGCTTCTAGCTTGTTAAATGTAAAACAGGAGCTTCTACAACTTAATTGCTGTGTCATTGAAAGGGATGGTTGATCCCAGTGCTGTGAGCAAATATTTGGGATTTTTTTATTGTGTTCTGTCACTGGAAGCATTTTATTCAGCCCATTAAATTTCTCACAAATGTCTGGCTCCTCCAGTGAAGACAAATGAGATGGTAGGGAGGGACGGGACACTCATTGCAGGTAGCAGAGACACTCCTCACTGCTGTAAATTATTTGATGCTCAGTGCCAACAGGAGTTCCTTGTTATATCAGTATTTGCATGTATCAGTGTAACTTTTGGCTCATTCCTTCCACAAGAGTCTGGTCACAGGCACTGTATTGTTCAGAAACAAAGGGGCTGAACCAGCCATTATGTTGTCAGTGTCCTCTCAGCTTTAGGTTTCTGTGGCTGACACGCTGATCTCTCTTAGCTTTGCTGTCTTTTGCAATGCTGACTTCTGGAGAATTGAGTGGTCTTGGACTTTCTCATTTGACCCTGTGGTCTCTTCTCCCACTTCTCTAGGAATGGCAACAATCTGCAATATGGGGGCTGAAATCGGAGCTACCACATCGATCTTCCCTTACAATGAACGCATGAAGAAATACTTGGGCAAGACTGGGAGAGCTGGTAAGAGAATTTAGGGATTGAAGTGGGTAGAAGTATGGGTTTAAGTGAAGGTGTATTCTGGGAGCAGTATTCTCCTATGGTGTTGTCTGATGAGATTTTTTGACCTTGTGTGTGGTCCTGTAGGACATCTGCTACAGGCAGGGAGTCTGTAGATGAAGTGGCTGGGAAATGACGCAGTTTACCCCGCTGTGTTTAGTTATCCTAGACTTCTTTTTCTCCCTCATATTTGCCGCACTCTTCAGATCTTCCTTCTTTCTTATTCCAGATATAGCTGCACTAGCAGATGAATTCAAGCAGCACTTGGTACCAGATTCTGGTTGTCAGTATGACCAGGTGATAGAAATCAACCTCAGTGAGGTAAGACTTCATATCTTCTTGCCATCTTGAGTGCTGTGATGTGACTCTGCTTTGTGTGACTGAAGACCAAGTTGGGAGTTTGATGCAACACCCCTGCTGCTGTGCTAGAACATGTAAAATACGTTCAGGTCTGCTTCACCTACAGCTTGTGCTCCGGTTTTCATGTAGGAGAATCTTAGTTAACTTCCAGATAGAGCTGTGAAAGGAATTGATTTGCTGCTGTGTTTTGGGGTTATTCTTTGCTACTGTGATTTCTGACTTTGTCACTGTTTCTTAAAGCTGAAACCGCATATCAATGGACCTTTCACACCAGACCTGGCGCACCCTGTGTCAGATATTGGTGCTGTGGCAGAAAAGGAGGGCTGGCCTGTTGATATCAGAGTTGGTGGGTAGCATTTGCTCTTTCCTCTGCCTTCATACTTGTGGCATAAACATTGTTGTCGTGGGATAAGTTGTTGGTCGCATAGCTTGGGACCCAGTTTTTCCACTGCTGCTGTCTGTCCTTTGACTTTGGTGCAGTGCCATCTGTTCATGGCCATATCAACTTTCTGGGCAAAGTAGTGACCACGTGGGCCAAGTGGGTAGGATGAGATCCAGGATAGTAGGAGAGATTTTAATCTCCAGAGGTAGACCAGCTTTCTTCCATTTTTGAAACATTTGAATGTTTGGATTGACAGGAATGTTACCACTGAAGATGGTTTTTATTAAAAGTCTATGGTATGGATTTACCTGTTGTCAGAGAGTTGTCAGGAGCATGACTGTCAGCACTCCCAGCAGTTGGCTGTTGAACTCTTGGGACCTAGTAAAGTTAGTACTTGCTTCCTAAAAAGCGGCCTTAGAAATTTATGTACTTGCTTGTGGGATGTTAACTTGTGGGCTGACTTCTCAACTGTTGCTCATGGAGTGGAGGAAGGAATAAAAAGAATGAAAATACATTGTAAAGCCAGGTCCCAGGTGGGAAGTGTATTATATTCTAGTGTTACAAATAGGATACAGTTACAGTAGCTGTAACTGAGAGAGAATTTTTATTTTGCTGCTTAGCACCAGAATGCTGTCAGGATGGTACAGCATGTCCTTGTGTGGTCTTCATACTATACTGAAGATGTTTTCTTTTCACCATTTCCTGCATTTCTTGCCATCTTGATTTAAAGCTTCTTCTGTCTTTGTGGAACAATACCTCTCTTTGGTTATTTGCTTAACCAAAGTGCAAGTAGGTGACACTCAGGTCTTGTAAAACAGTGACTTAGTCAGATTAGACTAGTGACCAGGGTAGTGTGTTCCAACTGTGCAACCTCCAGACCTGGACAAGGGACTGCTTGTGACCACACCATATTGCTGGGAGGCTTGGCAGTGTTGGTACCTGAAACCCTTTCAGATTCCTTATCAACAGAAAAGGTGGTTATCCCTTGTTTGTTCTTCTGGGAGATGGGTCAGGGAGAATCTTCCAAGTACCAGGGCTGCAGTAACCACCTCCCTGTTTCTGTCAAACACCACAGGCTTAATTGGCAGCTGCACCAACTCCAGCTATGAGGACATGGGACGCTCCGCAGCAGTGGCAAAACAGGCGCTTGCGCATGGATTGAAGTGCAAATCCAAGTTCACAATCACACCAGGCTCAGAGCAGATCCGTGCCACCATTGAAAGAGATGGTTACGTGAGTATGGCTGCTCTTTGCACTTCCAAACAGAAAGGCTTCAATTCTTCAGGACAGTACTTGGGGGGCCAAGTTAACTAATGGAAGCCTTCTAAACTTTGTCTTCATTTATTTCTGGAGGTGCAATTACTGATGTAGTAGCTGATCTTGTGCTACTGTGCCTGTGGGTCCTGCCACCATCTTTGACAGTGTTTTGACCTGATATCTTTACTACCTGGGCATGTAAAAACAGGATTAGAACTGAACCAAGACTGAGGCAGTTGTCAGGAACTGGGGCCCTGAGGAGAGAACAAGCATAGCAAGGGATAACTTGTGCTCCTGGGATTCTGTAGATGGCCATAGCTGACAAAAGGCTGCAATCCACTTTTATCCCAGTTTCTAAAGAGAGCATGCCCTTTTGTTGGAGGGTGGTTCCCAATTTAGACCAAATTTACAGCAAAACTCATATTGGCTTTAAAAGAAATGTTTCTGTTGAGAAGCTATTACCTACTTTCTTCCTTGTTTTCTGTGCAGAAAATGTTGTTTTAATTAGCTTTACTATTTAGTAAATTTTAGATGCTGTCATAGTGTGAGGACCAAGTCTTTACATATGGGTATGTCCAGCCAATGTTTGATGGCTCTTCCAACCAAGTCATACCTTTCCTTACCAGCTGCCCCCTTAATTGAGTTGTTTGCTGAGTAGACTGAGCAGGCACACATACTTGCCTGCACTGTTGCCAGTTCTCTCCTTACATGGACAGGAAGTCTATAGAATATTAATCAGGCCAGACACTACCCTTCAGTCAAATGTTTGTAAGTAGCTGGATTGCTCAAGTTGAAGCAGGTGGAGAATGGGAACATCATGGCAAGTCATCCTGTGCTCTGCCCCAGTCTTAACTTACAGTCTTACTGGGGTCAAACCCCATGTATTTATAAAAGTGACTCAAAACTGAAACAAGGAAGGGAATTTTCTCAGGCTCAGTGCTTCCTGTTAGTGTCTTCTTCCCCCAAAAGAGCAACCCCAGAAATTCATTCCAGGCATTCTGTGGTAACAAAGTTGTTTTCTGCCCCCAGGCAAAAATCCTTCGAGAAGTTGGAGGGCTGGTTCTTGCTAATGCTTGTGGGCCATGCATCGGCCAGTGGGACAGGTAAAATGAAAGATGGACCTCGCTCTAGCTCTGTATCTTTTGGCTTCCAGAATGCTCTGTGAAGCCTGATTTGATTATAAATACAACACACTGGTAATTAAATGTTTAAAAACCAACTAGCCATAGCTGTCTGGTATGTACTGGAGGAGGCAAAAAGAAAGACTACAGATTTATATTGAGCCTTTAGGTGAATAAAGCTGCAGAATGGACACGCATTCTGGAGGCTTTTTGTAGAAGGCAAAGAATGGGAAGAAAGATTTGTCTGAAGTTTGTATGGGCCTTTTAAAATAGGAAAAGTGAATTGGTCCAGCTTCAGTCATTGGAGTGGCAGGGAGAATAATTCCCAGTAGAAGGGATGGGAGGCACATTTTTATGTTGCTTTATCACAAGTGACCATGGAGTATCCAAAGACAATGTGCTTAGTTGATTGTTGTTTAGACAGTTCAACAGCGAACAACATGAGCTGTGAAAACTACTGCAAGAATCAGTGTTTGACTTAGGTTTGCATTCATTCATGCAAATGGGTCTGTGGGGTCTGTGCTCAAGGGAGGAAAACATGTACAGGCACCAGCTCCTGTTTGTAAGATAGTGACTGCTGCCAAAACCAAGCTGGGGGATTCTACTAATGAGACATCTAGAAGCAATATTCCATTTGGATCTGATGAGCATGTTTGCTCCTTTCACAGGAAGGACATCAAGAAAGGAGAGAAAAATACAATAGTTACATCCTACAACCGGAATTTCACGGGTCGCAATGATGCCAATCCAGAGACTCATGCATTTGTGACTTCTCCAGAGGTAAGAAACAGCCAGAGGAGGGGCTGTGGAATTGTTCAGGACACCTGCAGAAGAGGCCCAGAGCACCTTGTTTAGTAGCTTTTGGCTGGTGGCTTTGAGACTTAGATGTAGGACTTTCAGGTGAAGTGATGGGAGGTAGAACATGCCTTTAAATTTGTCTTTTTTTTTTTTTTCTTTCAGATTGTCACAGCCCTGTCCATTGCTGGCACACTGAAATTTAACCCTGAGACAGATTACCTGACAGGAGCAGATGGGAAGAAGTTTAAACTAGAGGCACCTGATGCAGATGAGCTGCCCAAGCTGGTAACTTCTTGTCTGGGGGCAGAGGGAGGGAAGACCTGACACTAGCAGTGTTTTCTTTATACTGAGGGAACTTACAGGCACTGACCTCTTTCTTGACACATGGTGGTAGAGCCAGAATTGGTGCAGTTGCCTGTATTGTCTTGTTCTTCACGTGCTGTAGGGGATGGCTGAGGCTGATGATTTTCCTTTCTTCTTTGGAAGGAGTTCGACCCAGGTCAGGACACCTACCAGTACCCTCCCAAGGATGGCAGTGGGCAGCGGGTGGATGTGAGCCCCACCAGCCAGCGTCTCCAGCTTCTTGAGCCCTTTGATAAGTGGGATGGCAAGGATCTAGAAGACATGCTGATCCTCATCAAGGTCAGGAACAAAGTGGGGGAGCATCAGTTATGACAGGTCTGCTTGAACAGGGGTTTGCACAGCAACTGCTAGAAGCTTTGGATGTGCCTTTGAGATACCTGATTCCCTCCCCTACAACCACGTTATTACAGAAAGGGAAGTAAAGTGTCCTCCTTTCTTCCAGGTGTTTCCTTCTGACACTTCTTTCTGTTATAACTAAGTGACTCTTCTCCTTTGGGCTAGTGGTTTGCTAATACCATGCAAAAGCAAGCTTGTTATAGCATGTAATATGATCATGCCCAAACCATGCAGTCTGCAGAGTTTGTCCCAGTTACAACCTGCAATAGAAAGGTGGATGGGTTCTTTAATTAGCATCTCTAATACTGACTGTTCTAAGATGTATTTTGTCTGAAATGAGGTCATTGGGAACTTCTCATCCATCAGTGTGCATGTTCTTTTCCCACTTTATAGAAAGAGAAATTACTTCACACTTGTTAAACATTGCAATTTGGTCTTTCAATGGAGACATGGGTTTCTCCTCACTGCCTGAGGTGAGTTAACAGATGGAAACTTCAGTTGATACGGTGAGGGGTTCTGAAATGCAATCCCTTATGAACTGACCTTTGGGAACATTCTTGATTCTCAGTGACAGAGTTGGATGTACTCCCAAGGGCCATACTGCTGTGCAAAAGTTTTTGACACAGGCAATTCCTTTATAAGCACTTTAGAACTTACCAGTTGGAAGGCCATTATCTCTGGTTGGGAATTGTGTTCTTACAAGCTGAGAAGGCTTATGTGCAGTTTGGAAACTTAGAGGGTAACACTTGGCATCTTGTTGAAGTTCCCCAGCAGGAAGGCAGGGCTGTAGCAGGAAGGGCTTAATTGCTTTTTGTACCTGAACAACCTACTGCTGAGGGAAGTGAGGACACAGCAGGAGATGTCATGGCTAAGCTAATTTTTGTAATTTACCCTTTGGAAAAGGGATGTTGTTCTTACCCTGTGCATGCAGAATGACCACTGTGTTCTGCTTTAGAGTGCCTTGGTTCTGTAACTGATGTGCTTTTCTGGGGCTTATGCCTTTAAAAAGAGATATGATGATCACATAATGGGTTAGGTTGGAAGGGACCACAGTAGGTCATCTGGTCCAACCTCCCTTCTCAAGCAGGGTCATCCCGGAGCATATGGCACAGGATTGTGTCCAGATGGTTTTTGAATATCTCCAGTAAGGGAGACTCCACAGCCTCTCTGGGCAGTCGGTTCCAATGTGGTCACTGCGCAGTAAAGAAGTTCTTCCTCGTGTTCAGATGGAACTTCCTGTGCCTCAGTTTCTGCTCCATTGCCTCTTGTCCTATTGCTTGGCACCACTGAGCAGAGCCTGGCTCCACACTCTTGACACCCTCCCTTCAGATACTTACATATATTGTAAATGAGAGGTCCCCTCTCATTTGTCTGTTCTTGAGGCTGAACAGGAGATGGTCCAGTCCCTTAATCCCTTTGTCGCCCTCCCCTGTACCCTCTCTAGGGGCTCCGTGTCTCTTTTGTACTGGGGAGCCCAGAACTGGACACAGCACTCCAGAGGTGGCCTCACTAGGGTGATTAGAGGGACAGGATTACTTCCCTTGACCTGCTGGCAATGCTCTTTCTAATTCACCCCAGAATACCATTGGCTTTCTTGGCCACATGGGCACACTGCTGGCTCATGGACTGCTTGTTGTCCACCAGGACCCCCAGGTCTTTCTCTGCAAAGCTGCTTTCCAGCAGCTCGTGCATGGAGTTACTCTTTCCCAGATGCAGGACCCTGAACCTGCCCTTGCTGAACTTCAGACAGTTCTCTGCCCACCTCTCTAACCTGTTGAGGTCTTTCTGAAGGGCTGCAGAGCCTTCTGGAGTATCAACTGCTTCTCCCAATTAATGCTTCACAGTTAAAAGTGTTGAGGAAGGGTCAAGTACATTAGTCCATCCTGAGACATTCTTCTCTTCTGCTACGCTTTAGGTAAAAGGGAAATGCACCACTGATCATATTTCTGCAGCCGGACCGTGGCTCAAATTCCGTGGCCATCTGGACAACATCTCCAACAACCTGCTCATTGGCGCCATCAACATCGAAAACGGCAAAGCCAACTCTGTGCGCAACGCATTAACCCAGGAGTTTGGCCCAGTCCCAGACACAGCCCGTTACTACAAGGTGAGACCTTCCCCTGACACATCTATTTTAAGAGGTTGTTTACACTTTGGGCATTCTGTGCCAAATATAAGGATCTTGCCCTCCTGCTCTCAAGTAACAGCTGCTGTGAATTCATTCAGCATTGAGGCATTTCTTGGTACTTCTCTAATGACTGCAGTTCCTTTAGGAGATTTTGTCCCTACCTGCTATGGGGAAGAGGGAGGAATATCTTGTGACTCAGAGGGGACCAGAAGTCATAGATGAAAGAGGAAGAACACCTTTAGGCTCTGCACACCTTAAAAGGCATGGGTGTCATCAGATTAACTAAATCTTGCCTCCTGGAATGCTTCACCTGTGACTAGTCTAATGTTTAAATAAATTATAGTCTTATCCCATTTATTCTTTAACACTAGGCTTCAAATCTCAAGAAATGTCCTTTTACCCTCTGGACAGCTTGGCAGTTGTTTCCAATTGGCTCTTTCAGTAGAGAAAAGTTAAAATTTTCCATATCCCTTCCAGAAGTAGAGCACAGGTCGTGGGTCATGCAAACACTGGTCTGGCATAGCATGATGGAAGGAGAGGTGGCAGAAAAAGGAAGGAAAATACTTGCTCTGGATCCCAAGAGCAATTCTCCTCAGCCCTTGTCAGCAAGGATGGCAGTGCCTAACTACTGTGAAGCACTATACTCC